>NC_039362.1:87009644-87635879 GCF_003573695.1 Papaver somniferum
CCAAAAATCCAAACCCATTAAAACCAAATATTTTTCCCAAAAATCCAAACCCATTAAAACCAAATAGTGGGCTTTGTGTCTTTTCAATATGGGCCAACCTAGTGCTCTCCATGAATACATGTATCCCACAATAAAAATTCCATTATCATGTATTGTATTACCTCAAACCAATACCCCTTTTAAAATAAATGCAAGCATGATACAAATACTTCCTATATTTCGAGGGTTCGATTCTGAGAACCCCTATACTCATGTAAGAGTGTTTGAACAAATTTGTCGGACTATGCAACCTGATCATATGTCCGAAGACTCTCTGAAATTGCGTTTGTTTACATTTTCTCTAAAGGAAAGGGCCAAAACATGGTTTTACGGTTTGAGACCACAATCAATCACCACTTGGGAACAACTCACTAATCAATTTTTCCAAAGATTTTTTCCACATCATAGGACCATCGCTATTCGTCAAAATATCAATTGTTTTGTCCAGTTGGATGAGGAAACTGTTTTTGACTATTTTGAACGTTTTAATGATTTGTTGAGCGAATGTCCACACCATGGATTTGAGAAGTGGAGACTTGTCGCTATCCTCTATGAGGGACTAGACTTTAAATCTCGATCCATGGTTGAGTGTATGTGTAATGGTGAATTTCTTGATAAAACTGTGGATGATGCATGGAAATTTTTAGCTGATATTGCAGAGAAAACCCGTCACTGGGAGTCCATTAGGGAAACTGAGACACTGTCACATGATATTGGTGGTAATGAATTGAACTTTGGAAATAGCATGTCTAGTCCTTCTCATGTGTATGATATTGAATATGAACCTAATCTAGAGGAACATGAGTTGACTAATGACACCACAACTGCTAATAGGGACAAGTATGCATATTACTATGATGATGATGATGATGATGTTATGTTAGAAGAACATGTCTATGCTGAAAATGTTATGGAACCTTTGGGTTCAAATACATTAGGCTTCTCTGCCTCGACCTTCATGAATGATGTTTCTTCTAGTATTCCATATACATGTGATGTTGATACTGATTTTGAGCATGTGCATCTGTCCTATGAAGATGACTTAGGTAATATAGAATCTTCTGTTGACACTAATATGCATGAAAATATAATTGTTGTGTCTGATTCTCTACCTGGGTCACGTTGTGATGTTTCCACTGATTTGCCGATGCATGAGAATAATTCTTCTGATGATGTTGATGATTCTGATTTGTGTGAGCATGGTAAGCATGTTGTGACACGTGTAGAAGACTTAGGAGATGTTGATGTGATTAGTAATGATGTGCCTATCGTCCTACATAAGTCACAATCTGATGGCCTTCCACCCAACCTAGATTTGGTTTGTACCCATATTGTCAAACCGACTTTTCTGAGAGTCCCTAATCTAGGTTGGAACTGTGTGCTTCCCAAGTCCTCTTGGACTATTTTGCTTCTAAGTATAATACATTTGAGGAACCACAGTTGGAATTAGCATGTTTGCCCGTCCCTAGCACAGTTCATTTGAGCTAGACCTTGTGCATGATGAACCCCCAAACTGCGAGATTTTGTTTCAAAATTTATCCGTAAAATCCAGGTTTGGGGGTAGCTCATTTTGTTTCACAGCTTCACTTGCATGCCTATCATATTATTATTGTGTGAAGCTGTTGAAACCTCTACACTTTGTCTTTTGGGTTGATCCTCAACTCTTTAGATTGTTAGTGTATGGTGAATTTTTGTATATAATCCAGTAGATAAAATTTCTTAAAACCTTTTTGTTCCTTTTGTATATATTTTGCTAATCCAATATGATCTCGGCTGACATATGTTGGATTCTTGCCTTGAATAACGGAGTTCTAATATTGCTTTCGCCGAAATCGGGTATTCTCTTTCCTTTTTCTCTACTCAACATGATCCTCTTCATATGTTGTATTATAATTTTTTCATATTTTGAAACATTGAGGACAATGTTTAGTTTAGGTTTGGGGGTGAAAAGTAGATACTTTGATAATATGCCATAATTGAAAACAAGAACTCCTTCTTTTTGAAAAAAAAAAAAAAAATGAAAAAATCAAAATAAAAAATTAAAAATTGAAAAAAAAAAACATAAAAAATGGAGCTCATTTACCTTGAAATGTTGACTCTTGTGCAAATATGTAATTATTAGGAGTCTTAGTCTAGATATTTAGGCACCCTGATTCTAGCACAATTCACATAGTGATAAGAAATTTGCACGCGCACGATCTACCAATACATGTATGGCCTCGATCTTCAAGGTGTTTGATAGGAAGTCACGATTGCCAATCACTTTAGAATACTGAACGAAACTTGACTAGCTTGTTCTTTGGTTGGTTGGGATAGAAGGTGGAGGTTACATTAAGAAAAACAATCGAATTTAACTGGGTGCATCAAAAAGGGCTACCTCTTGCAAAGTGTCATGTAATTTTTGTTTCTTTTTTTTATGTATCAAAAGAGCTACCATATGTAAAAATCAATTTCAAGTTCTTGTTAAAAAAAAAAAAAAAAAAAAAAACGATGTATATATTCAGAAAAAAAAATATCAGAAAAATACAAAAAAATCAAGTATTTATCAATTCCATTCTCTCTTGTTCCAAAAATAAAAGAGAAGTCAATGTAAATAAGAGTCATGTAAATAGTCATCTTTTGTGTTTCATTGTAATAAGCAAGGAAGGGTGTATGCCATTGATGTACAACGCGAGTAATTGTGAAACACCTCCAACTCATTCACAATTCTCGTAAAGTCCGGACAGCTAGCTAGATTTCGACCTTGGTTCTTAGCCTGAGAAACTATCTCTTGGTGATTAGTAGTCATAACATCCGATCTTTCTTTACACATGTGTAGATACACTTTACACTCTTATCACATGTCCTTATTTGTTATCAGTGCTAGGATTGTGCCTTCGATAGCTAGATTGACATCTCCATTTTGCTGTGAGCTTAACTGACTTGCACATGTCACATTTGATGGAATCTGAGCTTATATTTTGACCTAGAACTTTGTAGGTACGTTCTAAGCAAACCTTCACGAGACTTCAACTCGTCCACTAGGGACACTTAGTGGTTTAAAAGGCTTAGTGCATACGCTAAATGCATTCGAGAGACCAGCGACAGTGGTATAGGTAGGATTTCCTTAGTTTTGTTTTACTTGAGGACAAGTAAAATTCAGGTTTGGGGGTATTTGATGAGTGCTAAAAAGTGCATATTTCTATATATTTTTCTTGGCATTTAACTCATCTTTTGTGCATTAATTCTACATTTTATCCCATATTCTGTATTTTCATTGTTTTCAAGAATAAATATTTTTCTTACTTAATTTTGCATTTTTAGGTAATAAATAAAGTTTGGATGAATAGCAGAGCGGAAAAGAGCAGAAAAGTAGTGAAAAGCCGGGAGGAATTACACAAGGAAGCCGCGAAGAATGTTGTGCACAAGACCAAAAGGCTAGAAGTGGGCTTGAAGAAAAAGAATTGTCCTTAAAGAAGATATGGGCTTGGCATACCCAAGGCCCAAAACCCTTACTCAAACACATTTCCACTATCCAAGCCCGTCTCGGATTTCAGCCGTCAGATCGAAGCATTTCAGCATCCTACGGTCGCTCCATCATCGCACATCAAACTCCGAAGCCCCCGCTTTACATCGCAACGCCCATCTCCATCTTGGGTCGTCCGTTTTGCTACATCCCTTCATCCGACGGTCGTTCCACGCTTACCTCTGTATCGCCGTTGGATCCACCTACCATCTTCCCATCCATCGCTCCTTGTCGTAGATCATCAAAGTTCTCTACACCCGCTCAACACCCTAGCATCCAAAACCATCGACTTCACCCAAACAAGTTCTTCTTCCCCAAATTTTTTTTCCCCCAAAATCTTTCTTCTTCCCCCGACAGTTGCAGTCGAGCTCTGCTCCTGCCTCTCTTCCATGTCCACTGCCACCCTCTGCCTCACTACCATCTCCATACCCCGACACCACCTCAAACCCATCTCCCTAGCCTAGTTATTTTCCCCATCTCACAACCACTGAAACCCTAGGTTTTGGGGTGAGTAAAATAACTCGAACTAGGGAACAATTAGAGCAGCAGAGGCGTCAATTGAAGCATGAGAGAGGAGCAGGAAGGTCAGAAGAAGCATGGGTCGAGTCTATTTGCATCAGAGGGTGAGTTAATTTTAGTTATTCTCGAAACCCTAATCCTGCTAATTTGGGGATTTTCAAATTAGGGTTTGTAGAAATTTAGGGTTTTGTTGTAAGCTATAAAAGGGAAGTGATGTAGGATGTTAAAGGTTGTTCTTGGTTAGCCGAGATACCCCCTAATTGGGTTAATTTAATTCTCAATGTTAATTTAATTTCACTGTCAATTTTTAGGGTTCTTCATTTGCAATTTTCATTCACTGTTTAGTAGTTTAAATGCTATGTTATTTCACATGATCATGTTTAGTTCCATTGTAGTGTTAATTATGTTCTGAGTTCACTGCTGAGGGTCAGATGAAACCTTAGTGCACTAATGAATGATGAATTGCTAGGAAGGCCTGTTTTGCTTGAGTAATGGGAAGAAGTTGGTGCTCTGATATGCCTGTGATTGACTGTGCTTTCAAAAGACAGTCAATACTAGGGGCAAATCAGTGAGCAAGGTGATTCTCTTCCCATTCTAGTTGGATGCTTAAGTTTTTGCATTGTTTAGCTAGGACACAAGGTGGATTCTAAGCCTTAGCTTAGCCACAGCTGCAAACTCCTCCCTGCCCTTGGCTAACAGCCTTGGTTTATTTGGCTTTGTTTCCTGTTAACTGCCACTGTTACCTTTGCTTCACTGTCACATTTACTTCACTGCCTTGGTCTTTCTATTTGCTTCATTTCCATTATCTCATTATTTCACTACCATCTTCATTGCTTTGTAAATATCACAGTTTCACTGCCACTATTTGCTCTTTCTTCTCTTTTGTTTCTCCTGTTCTTGTTACTGCATTCACTGCCTAGTGCTCTGCTGCCTTGTTCTCCCCCAGCTGCTACTACTTGCTACTGCTTTTGCTGCTGTTGTGCACTGCTTCTGCTGCTGCTGAAGCCACCACTGCTACTGCTGCTTCTTCTCCAGCCCAGCCTTGTCTGCTGCTGCTCCAAACAGTTAGCTTAGAACCAAAGGCTAAAAGCCCGGGTTCAAAGTCCAGGTTAAGGCCTAAAGCCTAGTTCATAGCTCAGAAGCCTAGCTAATCTAAAGGCCCAGCCAACTGATCCCAAGGCTCAGTTCATTCCAAAAACCTAAGGCCCAGTTCACTGTTACCAAGCCCAGTTCACATCAAAAGACCAAAAGCCCACTGAGCCCAAAACCATTTCATTGTTACAAAAACCCACTAAGCCCAAAGCACAATTAGAAGCCCAATAGCAATTTAGATCCCAAATAGCTAGAAACTCCAAACACCCCCAGTCTCTGTGGATCGACCCGTACTTGCACGAGCTACAACTGACGACCGTGCACTTGCGGTATTACTGTAGTCCCGCGTTTCATTTCGCTTAAATTTCACACTTTCCCGGGTCCACCACCATGTCAGCCACATCTCCGCGCCAAGGCATGCCAAACATGACAGTCGCACCACCGTGCCAATGGCATGCAACGCCAGCCGCATCTCCGCGCCAAAGGCATGTCAACCATACCAGCCCCACCACCGTGCCAATGGCATGCCATGCCAGTTACGTCTCCGCGCCAAAGGCATGCCAACAATGCCATCCGCACCACCGTGAAAATGGCATGCCATGCCAGCCACGTCTCCGCGCTAAAGGAATGCCAACCATGCCAGCCACGTCTCCGCGCCAAAGGCATGCCAACCATGCCAGACACATCACAGTGCCAATGGAATACCATGCCAGCCACATCTCCGCGCCAAGGCATGCCAACCATGCCAGCCACACTACAGTTCCAATGGCATACCATGCCAGGCACATCTTCGCGCTAAGGCATGCCAACCATGCCAAACGCACCACAGTGCCAATGGCATACCATGCTGTAGATGGTGGATTTTCGACAAAGGCTAAAATCGTAAACTCATAATTATACGAAGCTCTGATTCAGCAATCAGACGTGAGTATCGAGACAAGGGTCTCTCATCGAATTCTCAACGAAGAGTACTTTCTCTCAGAGTACATGTAGATATGTAGTCTCACGACTAGACAACGACATATCTCATGAATACTGAACACTTTCATTGATTATTATATAGTATCACGAGATGAACGGATCCTAGACAGCTTGCTCTGCTAGTATAGAGCGATAACGTCTTTAGGAACAAACAACAAGTTTATCCTGACTA
Source organism: Papaver somniferum (assembly GCF_003573695.1). Lineage (NCBI taxonomy): Eukaryota > Viridiplantae > Streptophyta > Magnoliopsida > Ranunculales > Papaveraceae > Papaver > Papaver somniferum. The sequence goes on from NC_039362.1 coordinate 87,015,953, forward strand.
TATAAAGGATATGACTTAACGACAAGCTCATATCGGGATAATTAATGCTCCTAGACAGCTTGCTCTGCTAGTATAGAGCCACAAAGTTAATTATTCCTAATTACAATTGCTCCTATTCCATGGTCGAATCCACGACTGGTCCCATGGAATGGCGATAACAATTGCTCATATTCCATGGCCGAATCCATGACTGGTCCCATGGAATGGCAATAACAATTGTTCTGATTCTATGATCGAATCCACGGCTTGATCTCATAGAATAGCAATAACTATATTATCTCATTACTCCGATTTCATGATCGAATTCACAACTGGTCTCATAAATGGTAATAGATAAATCTTAATTACTCCGATTCTATGGTCGAATCTACGATCCCATGGAATGGTAATGCTCACTTTATTATTCTGAATTCGTAGTCGAATCCTCAGCTGATCCTATGAATTAATAATAAACATCTTATTACTCAGTTTTGTGAATTATTCTCCGAATTCCACAATTAGTAATAAATAACCAACAACCGGGCGTCTGAGCTACCTCTAAGTAAGCCCCGATTCAAATGGTGAAAGTGTATTCAACGACGATACACTAACAGTCACCACACGAACGAGTATTTCAAAATACAACGAAACGATGAACCTATGCAAAATAGGGAAGAAAATAATAAATAATTAAAAATATTGACCAAGGTGCTAGGAACACGGACACACGACCTACCGACCGTGCCGTGGTCAGTTCCACGCCAGTTTTATATTTTTAATATATTTTTATTATTTTCCATGATTTTATGAAAATTCTCTCATCTGATCAAATCTTCTTCATCTCGAGGAAGCTCCTCGGTTTCATGGTACTTCCAAAAATCCATAACAAATAATATAAAATTAAGGAAACGAATGTGGGGCGTGACCATTGGCCAACCGGCCATGCCTTGGTCCCAGCCGGCCCCACACCCCACGGTTCCTTATTATTTTATTATTATTATTATTATTATTATTATTTCTCTAATTTCATGAAAAAACTCCTTGATTTCATGGTATTTTTTGCACAAATCATCATATAATAATAAAATAAAATAAAATTATGAAAACTTGTGAGACCGGGCCACTAGCCGGCCGGCCATGCCCTAGCCGGTCCCACACGCCCTTTGCTTTATTATTTTATTATTATTTATCCTATTTTTCCTTGAATTCATCAAATTCCTCGATTTTATGGTATTTCTCTCAAATTAGGAAAAAATCCCTAAAATCATCAAAAATACCTAAAAATATTAAAAAATTATGAAAAACTCGTGGGGACCGGTCCATAGCCGGCAGGCCATGCCTCCATGGTCCCACACGCCCGTGTTTTTATTATTTTGTTTCCATGAACTCATGAAAACTCCTTCAATTCATGGAAACTCCATAAATTCATCAAATTTCTCAAAATTCATGAATTTTTCATAAAATCATCAAAATATTATAAAATTAAGGAAAAGGCGCCACGAGACGTGGTCACGACCGGCCGACCATGCCTTGACCATGGCGGTCCCACACCTCCTCATTCCTTATTTTATAATTATTTTTCATCATCTCATGGTGTTTTCCTCAGTTTCGTCGAAACCCTAATTTTGGCATATTTTCTCGAATGGATGCTCAATTGCACGCCAGAAAATATCAAAATTCTCAGGACTGAGACGCGGACGCCTTGGGGACACGAGAACGCTATCTTGACCGACCAAGATTGGCTCTTTGGCTCACGGAAGCCGGTCCCATTAATTTTCACAGTTTTGACCTAATTTGCACAATTGCTCGTATTAGGTCCAAAATTCTTCCAAACACTTTGGATTTTCATGAAGCGATCGCCAGGCGGTCAGGTGACAACCCAGGGCAGGTTTTATGACCCCATGGTCGGTCCCTCACTCTGTCATAATTAATTAGGTTTTCTCACCTAAGGCTCAGACGAACATTTTCGAATAAATGATTAAACCAGCATTTAATCATTCTTTCATCAACAAATCGTCAAATCTTCAGGAGTTATTTGTATTTGCTCACGTGAGCATATGGACACTACAGGTTTGATCCACGGTCCCATGTAGTACCTTCCTCCTTCGTTCGATGGTTAAACTTCTGACGAACCATGAACTGATCATCAATTGATCAAATTAGGGTTTCTGAATCCAAGGATCATCATTCCAGATTCCAACCTTAATAATTTTACGACGACCTCATGGTCATTAATTTTATTAATTATGCTCGGTTCAACGATCAGTATTCTAATTAATATTTTTGGTACGCTGCCAATAACCCATCAGATGAACAACACATGCTCAGACGATCAAATATTCAACAATTCATCACATGAGCAACACTTTCTCAGATGATAAATAAGCAAAATTCGTTCACACCATGATCAATTGTTTCACTTAACTAGAAATTCATAGTTATTCAAAAACAACAACCACAAATGCTCACTCAGAGCAAACCATCCAGCAACGGATAGTCCCTGTAAGAAGCCTCGTCAAGCTGCTTCTGAAAAATATTGGTCTTTGCCTTCAAGTCTTCCACCGCTTTCTCAACCCTTGCTGACTCCAGATCCAGTATCCTCTCCTCATCCAGTAAAGCCGCATTCATGGAAATTGCATCAGCAGCCTCTGCCGCCTTATGAACCTTGATTATCTCAAGACGACGACGGATCCAGCTTACATTGAATCGCAATATCTCACAATTCGAGATCATTTCATCCCATTTGTGCAGTTCATGGTTTTTGACGTCTCGCAAGTGCATCTGATTCATTTCTTCGATGATCGGCAATAGCCCCGCTACCGTGGTTAAAAGAGTTGGAAGAAAACCTTTCCACACTTCTGTGGTAGCAATGTGACCATACTTCTTCCAGATCTTGGTGTACAGAGACGCATAACATTTGGAAATCACGAATCTGCCGACCATTTCATTATCTGGGAAGGTATTAATCAATGGGGCTTCTAATAAAAGTCCAGCGGTTGGGTATTCACGAGCATGGACACTGTCTCCAGTCTCCACGGATCCTGCAGAATCTTCACATGCCTGGTTGCTGCTTTCCTCAACCTCAACCACGATCACGTACTTTCCACTCTTTCTTCGTCTAGCATCGACGACGACACGGACATCCGCCTATGATGAAACGAAAGAGTGTTAATCCCGGGACTCAGTACAATCTCACGAGTCATAAGTTTACTTACAGACGATCTAGCTTCAGCACGAGCCAATCCATACCGGGCAGGATCTCTAATAGTCCGCTTAGGCCTTGCATTATGAGGAGTAGCATTCTTCTTACAGTCCTGCGACAAATCATTCTCTTGTGATCAAAAATCTCGATCGAACAGAGACAAGAAAGGAGAAGAAGAAGAAGAAGTGTACAACTTACTGAGATAAATGTTGCAATTTCACGCTTCGACTGAAGATCATCTTGAGAAGAAATGGTATTGCTCGACATGATGGCAAGGAGGTAGGATCAAAACTTCTCTGCACGATGAAACTGACTCAGGAATGGAAGAAATATTTGGTGGATCATAGATTTGGAGTCTTGAAGATATATATATATATATATATCAGGCGATAGTCATCACTCGCGAATAGTCAACTCAGTTACGAGTTTCACTGAAACCCTAGGCTTTAAAGATCGATACTGAAGACGCGGAGGAAAATGACGCACAGGGGACTGAACATCACGGGTCAAAGGATAGGCCACGCGGCCTTGTACACGTCATGAATTCTCAGCCGTGTGTTATGTTACTTCTCATGAAAATCGACAAGTCATGATGAATTTGGATGTATGGACATTGGTCCATGTCATGGATTAGAAGAAATCTACGTTAACAAAATGTTCATCATTCACAAGAAAAGTCTAATTGAAGTAAAGTCATTTAAACAGTCAAAAGAAAGATATCCACTATGAAGACTAAAAAGGGAATGCTATAACGTCTAAAGAAGATGGAAGTAAAACTACTCGTCGGACTCATCCGAATTGTCAGCTTCATCGTCACTGTCCTTCTCGGAATCATCTTCTTCAAAGTCACTGTCAGGATCATTGGTGAAGTCCGGTGTACGGAAGATAACATCATCATCTGAATCCGAGTTATCTTCTGCTGCAGCTTCAGCTTCAATTTTCTTCATCATCCTCTGACGCTCTCTTTCATATCGATCAGGATTAATGTAACGCTCGGATGGTTCCCATGTGATCTCTCCTTCAGAAGCATCAGTATCAGAATCAGAAGGCACCCAATACAAGAATTGACGCTTCTCCTCAACCCTCTGTCTCTTACGCCGGGTGCGATCTTTTTCACGTTGACGGGCATCCTCCTTTTTGTCTTCAACTCTTTTCTTTTCGAGTTCATCAAAAGAGACTCTTCGCTGACCCAAGGGAACATTAGGCTTCGCCCCTTCCTGGGTAACCCTATCATTTGATTTCGCTACAGGAGCGTCGGAATCCTCATCAGAAGATCCAGAGGAAGAAGAGGAATACCAATAATCGTAATTGCTGTTATTGTTGGTCGACATTTTCTGGAACCAGAAGATCAAAGATTACTACTATGTAAACAAACCAACATCAGCAAAAAATGGTAACTCTTAACTCTTAACTTCCACTAACAATAGTGATATTAATGCTAGAGTTAACACCTCAAAATCGTTCGTCTCTTCGAAAACTGCAAAAAACGAACGAAACTTTATTTAGTTTCCGAAACTGATTTTTCATGAAATCACGGACACAATTTTCATAATATGAACATTCACACAACTGACCTATGAAGTTCATAACAATACAATATTCTATCATAAATATATTGTCTATCTTTGAAGAATCCTCAAAACCCATGTTTTGATTTTTTCGGAAAAACACTAATTAATGCAACTTGCATACATAAATTCTCAAGGATTTTATCTAACGAAAACAAACTCATGCAAATAAAATATATCATCATATTTTGCACAATATGTGTCACGGCTGTGTGTATATATATATATATAAATTATTTTTCCTTCGTATCGTCATTATTTGTCTTTAAAACGAAGGTTTATTTCAAAAAATATTGTGAAATCTCACATCTCATACATATGATAAAGTTTTGTATTTACATGAAAGCTCATAAGCAAAATTTTATCACTGGACACAAGTTCATCATACATATTTTCCTTCGTGTCATCGTTATTTGTCTTTAAAACGAAGGATTATTTCGATTTCATGAAAATTCACTTCTTTTATGATAAAACCTTGGTACACATGAAAGCTCATAAACTAAGTTTTATCACTGGACCTAGGTTCATATAAAAAAAATCTCTTCTAAGTCAGGGATTATTGTTAGTTTTCAAAACTAACGATCGAACGAACATACGTTTTCAAAAAATGAGGGTTTTTTCATAAAACTCACACTAATATACACACATGTATATGACTTCATCATGATCAAAGCATGAACAACCCATGATACTCATGGACATCAGCAAAAAAAAAAAAAACGCACCTGGTCGGCCGGAATTTGGCCGGCGGCACCGGCGGCGGCGGCGCTGATCGGCGGAGAACTTTTCCTGCTCCTGTTGACGTGAAGGTGGTGGAGGGGTGATGGAAGCACTGGTAGTGGAGTAGAAAAAAAAAGGATTAATCCCTTTTATATCAATTTTATTTCCAAAACCTAATTATCTAAGGATTTCCTTATTGGGCCCGACCCGCGAATCCTAACCGACCACAGACTCGTCGTCCAAACCAGCGGTTCAACACCAATTTATGCTCATCAAACGACGCTCCAATCATGACATTGAAGCCTTCATCAAGTCGTGGTTTTCTCATGCTCTCTAAATCCAGTAACGTCTCAACTTACGACTAAGTTCAATTACTGGTATTATTATTAATGGCCGGAAAATCACCATTTAATGCTGACTGAGGAACACAACTTTCCTCAGTAAGCAGGGGACTTAATGTAGATGGTGGATTTTCGACAAAGGCTAAAATCGTAAACTCATAATTATACGAAGCTCTGATTCAGCAATCAGACGTGAGTATCGAGACACGGGTCTCTCATCGAATTCTCAACGGAGAGTACTTTCTCTCAGAGTACATGTAGATATGTAGTCTCACGACTGGACAACGGAATATCTCATGAATACTGAACACTTTCAGTGATTATTTCTATATAGTATCACGAGATGGATGGCTCCTAGACAGCTTGCTCTGCTAGTATAGAGCGATAACGTCTTCAGGAACAAACAACGAGTTTACCCTGACTATATAAAGGATATGACTTACCGACAAGCTCATATCGGGATAATTAATGCTCCTAGACAGCTTGCTCTGCTAGTATAGAGCCACAAAGTTAATTATTCCTAATTAAATTGCTCCTATTCCATGGTCGAATCCACGACTGGTCCCATGAATATAACATTGCTATTCCATGGTCGAATCCACGACTGGTCCCATGGAATGGCAATAACAATTGTTCTGATTCTATGATCGAATCCACGCTTGATCTCATAGAATAGCAATAACTATATTATCTCATTACTCCGATTTCATGATCGAATCCACAACTGGTCTCATAAATGGTAATAGATAAATCTTAATTACTCTGATTCTATGGTCGAATCTACGATCCCATGGAATGGTAATGCTCACTTTATTATTCTGAATTCGTAGTCGAATCCTCAGCTGATCTATGAATTAATAATAAACATCTTATTACTCAGTTTTGTGAATTATTCTCCACGAATTCCACAATTAGTAATAAATAATCAACAACCGGGCGTCTGAGCTACCTCTAAGTAAGCCCCGATTCAAATGGTGAAGTGTATTCAACGACGATACACTAACAGTCACCGCACGAACGAGTATTTCAAAATACAACGAAACGATGAACCTATGCAAAATAGGAAGAAAATAATAAATAATTAAAAATATTGACCAGGTGCTGGGAGCACGGACACACGACCACCGACCGTGTCGTGGTCAGTTCCACGCCAGTTTTATATTTTTACTACATTTTTATTATTTTCCATGATTTGATGAAAATTCTCTCATCTGATCAAATCTCCTTCGTCTCGAGGAAGCTCCTCGGTTTCATGGTACTTCCATAAATCCATAACAAATAATATAAAATTAAGGAAATGAATGTGGGGCGTGACCATTGGCCAACCGGCCATGCCTTGGTCCCAGTCGGCCCCACACCCCACGGTTCCTTATTATTTTATTATTATTATTATTATTTCTCTAATTTCATGAAAAAGCTCCTTGATTTCATGGTATATTTTGCACAAATCATCATATAATAATAAAATAAAATAAAATAATGAAAACTTGTGGGACTGGGCCACTAGCCGGCCGTCCATGCCCTAGCCGGTCCCACACGCCCTTTGCTTTATTATTTTTTTATTATTTATCCCATTTTTCCTTGAATTCATCAAATTCCTTGATTTTATGGTATTTCTCTCAAATTAGGAAAAATTCCCTCAAATCATCAAAAATACCTAAAAATATTAAAAAATCATGAAAAACTTGTGGGACCCGTCCATAGCCGGCCGGCCATGCCTCCATGGTCCCACACGCCCGTGTTTTTATTATTTTGTTTCCATGAACTCATGAAAACTCCTTCAATTCATGGAAACTCCTTAAATTCATCAAATTTCTCAAAATTCATGAATTTTTCATAAAATCATCAAAATATTATAAAATTAAGGAAAGGGCGCCACGGGACCGTGGTCACGACCGGACGACCATGGCTTGACCACGGCGGTCCCATGCCTCCTCATTCCTTATTTTATAATTATTTTTCATCATCTCATGGTGTTTTCCTCAGTTTCGTCGAAACCCTAATTTTGGCATATTTTCTCGAATGGATGCTCAATTGCACGCCAGAAATATCAAAATTCTCAGGACTGAGACGCGGACGCCTTGGGGCACGAGCATGCTATCTTGACCGACCAAGATTGGCTCTTTGGATCACGGAAGCCGGTCCCATCAATTTTCACAGTTTTGACCTAATTTGCACAATTGCTCGTATTAGGTCCAAAACTCTTCCAAACACTTTGGATTTTCATGAAGTGATCGTCAGGCGGTCACGTGACAACCCAGGGCCGGTTTCATGACCCCATGGTCGGTCCCTCACTCTGTCATAATTAATTAGGTTTTCTCACCTAAGGCTCAGACGAGCATTTTCGAATAAATGATTAAACCAGCATTTAATCATTATTTCATCAACAAATCGTCAACTCTTCAGGAGTTCTTTGTATTTGCTCACGTGAGCATATCGATACTACAGGGTTGATCAACGTTTCCATGTAGTCCCTCCCTCCTTCGTCTCATGGTTAAACTTCCGACGAACCATGAATTGATCATAAATTGATCAAATTAGGGTTTCTGAATCCAAGGATCATCATTCCAGATTCCAACCTTAATTATTTTATGACGACCTCATGGTCATTAATTTTATTAATTATGCTCGGTTCAACGACCAGTATTCTAATTAATATTTTTGGTACGCTTCCAATAACCCATCAGATGAGCAACACATGCTCAGACGATCAAATATTCAACAATTCATCACATGAGCAACACTTGCTCAGATGATAAATATTTGCTCAAACCAAGGAATATTGGTTCAACAATCAATATTCAACGATCCATCGAATGAGCAATACTTGCTCACTCCATCGTAAGAACTTTACCTCTGTCTCATGACATGTTCAATTCATGAGTTTCAGAGCATCATGTTCAACTCAGCAACTACATGGACTCATCGTCCCATCAAACCACGAAGTCATCAATTGACTAACAAACCACGAGACCTCAATCGTGTCACTTGGGGGGATATCACTTAGGGTTTTGGTCTGGCGGTCTACGGCACGTGTGTTCAAACACACGATGGAATGTGAGCAAGTCATGCAATCAGTTGAAGGAATTCATGAGGTAGTGGGTGGAAAATCGACCAAGTCACCACACGTTGAGCAACTGGTTTCAAACACGATTTCCACTTCCCCACTCCTTGATTCCATCAACTGTCACACTTCATGGAATCATGGTGTCTAAAATTCCAGCAATATAAATAAGTCTCTGAATCATGATTGAATCATCATCAACGGTATCATCAATCTCACGTCTCATGGATAACACGAGATCATCAACTCATCAATTGAGCAACTACTCTCAATTGAGCAATTTCAATCATTCAGAGCTTATCATATTCAGAATTCACACACCCACAATCTTTGATTACCATTGATTCCACACATTTCTCAGCTTCCCTTCTACAGATCAACCCATCCTCTCTTGTGACCGAATTTACTGTGGAACGGTCATTGTCTTAATTTAGGCCGGAGTACTACAAATTGATCTCTCGAATATAAAGCACCCCCTTTGCAGCGGTGCATCTGTGTGAGGTTTAACATTTCGCTCGATTCGAGGAGTCTCCTCCGTACGACGGTCTCCTCAATTCCTTAAAAACCAGCAAATCGTTTTTCCCCATTTACACATGCCAGCCACATCTCCGCACCAAGGAATGCCAACCATGCTAGCCGCACCACAGTGCCAATATCATACCATGCTAGCCACATCTCCGCGCCAAGGAATACCAACCATGCCAGCCGCACCACAGTGCCAATGGCATGCCATGCCAGCCACATCTCCGCGCCAAGGCATGCCAACCATGCCAGCCGCACCACCGTGCCAATGACATGCCACGCCAGCCATATCTCCACGCCAAAGGCATGTCAACCATGCCAGCCGCACCACCGTGCCAATGACATGCCATGTCAGCCGTACCACCGTGCCAATGGCATGCCATCCCAGCCACATCTCCGAGCAAAGGCATGTCAACCATGCCAGCCGCACCATCGTGCCAATAACATGCCATGCCAGCCACACCTCCGCACTAAAGCCATGGCGACCATTCCTCCATGCCGCTGGCTTCCAAAAGAAGGGTTGCAATAATCAACGACTACCCTTTCATCTGAGATGCAGATCTCAGCCGTCCAAGTTCGCCACCTAACGCATGGAAACTTCCGGTCCAAGGCCAAACATCACGATTTTTCCAAAACCCTAATTTTGGCCTCGCCTAAAATATGCCAAAGCCATGCCGGCCCTATCACATGCCGCTGGCTGCCAAATAGAGGGTTGCAACAATCAACGACTACCCTTCTATCTGAGATACAGATCTCAGCCGTTCAAGTTCGCCACCAAACGTATGACAACTTTTGGCCCAATGCCAAGCCCTAATTTTGGTCGGCCTAAACTATGCCAAAACCCTAGTTTTTTTTGTCGCGCCTAAACTATGCCAAAATCCTAGCTTGGCCGCGCCTAAACTATGTCAAAGACATGTCGGCCATGCCTCCATGCCGCTGGCTGCCAAACGAATGGTTGCAACAATCAACGGATACCCTTCCATCTGAGATGCAGATTTCAGGAGTCCAAGTTCGCCACCTAACGCATGGAAACTTCCGGCCAAGTCCAAACATCACGGTTTTTCCAAAACCCTAATTTTGGTCGCGCCTAAAATATGCCAAAGCCATGCCGACCCTATCACATGCCGCTGGCTGCCAAACGGAGGGTTGCAACAATCAACGGCTACCCTTCCATCTGAGATGCAGATCTCAGCCGTCCAAGTTCGCCACCTAACACATGGGAACTTCCTTCCCAAGACCAAACATCACGTTTTTGCAAAAACCCTAATTTTGGTCGCGCCTAAAATATGCCAAAGCCATGCCGACCCTATCACATGTTACTGGCTGCCAAACGGAGGGTTGCAAAAATCAAAGACCACCCTTCCTCCTGAGATACGAATCTCAACCATACAAACTTGCCACCAAACGATTTGTGGAAATCTCTTGGCCACGGTGCCAATTCTTGGCCACGACGCCAAAACCCTAATTTGGCAGTGCCGAAAGCATGCACGCGCTGCAACCATGCCGCTGGTTTTCAGACGAAGGGTTGCAACAATCAACAACTGCCCTTCCTCTTGAGATACGAATCTCAGCCATACAAACTTTCCACCAAACGATTTGTGGCAATCTCTTGGCCACGACGCCAGTTCTTGGCCGCGACACCAAAACCCTAATTTGGTCGTGCCAAGAGCATGCAAGCGCTACAACCATGACGCTGGTTGCCAAACGAAGGGTTTCAACAATCTACGGCTACCCTTCCTCCTGAGATGCAGATCTCATCCGTACAAACCTGCCACCAAACGAATCGTGGCAATGTCTTGGCTGCGATGCTGACTCTTGGTCACGACACCAACTTGGCTGCAATGCTAACTCTTGGTCACGACACCAACTTGGCTGCAATGCTAACTCTGTGGTCACGACACCAACCTGGCTGCGATTCCTATTCTTTGGTCACATCACCAACTTGGCTACAAACGCCAAATCCTTTGGCCACGACACACGTAGCAACATGCTATACGTTTTCCACGAAAACACTCGACACATCAAAACATGTCACAAACTGGGGGATGCTCATCAATGTATTGGTCTGGCGGTTTACAGCGTGCGGCGTACACTACTCCCGTTACAGGAAAGTGTCATAGGGTGAGACGGTTAGTAAACACAAGAAGTAATGGTGAAACATTTCCTTCATTATGGAAATATCAATTCCAGGCTTTACTCGTTCCCACTTTCTTCCATTTACTCAACCGTTTCCACTTCTTACGAGACCGGGGTACGTTTTGTTGCGACTTGTATAAATAGGTCTCACCTATTTCCACCAAAGACAAGTTTTTGGTCAGGAGCATACCACACTCAGAAATCACTTGTTAGCTTCCCAATCTGCTAGCGTTTCACTTTCTGATACAAGTCGTCAAACAACTACTCTTCCAGAATCAACTATTCTGGTCTCAACACTCTCTTCGCTTTCCTCCCTAAGACCAACCCTTCTCCTTCACTTTTTGACCGAAGCAAGTATGGAACGACCATTTCTTGGTTTAGGAAGGATTTGTACAGATTGATCTCTCGAATCAAAGTACTCCCTTGCAGTACATTGTTTAGGGTTTAAACTCGTTTCTCACCCACACACTCGAAATTACCAAAATCAGCATAAACTGTTTTCACCCTAAAACAAGGGTCAAATGCCTATTGTTAGTGCACTTGTTGTAACTCACTACTTCAGTGACTTTTTAGCACATCCAGTTGATGTCAACACAACTCTGGAGACTTTGAAGACAACCATTTGCCATAAGTGGACTCGTTTACTACCTCATCATGTCAGATTTTCTTTTAATGATGGAAGCAAGTTTGTGCGAGTTGATTCTGATGTTCTGCTTCAGTATTTTGTATCTCGTTGCCACTGTAAAGGTCAAAAGAGCTTTGATTTACTTGTTGAAGTTGGCTCCAATTCTTCTAGCAGTCGTAGTAGAGCTTCAAGTAGACGTGTAATAGAACCTGAACCCGAAGAAGCTATGGTGCATTTCCTTGAAGATGGTTATGTGCCTGTTAATAAGGTTCTTAGGACCGAGGGTTGGGATAAATTACTTGGTGAAGTTGATAAAGTTTTTTTTGGAGTTGTAGCAGAGGTAGTATAGCAGTAAAGAAATACGATCTAAAGTCTGGGCATGTTCTTCTATATACTAAGAATGAACCTAGCAGGATCTATGCAAAGTTCCCAAAATAAGATTGCCCTTGGGAGTATAAGGTTCGTGCTGTTGATGTTGAAAACAAGATGCTTAAGGTTAAGAAATATGTTTGCAGTCATCATTGTAGTGTGGGATCTGAAAGGCTCAGCAATAAATTTGTTTCTAGTCTTATCAAGGATGAAATTAGAAGTGATCCGAGTTTCAAAGCTTCTGATTTGAAAAAGTTTTTTAAATCTAGCTACGAGATCAATGTGAAATATTACCAAGCTTACAATGGAATAAAGAAAGTGTATGAGGATATATTTGGTGATGATGTCATGTCGTATTCGCATCTGGTATGGTATGTAGATGCCATTCGCAGCACAAATCCTGGGAGTTGGATTGATTATTAAGTTCAAATGGATGAACCTGAATTGAACGAGGATAATTCAACTGAATTAGAAGTTGAAGCACCTTCAAATAAGTTTGTGCGTCTTTTTATTTCTTTCGAGGCATGCATCCTTGGTTACTGTTACCTTCGTCCCATGATTTATGTCGATGCTACCTTTCTTACAGGTAGATTTAGAGGATGCCTCATGGCTGTAACCAGTATCAATGCTGAAAATGGTAATTTTTTGGATAATGCATCCTTTATATATGTGTGCATAATGTCTCATGCATTATTTACTTAGGCTTCATAATGTCTTATGCATTTTTTAAGTTAGATGCATAATATCTTATGTTTCACTTTTCTGATTATGCGCCATTTTTGTTTAGATGCATAAGACATTATACATTTTTTTTAGCTGCAAATGTCTTATGCATTATTGTTTACACTTTTCTGATTTTATGGATTCTTTTATCGACATGCATAATGTCTTATGCATCAGTTTGTTTAGATGCATAAGACATTATGCATTTTTTTAGCTGCTGTTTGTGCGTGAAAGTCGTTTCTGCTGATTTTGGTAATATCGGGTGTGTGGATGAGAAAAGACTTTAAATCCTAAACAATGCACTGCACGGGAGTACTTTTGATTCTAGAGATCAATCTGTACAATCCTGGCCTAAAGCAAGAAATGGTCGTTCCAGACTTGCTTCGGTCACAAAGTGAAGGAGAAGGGTTGGTCTTAGGGAGGGAAGCGAAGAGAGTGTTGAGACCAGAATCGTTGATTCTGAAGGTGTGGTTGTTTATGACTTGTATCTGAAAGTAGAACTGGGTAGCAGAATAGAAAGCTGTTGTATCGTTGCCGACCAAAAACTGTTTTTTGGCGGAAATAGGTGAAACCTGTTTATACAAGTCGTAATAAAACGTACCCTGATCTCGTAGGAAGTGAAAACGATTGAGTGGTGGAAGAGTGGAGTAACGTGTAACGTTAGAATTTATGATTCCATGATGAAGGAAACGTTTACACCATTACTTCTTGCCATTACTAACCGCCTTTCTTCATGACACTTTCTTGTAACGGGCGTATTGCACGTCGCACGCTGTAAACCGCCATACCAATACCCTGATGAGCATCCCCCAGTTTGTGACATGTTTGATGTCTCGAGTGTTTTCGTGGAAAACATGTAGCACTTTGCTACGTGTGGCAAGTCAAAGTCAAGGGACTTACCGCTGGAAAATAACATGTAATGCTATTAGGCTCGTTTTGGACGGTCGCGTAAAACTTGCCACAGGTTTGTCAGTTCGGTGGTGAACTTCGATGGCTGAGATCGCATCTCATGAAGGAGGGTAGCCGTTGATTATGGCTACCTTGTGTTAGCGCCTGATAATGGCGCGGTGGTGTTTTGGTGTACGCCAGTGGCAATGTGGCATGGCTGGCATGGCTCGTGCATGCCAGTGGCACAGTGATGCAAGTGGCGCCTGGCGTAGCCATGACCACTAGATTTAGGCAGCCGGTCTTCTGAAACTTTCCACAAGTCTGTCAGTTCGGTGGCAAACTTGGATGGTTGAGATTGCATTTCATGAGGAAGGATGGCCGTTGATTATGGCCGCATCTTGTTGTATAGCGAAGTGGCACATTGTCATAGTGGCTCCTGGCGGAGCCATGGCATAGCGACATGCTAGTGGCGTAGCCGTGGGAGCTGTTTTTTGGCATATTGGTGTTAAACCCAAATATGGCTTCCGACAACATTGGCCTTGTTGTTAAGTTAATCTTGAGGCCTTAGGAGAGTCACTGGACTCAGTTGGCATGGCAAATTTTAGCCAAATTAGGGTTTGACGCATCACAACTCTATTTAGCACGAGCGGCATGGCGGCGTGGCTGGCATAGTTAGCACATGTCAGTGGCACGAAGTAGCGTCTGGCATAGCCATGGTCGCTCGACTTTGGCACCTCGGTGTTGGACCCACATGTGGCCTGGAAACATTGGCCATGTTGCCACATCAATCCCAACGCTCTGGGAAACGTTACTTGGCTTGGTTGGCGTAGCAACTTTGCCTAAATTGGGGTTTGGCATTTCGAAACCCTAATTGGTGCGTGTGGCATGAGGCCGCGGCATGGAGACACTTTTTTTGTGGAAACGGTGCCATAGCTATACCAAAGGAACTATGGCGAGGCCGTAGTGTGGAAACGGCCACAAGAGTAAGGATTTCCATGGGTGGCTATGATATGGCGCCATTCCTAGGGCTTCTTGGGCCCCACACGGCTCGTGGCATGTTGAGGGGACGAAGTGGCATAATTTGTGTTGCGAAAATTAGGGTTTTGGTAGGGTCGTGCTTTTGACTAGAAAACCCTAATTTGAGCTTATCATGGCGTTGGCCCCGAACAGGAGGTAGTTTAGCACGTAGGGAGCTATATATGGCATGTTGCCACGAAGTGACATGTTTGGCATGTTGGTGCGGAGGAGTGGCATGTTGTCCTGCCGCTCAATTTATTGGCGCAACATGGCACGTTCGGCATGTTGACGCGGCTTTTGGAAATCCAATTAATATGTTGTTGTGGCAGGGCGCGTTTGGTTTGCCAATTAATATAGTGGAGCGGCAGGGTGCATTTGGCCTTTAATGTATGGTGACGAGTTTAGAGCGACTTGATTGGTCAAGAAAAGGGGTCGGTCAAACATAAGGCGCGGCCACACCTCTAGTGCTCATGACGTATTTTAAAGTGACATGATTGGTCGGTAGGAAGGAGAGGGGTCGGCCAAGCATGGGCGTGGATACACTTCTGGTGTGAGTGTGGCAGCTTTAGAGCGACCTGATTGGTCAATGGGAAGTGGGTCCGTCAAGTAAGGGCCCAGCCATAACTTATGTGCGCGTGGCGAGTTCGAGGCGACCTGATTGGTCGAGGGAAATAGGGCCGGTTTAGGATGGGGCGTGGCCAATGGCAAGTGGCGCCATCTGGCCTAAGGCATGGCCACGCCTCCCTTTGCTGCTACGTATCCCTGTTTTCTGATTCTGGGCAGGGTTTTGCACCTACTAATCCATGGCGGATTAATTACCTAGTTTTCCTAGGCTTACTTTCGACAAACAAGGTCTGGTATACTGCGCAAGGCGCAAAAGTAAGTGATTGAATTCTATGTGTTGACACAGAGTTCTTTAAGTTCATATCCAGAGAGCAGCATGCTTTCTGATTGAATTCCTTATGCATAGACCTTATCCTTGATATTTTGAAATTCGTGCTACCTTGTTACGAGTGAACACGAATTGTCATGTCATATCAACATTAAGGGCTCAGCCGGGGAACGTAGCATAGAAAGCATTCAAGGAAACTTATATTAAGTGGATATAGGCAAGGCACCGAAATTTACAGAACATGGGATGGTTGCTACATGCGCCAGTCTGGATAAATTTCATGTAAATATATTGAATGGTTCAATAAGTATACCATCGAAGAGGTTAACACTCATGGCTCCGTTCCCTTACAGAATGACGTCACATCAGATGCAAGGTTTTTACAATTTTAATCCTAAGCTAAAAACCACCATCAACAGCTGCATAATGTCATAATGTCTTATACATCTTAAAAAAATGATGCATAAGACATTATGCATTTTTTGTTTTGTTTTAGCTGCACAATACTTCATGTAGATGTTGGTTTGATTTTTTTTTTTTAAGTCCTGAAACATGTTTTCTTCTGTGCAGGGTTCTTTCCACTAGCCATGGCCTTAGTACCTGCTGAAGATAATGATAACTGGGAATGGTTCATGAGGAATTTGAGTAATGTTCTTGATCATGATCAAAGGCCAATCACATTTTTATCTGATTGTGCTGAAGGATTAAAGAGAGCGATTCCATTTTATTTTCCTAGAGCCTTCTATAGTTTCTGCTATTATCATCTGAAGATGAACTTACATATTGATGCTTCTGACGAAGGGTATGGTACCGTTATTGATGCATTTCAAGTTGCTGCGTATGCTCTTAGTCCCGAAGGTTTCCAAACTGCCATCGCTACGATTAGGGGTCTTGGTTGTAGTTGGGCTGCAGACTATATTGAAGATATCCCTCCCGAGAAGTGGTCAAATGCCTTTTTTCAGGGTTGTAGGCATGGAAGAACATCTTCTACTCTTGTTGAATCCTTCAATAGTTGGATGAAGGTACACAACAAGCTCCCTGCAAATGCTCTTCCGGATCAGATAAGGAAGGATGTGATGACTATGATGTCGGAAAGGCGAAATACTGGTAAAAGTTTCATAACAATTCTCACACCGAAGAATGAAGCTAAGATGAAGGCTCTTATTGATGAGGGTTTAACCTTGCTGGTTATACAGTCTGATACTCATGTTTATGAAGTGGAGGGCGGGGAGAGTTCTCATAGTGTTAACCTTGAGGCAAAGACATGTACCTGTCAGAGGTGGCGTGTCTATGGATTTCCATGTGTGCATGCTTTTGCTTCGATAACAATGTCTGGTTCTAATCCATATGATTTTGTTGAACCTTATTTCACTACTGCATACTTCAATAATGCCTACATCCATGCAATTCATCCTATTCCGAACTACAACATGCTCGAAGTTTATGAAGGTGATGATATTATCGATGTACCTGATGTTAGGAGGCCCTCAGGGATACCACCAGCTAATAGACATTTGAGCCGTTACGAGAAGCCGCCCAGGAGAATTATGCGCTGTGGTAATTGTTGTGAGATTGGCCATCACAACAAGAAAACTTGTACAAAGCCTGCTTGTTACAAGAAGCCGCCGAAGAAGCCTAAGGGAAGTTAAGGGAGAACCTTTCTTGTTGGTTTCTTCATACTATTACTTTTATGTTTGAACCTAATTCATTTTTCTTTAGTTAGTTTATGTATTTGTTTTTATGAACAAGTACTTTTTATTTAATTAGTTTCTTTTTGTATTGGTTTTTATGAAAAAATACTTCTTTTTTCACAGTGTGTTTTTCTGCTTCTATCAAATAATGTTATTCATTTTTTATTCTTAAATGCATAATAAATTATGCATTAGTTTTTGAAGATACATAACGGTTTATGCATTAGTTTTTGAAGATGCATTTTTTATGCATTCTTTTTGAAGATGCACAATCTGTTAAGAATTTATTCTTTTAAAGATGGTCGCAGAACGAGTCATGCAACCTGTTTGCTCTTTCATGCATCTGCATAACAAGTCATACACATTTATTTTGTTCTGCATAACATGTTATTCAGATTTATTTTGTTGCATAACATGTGATTTTTTGTTGCATAACATGATATTCAGATGTTTATATGTAAACTGTTGTTCCTTCATTTTCCTTGTAAGAGTTATATCATGTTATGTTTATTATCGGGGGTCGAAGGGGCAGCGCCCCCTCGTTATCATAGTACAGTTAAATGCCAATAAATTTTTCTACTTTTTGTGAAATAAGATTGCAGCAAATAGAAACACTGAAACAAGCATTGATATATAAATATAAACATCGACAATATAAAAAGATATAAGTTGTTCAGACAAGGTTCATACCAACACATTACACTGTGTAACTAGTGACTGAAGTTAAGCTTTACACCAACTACTTTCCCATTAGTTTTCACTCCCAAATTAATTTGCTCAACCTATCAACACACGGGTTGTTAAAAAAAAGTTACGTTTGAACATTTCAATTATGCACAACATCAGGAACATTTACTCACAGCTTCATCACATTTACGCGCAACTTCATCCCATACGTCTTCATTGGAATCTATTGCCCAACTGTTTTGAGGATCGGTCAGCATTTTCAATACCAAACTTAGTCTTTTCTTGTTGGCTTTGGCTACTGCTTCTTCCTTTCCCAACTTTAGCCATTTATGTTTGACTTCACACTTCATATTCAGCTTCATATAGTAGCAGACAAATATGAGGCTGTCGGGGTGAGTACCTTGTTCAGGAACAATCCTGTAAAAAATATCCTTGTATACAAGTTTTTCCCTCTTTATATCCACGACTTCTGGTGTTAGTTTCATTTCGTCATATCTTTGGATCAAATAACGCATACAAGCATTTTCCATTATAAGAGCTTGATTCTTGCATTTAACTTTATAGCTTGGAAGACTGTTATAAAAGTTTTACTCACCCTCTAAAAAGTCATACTCTAACAATGTCCAATATGTATCAGCAGGGTTTTCCTTAGTCATATAGTTCATTGGAATGAACATTTTCTCAACTTTAATAGGGAGTTTCAAGATGAATTCTGCAACAAATTTGGCAATTCCAGCTGTGTCCTTTGTTTTAACATAAAACTGCAAAAGAAATATTTTTAGGAAAAAAAAGTTAGTGGATGCAATTGAAAGGGTGCACAACAGGTTTAGAAACAATGTTGAATAACTTGTTATGCAGTTCAGATTTAGTTGCATAACTTGTTATGTAGTTCAAAACTAGATGCATAATATATTATGCAGAAGTAATAATATGTTATGCAGAAGTAATAATATGGGTATAATAGGATATGCAGTGATGAATAACTTGTCATGCAGAAAA
The DNA here is from genome assembly GCF_003573695.1 of Papaver somniferum. Classification (NCBI taxonomy): domain Eukaryota; kingdom Viridiplantae; phylum Streptophyta; class Magnoliopsida; order Ranunculales; family Papaveraceae; genus Papaver; species Papaver somniferum. The sequence goes on from NC_039362.1 coordinate 87,035,376, forward strand.
CCTAGTTATGATGACTTGTTATGTAGAAAAAAGTGACAGTTTTACACTTTAAAGCGGATTCATAATAAAAGTTAAGTGATGGAAAATGATTTTCTTTTTTTGACTTACCCAACATCTGGCGTCATGAATGCAGACTCCGCATACTTCTCTTGATAACTCACATTATCCTCTTCATTTTTCCGCTTACGGAACAACATGTGACTGTAGAAGCGCATTACTTGTTCTTCTAGTTATTCATTGTTCATAAGCTGCCTTATTGTATCTCCGTAAATCTGAATATCCCATAAGTATGGGTCTTATCTCTGATACTCCAAGCTGTATTTCTGTAGAAGACATAATTAGTGATATATTTATTCAAGTGACATGCGACAGAAACTAGAGGGTTGTGTTATGCATGGATTGTTATAGAAGCATAATTCATTATGCATGGTTTTTTTTGAAGCATAACCTGTAATGCATATTAGTTTTTATATACTTACATGTTGTTGGAATGCTCAAAGTGTGTCTCCAGTACTCCCAACAAGGCTGGTTCTATTATATCTTTCAAAACGTTCCATTGTTTTCAACGGAGGTAATTTTCTAAACGGCCTGCCAACAGAAGTACGAGGATTTTCTTCTTCAACTTTATTCTCATCAGGCTTGTTTTTTTTCTGCTGCTGCTTCCCTAGGTCACAATCTTTGAGTAGTATACTGGTTGTGCTTTCATTATATGTTGTTCTTTGTTTGATTCTTTTTACCTTGCTTCCTGGTTGGTTTTTCCCTTTTTGCTGCTCCTCGTTCCCATCCTCTTCTGCATGTTTGGCTTTTCCTTTCATTGGTACATATTCTTTTCCTTTCTTCACAGCTTGCTTCTTCGAAAATTCTGTTCTTGGTACATATTCTTCTCCTAGTACTTCTTCATACAGATTCATGTAACGAAAATGTGTTAGATATAACCAATATAACCAATTTATTGGTTATATTGATTTAACAACAAAACAATAACATAATAAATAGTAAATAGTTGATTAAAAACAATAAACAGTGTATAGTTGATTCGACATTAAAAAAAACTTCAAGTAGTTTTCACTTTTAAAATACATAATCTGTTTCATATTTTTGTACCATTGACTGTGAAATTCTCTCCATCTCTGCAGGTTCATTTGGGTCTTCTTTGTTTTCAGCACCTTGTTTGGCTGGAGTTGAGGGATTCTGTGCGGCTTCTTTGTTTTTCAGCAGATTCTTCTGTGGATGGAGTTAAAGGATTCTCTGTCAGGTACCTCACCACATCACTGGCCGTCTCAATGACCATCTCATTATTTGCATCAACGGTCGTCTCAACAGCTGGTTGATGCGGCTTTTCAGCGACTGGATCTTCTGGCATCTCAACAGCTGGTTGTTTCGGCTTTTCAGCGAGGCTCTCCTGGCATCTCAACAGCAGGTTGTTGCGGATTTTCTGCGACTTGATCTTCTGGCATCTGCTTGTTGTTGTTGTCCTCCAGCACCATCTTCTCCTTGTGAAATATGAAGATTAAATATGGGCCCTTCACATGCTTCTGCTTTTTTTTTTGAGTTTCTGAAAGATGTTCGTCATCTTCTCCTCCAGCACCATCTTCTCCTTTAGAATCATCATCACCATCCAAAAAGTGTTCTTCCTGTGCTTCAATCCTCTCTTGAGTTGTTACCATATTTGGTGTTGTCTCCACTTCCTCTGGTGTGTCTGTTTCCTTGTCGCTGGAGAGATTAACAGCTTTTTCCATGTTCATGAACTTGAAAGGGGAAGACAGGAGTCCTTGACTAGTAGTTTGGTGTTGGATATCAAGTCTGATAACATCTGGCAATGATTCTTGTGTAGGTGGTTCAGTTGAAGATACCAGTTCAACAAGTGTCTCATTCCTTGGCAAATTTTGATTCAGTGGGACGCAGCTTCCACTTATGATGCATCGACGCTATGGCCACCTGATGATTCCACTCGCGCCTCCTCTTTTATGACTGAAGCAATGAGAACTTCTTCAGATCATCATACCAGTCAGATTTGAATGCTTCTCCATTATTTCTTTTTGTTTCCTGAGTCTGTTTCATTTCTTGTAGCATTTCTTGAATAATCTTCAACCTTGATCCAGGACTACCACACATTTCTTGTTCAATGATCTGCAACGTATCCTGAAATGCTTCTTCATACTTGTCCATGTTGTCTTCAAGATTCATTGCGATGAGTTCATATATAATTTTCCTCTTTCTTGGTTCTCTTGGTTCACAGAGTTCCAACTCCATTGGACTGTATGCATCTCTAAAGTTCTCATGAAACTGCAACATGATTGATAACACTCATCAGAGAATGATGCATAACAAATATAACAACATTTTTATATGCATAACATGTGATGCAGGTTTTTAAACAATGCATAACTAATCATGCATTAAACATTGAAGCTGCATAACTTGTTATGCAATTACTTATTAAGGTGCATAATATATTATGCACTCATATTTCACAACCCTGCTTAACACTCTCATTTTTAAACAATACATAATTGGTCATGCCTTCACAATTGCAGATGCATAACTTGTTATGCAATTATTTGTTAAGGTGCATAACATATTTTGCACTCATATTTCACAACCCTGCTTAACACTCTCATTTATAAATAATGCATAATTGGTCATGCATTCACAATTGCAGATGCATAAGATGTTATGCAATTATTTATTAAGGTGCATAACATATTATGCACTCATATTTCACAACCCTGCTTAACACTCTCATTTTTAAATAATGCATAACTGGTCATGTATTCAAAATTGCAGATGCATAAGATGTTATGCAATTATTTATTAAGGTTCATATACAAGTACCTCTAAGTCAGTAATATGCTTCTTGAGCATTGCTTTCTTCATTTCTGCAAAGTCCCACCTCGCAGCTCTTGGTGTAGCAGAGTCACTGACCTTGACGACTTCGGATGATATCTCAGCTATGTTAGATTGCTCAGCCAACCAAAGCTGCAAAAAACAATAACTAATAAGATATTAATATAAATATATGATTTATTGACAGAGATTAAGTAAAAAAAACAACTCACAAGAGAATATATAGTGCAACCAGTGAAATTCCTGATAAGACGATTCTTTTCTTTCACAGTTTTGATGTCGTCCATCAGGTGTTCTTGAATCAGATTAGGAAATGATACAGAGTCCATGGTTTCCAAATCCTTCACCAAACCAACATATGAGACGTCCAAATTGTTTCCCATTGATCCACAAAAGGACAAGACGACTAGCATGTAGAGGCAGACAAGGAAGGCAACTTCCTCTTCACGACCTTTCTTATCAAGTTTTTCCAACACCAGCCTTTGAATATCATCTTAACCGTGCTTTGGGATCTGTACTCACTTTACCTGCCGCTGTTTTGAATGGGAATTGGTTGACGAAGGCAAGTGATTGAGTCGTCTCTATCTCTTCCTTTAAAGTCAGAATATTTCTTCCTCTATTTCCTTTAACTCTTTGCATCAGAAAAGTAACAGCAACCTCACTAGACATTGACTGTATAGACTTGTTTTCAGACACCTTAAATGTATGCTGACTCAAATCATCATGGTTATATGATAAAAGGACCTCATCCATCAGCTGGTTGCTCTTACCAACCAACAATGACATGTCCGCAGTAGATAATCAATTATAGAAATTCCCAAATGGACTCACATTTATCATACTAGCATGCAGTGGAGTAAGACCATCTGTTTCCTTTATTTTTGAGAACAAGGTACCTACCCTTAGAAATACTGCTCTATGAGTACCTCCCTGAGTTGCAGGTTTGGGTTTAGGTTTAACTGCATAAGTAAAAGAACAAAAAAAAAATGGATTTTACTAAGTTAGAACCACTATTTTCGGCTGCATAACCTCCTATGCCTCTTATTCGGGTATCTGCATAAAATGTTATGCACATTCTTTTTACCATGCATAACCTATAATGCACTACTTTTTAAAATGTAAGCAGATAGGTAAATGAGATATTATGCACACCCAGTCTTCTGCATAACCTATATTACGTATTACGTGTTTTACAAGCTGCTAAGTACAAAACTAGCAGGTATTGATGCATAGCAGGAAGTAACTGATGCATAGCAGGAATTAAACGCACATGTTTTATAGATGACACATTGCTTATCAGGTAGTTCTTCTTCTTCATCTTCTTCTTCACTTTCGTATCTTTCAATTTGCTTATCCTTCTTCTTCCTTTTCAGGTCTTCTGATTTTTTGGGTTCACACCCTTTTTCTTTTCTTCTGATTATCAATATCTTTTTCTTTCATTTGCTTGACTGAAATAGACCAGATGAATATTGAAACAAATCAATCACACCAAAAAAACAATATATCACACACAAAAAAGAAATCACAAGCAAATCTTTCCAGCTTCCTTTGGTGCAGCTTCCTCTGTATCATATGTATCATCCTCATCCTCTGTATCATCATCTAAAACTTCCTTTGGTGCAGGTTTCTTTGCTTTCTTTTTTCCCTTGGTAGCTTTATCATCCCGAGCTCTAGATGCACCAGTGTTCGCAATTAATTGCTCCTCAGCTTGCCGATCAGAATCTAGTAGCAAACAAGAACAAAATCACGCATAACATAAAAGATCAAGGAATGTTCAGAAACATGAAAGATGTAGGCAAGTTAAGTTCTCACCAGCTTTCTTTTTAGTCTTTGTTTTCTTTTCCGCTTAAGGCTTAGGTGAACTAGGTGATTCATGATCTTTCAATCTCTGTGACCTCCTTGATGGGGTGGTTGCTTTAAGATCTTATTGACACACAAATAAATAAGTTATTCATATCAGGTTACACAGTAACTTTGGTAAACATAACAAGTCATGCACATTTTTTTTATTCTGCATAACATGTTAGTCAGATTTGTTTTTTTGCATAACATGTTATGCAAACATGAATCACAGACACATGAAGGAATGTAAATGCATACCAGAGACTTTCTTTTTCTTCTTGGCAGCGCCGTGCTTTACGTTGGTTCTCGTCTCCTTTTGCTGCTGTTCACCATCAGTTTCCCCTTTTCCCCCTTCTAGGTTATCATCACTAGCAGGTAAAAATGATGTTAAAAACTTAAATAAATTAAAATGAAAAAGTAACACTTAAAAATGGGTGTTATGCAGTGTTTTTCTGAAAGCATAATCTGTCATGCATCTGTAAAACAAGTGATGCATACCCTGTCATGCATAATGCATAACTAGTCATGCATTCACAATTGCAGCTGCATAACTTGTTATGCAATTATTTATAAAGGTGCATAACATATTATGCACTCATATTTCACAACCCTGCTTAACATTGTCATTTTTACAACATCAAATAACTTGTTATGCAGATTTTTTTTATGCAGAATCACACATGAACTAGTGAAGATGCATACCAGAGACTTCCTTCTCTTCACAACATCTTTCTTTTCCTTCATTTTCATCTCCTTCAGTGGTTGGTCACTAGGACCAAACAATAGTATTTAGGACCAAACAACAATATATATTTTTAAAAATGACCAAACAGACAGTTGACTGGGTCAACTGAACCAAACTAACTCTAATATATTATTATTAGGACTAAATTGTATTTCCTACAATAAACATTTGCATTACCCCTTTTTTCCTTGATTCTCACTTTTGTTAGTATTTTTTATTTTATTTCAACAAAAGGGGCCTTGAACCTATAAATAGGCTCTCAATGACATTATTATTACATGTTAAGTTGTATATATGTAAAGGGTTATATGATGAATAAATACAGCTATGGAAAGCCAAAGCCATAGGCAGGTACATATAGGTGTCATCTTTTGGTCACTATTTTGAACTGCTAAAACTTTCAATTGAGGTAAAATGACAGGTATAGCATTATGCCTGACTTTCTTTGAAGTGTTTCAGACCATCTTTTATCTTAGCAATATGGAACAATGTATACCATGCTCCCTTTAATGTTGTATGAAATTAAAGGTTCATATCTCATGTTACCCTGCCTTTCTGCAATCAAATGTTCCTTTCTTTAACTTGATATATTGACGAGGATGGAGTGAAATAAATAGACCGAGTTAACTGTAAAGGAGAGGTGCTCTTTTCAGGTATTGATTCTTACTTCCAGTTGTCAAGTTTAAATAAGAAAGGAACTATTGTTTTGTCAGTTCTGCTCCAAATCTTTACAAACTTTGATTGATTACTTTTCTGCCATATACCTGGCCATCCTTTAGCCATCAGACTGAGCGCCTCAGCTTAATTACCTTCAGCACGTTAATTAGGTTTTGCATGTTAATTTGTTACGTTTATAGTTAAGTCAATGATTAGCATGAAACGGCTTAGATAAGCCCACATGTAGGGATGTAACAACGAGAAATGCTTTAGGGTTTTGATATATGTTTCCTTAAAAGAAACTCAGTTGTATCGTCACTTTCATTAAGAAAATAATAGAAAAGAAACTGAGCCCAGTGCGGCTGCAGTGAAGAGCTGTTATCTCAAATCAATCTTCCACCACTCTCATTCCTAGTTTGTGTACTTGAAACTATTACAATTGGTATCAGCCAGTGTCATTCGTCTTCATCATGACAGGTGGTCCTACGATCAAAGATGTCGATAATCACACTAAAGAACTGAAGGAATTATTGAAGGCTTTGAATGAGAACCACACCCGTGACTTTGCTAGTCGTACTGCTGATGCTACTTCACATGGTGAGAAGTTAGATAATATCTGTCTCAGTCTTCAAAATATTACTTCTGCAACTACAGCCACACAAACAAAGTTAGATAAACTTCTTGATCTTTTGGTTGAAAAACATGACCCTTAACAACACTCTTCTCACATCACACCACCACCATTCTCTGGTTCCTTCCATCCATCTCACCCTTCTTCTTCCAGAGACTCTGCTTCTACATCCCATCTTAAACCACCCAAAGTAGATCTACCAAAGTTCAGCGGTGAGAATCCCAGAAGCTGGATTCGGAAATGTGAAAGATACTTCCAGATCCGCTTTATTGAAGAATATCAGAAAGTGCGTTTTGCTTCTATGTCTCTTGAAGGTAAAGCAGACTCTTGATTCTTTGATTACTCTGCTGGTAAGCCATTTATCCTTTGGCCTGATTTTGTAGAAAGTCTTTGTGGTAGATTTGAGGATATGGCTAATGATAACTATGTGGGTTGCTTTAACAAACTCTCACAAATAACCACAGTTGATGAATATTTTGAACAATTTGAGTTATTGAAAAGTTTGATGGTTAACAAAAATCCTTCCCTCTCTGAGGAATATTTTTTCATGAGCTTTATTAGTGGTCTTAAGGAGGAGATTAAAAGTTCTGTTCAAATACATAAACCCACCACACTGTCACTAGATTTCTACTTAGCTAGATTACAGGAAAATGCACTCTCTTCTCAATAACCCTCCACCAAAAACCCAATGTTTAAAACACCAACAACATCATCTTATTTTCCCAGAAATTCTAACCCACCTCCTAAAACACCACCACCTTCATTACCTGTACCTTCACAATCTAGACCACCAATTACACCCCCTCCTACAAACCCACCAGCTAGATCTGTGTATATTCCACCAATTAGAAGGCTCACTCATGAGAAAACGAATCAAAGGAGAGCTAAGCAACTTTGCTACAATTGTGATGAGAAGTATGTGACTGGTCATAAGTGCAAATCCCAACACCTATATATGGTAGTTATGGAAGAAGAAGAACCCTCTACTTCTGAGGACCCTACAAATGCAGAACCAGCACCACAACCTGTGCAAGCCACTGAAATGGAAATTTCATTACATGCTCTCACTGTCCATGTTAGTGGTGATACTATACGCATTGAAGAGTTACTCAAGCAGCAACATATCACTATCCTAGTGGACACAGGGAGTACATACAGTTTTTTGGATACTGAAGTGGCCAAAAGACTACACTGTGCAGTTCAACCTACAACCAACATGCTAGTTACAGTAGCTAATGGAGAGAAAACCACTAGTTCTGGCATGTGTCACCAACTCAGCTGGCAAATGCAAGGCCGCCAATTTGAAGGCAACTTACACCTACTTCCCTTAGGAGGTTGTGATATAGTCCTTGGGGCAGACTGGTTGAGAACTAAAGGTGATGTGGTCTTCAACCTAGCAAAATTGTGCATTTCCTTCCTTCACCATGGTGAACAGATAACCTTACAAGGTATATCATCTAAACCCTCTCTTAAGATGATGATTGGTAGGGCTGTTAAAAAAAAATTCAGAAAAAACACTCATGGTTTAATTGGCCAACTTTTTTCTATCTCAGTCCAACCATTGGCCAACCCTATTCCACCACCCATTGAAAACTTATTAACCACATATCAACATGTCTTTTTAAAATCTTCCTAATTACCCCCATCCAGAGCTCTAGACCATAAAATCCCCCTCAAACCAGATGCTCAACCAGTAAATTTGAGGCCATACAAATGCCCTTACATTTATAAATCTGTAGTGCAGGCCTGGTAGGCTAGGAAAGATGACAGAAAATAAAAGCAAGATAAAGCCTACATGTTAAACCGCAAGTGCACGGTGTCGTGTTGTAGAATGTGCAAATACGGGTCGATCCAACAAAGACTAGTGTGTGTGTTTGAAGCTAGAGAAGTTCCTAAACTGTTTTCTAAGATTAACAGAGAACAAAGGCAGTAACCAAAGGCAAGGCAGTAAAAAAGTGGTGAAGTAAAATGCAAGACAGTAAAAGTAAGAGCAACAACAACAAAAAGAGGCAGTAACACAGGCAGTAAGCAAGTTAAACATAGAGATGAGTGAACTTAGGTTAGAAAATCCACCACTAATCTTGTACTATGCCATCCACTGACTGCACCATTCTTGTCCCTATAGCAGATAAGGGGTAAGATCCTAGTCTGCCCTATATCTGAGGGGTTTCCCCACTAGAAAGACCAAGCACAACTAAGGCTTTTCTCCAAAGTACTAATTGTCTAAGTCAAGTACAACTAGTCTAAGGATCAAAGATGACCTGTTTGAGCATGAGTTGTAGTTCAATCATCATGGTGTAAACCTAACTACAAGGTATGCATGACATACATTGTGAGAGCAAGATGATGATGCACTAAGTTGAATCTTTCATAAGAATTGTAAACATCCAAGAGCAATACTATCAAAATGAACACACATCAATATTAGGGTTTTATTGAAACCTCAGCAAGCAAATTAGAACATATCGTAACTAACTGATAACTGAAATAGAGAGTTGAACATTAACACTACATGGAACATCAACATGACAGTAACATTGAGGGCACTGGCTAGTCCAGGCCACTAATGGCTTTGCTCTGGCTAACCCAGGCTTACCCCAACAACACTAACCCCCATCTCTATTTATACCCCAAAATACAAAATTAGGGTTCTTACAAATCCCCAAATGGAAACAGTAAACTAGGGTTACAATTTTTACTTGATTGGATGGGATAATCCTTACCTATAGCGTCGACCCATTCTTTCTATGTTCTTCCTGCTCCCTCTCCTGTCTGCAATCACTTCTATAGACTCACCTATTTTACCAATTTCCCACCTAGGGTTTCATAGATGGATAGAGGGGAAATTGGTGAAATAAGTGGCTAGATATATAGGGTAAGGTGGTGTTTCGTTAGAGTGGTTATGGAAGTCGTAGGGTGGTTGTGGCAGAGGTAGTGGTGATGGCAGAGGTGGTGTCTGCGGCAGAGACAGTGGTGATGACAGAGGTGGTGTCTGCGACAGAGACAGGGTATGGGATGAAGATGGAGAAATTTGGGAAGAAGAGGAGAAGTCGATGGTTTTGGGAGAGGATATTTGGTGCTAGGGTGTTGAGTGGGTGTAGCAAATTCGATGTCCATCGAAGATGATACGTTAGATGATCACATCTGGATTGAATCGAACGGCTAAGATGAAACAAGCTTGCAGCGACCATTGGATGCGTGATACAACAATTCTGACGGCTTAGATTGGAGTTAGGTACTATGATGTTTGACAGGAGCTTCAAGATTTGATGCTCGGTGATGAGGCGAACGTTGGAAGATGTGATGGATCCAATCTGACGGCTCTCATGGAAATGGGTATGGATATTGGAAATGGATTTGGGTAAGGGTTTTCGGCCTTGGGTATGCCAAGCCCATATCTTCTTTAAGGACAATTCTTCCTCTTCAAGCCCACTTCTAGTTGATCCGGCTCTTACAAACATCATTCTTCGTTGCCTTTCTGCGGGAGTCTTTGCCGTTTCTTTGCTCTTTTCGCTCCGTGAGTTAACCATACTTTATTTAGTACCTAAAAATGCAAAATTAATTGAGAAAAGTATTTATTCTTGAAAACAACGAAAACACAGAATATGGGATAAAATGGAGCGTTAGTGCACAAATGATGAGTTAAATGCCAATAAAAAGGTGCAAATATATACAGTATTTGGCACTCATCAAATACCCCCAAACCTGAATTTTACTTGTCCTCAAGTAAAACAAAACTAAGGAAATCCTACCTATACCACTGTCGCTGGTCTCTCGATTGCATTTAGCGATAGCAATAAGCCTTTTAAACCACTAAGTGTCCCTAGTGGACGAGTTGAAGTCTCGTGAAGGTTTTCTTAGAACGTACCTACAAAGTTCTAGGACAAAATATAAGCTCAGATTCCATGAAATGTGACATTTGAAAGACAGTAGAAGCTCACAGCAAAATGGAGATGTCAATCTAGCTATCAAAGGCACAATCCTAGCACTGATAACAAATAAAGACATGTGATAAGAGTGTAAAGTGTATCTTCACATGTGTAAAGAAAGATCGGATGTCATGACTACTAATCACCAAGAGATAGTTTCTCAGGCTAAGAACCGAGGTCGAAATCTAGCTAGTTTTCCGGACTTTACGAGAATTGTGAATGAGTTGGAGGTATTTCACAATTACTCGCGTTGTACATCAATGGCATACACCCTTCCTTGCTTATAACACAAAAACACAAAAGATGACTCTTATTTACATTGACTACTCTCTTTTATTTTTGGAACAAGAGAGGATGAAATTGATAAATACTTGATTTTTTTTTCTGATATTTTTCTGAATATATACATCGTTTTTTTTTTGTTTTTTTTTTTTTAAATTTACAACATGTTAACTCTTTTGATACATAAGCAAAAAGAAACAAAAAATTACATGATACTTTGCAAGATGTAGCCCTTTTTGATGCACCCAGTTAAATTCGATGGTTGTCTTTCTTAATGTAACCTCCACCTTCTATCCCAACCAACCAAAGAAAAAGCTAGTCAAGTTTCGTTCAGTATTCTAAAGTGATTGGCAATCGTGACTTCCGATAGAACACCTCAAGGATGAGGCTATACATGTATTGGTAGATCGTGCGCGTGCAAGTTTCTTATCACTATGTGAATTGTGCTAGAATCAGGGTGCCTAAATATCTAGACTAAGAATCCTTATGTTTACATACATGCACAAGAGTCAAAATTTCAAGGTAAATGAGCTCCATTTTTATGTTTTTTTCAATTTTTTCATTTTTTATTTTGATTTTTTCATTTTTTTTTTCATTTTTTTTTTTTAAAAAGAAAGAGTTCTATTTTTTGATTATAGCATGTTATCAAAGTATCTACTTTTCACCCCCAAACCTAAACTAAACATTGTCCTCAATGTTTCAAAAGATAAACATGATTATAACACATACCATGAGAACGATGCTAAGTGTAGAAAAAGGAAAGAGATTACCGGATATTGGCGAAAGCAAGTTTTGAACTCCATTATTCAAGGCAAAACCCAACAGCAACTCAACTGAATTCACATTGGGTTAGCACAATATATACAAGAAACATATGATTCCACTAAACATTACCTACCAGATTATATACAAACAATTCACTATATACATACAGTCTAAAGAGTTGAGGATCAACCCAAAAGACAAAGTGTTGAAACATAGACAGTTTCAAACAACTAAAATTGGACTGAAATGAGAGCGAGAGTGAAAAACCGGATGAATCACCCCCAAACCTATATTTTTCAACAGGTTTATTTTTAAGCACAAAATCTTTCAATTTTAGGGGTGCAGGATTCACAAGGTCTAACTCAAAATGGAATTTGTTTGGGATGGTCAGAGAAATTAATTCCAACTGTGGTTCTTTAAAGATGTTATATTTAGCAGAAAAATAGTCCAAGAGGACTTGGGAAGCACACAGTTCCAATCCTAGATTAGGGACTCTTAGATTAGTTGGTTTAAAAATTTTGTGACAAACCAAATCTAGGTTGGGTGGAAAAATCTCAATCTGTGATTTAGGCAAGAAAGCAGGCACTTCTAATTTATTTTCATGGATAAGATCAATAGTACCAACACATACTTCCCCTAAATCAGAAATTGGTAAATCATGATCACATTCATCGAACAAAACATCAAGACCTAAATCGGTATCATGATTGTCCGTAGTACTCAAATCAACATCGGAAGAAATAAAATTTTGTGACTTAGGCAAGGAATCAGACACATCAAATTTGTTTTCATGCATATTAACATTAGTGTCTACAGAAGATTCAACTATTCCTATGTCATGCTCATCTTCGAAGAACAATTGTACGAGTACCATATCAATATCAAAATCATATAATTTTCTATGAGTATTAGAAGAAACAACATTCATGAAGGTCGAGGGCGAGAAGCCATATGTTATTGAACCAAAAGGTTCCACAATATTTTCATGTTCTTCTAACATAACATCATTATCATCATAATCTTCATAATTATCATCATGGTAACATGCATATTGGTCCTCATTAACAGTGGTGGTGTCATTTGTCGATTCATGTTCCTCTAAATTAGGTTCATATTCAACATCATTTACATGAATGGGACTAGACACTTCATTAGGGACAACATACATTTCCTCATGAATTTCTTCCTTTTGTAGGTGAAGCAAAATCTGATCTAAATATGCCTGAATTCGTGATGTAGATCTAGCAAAGTTTTGCTCACTGAGTCTGAAAGCTTCTGTGGTAGGGTCTAAATTCATGGGAGTACAAAATTCTTCATGTTCAAATTTTGGTGAATGGTACATTGTGCATGGTCATTAGGGTTTATAAAAGATTGATCGCAACCCTCAAAGGATTGATTATGGTCCCAATGACTACCAGCATCACAATTTGTGGGCATTTCATAATTTGGATTTTCATGGGATTCTCTAAATTACCTATAATCATGCAAAATATAACAATATTTATCCGGGTGGTCTAAACCACCACATAAGGTACATGCATATATTTCAGGTCGTCTATGTGAACTAGATGCTACAGATTTCTCATGTGTTTGCATTTCTAAAGCAGTGATCCGAGCCTCTAACTGATTCACAAGTGACGAATGTGTGAGTTGGATATTGTCTAGATGTTCATTTTCACTCAATGGTGGATGATACATGTGTGAATAGTCATTAGGGTTCGCATATTGAGGTTCATGACCTACAGAAGGTCCATAATAATAATCCTTATAACTATTTACATCATGGTCTGTGGGAGGCCCATAAGGTGAATCTTGCCCGTAAGCTTCTCTAATAGATTTATTCCCAGTGGCAGACCAAAATCCAGACATGTTATGTTTATCAAACAATCACACAATTCAAAAAGAGAAATAAGGCCCACACTTTTCAGTTATGGGTTTCAAAAATTTGGTTTTTAGGCTTTAAAGATAAAGCCTATTTGGGATTTTTGGTTAAAAAGAGGGAGAAAAATTTTGGTTTTTGAATGGGAGAAAACTTTTGGTTTTAATTGGGCTATAAAAAGAAAAATTTGGTTTTTAATATTGGGAGAAAAACTTTGGTTTTAAAATTGGGAGCAAGCCCACATTGGTGGAGCAAGAATTTGGTTTTGAGTTGGGAGAAAAATTTGATTTTGTTGTTAGGAGCAAGCCCACATTGGTGGGAGAATTGTGCAGCCCAAAAGGCAGTTTTGAACAGGCCCAACTGTTGGGTTGGAAGTTGGTTTAGGCTCACAAATTTGAAGCCCAACATAAGTTTTTGAAATTGGAAAACTTGATAGATTTTCAAAGATTTTAAGCCCACTGTTCTCAAAGTTCCAAAGTTGCTGTTTTGAGTACAAGGCCCAGCTAATGTTCAAAGTTATAAGCCCCCAGTCCAATTAAAATTACAAGCCCAAAAGTCCAAAAACACAAGCCCACTGTTGGGTTTAAAATAATATTACAAGCCCAGAAAAAATAATAAACCCAACAGACAATAAAGAAGGCCCAGTTGGGCTTTGCTAATGGGTTCAGGCTTACTTGTTTTTGGAGGGAAGCCCAGTTGGGCTTTTATCCCCTTTTCTTTTGTTGCACAACCCAGTTGGGCTTTGGTTCACAGCAGCAGCAGCACAGCAGCAGCAGCACAGCAGCAGCAGCACAGCAGCAGCAGCACAGCAGCAGCAGCACAGCAGCAGCAGCACAGCCAAGAGAAGCAGCAGCAACACCAGCTCCACAGCACCACAGCAGCAGCAAAATTTGCAAGTTCAGTGAAATGCAATGAGATGCACAGCAAGAAGGCGGAGATTATGTGAATGCAGGAGGCAGTAAGATTAATTGAAAGATGCAAGTTATGATGCAGAACAGTATGCAAAGATAAATGCAAGAACAATATGCAGTGAAGATGCAAAATGCAAATGCTACTAGAGCAGAGAAGATGTGGATGTAGTGATGATGCAAATGAACAGCAAGAGAAAAAGCTAAAAGATAAATGCAAGTACAGCTAAGAAAGTGCAAGAATAGCTAAGATACAAGCTAAGAAACTTCAACACACAACGCCAATTCCCCGGCAGCGGCGCCAAAAACTTGGTAGACTAGGAAAGATTACAGAAAATAAAAGCAAGATAAAGCCTACATGTTAAACCGCAAGTACACGGTGTCGTGTTGTAGAATGTGCAAATACGGGTCGATCCAACAAAGACTAGTGTGTGTGTTTGAAGCTAGAGAAGTTCCTAAACTGTTTTCTAAGCTTAACAGAGAACAAAGGCAGTAACCAAAGGCAAGGCAGTAAACAAGTGGTGAAGTAAAATGCAAGACAGTAAAAGTAAGAGCAACAACAACAAAAAGAGGCAGTAACACAGGCAGTAAGCAAGTTAAACAGAGAGACGAATGAACTGAGGTTAGCAAATCCACCACTAATATTGTACTATGCCTTCCACTGAATGCACCATTCTTGTCCCTATAGCAGATAAGGGGTAAGATCCTAGTCTGCCCTATATCTGAGGGGTTTCCCCACTAGAAAGACCAAGCACAACTAAGGATTTTCTCCAAAGTACTAATTGTCTAAGTCAAGTACAACTAGTCTAAGGATCAAAGATGACCTGTTTGAGCATGAGTTGTAGTTCAATCATCATGGTGTAAACCTAACTACAAGGTATGCATGACATACAATGTGAGAGCAAGATGATGATGCACTAAGTTGAATCTTTCATAAGAATTGTAAACATCCAAAAGCAATACTATCAAAATGAACACACATCAATATTAGGGTTTCATTGAAACCTCAGCAAGCAAATTAGAACATATTGTAACTAACTGATAACTGAAATAGATAGTTGAATATTAACACTACATGGAACATCAACAAGACAGTAACATTGAGGGCACTGGCTAGTCCAGGCCTCTAATGGCTTTGCTCTTGCTATCCCAGACTTACCCCAACAACACTAACCCCCATCTCTATTTATACCCCAAAATACAAAATTAGGGTTCTTACAAATCCCCAAATGGAAACAGTAAACTAGGGTTACAATTTTTACTTAATTGGATGGGATAATCCTTACCTATAGCGTCGACCCATTCTTTCTCTGTTCTTCCTGCTCCATCTCCTGTCTTCAATCACTTCTATAGACTCACCTATTTTACCAATTCCCCACCTAGGGTTTCATAGATGGATAGAGGGGAAATTGGTGAAATAAGTGGCTAGAGATATAGGGTAAGGTGGTGTTTCGTTAGAGTGGTTATGGAAGTCGTAGGGTGGCTGTGACAGAGGTGGTGGTGATGGCAGAGGTGGTGTCTGCGGCAGAGACAGTGGTGATGACAGAGGTGGTGTCTGCGGCAGAGACAGGGTATGGGATGAAGATGGAGAAATTTGGGAAGAAGAGGAGAAGTCGATGGTTTTGGGAGAAGATATTTGGTGCTAGGGTGTTGAGAGTGTGTAGAAAATTCGATGTCCAGCGAAGATGATACGTTGGATGATCACATCTGGATTGAATCGAATGGCTAAGATGGAATAAGCTTGCAGCGACCATTGGATGCGTGATACAACAATTCTGACGGCTTAGATTGGAGTGAGGTACTATGATGTTTGACAGGAGCTTCAAGATTTGATGCTCGGTGATGAGGCGAACGTTGGATGATGTGATGGATCCAATCTGACGGCTCTCATGGAAATGGGTATGGATATTGGAAATGGATTTGGGTAAGGTTTTTGGGCCTTGGGTATGCCAAGCCCATATCTTCTGTAAGGACAATTCTTCCTCTTCAAGCCCACTTCTAGTTGATCCGGCTCTTGCAAACATCATTCTTCGCTGCCTTTCTGCGGGAGTCTTTGCCGTTTCTTTGCTCTTTTCGCTCTGTGAGTTAACCAGACTTTATTTAGTACCTAAAAATGCAAAATTAATTGAGAAAAGTATTTATTCTTGAAAACAACGAAAACACATAATATGGGATAAAATGGAGCGTTAGTGCACAAATGATGAGTTAAATGCCAATAAAAAGGTGCAAATATATACAATATTTGGCACTCATCAAGGCCTTAGTTCAGGAAATGCTGGATACATGTATCATTCAACACAGCAATAGCCCATTTGCTTCCCCTATCTTACCTGTGAAAAAGAAATACAATTCTTGGCGCTTTTGTGTTGATTATAGGAAACTAAATGACTTGACTATTAAGGATAAGTTTCCCATACCTGTGATTGATGACTTATTAGATGAGTTACATGGTTCAAATTTTTTTACCAAGATAGATTAGAGATCAGGGTATCATAAAATCAAATTATATGCCCCTGATATTCCAAAAACTGGATTTAGAACTCATCAAGGGCATTATGAGTTCAAAGTGATGCCCTTTGGCTTAACCAATGCCCCTGCAACCTTTCAGGAAGTAATGAACTCTATTTTTGCTGATTATTTAAGGAAGTTTGTACTAGTCTTCTTTGATGACATTTTAGTATACAGTGCCACACTTGAGGAGCATGTACAACACTTATCTATAGTGCTTTCACTTCTCAGACAACATCAACTATATGCCAAGTACTCCAAATGTTGTTTTGCTCAATCCTCTATAGAGTACTTGGTTCACATTATTACAGCTGAAGGTGTTGCAGCTGACCCATCCAAAATTGAAGCGATGACAAACTGGCCAGTTCCAACTAATATCAAGCAACTCAGAGGATTCTTTGGCCTTACTGGATATTATAGGAAGTTTGTAAGAGGTTACAGAATTATCAGCAAACCACTCACAGACTTACTCAAGAAAAATTCTTTCACTTGGTCAGAGACAGCTCTAGAAGCCTTTGAAACCCTCAAAGCTGCAATGTGCTCCACTCCAATCTTGGCTTTACCTGATTTTTCAAAGACTTTTGTGGTGGAAACTGATGCTTTCTCCACTGGTATTGGTGCACTACTTATGCAGGATGGTAGGATCATTGCTTGTTTCAGCAATCCCTTAGGTCCTAAAAACATGGCACTCTCTACTTATGAGAAAGAATTATTGGTTGTAGTCAGGGCAGTCACTAAATGGAGACATTATTTATTAGGACATAAGTTCATTATCCACACAGACCAGCAGAGCATTAAATACTTTATGGATCAGAAGCTGACAATTGTACTTCAACAAAAATGGTTAATGAAGCTACTTGGCTTTGATTACACCATCCATTACAAGCAAGGCAAGGCCAACACAGCTGTTGATGCACTTTCCTGACTACCATCTGATCCATCTAGCAGTTGCAGTGCACTAGTCCTATCAATACCAACTTGGTCTACTGATGTGCTCCAGAGCTACACTGATGATCCAGTAGCTACCCAACTACTCCCCAAACTCTTGGTCAATGCTGCTGCTTGTCCACATTACACCTTGCAGGAGGGAATTCTCAGATACAAAGGGAGGCTTTACATTGGAAATTGTAATATTTTAAGATATTCAGTACTTCACTCAGTTCATGCTTCTGCTCTAGGGGGCCACTCTGGAATCCAAGGTACTTATGTCAGAGCAAAGACATAATTTTATTGGCATGGCCTCAATAAAGACGTGTTGTCTTTTGTCAGCCATTGTGACATCTGTCAAAGGAATAAGGTGGAACTTACTCATCCAGCTGGCTTACTGCAACCTCTACCCATTCCTTCTCAGCCTTGGCAATACATCACAATGGACTTCATTGAAGGTTTGCCGAAATCCAAAAAGCAAGATGTCATATATGTGTTGGTTGATAGACTCACAAAGTATGCTCATTTTATCAGCATGAGCCATCCATTCACTTCCTCTATTGTAGCTCAAGCATTCATGGCTCAGGTGTTCAAGCTTCATGGCCTTCCTGCCACTATTATTTCAGAAAGGGATAAAGTTTTTACCAGCAACTTTTGGCAGGATCTCTTCAAAGCAACGGGCACTACAATTCATCTAAGTACAGCCTACCACCCTCAAACAAATGACCAAACAGAAAGGGTTAATTCATGTGTAGATGCCTATCTCAGATGTATGATTGGGCATAAACCAAGAAACTGGTGTTCTTGGTTGCCACTTGTTGAATGGTTGTATAATACCAATCACCATACAAGACTGAAGTTGACTCCATTCAAATCATTGTATGGCTACACTTCTCCACACCTTGCCTTCCCATCTAAAGTCACTACATCTGTGCAGGCAGTGGAAGCTTACTTAAAGCAGAGAGATGCTATGCTAGACATCTTGAAGGAAGCACTAACAACAGCTCATGAGAGGACGAAGTGGTATGCTGACAAGAAGCGCACTGAAAGATTTTTTGAAGTAGGGGACTGGGTTTATCTCAAGCTCCAACCATAAAGGCAGTCCTCACTACAGGTTAGAAGAAATTTCAAACTCCCTCCCAGGTATTTTGGCCCATAC
Organism: Papaver somniferum; assembly: GCF_003573695.1. Taxonomy (NCBI): domain Eukaryota; kingdom Viridiplantae; phylum Streptophyta; class Magnoliopsida; order Ranunculales; family Papaveraceae; genus Papaver; species Papaver somniferum. The sequence continues at coordinate 87,054,455 of NC_039362.1, forward strand.
CTCATCTTGGAGAGAATTGGAGAGGTATCCTACAAGCTCGACTTGCCTTCCCAATGCCGTATACACCCTGTATTTCACGCTTCTCAGTTGGAGAAAAAATTGGGAGCCACTCAGTCCACTATACCAACTCTTCTACCTGTTGGTTCTGAAGGTGAAATTGTACTCACACCTGTGGCTGTTCTAGACTCGCGCCTGATCACAAGACATGGCCATGAGGTACCACAGCTGCTCATCCAATGGTCACACTCTTCACCAGACGATGCAACATGGGAAGATAAGGCTCACGTTCGCGCTCACTTTCCAAAATTTCATCCTTGAGGGCAAGGATGGTCTGAAGAAGGGGGTATTGTCATATACCTGGCCAGCCTTTAGCCATCAGACTGAGCGCCTCAGCTTAATTACCTTCAGCACAATTAATTAGGTTTTGCATGTTAATTTATTACGTTTATAGTTAAGTCAATGATTAGCATCAAACGGCTTAGATAAGCCCACATGTAGGGTTGTAACAGCGATAAATGCTTTAGGGTTTTGATATCTGTTGCCTTAAAATCAACTCAGTTGTAGCGTCACTTTCATTAAGAAAAGAATAGAAAAGAAACTGAGCCCAATGCGGCTGCAGTGAAGAGTTGTTATCTCAAATCATTCTTCCATCACTCTCATTCCTAGTTTGTGTACTTGAAACTATTACATTTTCTTATTATCTTAGGGTACTTGATAAAAAATAAGTCGAGATTCCTCGATTAAGAGTTCATAAAAACGGGCATGTTTGAATCTTTGATTGTTCCAGACTCGGCACTCATCCAGACTCTTATATTGAATTGCGTATGTAGGAGGCTGTTGCAATAAATCTAACGAACTATAGGATCTTTTTTAATTCTTTTTTTAACAGGGGTGTATTAGATCATGATATTTATGGATAAATACAGATACCGGTTTACCTGAATCTAGTGGATTTATAATGTTTCTTAAATGAATCTTATAGATTCTTATAGATATATACTTTTGGATTAAAATAGATTATGTTAGGATTAGTTTAGATATATACTAAATTGTATCATGTTTCCTTTTAGAAAAAAAAAACTCATCCACAAGTTGAGGTGGTGGGTGATGGTGCGTGAAGGTGGCAGTAATGGTGGTTGGTGGTAATTGTGCTGGTTGTATTCGGTGGTGGTGGTTGGTGGTCGATGGTGGTGGTCATTGGTGGCGGTCAGTGGTAGTTTTTATTGGTGGTGGGTCGTAGTGGTCGTTTTTGTTGGTGGTGGTTGGCGGTGGTGGGCGGTGGCGGTGGAACATATAGCATGAGGTGATAAAAAATTAAAAATAAAAAATTAAAAGATTGTCCATAAGAATCCATGAAACTCTTGTGCTCTGGGTTGAGATTGATATGAGATAATAACATACATATTTTGCCTACAAATATCCATAAGAATCCATATATATCTTAGCCACTAACTATCCTAAAAAATCTTAAATGAATTGAATACCTAGGATATTTGTGGAATCTAAAACTATCCAAATTGAATACCATGGATATTTAATGATTCATTATAAATCCTAATTGAATACCTAGGAGTTTTTAGGATTGTTAAATATCCATTTAAATCTTAATCCAATATACCCTTGTAAGTTTACTTACATCTAAATACCTTTTGAGTATGAATTTTCCTAAATTTCCTGATAAATACTATAAATTTTAGTTTTTTACTTAGATTGAGCACTTTCAACTTGGTAGCTAGAACCTAGAACTGTTTTTTGCTTTAATTGGTTTAGAATGAATATTTACTTCTCATATTTGTTGATTTAGGTTGTCATCTTATCCTGATTTATTTACTTTCATATAGGAAAGACTCTCATTTGTTTGTAACAGAGTTTTACACTGCTGATTTCGGTAGCTTTATACTGCTCTAATTTACATGTTATTTCAATATTATGGCCATATCTAGAATTCTAACCGTGCAAGTAAGATCATGAATTTTAATTAAAAAAACAAGCGCCCTAGAATTTTTTAAAGCACAACCACAAATTGGATTGTTATAGATAAGTCGAGTGCCCAGTTCGGGGATTGCCTTTTCTTTTTTCAAGACCATATTACATTTTTTTCAAGACTATATTAGTTCTTTTATTTTCTAACGTGTACCTCTTAGATGGTGTTGTTTCATCTTTCAAGAGTCAAAAATACTTTATCTATTTTTATTTTTATTTTTTTCGAAAAAGAGGCAAGCCTCAATTGTATTCATCATAGAACTCTGGTTCAAGATCAGAAGCATTTACATGACTGACTCCATAGTTTCCAACAGTTATATTAAGTTCAAACAGACTACACTGAAAACCAAACCACTTAGAGCCATGGTCCCAAGACCCAATCTGATAACGCATTCCTATCATTCCTAACCAATTCAGCTGTAACAAGACAAGTTTAAAAGGACCTGGTTGGATCAAAAGTAATACATCCAAACCATATAACAACTCTAAAATCATTAGAGATGTTAGGATCAAAAAATCCAACCGTTTCTCAAAATTTTTTCCAGACTCATAGTAAAACAGGTGACATTGGTATGCAAGGATCCATAGATCCGACCAATTGTCGATTGTTTTTTCAAAATAACAGTAACAAAGATAACAAGTATAATCTAACATGGTAGTAACCTGGCTGAATAGGTCTGGGTCAGCATCAAAATCGGTCTTGGTGTCTTAGGTGTCTTTGTAGAAGCTTGTGTCCGTGTCTGTGTCTTTAGAGAACATGTTTCTGTTGGAGTATGAATCTGTAACAGAGTCAGGATGACTAGAGATATCTTTACTGCTGCTGCTGGCTACCCGAAGCTTGTGATGAGGACCTGAGGTTGAAGTGGACTTTGATGTGAATCTTTAGCTCTGCTTGATTGAAAACCAGCAAGATCTTGATAAATATTTGATGAAAAAATCAACCCTTTATAGGAAACCTCTTTAAACATCAAACCTTTGTGAATCTAAAATACAACAGTAAAAAGAAACCCAATCAAGAGAAAACAGAAATTTTAAAAAAAAAAGATTTAAGCTAAAAACTACTCCCTCCGTTTCTAAAAGATAGGCAGGTTTGTGTTTAATTTTATTTTCCTATCTTTTAGAGACGGAGGTAGTAGATTCTATGAAGAAAAGAAGAAGCCTAATAGAGGTTGTTGGAGAGAACCCAATTAGAAGAACTCGATTCTTAATTCACAAACTCTTGAAACCTAGAACACAGATAGAAAATAAGGGAAGAAACTTTTTGGATAGAAATCCCAAACCAAAAACTAAAAAAATTACAGAGATGAAATAAGACAAGGTAATAAGGTTGGAGATGATATTGATCTGCTCAGATCCGCTCCTTTGGAGCGGATCTGAGCAGTGCGGTGATTAGTGTTTTAGGGTTTTCGTTTTATTTTCCGGAGAGAAAATAGAGAGAGAAAAAGTTATTTTAGTTTATTTGCTACCAAATATGGTATATAGGAGGTTCTAATTCTAAAACTTATGGGGTGGCTCATGGCTGACAGGTGCATGAAATACTTAACATGAGTTATAATGTGATTTGATCATACTTCTGGTACTCTGACATTGTAATTTGTCGTGATGTGTCTCCTTTTAATTTACTCATTGTCTAATTTAACAGGAGTTATAATGTGATTTTAATCCGTAATTTGATCATGATAAATTTTGTTTTTCTTCTTTTCTGCAATTTTCAAACGAATGGCTGGACAGAACCTCTTCTTCTTTTTGTCCTTTTGATAACCTCTTCTACCACCCCAGTGAGGCTGAGGCATACTTTTGGATGGGCTCGATTACCAACCAGTCGTTTCTATGACTATAAGATGGTCATGAGTATTGGTTGCGTTCATGCTTTGATAACACTGAAAATATCATTGTAAAATGCTAGCGATTTATTTTTACGATTGGATTGGACGATTAAGGTGATATGTTTTGAAGTCTCCAGTTTATATTAATGTAGATGGACCTTAGAACTGCTGCCTTTGATAACATAGACAACCATATACCTTGAGGAAGGAAAAATAAGGTTTCTTGTTGTATAGCAGTTCTAAAGGAGATTTAGACTCATACTATGAATTTGGAATTCGATTTATGAGATAACATGTTGTTGTGAAAGCATCTTCCCAGTATGACTTTGGCATAAAGGCATGGAAAAGAAGAGCTAGACCATACTCAGTGATATTCCTAATGCGTCATTCTGCAATACCATTTTGAGCTGAAGTATGAGGGCATGAAAATCTATGTATGACTCCCAAGCTATTGAGAAAAGATGTAAATTTATTGTATTCTCCTCCATTATCTGACTGAAAGACTTTAATTTTGTGATCAGTTTGATGTTCTATCAACCTTTTGAACTGTATAAATACTGGTAACGCATCTGACTTCCTAGCTAGTGGGTATATCCAAGTATAGTGAGAGAAAACATCAAGTAAAAACAAATAATAACGATAACCATTTCTTGAAACAGTTGGGGATACCCATAAATCAGAAACTACTAAGCTCAGAGGCTTATCAAAGGTTGATGAACTAACAGGAAACGGAAGTTTGTGACTCTTGCTTACATGACAGGAATGACAAAATTCAAACTTTTTATTCGATACTGGAAGGGAAAAATTCTTGATAACTCGGAAGATAGTCCGTAGCATTGGATGACCTAAACGTTGATGCCAGATAGGTATTGTAGGTGCAACAAGAGCAGATGGTGAAGATTTGCTGATCTCTCGAACACCATCAAATATGTAGAGCCCATTTTTACTCTTGTCGCGCAACAGTATTGCTTTGGTGTGGAGATCCTTTACAAGAAAGAAACCATAGTGAAATTCAAAATAAACCTCATTATCTTGACAGAATTTTGAAACTGAGAGTAAGTTGGTTTTAATCTCAAGAACATGTAGAATATTTGTAAGATGAAATGAGTGATTATTGTGAGAAAAAGAGGCATTACCAATATGCTCAATGTGAAGTGCATTACCATTTCCAACTCGAACATGCTCAATTCCATCATATTCATGGCAGATGTCGAGATTGTTGAGATTTGCAGTCAAATGGTGTGTAGCACCTGAGTCAGTTACCCAATTGTTGTCTGTTGTTCCACCAGGTAATGCTAAGTATGAAGCTGGTTGACGTTGGTTGGGAGAAGGTTTATCTTCCTTGTAGCGAAACCAACAGACTTTGGCAGCATGATTCTTTCTGTTGCAGATCTGACAACGTCCTTCTTCTTGTTGTTGTGGACTGTTGGATTGATTATTGAATCTTGGTTGTTTTTGCTGTTGCTGCTGTGGACGAAATCCTTGATTTATCCTTTGTTCTATCCCTTGAGCAGATCTTGGAGTTGATGAAGAGACGATGTTGGCTATTGGCTGTTGCAGTGTTGCCATATGTTGTTCAAGTCTAATATCATATGAGAGCAGATGCGCATAAAATGCATCCATATCTAGCTTTTAAATAGTGCTAAGAGAAGTCACAATCATATCATATGCTTGATATAGTCCACTGAGAATGGACTCCTGCATATCAGCTTCATCCAGTTCACTTCCTGATGCTGCAAGAGCATCAAACAATTGTTTAGATTTTGAGAAATATTCATGCATAGTGCTATTACCTTTCTTGAGACTATGAAGTTGTCTTTTTAGGTTCATCAGATGTGCTCTAGTTTTAGGAGCATATCGTTTTTCCAAAGCATCCCACACCTCCTTTGAGGATTTTAAGCCAGAAACTCGAACTAGAACTCCTTCAGTGAGAGATGATATTATCCACCCTAGGAGGATCTGATCTTGTTACTCAAATTTGGTATATGCAGGATTTGTAGTTGCTGGTGATTCTGGTTCTGTACCAGGAATGGTTGGTGATGGTTTTTTGTAGTTTCCATTCACATAACCCTCTAGTCGATAGCCCTTCAATAGTGCCGTAAACTGAGTTTTCCAAAGAATATAGTTGGTGTCTGTGAGTTTCACGTTAATTAGATGATTAACATGAATAGTATGAAGAGTTGAGGTTTCTGGTGTTGTCATTGAAGAGAAAGGTTTGTTGAAGAAAGCGTGGTATGGATATTTACGGCTGATACTAAATCAGAAAAAAATATTTTGGTGAATATTTTCCACACAGACTTGGTGGATTTGGATTCCTTTTATACAGATTATTACATTACTCTAAATAGAGTTTGATTTACAATGAATGAGAATACGGTGATTGATTCATTGACTAAGGCATGGCAGAGTTAATATCTTGCAGCTGTAATATAGGAGAATCAGCATCAATTACGCCATTGATTAAGGCTTTGCAGCTGTATCCTTAACAGTTGATTCTTTAATTGTTGCAAATGGTCAAGATTTCATAACTTCATTTTTATTTATCCCGTGGCTTTCTGATAGAAGTTTAGAAGTACTTTTCTTTATTTAGTGTAGCTGTTTTAGCATCTCTGTAAGTGACGTCATAAGGGTAGACAAATCACATATCTATGGAAAACCAATTTGAACCCGTACAAAACACGGGCATGACACTAATTATGATGATGATGGTAATGTTTGTTTTGTGGCGGGTCTTGAAAGATTGCGAGAGTTGTCCATATTGCAAAGGTTATGTATCCAATGGTTTTTCTTTACATATGCAAATGTGGGAGTTATGGGTGGGGAAATTTTATTTATTCAGAAGATCTGAACATATCATAAGTGCAACAAAAAACTCTAACAGGTACTTTAAGCATAGTCTCATTTCTTGGTAGTTTAGGTGGTGTTAGAACTTCAGAGGCCAGTGGTAGAAAATGGACAATGGCTTTGGCAGTAGTGATTTTTCAAATGGGTGATAACTGTAAGCACCCGTATTCGGGAAAAGCCGAAGACATCAGAATGGGGGTTTCAGATACTGATAACCGAAGTCACCATTGACGATGACACGGCACAGGTGAAGCTTCCCTTCAGAGATGATTAGTGGTTGCCTAAATAAATCACATTGTAATAGTACACGTGTAAGACTAATGACAAGAGTCTTGTCATTAAAGGTATTTGGGTACACATGTACGGTACCTTTATGTTAGGCTTTGCCTATAAAAGGAGAGCTATCCTCCAGAAAGAACAGAGCTTCTCAGATAATCGTACTGTGTATTGGGATTAGTCTCCTCATAACCTTGTATCAATAAAAGGGTGTTTACATTTGGCGAATTCACTAGGGATTAATCCTCAGTACCAGTTGTTTTGGGGTAAAAACTGATACTGCTGGAAATGGTAAATTTGGTGTGCCGCCGAGAAACAAGAACATGGAATTGGCTTGCGGAATGTAAGCTATCAGTTCTTGGTGTATTTCTGGATACTTGTGTTGTTAACCAAAACTCTGTTGTTGGTTGAAATAGGTTGAAAACCTATTTATATAAGTCATAGTTGAACACACCCTGTTCTCATAGGAAATGGGAGTAGTTGAGTGATGGAGAAGCGGTATCATGTGAAAATGTTGAAAACCACGTCTTTTAATGAGGGAAGACTGGTCGGTACACACCCACTACTTCTCTGCTACCACTAACTGTCCGCATTTCCTGACACTTTCTCATAATGGGCGTGTTGCACGCCGCACGTTGTAAACCTCCAGACCAATACCCTGATGAATATCCCCCAGTTTGTGACATGTTTGATGTCTCGAATATTTTCGTGGAAAATATGCAGCAAGTTGCTGAATGGGTCTTGTTTGCAAGACCTAGTTATTTTGACAAATCACGCGCAAGCCAGACGGCGGGTGGTCATGTATGGCGAGTCAAGTCATGAGACTTGCCGCAAAGAATAGCATGTGATGCTATCATGTTAAATAACTAAGTTATTTGTAAAGCCGATACTCATAAATTATCGTATGTACTCGATGCATGTAAAGCATCGCTTTTAAGCAAGCAACTAAAAATAATCGATGGATGTGAAACATCGTTGTATAGAGCTTGTTTTGGTTAGTCGCGGAACCTAGTGTCTTAAAAAGAGCGTGTCCGGAAACTTTCAGGGAGTTGCTGGGAGCTATTTATGAATGCCAAAGTTAGGCCGGTCAATCCCTATAGGAGAGTGATGGTTGGTATCCATTTTGACATCCCGTTAGTCGGCCTAAGTTAAATCTAGACCGGTTAAATTGGCTAGCCAAATTGGATGGCTGAGATGATTTGCATTAGTTATTGGTTGCCACTAATTTATTTAAGACTTTTATAAGAAGCGCAGCCAGCCATCTTTGGGAAACCGTTTAGGAGTCACATGGGTATGGCAGGTCGCGGCGCGGCCGATTGTTCCTTATGGAAGAGGAGCGGCCAATGGTCACGACGACATCTTGTTAAACGCCTAGAATAGGAGTGTAGCCGTCCGATTCGACTGGCAAAGTTGGGCGGCCGAGATGATTTGCGGCAATGGTTGCGATTAATTTAATTTAGGTTCCAAAAGCCGTATGGCCAACCTATTTTGGGATAACGGTTTCTGATGCTAGCCGCGTGCTGGGAGTTGTTCGACCGGCCAGTATAATAGCCGGGCCGCTGGTGAGCATATTCGTACCTTGCTCGTTGATTGAAATTGAATATAGGTTGATCAATTCGGCTGGCGAAGTTGAGTGGCCAAGATCATTTTGCGGCAGCAATATACTGCCGCTAATACAAATTAGGGTTTTATAACTCACACAGCCAACTGTTTTTGGATAACCGTTTGATGGCTCCTCTTGCGAGCGGGAAGGATTTCGATTGGGTTAAGTTCTAGTTGGCCCGCCGGTGTACATGATGGTGCTTGTCCGACCATGTTAGGAGGTGGCTAGACTTAGTAAATCAACTGGCCAAAACGTACGGCCGTGATCGTTTTAAGACTGAGACAGGCAACCTATATTAGATTCCTTAAGGAATTAGGTGCACGACGAACCAATTTCCAACTTAAATTAAAAGTGTGTGTGACGCATTTAAAATGAACTGATTGGTCGATGGGAAAAGGGGCCAGCAAGAAATAATATGACGCGTGGTCGATTAGCCACGGTGGCGCCTGCTGGAACGGATTGGTCGACCAAGTGGTGTGTCCATGCCTCCCTTTGTTGCAGCTCTTATTTTCCGCAGTTCTTCTTTATTTCTTGTTTTCTACTTTTGGTAGGATTTTGCTCCTACTAATCCATGGAGGATCAATTTCCTAGCTTTCCTAGGTTTAGTTTCGACCAACATGGTTCGAGATATTGCTCAGGGCGCAAAAAAACTATTTTTTGTAAATTAATTAGGTTAAAATTTTAATCTTGTGAGTTATCACAAAATCGATCAAATTTGGTGAATTATGTGTGTTGACACAAAATTCTTTAATTTTATTATCAGAGAGCAGCGTGCTTTCTGTCTGAGTACTTTTATGTAGACCTTAATCTTGATACTTCGGGAAATTCATGCTACTCAAATGCGAGTGAACACTAATTGTCATGTCCTATCAATATTAAGGGTTCAGACGGGGAACATAGCATAGGAAAAATACTCAATAAGCCATACATTAATGAATAAGGGAGGTTAAAATTTGTAGAATATCTGGGATTGTTGCTACATGCACCATTCTGGATAAATTTCATATAAACATACTGAATTTCTCAATACATGTGTAAGTAAAGAGGCCTGAGCACTCATCACTTTTAAATGGCTCCGTCTCTTTGTAGAATGACGGTACATTAAATGCAGGGTTTTACAATTTTAGCCCTGAACTAAAAACCACCATCAACATTAAGTCCCCTGTTGAGTACGTAACAATGACATTGTTGGCGGGGTAAGCAATAAATGGTCTTAGACAGAGAAGGAAATTAACATGATCAAGGAGATAAAACTTACCAAAAGAGGCAAAATTGTTCTTCGAGCATGGGACCGCGCGGTTAACGGACTTGGTACTGGCACGCCGCTAGTTCGTCCATAGGGGTTGTCTCAGCGGACCTGGATTTCCTGGTCCGTGTATGAATCCAAGATGGATTGTTCCTTCCACTCGAACTCCCAAAACACCGTGTGTATAAAAGGGTGCTAAATCTCCTTTTTCTTTTTCTTTTTTGCTCGCTCCACTTCCGTAGCAGCTGATGCTTTCTTGTTGTCGCCGTCAACAACTTCACCATGAGTCGTCCGCCATTAGCAGCAAGGTAAGTACTTTCGCTCCCTTCCTCTCTTTTTTTTTGTATGGACTCCAGTTGTATGTGTTGATTCCATAGTTTTGAAACCCTATTCGATCCTGAGCGAATCCTCTTTTGTTGGAATCATTGCAGTGAGGATTAATAACATCAGTAGAGGTGATCAACGGCAACAGGATCATAGTAAGGCTACCAGGAGGGTTTGAGGTAAGTGTCGATGTTTTTTTGTTTTTTGTTTTTTGTAAAATAAGTTTTAGGTTTTCGGCCGCAGGCGTAATACCTGTGGCAAAAGCATTTTTTTTTGAGTGGGAGCACGACCCACTTATCTTGGTCGTGGGTGTGATGTCCTGCGGCCAAAGAAAATCTTCCCGTTGAAAACTTGTTGTTGGCGTATGTGCTCCATGTTGTCTCATGTAATTTCGACCATTAGTGACCATATCAAATTTTGACAAAATTTGCATGCATGGCTCTTCTCGAAATAGTGACTCTTCCCTATCTTGTTCATTGTAGTTATTCAAAAGAGAACTGTAACATAAGGAATTCTTGTTTGAATAAGATGTCACCTGGAGATGTTTCTGCTGCCAAACTAGGAAGTGTTAACAATTCCAAATATATGTCGAATGTAGATGATGAATTCTTCACAAAGTTTTATATAGTTGCAAGGAAACATCCCTGCCATGTGATAACCATTCTCACTGATACAGAGAATGAAGGAGTTGTTCAGTCGATTTCTCCAGTGTGTGTAATAAGGTTATGTCTCCATAGGAAAGAGTATCCAGCTTCTCCCATTGACTTCAAGATCCTCCATAACCCACTGCGCTCTTATGATGGATGGATGAGATACATGATGAGCAATGACCGTGTCAGGGACAATCTGATTAAGGAACAAATCGTGGATGCTATCATGGCGTCTGCAACACTTCGTATTAGGAAAGATGCTGCAGGTTTGATTACTTTCGTTTATAGATGGTACATTGATATCCATACGACCATATGTATATGGGGAGAAATTACTATTACTTTGGAGAGTATGGTTGTTTTGCTGAATCTTCAGGTTATAGAAAATCTTGATTTTAGCTTGTCCAACGGAGAAGAAATAATGCACACCGCTCTATTTAAGAAGGCAGAAGAATATAATCGGCAGGAGAATAATGAAAAGTGTTTCTATACTTGGTGGGTGTCTGAATGGTTTCCTAGGAAACCAAAACCGGATCAGGTACTAAGTGACACGCTCAGTGTTGCTGCGTTTTTATCCTTGTGGCTGTCTAGGGATGTTTTTGGTGATGGCTTCGACAAGAAGGTAATAAGACAGAAGCTTGTTAAATTTTTTATTAAGCTGGCGCAAGGCTTTGCTCTTCCCATAGGCAGCTTTTTTCTTGGCTCCTTTTATTCCCATCTGGATTACCTAGCATCGAACATGTATGCTTCTAACGAATATATGAAGATAAAATCATACATTCACATCGCCTTTCTCCAGCATGGTTGTGGGAGCATTTCAAAGATTATGCTCCTAATCCTGTAGCTTCGTTTTCCAGTACACATGGAGGTGCTAGAATACTTCGTTGGCTGAATAAACGTCCAAAACCTGGCTTAAGGCTCATCTATTTCTTTGACAACGTGCATGCAGTTAACTTTCGTCCTGGGGTACCGGCTCCCACATCTATAGTTCAGCCAGATACCTTTGCTTACGTCTCATGCATAACATTACATTATTATGGAGAGAATATGAGTATTGGAGAAACTGTGTTTATGCGGAGTTGTATACCTGGACATGTCCCATCTTTCTTCAAGGAATTTTTTGTTGTGGTTCCTTATAACGTTGACAGAGCTGCTCGTTAGATGGGTTTTTGATCAGGGAATTCCATTTCACCATCCGTTGATGCCCTCAATAGACCTTTTGACGTATGTTTTTGATAGTAGTGTTTTTGCAACAAAGAAGAGCCTCTCATTCTTGCTCCCACGAAGAAAGACGATGGTAACCCCTAAGTATAAGGAATTCTGGCAGGAAGAGTTCCTTGCTCCTCATTAATATGTGCAGGACGTCGTGACGGATCCACGCGGCATATGCCCTCTCATAAGACTTTATAAAAACATAAATTGTTGAAGTCGCTTCCTTCGGGTAAGCTAAAATCTTTTGGACAAGGTAGAAACAGTCCCCAGGAAAAGGAGTGGAGGTCAAAAAGGAGTGCTGGTGGTATCTGATCAGCTTCAACATCCCTAGTGATATTCAATTCTTCAAATATGCAGCTGTGCATGATTTTCCTTATGACCTGGCCAAATTATTTAAATATTTCGGATTATCTTCACTGAACGTCTCTTTTTCAATTCAGGGTCTTGATGGGATGAACGCCTTTTCCAGACTTGCACGTGGCCAAAATATGGTACCTCTGGAGGATAAATCCGGTGATACCGAGTCTTTCGAAGGTGAAGACGAAGGAGAAGAAATTTCAGGATCCGGTGGTGATGAGAAAAGCACTTCTGAGTGTAGTAGCGAGTTTTCTTCCAGTGAGCGAACAAATGAGTCGGTGAGTTTCCCACATGTTTTTCTTCTTGGATTATATATTCTTTTATATGAAATAAATATTTAATTGGCGGTATTACAGAAATAAGCTGCTCCTGAGGATAAGCCTGAGATGGAGATTAATCACAATGAAGATGTAGTTGTGTCTTCAATCATAGAAACCATGCCTGTTGATAATCCGGAGATGGAGATTAATCATAATGAGGATGCTGTTGCGCCTCCAATAGTAGAAACTGTATTTGTGGCCGCGGGCGCAATCGTTTCCAAAGGATCTTCTGGAGTATATTCAGCTGCAGGTGCTATTTTCGACTCTCCATTTGTGTCTCCCTTTGAGGATCATGTGATGATTGGAGGATTCAGTGTACCAGCTAAGTACGCGGAGTTGTACACCCAAATATGGAAGAAGTATGGGCACATTGCCACGACCAAGAGAGTTAAAATTCGCTTTCCGTTGGTTAAACACATCGAAGAAGCTCTATCTTCAATTCATGATATGTGCAGTGTGACCGGGCGCACCGTTTCTGAAGAAGTAGTTTCAAACTGGGAGTTCCACCGAGATATGTTTGTAAACTTCTAGTTCAACGCATCCTGGTTCTGTGAAGGATTTTCCAAAGTCCAGAAGCTGCAAGCGGAAACGAATGGAGTTCCCTCCCCGGATCTCATTAATCAACAGGAGGCAGAAATCGAGAAGTTATCCCAAGAATTGAAGTTGAAGAAGGTTGCTCTCCAAAACATGAAGTACTCTTTCTCCAAGAAGAATGAGATGTTGTTGGATGATTTCCCTTGAATGCTTTTGTTTTTCTGAACTTCCTCCCTTTAGAGTTTTTTTTTTTTTTTTAAAAAAAAGGGCGGGAGATGCCTCTTTTATGGTTTGGTTTTCTGGTTTTGGACTGGAAGGTGATTGCTTTGTAAGGATCTTTTGAATTGGTTTACTCTTGAAATGATTTTGTGAGTAATTTTATGAAAGGATCGATACTTGGATCAACTAGTATGTTGGAATCCTAATTATGAATGCAAATAGCGCAGCCATTTTGGAGAAATTGTAAATATTGCATGAAGAAGGGAAATACCAAAGTGATATGATATTTTAGAATAATCGGGTTATTCGCTTCGTGCTGGGATCAGAGACGTAAGGAGCGCAACTGTACCTTGAATCAGTGTGAGATTGATTAGGGTTCAACTATAGTCCAGTCCGAAGTTCATTTCTAGTAGGCTAGTGTCTGTAACAGCTTAATACAGTGTGGTGTTCAAATTTGGACTAGGTCTCGGGGTTTTTCTGCGTTTATGATTTCCTCGTTAACAAAACTTCTGGTTTCTGTGGTATTCCTATTCCGCATTATATTTTGTTATATAATTGAAATATCACAGGTTGTGCGTTGTATCGATCAATTGAGAAATCCAACCTTTGGTTGTTGATTGAAACTGATTGATCCTTGAACATTGGTCCTTGGTATTATTCAAGTTATCTTCTCTTATATTCAATCGGGTACGCAGATTTATATTTGCTGGTTTTAGATTGAATTAAGAGATAGATTAGATTGAGTGTAATTGTCTAGTTGATTCTCTTGAAAGTATATTTGAATTCGTCTATTCAGATTGTCGAACGAAATATTGTGTGTGGTTGTTAGACCCCGCTTTTTCAGTTCCTATTATTGCATCACTGGTAACATAAAGATACGCCTTCGTCGAAGCAATATCTTCTTCAATTGTCCAATTAGTGTTACGACGATGACTGCTTCGGCTCAGTATTATTCGCATTCTTTGTTGCTTTACCTTTTCTTTTAGATGCTTTCGGAGGATTAGATGTTTGGGTGCTGGGAGAAATGGGATCTTGCATAACTCCTTGTAACGCTGCAGGGGATCCACTCACAATACTGGGACCAAACGACATCATATAAGTATTCAAGTGTACGTCAAACCTAAATATGAATACTGAATCATGATAATAATAACAAATAACAAATTAATCAAAGAGGAGTATTATTATTATTATCTATGGCTCTCCGATTAGAATATAGTTCATACGGATCAATCAAGATAATTTAGAAGACGTACCTTTTATGGAGAAGATATACGACTTTGCAGCAGTAACCCTAATATGCTAAAACTTGAGTTTAGATTTCTAGATATAATCAAGATAGATCTAGGAAGTTATTTTGAGGAGGGAGTTTTCAATATTTTTATCTTGGCGGAACCATTTGCCTCGAAAACAAAACAAGAAAAAGTTCGCTCCAAAAAAAATCGTTAATTTTTCTTTTTATTTGATTTTTCTTTTTAAATAAATGTCATCTGGATAAATATCTCAAATATCCGAACTCCGTTGGAGTTGGTTTTCAAAACTATAATATGTATCTTAAATTTCTATGGGCCATACAAATAATATTCGTTTTTTTTTGTTTTGTATGTCCATTTGGGATACATATCCATATTTCATTGGAGATGCTTAGTTACAAGAAAAAACGAAAAACAAAAAAAGAGGCGACTATCATGCAAAGGAATGGAGCTAACAACATTATATCTAGGGCAAAAAAAGGAAGTATCTGATTAAGAAAAGGATGAAAGAAAGACGACTCATGGTTAGCTTATTTAACGAAAATGACAGGTGTTCCGAGAATTTCCTCTCGAAAAATCCCGCAACACACACAAAATGGTGAGACCAAAAGCCCACCCCTCCACAATTCTCCAGTGGATCCCAAGGACTATGTGTGTATCAGGATTTCTCGTGAAGAAATCTTCGATACGTGTAGCATTTCCCCTTATTAGTCGGTCCACAGAGAGGTGGCGGTCAAAGCCAAAGGATTTTATTAGAGTCATTATATATACTATTAAATTTCCCTTTTCAGCTAAATTTAATTTCCTAACATAATCACGTTTTTGAGTTCAAAATTGTCACCGCCTGAATTGTCATGTCATGAATTTTATATTCTCACAGCTTGAATTCCAAGCTGTTTTTTTATTTTTTTAAGACAAATCATATATTGCCAAGTGTCCTCACCAGAACACTCGTATGAGTTGTCTCACAAAACTCAAAAAAATAATTATTTCGACCAATTGGAAGCGAGGGTGTACTCACTGTTCAGACTGGGTCTTATGGGCATGCCCAACCCCTTCCGAATCAAGAAAACTGTGGCCATATGTGCCTCTTCCCGTAAGGCTTTCCTAGTGTGCGAGAATTCCAACGGGAAGACTCCGGAAATGGGCAATGGTTAGACGTTCTCAAAAAGCGTAAAACGGATAGTTATTAACCGTTCTACAACAAAAAACAAGCCAACGGTTATCCGTTCTCTTAAAACGGATGCTCATTATCCGTTTTTAAAGAAACTTCTCCTTCTTCCAGAGGATAAGGAACGTGTTTAGGTCATCTAAAGTTTGAACATTCAATCTCTCTCTAACCAATTCATCTCGGTTTCTCATCTTCTCCTTCAATACACACCAAAGTCTGTTTAATTCAAACATCTTCTTCATCGAAAGATTTGAATGGGTTTCATTAAATCTGTGAAGTTTATGCAAAAGGCATATCATTCAAGGTTTATCATTGATTTTACAATCTGGGTCGCAATCAGAATCGTGAGCCCAGTGAATGTATAAAATTGTATTCGAAGATTATCATGATCTAGTGATTGAGAATCCATTTACTTTTGCTTGTTCTAGTTGGTTTATGAGTGATTTAATGTTATTAATTCAAACTAAAAAAGGTTCTTATTTTTGTCTCCCAAGAGATCCATAGGATAAAGAATTTGCTAAATTACAGAGACTAGGCGAATTCAAATCGACAAATTCTGTTGATATTTGGACTTGAAATTGGATTGAGTTTTTTGTTTTTGAGTAATTTTGTTTTGAAAAGAGGAGAAGTTTATTTCATTGATTCTTTACTGTTTATGACATAACGGGTGATGACTATCCGTTCTGAAGAGAACGGTTGATGCCTTTCCGTTATTTTTGCTTAAAACGGCTAACCATTAGCCGTCCCTTGATTTCTCAGGGAATTGCCACTGGGGCTAGGCCCTTCCCAGGCTGATGTGTAAAGTCATTTGGGAAGAGCTTGGGCATCTCCATAACACCCGGTCTCATAGTTAGAACTTTATTTGTCTAGGCTTTTCTTTAGATAACTAGATTTTGTGCCCGTGCTACGCACCGGGTGGACCTGAACTATCCACCATTATTTTTTTTCTTCTTTTAACCATATTTTTGGTTTGTGTGATGTGGATTCGCCTCGCCCCATCGTGCATTTTTTAGTTGGTGTCGCGGGGCTTTGCCCCGTCCGTCACGATGTATTTTTGATTTGTTGTTATTCGGTTTCGCCTCGCCCCGTCCCGATGCATTTTGATTTGGTATGGTTCGGCTTCGCCTCGCCCCGTCGCTTAGGATTTTTTATTTGGTGTGGTTACGCTTCTCCTCGTCCCGTCCCAATGCATTTTTGATTCGGTGTTGCTCGGCTTCGCTTTCCCCGCCGCAATGCTTTTTTGATTTGGTGTGGCTCGTCTTCGCCTCCTCTTTGTCACTTACGTCGCGATGCATTTTTGATTTGGTTCCCGTCACTTATAATTTTTGATTTGGTTGGCTCGGCTTCGCCTCGCCCCGTCCCAACAGTCTTGCAGGGCTTTGTATTAAAATGAACTTACCAAAAGAAATATTAAGATTTTATATGAACTTATGGATCATTCCTGTACCAAATAACATCCCGTGTATTATGGGGTGAGAGTTGAGGTGTTAGGCTTGATCACTCAAAGGTGATAACGAACTCACTGATTTTGAAATCAAAATATAAGATACTACATTGCAGAATAATAAATGAATTTTCTTTGTGCAATCAAGAAAAAACCATTTTGTTGATAAGATAAGAGATTAAAAATCTTAAGAAATTTGATTAAACAATGCAAGCACCTTCCTCGGTTCCACCCTTCTCCAATGCTTTTTCTTAAAAATAACCTAAATCACAAAACAAAACCTCTGTATTGGCCAATAATGGAAGCAACTTGATTAATTGACTCCATTCTTTCCATGTAGGTAGAGCAACAAAGCGCACCATCCTTCTTACTTTCAAATTCCCTTATAACTTCTGATGAAAGGAAAGCGGGTATGTCACCAAATATATGTAAGAAATATATAACCAAAAAAGACTAACCTACCTAAAGTTCTCTATCCGTAGGTTAGAAAACACACACCATTTTCCACAAAATTTTTGCTACCTACATTTATACAATTCAAGAAGAAAATGAAAACAACTGGTTGCGAATTGCAACAAAACTTACAGCAATTTTAATTAGGATACAAATACAACTGTATGTTTACATCTATAATTTGACCAACAATTGTGATTTCTGGTTAAGACAATTTATTTAAATTACATGCTACTCATTATATTTGATGAAATCGTGTTTGCATATGTTCAACATGAACCTAATTAACTAACAAACACTTCAAAAAATTCATACCCAAATCGAAAAAACAGATTTTAAAATCTCGTTAACAAAAATCATAAGATATTGAATTATTTTAATACATCGTGATCTACATAGAAATTATCATGTAGCACACACCTAATTATTTTTTTGGGTGGGGAATACTATAGATGAAGCTAACATTGGTACCATAATGCAAGGATCATGGCCAAACAATCCTAATCTACATGTTGTCTCCATGTACGTATTTGTAGTATTAATGAGTTACCTTCCTCTTACCAATTATAAAAAGCATAAATCCAAAGGGGAAAATATCAGATTATCTGTTAGCTTGCCACTTCATGTAAATTCAGGAGCTAAATACTGAACAGAAGAAAAACAAATTCCCTACTATGAAATATAGTAATGCAAGAATGTAATTAAGCAAAGTCCCTACCTGAAAGTTCCCCTGATATGCAAAGTTTGTACATCCATAATATGAAGTTAATTAACTCAGGATCACGTATGCCTATCACCTAATCCTACATCAGGAGGGTATTGGTTACATGCTTGTTTCTCAAAAGTTAAATACTGAGGAAAATTTGTCGGAGAAATAAAATATATATGCACTAAATACCTTGTTAAGGTCGCCAAGTGACCTAAATATCCATTCCAACATCTTTTGCAACTGATCAAGAGAAAAAGCCTTTGAAGCACATGTGACATTAGTTGTATTTATTCATACTATCTTGACAAAAAGCAATTCATATTCACATTTATGTATATAAAGTATGAAACAAAAAAAAAATGGGTGAAGACAAAAATCATGAGATAGATATTTGATGTCCATCTATGGAGCCTAAGATGAAAAAGGACAATGTAAGATGGCAACAAACTCTCACCGTGTCCATATAATAATCGCATAATAGCGAAAGAAGAAACCTCCCATATTTAATGTTGTACATGCTGGTAAAATGGTTGCTGTCAAAGGGTTGAATTTCTAACACTACAGCTCCTTGTTGCTATAAAACGGTTGTTGTCTAAAAGAATCAAACTTAAAATTTAAACCAATAATGTGCAGGGGTAGGGAGTACCGCAAGTATACCACCTTTCTATCAGGGTCAACTTGAGATAAGAATTTTCCAACTTAATATTATGCATTTTGAAAAAGATTTTGGACACTGTCAACTCTCTGTCACCCCAAAAAGGAACCTGATGCATACAAACATAAAATGAAGTTTATTTTGGTTACAGGGATACATTAACAGATCTTATTTTGGTCATCAATTTTGAACTCACCTTTGTTCTCTTGAATCTTTAATGTTGGTATGTCAAAAATCTTGTGTTTCGTCTTTGTGTGAGTATGCATGAGCCACATCAACCCATCGAATCTGAATTTTCATGTAGTATGATTAATCTACACAACAAAATCCAAGCAACGACAATTAATAAAATGTAAAAAGAAATTAACCTACTATATTTAAAAGATTAGAATACTAAACATATCGGTAGAAACATATAATCATAGTTTGCAGATTTATATAAAAATGCTTTCTGCACCACCAAAGACTTCTTGTTTCCCTCGGCTTAACCATCCCAGCGACATAAACCGCTGGAGCAGCATTACATGATCGTGTTGCAGCTACAACAACTGAAATTTGATTTTTTTTTTACAGGCTACATGACATGAAATACTAGGGACCATCTCATTGTAAACATTTCAATCTTATAATGATAAATGATAATTTAACACATTAAAAATGTTAGACTTCAATTTCACAAAACCATAGTAAAGCTCATAGTGACACAAAAGAATAATAATGCCAAAAGTTGTAAGTTCAACAACTTAGAGTTACCCTATCCAACTAATCATCATTTACCGTTTTATTTGCATTTTGTTTCCCTTGTGAACGAAGTCATTTACATGGATTTCATTAATCAACTCAGGAAGTTCTGAAGTGTTTACACACATAAACTATAAATAACAATTAAATATCAAACCCCAAATACCAAATGTAAGGCTTGATAAATTTTCTTAAATTTATCCCCACTCTATAATAAACGGGCATTACAACCCAATATTTAATACGCTCTAGAATGTATTCACAAACTTACTTTCATAGAATTGATCACCATAGCATGTATTTGCATAATTACTTTCAAAGAGTTTCATCCCAAACTCAAGGTCAACATTAGTTTTGTTGTGTCCATCTAGACAAAAGAACAAGACAAATGTGAATAATTCCCGCGCAAAATTCAGTAAACATATTACGAATTAATTAACACCTACCCAGATTAGTTTGATACAGTACCCATCGTTTCCCCGACTTTTCAACAACCCACGTAGCAACACTAAAGGATCAGTATGTAAAGTCCTAGAACAACAAATTCTCCCACTTTGTTTTGTAAAAGAAGTTATCTACCTGCAACAACACTTATTGAAACACACTCTTCAAGAAGTTTTCATCAGAATCTCCCCCATGCAGCTTGTAATACTTCTCAATCCGGTCCAACAGACAGCATTTTGTTGTTTATCAAGAGCAAACAAAAATTGTACCTGCAAAATAAAACATGGGTTAGGATTTATTGATTGTACCTGCAAAACAAAATATGGTTTGGGGTTTACTGATTCAGTGAAACGAAGATACATAAATAAAAAGGTTACGTTACTAATTAAAAAAATTCTTTCCTTCAAAATAAAACCAAACAAAAACAATTAGAACGAAACCCTAAACAATCAAAACAGATACGATAAACAAAGAGATGGAGAAGGAAAACAAAGAGAGAAAAAGAGAATCAACGTATGAAAAAAAAAGAGATGTGATTAGGGTTATGGAGATTCAGCTCGTTCAACAGAAAACTTTCTGTTTGGGCTTCATAAGAATAAAGTTTTTTTTTTCTTCTAATTGCGGGAAAGACTGTTGATAGCTTGGAGGATTATAAGCATGAAACAGATGGTAGATGATGGAGAAGAAGGTGGAGACGGAGTTGTTTTAGGGTTCGAACGACATCTCTTTTGGTTTCATAACAAAAAGAAAAAAATCTGTTTTAATTTTGTTTCCGGGGAGACTATTTTTTCCGTTTGTTTTCCATTTCGTTTTTTCCATAAAAAATCGGTATTCACCGTTACATTCATATAATTTGAGGAAAAGTGGAAGGGAGAAATTTCAAGAGGGCGGTGACGCTCACTCAAAGGTGGGTATTCTCACCGCGCGATGCATGGCCTCGCATGTCTTAGGAGTTTAAAGGGTTTGATGTCCGTATTTAAAAATAAAAATAAAAGCGTGTCGATGACCGTTTAAGTATGAACCCACCCAAACGAGCAAAGAAACTTTAGGGTTTTCAATTTCAAAAATGCTGGATACACTTCGGTTAAACACCGAAAAATGCACCGAGTAGAGACAAAGGGAAATGGACCCACTTCCAATGCTCTAATCCCAATGTTGAGAAGTTGCTGGAGGTTGTTGGATTCCCTCGAAGTGTAATTCACGGTACTGTCTTCGGTGTGTGTAGACAGTCTGTTTCAATTTTCATTTACTTCAACAATTGTTTCAAAAAAAAGCCCCAGTTTCCACCGTTGTTCTGCTTTCCTTTTCCTCCTCTGCCTTCTTTTTCTGGTCTCTCTCTAATTTATATATATATACACATACCAACCCTTAGCTTGCAATCTCCTCTCTCTCTATTTATTTATATACATACCCAACCCTTTGTCTGCAATCTCTAATCAATTATTATTAGACGACGACCAAAGGGGGAGTTCCTATGTGATGAAAAAATGGTGACTTTGTCCGTCACAGAGAATGTGCAAAAAAATGGAAAAAAAAATCTGGAAATTCGGAAACAGATCAATACAATTCATGAAATTGATCATGTATTTCGATCAAATCCAATAAACCGAACAAATTACATGTTCAGAGTACATAAAAGAACCCACTGATTCGATCGGATTTCTACATCTATCTCAATGAAGAAGAAAAAAAAAACAAACTTCATTATCGTCTTTCTTTTTCTTCTGAGTTATGATTCTTCTTATTCCGATTTCTTTTTCATTTTCTTTGATCAGGATTATTGGGTTTGTTTATTACTCGAATTTTCAGTTTAAAGCATTTCACGGGAAAGAGTTGTAGAAGATGCAAAAGAAACAGCAAGTTGCATCTCCAGTTTCACGTCTAGAAGGTGTTCGACCAAAAGTCCCATAAGAAACATCAGTGACTAGCTCATGAATTACCCTAAAAATGAGCTTTAACAGACGTTTTACGTTCAACGGATTGGTGTATATAATGCTCACAGACCAACGAAACAGTGGTATGTCTCATCTGCTTCTTTGAATTAAGTTCAATTCAAAAAAGAGTGAAAATAATTTGGATTGACGAGAGAAATTAAGATGGTTTACTTAGAAGTAGCGTGGCTTCTTGGGTGCTGACTATGGGTGCCTGCAATGAATGTTTTGGGATAGTTCTGTAGTCATGTGATGGCTTGGTTGTCTGATTTGATGGTGAAAAAAGTTGGTTTTTGTGTGCTGCCAAGAGATAAAAATATAGGACTGAAGTGAATGCTGGTGGGTTTGGTGGGAGTGGGAGGAAATAAGAGAAGGATACAATAGCATGTATCTCTGTGTTTGTTTTTTCATCGGTTTTGTTCGTCGTCCTCCACTGCTGCAGCAGTAATCTAGTTTATCTCCTCCTCCTCTTCATGCATGTGTGGTTTTCAATTGTTGTTGTACAAAATTCTTTTAGGTCATTCTTCATCTCCTCCTCCTGTTTATGGATGTGTGGTTTTTAATTCTGTTGTTGTACAAAATTCTTTTAGGTCATTCTTCATCTCCTCCTCCTGTTTATGGATGTGTGGTTTTTAATTATGTTGTTGTAAAATAGTTTAATTTATTGTCAAAGAGATCATGATTTTGAGAAACAGGAAAATTTTATTTATTGATGATGACGAGAAGAAAAGAAAGAAAATCAATTTAGATTTAGATCTAGATCTAGATGTGAATAAAAGAAAGACAATTGGTGATGACGGGAAGAAAAGAAAGAAAATCAATTTAGATTTGAATAAAAGAAAGAAAATTGATGCAGAAGAAGAAGAAAATCAATCAACAGTAGTAAAAAAAAAGACATCTTCCCGAGGAACTGTTCACCGAAAATATTCTGACGAAATTACCCTTCCGGGATCTCGCCGCTTCTTGCAGTGGTGTGACTAAGTTATGGTGCAATTTAATTGATGCAGAAGAAGAAGAAGCGCAGGGAATGTTGCAATCGTAGAAAAAGAAAATTGATGCAGAAAAAGAAGAAAATCAATCAACGGTAGTAAAAAAAGAAATCTTCCCGAGGAACTGTTCACCGAAAATATTCTGATGAGATTACCCTTCCGGGATCTCGCCGCTTCTTGCAGTGGTGTGAGTAAGTTATGGTACAATTTAATTTATAATGATAAACGATTTGCCGCCACTCACTTATTAGTTCAGCAGAATCAAAATAATTATGGTTTGTTTTTGCATCTCCTTTATAAGCAAGAAAGATTTTACCTTTTTAGATTAGCAAAGGATCAGCACAGCAATTCTCTTAATATAGAATTTTCCTTGGTGAGAAATTACCAATTCAAGTATGAATTAGTTGGTTATTGCAATGGTCTAACATGTTACAGCGAAAGGGAAATTGATGACGGTTCCGGTACCATGACGGTCGTTAACTTGACCACGCTTGAAACCCTTGGGCTCTCTTACAGAACCCCTCCTACTTGGAAATACAACCACTTGTCTCATGGTTTTGGTGTAGATCCATTGTCACAAGTATATAAGGTTGTTCTTATTTATACTTCAGTAGCTAATGATGGGTTTCTTTGCATGGTCATTACACTCGGAACAAGTCCTCCATGGAGAAAGATAACTACGTCTACTGCTGAAATGTTAGCACCGCCTGGTTCTTCTCCTTTTCCTAGTCGAATGGCTACAAGAGTTTCCACAAAATTTTGTGGATCAGCTTCAGGAACCCTTTGTAGGGGTGATCTTTTCTGGAGGAATACTAATGAAGGAATATTGGAAGACAACATAAATGATCATAATGAAAGTCGTCGTAATAACATTGAAATGCTGCTCTCTTTCAACCTCCACGATGAGAAGATTCAGTTCATTCGACTCCCACCTCAATCGACGATTAATGCGCATCCTTGTTTGGTACTTGATCATCTTTTGGAGTTTAAAGGATATCCTTGTGTTGCACGTTCCCAGAAGATGATGATGTTAAGCAACGATGATCAGCATTGCTGCAAGGATAGAGGTAGTTGTTCTTGCTGTAAGGTTCATCTGTATATTCTGAAGGATAAGAGTAGGCAAGTGTGGATCCGGGCAGAGGCTTTCGATGTTCGAGTTAGGGATCAAGGTTTACTAACATCTCTCTTATCTTGTTACTCTGGCGCTATTAGTACCACTAGCCCTCCTGCACGGATATCGACCGTCTCTGATCAGGTGTTACTGTATTGGTTCGATGGGGAAGATCTTTTATTCTACAATTTGGGAACAAGACATCTTGAGGTGGTAAAAGGGTCCCCTTACCACCGTGATATTTTTCGAATTAAGATCCCAACTATTGGTTCTGATGATAGTACTGATCATCCTTACATAGACTGTCGGTTACAAGCTCAAGTAGAGAACATAGTTTCTCTGAAAACCTTCATTCCTCATGGAAAAGTTATTAGTACAAAGTGCCTGGCTGATTTTATAGACCTTACAACTGACAGGTCACCTGCGGGATGGGTAACTTCTGGAAGAGCATCACCAGAGTATCATGGTTTCTTTTAGCTAGTTATGATGGTCGTCTTTTAAGTTTCATGTTGAATTTGTTGAAATAGTGAAGTATTTTTTTGACACCAAAAAATGAACATATATTAATAGAAAAAAACATCACCGTACATATCAAACATCCCTTAAATTTCCATATAATTGTTGTCTGGGATGTGGCCAAAAAAGTTAAAAGTAAGACCTAGATATGCTAGCTTTGTTAGCTAGGATATGAGCTGCAGATCTCTTTATATAAGTAACAGTACATCCACTTAATACCCCGATTTTCCCGATGTACATTCAGGATTGTACCATTCAGAGAGTTTACTACATTTATACAGTCTGATTCAAACTCTACATTAGAAATATCTGGAGACTTGGCCCAGCGGATAGCTTCTTCAAACGCCAAGCATTCTGATTGTTCTGTATTTAATCCTCCATTGCAGTACTTGCCTCTGATTTCCCTGCAGATATCTGTAAAATCTCTGATAACTAAATCAATGTCATAAACTTTCATGTCATTATCGAAAGAAGCATCAATATTGATTTTGAGATGAGTAGGAGCAATCAATATTGATTTTGAGATGAGTAGGAGCAGGTGGCTTTCAAGTTTGACAAAAACCTAATATAGTACTATGCTCATCTTTACCCTTGGTATTTTGAACACATCAAAGGCATTGGTTAATAAGAAATTTAATGTTGTAAACTATCCTAAGTATACTTGGATTTTTATTCCGAAAAACCTTATGGCATCTAATTTTCCAAATCTGCCAACCAGTAATCACTAACATTTATACCCATCAAAAACCAAACTGTCCTGGCCACTTGACAGTCTATAATAAGATGATCCACAGTTTCCGATACTTGATTGCATAGTGGAAAAATAGTTTCTATGCCATCTTTGTAGAAACTAAGCTTCACCATGGTTGGAACAATATTCCTTAGACATTTTCAGATGAAGAGATTAACTCTATGTGGTGTATTAGATTTCCAAAGTTGTTTCCAGACTTGTTTTGGAACAAATTGAGTTTGCAGATGTCTTTGCTGGGATGTTAAGACATTATAAGTTGATTTAACAGAGAAAGTACCCTTACTATTTGGCTCCCAGGTGATGGAATCTTGACCATGTTGAACTAAATGCATTTGCAAGATGAGTTTTGCAGTGTAATCTTGAAATAAGGCTTTGACTAAAGGGACATTCCATCTTTTTGGATTCTGAAGCATAAGATCAGAGACATAAACTATTCTTGCTGGTTCTGCATAGTTATTATTTGTTATTGGAGGATGGTTCAGATCCTTAACCCATTTTCCATACCAAACTAATGTTTTTGTGCCGCACCTTACATCATATCTGTGATACTTTCTAACAATCTGTAATCCTTGTTCTATACCTTTCCATATCCAAGAGGAATTAGCCTGTTCTTCTTGAAGATGGATGAAGTCACAATGAGGAGAGTACTTTGGTTTAAGAATTTTGACCCACAGTTGGTCTTGTTCTGTACAAAGCCTCCAAGCTAATTTGGTTAATAAAGCCATATTGAATTGCTCTAAATTTCTAACCCTCAGCTTTAGAATGACACAGAGAATTCCAGGCAATGAAATTGATGCCTTTATTGTTTTTATGCCCCCACCAAAACCTTCTCTGAATTGCATCTAGTTGCTTTAATGTGTACTTAGGTAGTTTAAAGTTACTCATATAATGTGCAGGAATGGAGTTTAACACTGACTTAAACATAGTGGTTCTCGCTGAATGATTCAGAATTTTTGAATTCCATCTGTTGAGCCTGTTTTCAAAAGCATCATTGATAGCCTTAAAAGAGTAAGCTTTAGATTGATCAAGTAGAATTGGTAATCCTAGGTACTTATCAGAAGAGCACAATTGCTTAACTCCCAGTTTATTAACAATTTCAAGTTTTTGCTGATATGACATGTCTCCTGTGATAAAAGCTGCTGACTTGGAAAATTAACCATCTGACCTAATAGATCTCCAAAGTTTTTGAGTATATTCATAACTGAGGAGATACTTTTATCGTCATCTTGAAAGAAAATCAAGCAATCGTATGCAAAAAGCAGATGGTTGACTGATGGAGCTTCCTTTGCTACTTTGATACCTTTAATAAGTATTTGTTGATCAGCTATAAGAAGAGATCTGGAGAGGCAATCCATTTTTATGATGAAAAGAAAAGGGGATAGTGGATCCCCTTGACGTAATCCTCTAGTAGGAGTGTACTTGTTACAGAGACCACCATTCAGCTTTATTGAAATTTGTGTTGTTGAAATACATTGATGGATAAGTTGTCTCCATTCTAGACAAAACCCCAGAGAATGAAGCATTTTATCTAAGAAGTTCCATTCAAGCCGATCAAAGGCTTTGGACATGTCGAGTTTTAGGGCTATGTTACCTTTCCTCTTTTTTGATTTCTTCATGGAATGTATCATCTCATGTGCTATTATAATATTATCATTGACGTACCTTCTTGTGACATAAGATACTTGTGTAGGTGAAACAGTTTTATCCATAAATTTTTTTATCCTCTTGATTAAATGCTTCGAGATGATTTTATAAGTATTATTACAGAGACTAATTGGCCTATAATCAGTTGGAGTAGCAGGAAATTGGGTTTTTCGGATTTAGCAGATTGAAGTAAGATTTATGTGAGAAGGTAGCATCTTTGTTAAAAATAAATCTTGCACCATTGTAATGATATGTTCTCCCACTATGTCCCATTGGATTTGAAAGAAGCCTGCTGGGAAACCATCAGGCCCTGGTGGATTCCATCCAGGCAAACTTTTGACTGTTTCATAGATCTCATCTCTATCTGGAATTCTCATGAGAAATTCATTATCTGTAGAAGTGATGACTCTATGAATGTGGTCAAAAGAAGTTGTATAGAAGGATTTGTAGTAGTTGCTATTTGAGAAAAATGAGAAGTAAGAAGACTAGATAATTCATCTCTGGAATGATACCATCTACCATTAGAATCTCTTAATGTTGTAATGTTATTTCTAGATCTTCTTTTATTTGCAAAAGCATGGAAATAAGATGTGTTGTTATCAGCATCTTTAATCCAATGATCTCCGGATTTTTGCTGCCAAGATTCTGCCTCTATTTTCCTCCAATAATGCAGATAGTCAATAGTTTTCCTTATATCTTGGTTGTTTTGACCATTAAATGGCTGAGACTGAAGATGAGATAAAGTTTCTTTTAGCTGTTTAATATGGTGTTCAATTTACCAAAATGTTCTCTTTTCCATTTAGACAAATTCCTCCTAGTGAAAGAGAGTTTTTGTTGAATATCATGATGAGAGTGTGAGGATTGAGACCACCAAGATGTAGAAATAGTATGGGAACAGGAAGAATCCTTCAACCAACATTTGTAGAATATCCATGAATAAGTAGAAGGTGTACAATCAACATCTGACACCAAGATAATTGGATAAGGATTTGATCCTAGAAAAGGTAAATGATAAACCTTTGAATCTGGATACTCTATCTGCCATTGAGCATTGTGAAGAGCTAAATCTAATCTAGAGCTTTTGTATCCTTCCCCACTTTTCCTATTTGTCCAAGTGAATTTTGTACCAATGAAGCCCAAATCCATTAGACCAGCAGTATCAATAGAATTACGAACCCAATTATTGATAGATGAATGATATGAGGACTGACCCTTTGTATTTATGTGAACATTAAGATCTCCTAAGACCACCCAAGATTGAAAAATATTTCCAATGAGATCTTTTAAGAAGTCCCATTGTTGATTTTTCAAATCATTGTGTGTAAAACCATAGTTACATGAGAGAAGTCATTCTTCTTTAGAAGGATTATCTTTAATTAACAAATGTATCATATTGTCTTTAGAACAAACGACAACACAAGGGAAACCATTCTCCCACAGAAGAATGAGCCCACCAGATAAACCAATTGAATTAACAAACAAGGAGTTTGGATAACCATATGACCTAGTCAACACTTTAGCTCTATCTTCACTAGTTTTTGTTTCAGCTAAAAAGATGATATCAGGGTTATGCTGTTTGATAATCTCATTAAGATAATCCCTGGTATATTTAGAGGCAAAGCCTTGAACATTCCAACTTAAAATCTTCATAATATGAGGGACAAATAAATTAAAATTGTTGACTAAGAAATTAACTGGTATGCAATAAGAATTAATGAGATGAGATTCTAATTGAGAATTAGAAATGAAAATTACCTAATTATCCATGCCCGAAGATTTGCTTTTGATGCTTTGAGAGTAATTTTTCTCAGAGACTGTCTCATAATAAGAAGTAAAGAAATTAAGTGTTTGAACTTGGTCCTCCACCACAAAGTGAGTCTTTTCAGAAGAAGTTAAATCTTGAGTTTACGAACTTTGGGTTGGTTTAGCTTGTTGAAATTGAGATGACTAATTGGACCTTTAAAACACCTAGATGGATGAACATCACCTGGATTTATATTTTCCGCATTATGGTTGTCAAGAGTAACATCATATTCGCCCATAGCCAGATAATTTCTAATGAGATTTGGATCGATTTCCTCTATATCATTGGTAGGATTGTTAAATTGAAAATTTTATTGACCTAGATATTGGTTCGAGGTATAAAGTAGGAAATTTGGCTGATCCCTATGGGTTACTGGAGAAGATGTTGACTCATGAAATTGAGAATTTCTCGGACCACCCTCGTCCATTCTAATCCTCTTCCATTGTCTTTGAATGAACTCATATTTATCTCTTTCTCTATTAAAATGGAGTTGAATCATACCTTGTTGATTAAAGCCCAGCGTTGTAGTTGGTATAGTCCGAGTTACTGAGTCGACCCCTTGATTAACTAGCTGGCTTTGTACATTAGTACATGTCATTACAGGAATAGGGAATTGAAAAGATATATTATGAGATCTTGCATTTATTGGATCCTCATCAATGTGCTGATGCGCCGTTATTTCTTGAGCTTCATTAACTGCATGCATCCGATCTGCCGTAATATTAGTTGCATGTTTTTCATATTGATCCATCATATTATGAATTCCTTTAACATTTGCTTATTTTACTCCCCTTGTATCCCGGTTTTTCCAAGCCGGAGGATCTAAGATTGAGTTTGAAGACAAATAACCTTTTTGTTGTTGGAGTAAGAAGTTTGCTGTTGTTTCACACTCTTCCTCTTGATGGTCGATAGTGTAGAAAAAACCGCATAGGTTAAAAGGTTGTTTCTCATAGAATAACCTTATCCAAACCTCTTCACCCACTGTATTTTTCATCCAGAATCCTCTTTTCAACCGGTCTCTTACATCAACAAGAACTTTAACTCTCCACACTTTTTCTTTTGGAACAATGCAATCCAGAGGATCCAGTTCTTTTACTTCTCCCATATTTGAAGCAATACTTGTAATGATTTGAGGGTTTGCAAACTCAGGTTGCATGTTATACAATCTTAGCCATAGAAGTTGTTTCTTCAAATATACTTTACTCTTTGGAATAAGTGGATTCCATGGCTCTAATACGAAAAGATCTCCTTCTATAAACCATGGTCTAAGTTTTAGAACCATATCATACTCCTCATGACTATAAAACTTTATCATATATCAATCATCATCTTCCTATTTTTTGATGTAGATATCTTTGCTTTTGCTCCACAGTCTTTTCAGCTCTTTATCCAGTTCAGTTACTGAGTAATCCTTACAGGAATAAACTTTTCCTAGGAAGGAGAATTTCCATTGACTAGCTCCCTGGATTAAATCTTAGTACTAAGTATTGGTTGTTTTAGGGCTTTGATCCTATAAGAAAATGAAGTTCTTTCCATGACTTGCTGGACTTCATGGATTTGAGGTTCCACGAGAGAGGAGGGGAGAGCAGCTAGAGCAGAAGATAGAGATAGAAGAAGAAGAAGAAGAAGAAAAAAAACAAGCGTGCTTATCATCCTGAAGTTACCAAAAAATTGCATGGTGAATGTGTTACACTTGTACGATTACTTGAGAGTAGGAGAGTCGGATATAGGGTTAGACGGCTGGTTGTCTTTTAACCAGGCATGTGAATAAAATAAAAATAAATTTTAGACAGAAAAAAAGATTTCCAGAAAAGTGGATTTTTTAGATAAACTCGTCAAAAGGTGAGATTTAGCTTTGTGAATATGAGAATCGGGTAGAATAAAATTTGATGATAGAGAAGACAGATAGGCAAAACCACTCTATGTGTCTTTAGGAAAATTCTTCAGTCGCTTCAAACCAGGACCTATAGGGAAGAAACCAAGATGAACATTA
Source organism: Papaver somniferum (assembly GCF_003573695.1). Lineage (NCBI taxonomy): Eukaryota > Viridiplantae > Streptophyta > Magnoliopsida > Ranunculales > Papaveraceae > Papaver > Papaver somniferum. The sequence goes on from NC_039362.1 coordinate 87,085,458, forward strand.
GCATAACAGGTAAAGTGTATCAAGTAAAATATATCAAAAGATAGAATAAAGAAATATTATTGCATGCAAAAAGCTAAAAGAGGTAAAATCAACATGAATTTAGAGTAATCGATGAAGATGATAACACCGAATTGACTCTGATTCGTTCGTTTTTTTTCTAGGTCGGTGTTTGCTAAGGAGGATATTTTATTATTAATATGCACCTAGTTTGATTTGTTTAAAAAATAACACTATATTACTGCACTAATCTTGTGTAACTTTGCAGGATAATGCAGCCGGGCGGGATGTATACATTCTGCAACTCCGGATGAAGAACTAGAGGAAACCATTGTTGAAATAGTGAAGTTTGGTAGTATAGTTTTGAGTTTATGAAGTAAGTTGAATTTGTTGAAACACTGATTTTTATTTTTATTTTTTTTTTATTTTTTTCGTCCAGTACAAGCACAATAAAGCACGCGGTGTATAAAACACATAACATGGAAAAATACAGCACATCGGTGCATAAAACAGATAACATGGCACGATACATCACATTGCACAAAACACACAACATACATAACATAGCGTGATACATCACATTCACATTCTAGGCAATTTTGACATTTTATGTTCGTTGTGTTAATTTATAATTTGTTTATATAACAATACACATAATACCTAAATACCTGGAGAGAAGTATATTTCAAAAAAAAAAAAAAAAAGTCTTTGTTTTAGCCATTTTGACATTTTGTGTTTGTTGTTGTAATTTATTTTTATAACAATACACATATTACCTAAGGGAAATTCGGAATGAACAAACCCATTTTTTTGTTGAGCCAGATGGATGGCCAAACAGGTTTCTCCACTATGGAACAACAATGAGCAGTTGAACATCAAGCGCCAGGGCTAAGGACACACGCAAGCGTGTGAAGGTTAAACGCCGACGTTGGAAGCACAAGCACTGGGGTTCGAAGCATAAACGCGACGCTCGAACATAGACCGCTGGCGTTTGTAGCAAAAACGCCAACGGGTTGTTTTTAAAAAATTCAAAATTCAATTTTTACCTCTATAAATTACCATCATCTTCAAATAATTCACCCACACCAAAATTCACTTCTCTTGAATTTTCTCTTCTAAAATCTATTTCAATTTTTTAGTTTATTGTTGGTGAAATGGCTGAAATGCGATCACACTTTTTTACGATGCAAAACTTGAAGTTGTTGTTTCTAAGATATGTGAGATTTTTAAAAAAAATTGAAAATTGTAAGAGGGAAGTGCAAGTTTGTGAAGTTGTTCCAAGAAAATGTTCCACCAAAAGGCAAAGAAGAGCTCCGGTTTTGAAAGTTAACAATAAAAAATTCAAAAACAAAGGTGAAACTGTCAAAGAGCGCGTTGAATGGAAGATACGTCAAATGAAGATAAACAGGAGGCAAGAACTTGTACTTGATTCTTATTGAAGTTGTTTAGTACTTTTTATTATTGTTTAAATTTATATCTTGTAAAAGAATTGGCAGTAATATCAATGAATGAAAATATTTAGATTTTAAAATAGATTTCCACTTCAGACTAAGCAAAATTTATTAAAAATTAAACTTACAAATAACATCAAACTACATTTTAATAAATCACAACAAAAACATCAAACTACATCAAATCCAGCGACATTCTCTCTATAGAGTTCATAGCATTCAAAATGCTTAAACTCTCTTCCGGTTTCTTCAGTAAACTTGGTATGAGCGATGGTTTTCTGTAAAACAGATAAACAACAATTTAAGACATTTATGATGTAGTTGATCAGTAAGGAAAAAGGTAAGTTACTCACCAGTTCTTCGTTAGATAATCCAGAATTGCTACGGTGAACCATCAACAAAACTTCTGTATAATGTTTGACTTCCTTAGTGACGAGTGCAATTATTAGTTCTAGACTCTTTTTGTTTCTTATGGTTTCGTTCCGCGATGCTGCAAAATGTCCCAATCTCTTTTCCAGAAATAGTCATTGTTCATTGGTTTCATCATACGATGTAACCAATATCGAACAAGAATACCATCTTCTTCCATTGTAAATACCGGTAGAGGCATTCGAGTGCAGTAACGATGTGCTTGAGATAGACCATCTTTAATAATTCGGAAACATGCTTCGTAACGAAAAGGTTTACTGTGAGCTTCATCCCAATTTTCAAGATCCGTTTGGATCACTTCATTTTCAGTTACACCGATGAACTTTTCTCTATCAATTTCCATTACCAGAGCAAGAAATTTATGGACTACAAGCCTAATAAATTGAAAACGAGCATGAAATCGACGAGCATCTCGGTTTCCCCGGTTCCCAGTCAGTGAGATGAACATTGTAAAAACGTTCTCCCAAAAAGAACCGTCTTGAAAACCCATACCAACGGTAACCCTATGAAAAAAATATGCTTTGCATATAGTTATATCCTCATTTTCAGTAAACTTGGGACCACGATTTCTAGCATACATTTCTGCAGAGTGAGAGATATTAAGAGTTTTAGAAAGAAAGAAAGAAAGAAAGAAAGAAGAAGATGTGAATTTGGAGATGGGAAAAATGGAATTTATAGGGAGAGAAATAAAATCGAGTCGTTGGAAATTTAGCCGTAGGCGTTTGTGGTAAAACCGTGCGGCTTTACTACAACCTCCCACTGGAGTTGGCGTTTGTGGTAAAACCAGGCGGCTTTACTAAAACTGCATGTTTGAATTATCAACGCTTATTATTTTTGTTATAAATACAACACTAGGTTTTATTTATTCTCATCAAACTAACATATTTCTTTCTTAAGCCAACAAAATCCACCATGTTTTCTAAAGGAAAAGCGAAACAAATATTATGTGTCGAAGCAAAAGAGGTTTGTCCATTATGTTTCATGGATAACCACAGTCTTATGCAATGCCCTTGGACGTATTCAAAGTTTCCGGGGGAAGGTTGTTCACATATCAGAATGGTGATTGAATCACAATCGGAAAATCTCAAGTATTTGCAATGTCAAGATCCCAATTGTACAGAGGAACCACATATGCTAGATGATCCCATGAAGATTAAAGAAGAAGAAGAAGAAAAGATTGCAACACTATGCAAAAACTTCAAAATAGCTAAACTGAAAAAGAAGTTATTACACTGCAAACATTGTGGATATGGAGATCATGAATACAAACATTGTCCACAAAGAATCAGTGGATGCTCAAAGGCCTGTTGCAAGAATTTTATACATTTGTGCATTTCTTCTGAAGAAGACACGTATGGAAGGCATTTATGGAAATGCCCTATGTGGTTTTTGGTGGAGTGGTATGATTGAAGATAGTCTACAGTTTCTATTCCTTTCATGAAACTGTAATCATCAAAGATTGGTGTTATCGCAATTTAATTATCTTTATGATAATTAATCACGTGCATGGTTGAGAAACCTACGTCCAATTAAGTTTGGTGGAAGATCATGTGATTTTTTTTTATATTCGGTTTTTATCCCTTTACAAGAAACCATTTGTTTAATCACAAAGCGGATTTTTCCCATGCGGTAATATGACAACATTTTTTTTTCTTTCTTCATCTATACGATTTTCATGAATCATACAAACAACCTGGTATTAGTTTCTCTCTCTCTTATATGAGATGCCAGTATAGTTTGGTTAATTCCACCAATACTGTTGGTTTCTATTTTTTTTATCGGAAACCATGAATTTTCCTACATTCAATAAAGAAATTGATTTATTTATTTTATTAAAAAGAATCATACAAACCTATTGATTTGGTCTTTTTTTCCTATAGATCCTAAAAGGATAAAGCATCGTTATTGTGATGTTAACGCAAACACCAATTAAAAGAGGAATTGTTGCATTCTTGAATATATTCATTTTTTTTTCTTATGGTAAATCTCCAAGATTCGGACTGTTCCACTTAGTTGGAATATGGATGGACATAAAAGATCAAAGGGTGAGCACCCGGCTTGTTAGCCTATGTAATTAGTCGTTGAGCGACTTAATTGATCTTTCTATAAATTTCTTTTGCTAACATAAGTGTCCGTAATTTTATTCTACAAAATTTATTTTTGGAGAGTTCGCATATTTTATATGCTTTTGTACCAATTAATTTTAGGTTTCAAATATAATCCATAGTTGATATTAAATATGTATGTCTATTAAGACTATATTATTGTTTTTATGTCAAAAGACATGTTTTATAATAAGTATATGTCTCGAATTAATCGGATAATACCTTATGAAACTTGTTTTCGTAAATGATATAAAAGAATTTCCGACATAATCGGGGGGACATTATACACTACCGGACGTTGGTTTTCATTAACTTAAAAATTATATCAACTTCTTTCTCGTCACTCACATCGATTAAGGTTGTCATTATATGATTGACGTTGAATTTATCATTTTGCTTTTCTATAAGCTTTGCCTCTTTAGAGGAAATCCAGTCACATCTAGCAAATAAGTAGTGTTCTAAAGAGGCTACAGGTAGTGCTCCAATTGGGTGTACCAAAATCACACTCTCAAATATAGTATCTTCTCACATGAAAACGAGGAGATTATAATTCCCGCGGGCACTGGTACCAGTAAATTTTGATTTGTTTTCAATATGCATACACTGGATATTATGTGAGATCGTGATAATCTAATATGAATGTCGAATATCATTTATGATAGCTACTGAGATAATAAATAATGGTGGTTGTTAACCCGCTCTGCAGAGTAATATCGACATATGTGATTGGTTTATTCTAATTTCTCGATTGACGCAATATAAGGATCCTAGCTAGACTCGACACCTTAATTGCCAAGCCTGAAAGTTACAGGTTGGTGTTAGTCATATTGCACATTAAGAGAAATAAATTGTTTTAAGAGCGATTGGGATTTATATGTTCAAACCTTAGGATTGTTCAATAATAATTTGTTCTTCTTATATGATGCATTTTGCGTGGTAATACTTGAAGGATTCATATTGTATTCACACAAGAAATGTGATCGAAGAACATATTCAGTTTGAAATCCATAGAGGATTCAAATTATATTCAGGCAACCACCTGACTCGATTATGTCGGGTTTAACAATCCTTTCTGTGTTTTTTAGAAATTTGGTTCCAAACCAAAAATCCGGATTAATTTTGTAGGTCTCTTGAGGAGTCCTTAAAAACATAAAAATCCACGCTTTTGCAGCATATTTTTTTTTCTTTCTTAAATCTGCAGTTAGAATTATGCTAGCATAAACTCGTCTTTGATATAAACCAGAGTTATTATTTTGATGCTTATTTTTTTATAATACTCATATAGTTGAGTTAGCATCCATAAATGGTCAAAAGTTGTACTTTTTTTCCCTTTGTTTCAGGTTTTGTCCCATGTGATTTTCCTGACAAGGTTTTAACGAGGAAACATCTTGTTGACATTTAATTTCTTTCAAAATATTGATATTTGTGCTCTTTTTCCTTTGTCCAATTTTTTTCCCGTTGGGTTTAGTGAGGCAATTTACTTCAAATGGTGGTCATCCAAGGGGGAGTTGTATCAATTTTTGTTATTTGGTGGATTCCCACCATTAACTAGGTCATCTTATTATACCAAATCAACATAACCATCTCCTACAAATTTGGATGTCCTAATGAACCCCATACAGTGTGTTAGTAAATACAGTTGTGTTCATATAGACGAATGTATCTATATCTTGGCACTTCGTTGAAGAAACTACATCAACTATTTCTACAAATCATCTCCGAGAATCTAGTAATCAAAGACACAAGTCGTCAATGTATTTAAGCAAGCATGAAGACTCGAAAAAACTACTATTAGAAGACTAGCGCAAAAGAACACTTCATCAAGTAGCAATTTTCTTCACGAAAGAACAAAAATCTTCTGCATTCAAGGACTCCATTCGTCAAATTGGAAAGTCATGACTCAATATTTGCAAGCCAAGATATAACTGAAATACTCATCAGGGGGAGCGCCATCATCAAATGCGAATTTACTGGACTTATCACGTTATACTCTTTTTCCATCGTCAAGGTTTTGTCCCACTGGGTTTTTCTTGTCAAGGATTTAACGAGGCAACATATGCGTGTCTAACACTTTCCAAATCCTTACATGCTTATGCAATTTCAGGTTTTTCTCTTTGAGTTTTCCTGATATGTTTGTACTGACTTAGCCACAGTGGTCATCAGGGGGAGTGTTATAAACTAATGTCTATTTACTAAGATGCCCTTCGTGTCTAAGATTAGGGTTTACACGTCTTGGGCACCAAGTCTTCTATCTATATAAATAGAGGCTTAAACTTTGTATTCTACACACATATTAATAGAATTTCTCCATTCTTCTTCCCCTGTACTTTGTGTCTCCTTCTCTTCTTTCTAGATTCACAAGAATTTTATAATTTTTCGTGTGATAGTTTTTCGATTACATAGCATGTGCTTGAATGCTTTATATTATTGTTATGTGTTTATCGGATGTCTGATTTCGGTTTTCATAACCTTAATATTCGGTCTCATATGGCGTGTACCCTTATGGTTTGTGTGACCTTTTGATTTAGCGGGATTGAGTTCTAGCCCATGTTGGTAGGCATTATCAAAGGATCATAAGGTGTTCCGATTGAAACTCATATGTGAAAAAGCCACAATATGTTGAATCAATTTGTGTTTACATAAGTTGTATTTAACATAAAAGCATATGTGTTTCGGGTTTTCAACTTTTTCTATTGGCACACATTAGTTAAAACTGATGCAAGATTTCTCTGGTAAAGGTTGCTCTTTGTTGTTCTTCTTTTGTTTTTGTGAGAGGATGACAACACAACGGGGGAGAGTTCTAACTTGAACTTGCGCTTAATGATATATCTTTCTGGGGTGAAGAGGATGTGGAGTCTGAGGTAACGAGTTTTTTAGTTAATCGTTTTCCTGTTTAAGAAAAGACTGATTTATTTCATGTATTTTGCTTTTGCTTAACAAAATTCGGTAAAATTGATGTTTATTCCATCATGTTGTATGGATGTATCTGTGTGATTGAATTGTTTCCGGTTAAGAAAAAACTATTGTTATCTTACTTTTTGTTTGGTATCAATTATTTTGGCTTAACAAAATTTTGGTGCAATTGCGGTGCTATAATGTCTATGTTTGTTTCAATTGCTCCATTATATTTACGCTCGACCAAATATGCTCCTCTACCGTAGCGTAGCATCACGACCAAACCCAAATTATTTAGTTTTTTTTTTTAGTTTTTGATCTTTGGTTATGCTCGGATCATTGCAGTTGCTCTAACATTTCTATATGCATAGTGGAGAGGACGTTTTTATCCTAACATTTCATCCTTGTCTAAAATCTAGAAGTTGAACTGACATACCCTGGTTGTGAATCTTCATAAAACTAAGGGCGTTTCCGTCCACATTCCAAAAACAATTTCTAAAACTATCTCTTCTAACATTTCTATATGTGGGTGATCGATTCAAGATAATATCTCAATTGCAAAAGAATTATTCCACCACATCAGAACTACCAAACCAGGGAAGAAACCAAAGTTCGCAATCAAGTTAGACGTTCACAAAGCTTATGACAAGCTTAGTTAGAATTTTATTCAAACGGCATTGCAAGCTTTAGGTTTTCCGATATGGCTGATAGATAGAATCATGTCCTGCATTAAGTCCGTCACTTACTCGGTGAAGATTAATGGCTCGCTGCATGGTCTCATTACACCATCTTGTGGAATACGTCAACGAAGATCCGCTGCCACTGTACATTTTCATTTTATGCTCTGAAATTTTGTCTACTAATCTTTTACACTTGGAATATACAGGCCATATTCAAGGCATTAAGATTTCCCGAAACGCTCCTCCTATTTCACACTTGATGTACGCGGACGATTTGCTCCTAACAAGTCAGGCATCAATCGAGAAGTGTTACCACCTCCAACAGGCTTTAAATCGATACAGTTCATCGGCAGGACAACATTATAATATCTCCAAGTCATCAATTATTCATCACCCAAACACAACACCAGCAACTATCCAGCAGATCACCAACATATTCCCTTTTCAGCCAACTCCAAATCCACCTGTCTACTTGGGGGTCCCCCTCTCAACTGGAAGATCAACTGCCTCGGTTTACTCCACCACATTGCTCAAGATGGCGAAAAAAATTCCTGGATGGAAATCTTCAACCTTGACACCGGCAGGAAGAGTGGTACTCATTAACACCTCACTAGCTTCCACCGCCAACCACATTATGCAGAATACACTACTACCTCACCATGTGCACCAGAAAATGGACAGGCTCTATCGGAATTTTCTTTGGGGACATTCCAACGACCAACGGAAAATTCACCCCATTAACTGGCAGATAGTAACCAAAATGAAAAATGAAGGCGGACTAGGAATAAGAAGTGCGGAGTCAATGAACCAGGCTTTGTTCTTAAAACGCATTTGGGAAATTAAAAATCATCCAAACTCCATGTGGGGAAGATTGTACGAGGCCAAGTATCTTAAGGGAAACTCGCTACTCAATATTCAGCAAATCTGGCATACAAGACCGAGCCCAACATGGAGAGCAATGCAGAAACTGTCCTCTCCATCGCGAACGGAATTACATTTTTTATTGGAAATGGTGCAGATACTCCACTTTGGGATCATGCATGGATTCCCCATCCTCCTCCTCTGCCTCGTAGCAGTTCTTCAACCTTCTCAAGGGTGGCAGACCTTATCAATCCCACCACCAATCAATGGGACATCAATAAGGTAAATGCAATATCCCCTTCATCTAATACCACCTCCCAGATTCTCAACATCCACCTACCGTCAACTACCTGTTCTGACTTGATGAAATGGAAATATACATCTACTGGTGTATTTACGGTCAAATCCGCATATAGAGCATTAACTACAGAAGAAGCTGCTGCAACTACTGTACCTTCTTACTCGAATGTCTTCTTCAAAGTGTGGAAACTTCCATGCCCCCCGAAAATCCAACACTTCATTTGGAAGATTTTACACCAAGGATTACCAACAAAGGAGATGTTGTTCAATCGGCATGTTGCTGCTGATCCTAACTGTCCTAGGTGCCTCCGACAACCTGAATCAATTCAGCACACCTTTTTTGATTGCCCGTATTCAGCAATAATCTGGTCTCAACTGTCCTAGGTGCCTCCAAGAACCATGTAGCCTTTCATCATCCGGGGCAGCATCAAACAATTCAGCTAATAACCCACTTATTGTTGGAATATCAATTTGCATGTTCACATCCCCAGCTACTGTCATTGGCCAAATCCCCATTCCGGTAACTCATCCTAACCAGACCTATAACACCATTCAGGTTCACTGGCATCCTCCCACGTATCCATGGTTAAAGCTCAATTCCGATGGAGCTTCGAGGGGATCATCGGGGTTTGCAGGTGCAGGATTCATCCTCCGTGATTCAGGTGGAAGACAAATTATTTCTGCGGCTCTTCGGGTGGGAATCATTCTGGCAATTGTAGCAGAAGCAAAAGCAGTCCATCAAGGACTAAAGGAGGTTATTAAACTGCGACCAACTCTTGTACATGTAGAATTAGACTCACAGGTGGTGGTTAACTGGCTATCCAAACCATTGGATGTGCAGGCGTATCCATGGGAATTACAACATCTAATGGCGGAGTCCATTTATATGTTTCAACAAATACCTCATACTATGATCACTCATCGATACAGAGAAGGCAACCAAGCTGCGGATGCCTTAGCAAATAAAGGAACGGATTTATCAGCTGCCCCTAATCAAATACCAGAATCCGAGACATGGTCTGACACTGTTCCAGATTTTGTTTTCCCGTTTCTTGTACTTGACCAGGCTCAAGTCTTTAAGTTTGGTTTCCCTTCAAAAATAAAATAAAATGGAGACGACGATTTTATCCTAACATTTCATCCTGTCTAAACTTTTCCCTAAATCTGAAACCTCCAGATTTTTTCACCCACAGAATCAAAATCATTTCTTTTCAAATTCGTCAGGAAGATCAATCACCCATCATGTTGCATATTTTTGATTTTAATCTGGAATGAAGCTTTACCCTACTGAATAAAGGAATTCTATCGACTACTTATTTGTCAGGTATGTCGATTTTTGCTGTGAGTCAATTTTTTTGTTTGTTCAATGTTTGTTAATTCATTATATGAGTAAAGGAATTTGACCTAGATCGATGCGTTTTTAATTGCATGAAGAAAATCTTCATGCAGTCTGAGCATTTGTTTAAATTGAGTTTATACACTTTTATAGGTGGTGTGATTTTAAGTTTATCTTTTTGTATCCCTGGCTCATTTGGGTTTCTGAACGACAGGTAGTGCGGTGTAATTAGTTTTAGATAAATTGTGTGGTCTTACCATTCCTTTGTCTGGCATCTAACATCCTTCCCCTTGATCTGATATGTGAAGGATGCATCTGCCATTGTAAAATCAACCTACGCCAAACGAATTGTCGGATGCCCTGGTGGTGAAGGTGGTAAGTCACTGTCTAATTCTGATTTACAGCTTGTTTGTTTACAGCTGACTCATCTGAGTTGTCTGGATCTGAGTGAAATCACCTGACTCATTTGGATCTGACTCACTAAGGTCTGAGTCAGAAAATATGTTTGGTTTGTGAGTCAGACCTGACTCAGCTGACTAGATTTTTTTGGACAGAAAATGCCCTTGTACAGAATGGGCTAACTTTGCATCATTTTCATTTAAAACCTTGAACATTAAACAAATACATATATGCATGGTGTTTATTCACCGATAATAATATGTTCAGTAGAAGCTGAATTGTAATTTGTACATAATGGGATTGTTATAAGGGGAAAACTGCGAGTAATCAATAAGACGCCTCAAAATTCCCACCAGTTCGGAAGGTCTCTCATTGGCATAGCTTACACTAGTCCTTCCACCAAGATTACTGGCGTAGCTAATTGAATAACTGCAGATGTACTAATTCCGTTCACTTTTATACCTGACCGTATAGAAGTTAGATCTCAACCAGCATTTTCTCAGAAGTGTAGCTGACAAATCCAAAACCCCCCGACCTCCCAGTTTCTGTCTGTGATAACTCAAACTGTACATTAAATGATCCAATAAGTATTGAACATTTTATGTAAGAAAACACGAGTGTAATTTTCCTTATCTCAGCAATATTTTACATTTAAATATTAGGATCTCACAATACAGTGGTGCATACAAAATTTAATTTTACTTGATTACTTTCTTGTGCCAAAAGAGCAGGCAAACTATATATATCCTAAGAAAAGCTCGGTGCTCTTAGAAACAAGAATGGGCAAAACAATTGCAACTAATAAACAAGATGTGAAAAGAACAAAAAATAGTCACTAACCGTATGTAACTTCACCAAAGTTGTTGAATGCTTCCTTAAGTTGTTGGTCATCGGTATTATAAGAAAGACCTACAAGCAATAATAAAAATTGAGTTAAACAAACAGAAAAATATCATTTGAGGAGGATTTACACTATAATCTACCACTCACAGATACTAGAATACCTCCAATAAACAGAAAAATATCATTTGAAGAGGATTCACAAAGAGCTTTAAACCCCATTGGGATACTAGCTACAAAGTAATAAGGATATCAAGGCAGCTATCTGTTTGGACTAAGTAGCCTACATTAAATAGCGCTTTTAGAAAATGGGAACTTCACAGCCACTTTTTAAAATGAAATCAACAACAGCATGAAAATGAAACTATATACCATAAGCAATTTAAGTCATAACGAGACAATTCATAGACTGCAATCCAAATCCTTTCGTCAATCCGTTTATTTGCACAAAGCCCATATAAATTTCTCAAGTATAAGGTGTTTATACAGAACCTAGGATTCCAAATTTAAAACGAACATTTCATGGGCATAAGGTATAAACGACACCTCTGCATGATGAAACATCCATTTACATACAAAAATGTGCAAAAAGGAGATCCTCCTAAACCCATAGCCCATATGAGTAAGACCAACAAAAACTAATAGATTATCAGGACTTCATTTCTTCAATTTTAACCATCTGACACAACGGTACCGCAGTAAATGTCACAAGGACTACAAATACAGCCGTCATTACGACAAGATATTGTGAACCATAGTAGTCTACTATGTAATAATACTTTCATAGAAATATAGGAAGAAATCTTGTTCAAATTCTAAGACTAGTAACTTGTTCAACTTCTGATGGCAAAAAGATAAACAAAAAATAAATCGATATTGCTAATATACCGTATAGTTAGAAAGGTTCAAAACCAAAATAACATAGCCAAATCAAACACAAAATGCAGCTTCGGGGGAAACAAAAACACTTTCTAGATGATATTCTGAACTACTTATACCACTTATTATTTTTTTCATTAGTATTTGCGCATTGAACAATATAAGATGTTGATATTGATATCGATATCTATCAAGGCAGAATGGTCCATGCAAAGGATGCTCAAGAGTGATTGTTTCAAAGCAGATTATTAATCAAAGGCATCCAAATCAACTAAAAACAGGCTAATAACAGTACATGGAATCTATAATTGAAAAATCCATATGCTATCATGCTTAATGATCATACTTCTCTCCTTGACATTTTCACAAACACCATCTAAAAGCTAAAAAACATACATCAAATACTCAACTAGCAAAGCAAACCATCCTATAAGAACAAAGTAATCCAGTGAGTATGTGCATAGGAAACCCCTGGCTCTAAAAGAAAACAACATGGAAGGAAGAAACTATTATACCTTCACAAAACTCTAATCTTCGTCCCTCTTCCTTATTTCCTTCTCTCTTGAAGCCAATTAAAGAATTCAAATCAGAATATAGAAAAAACCCATCTTCCAAAATCATCAAAAACCCATATGAAAATGATATAAAACATATGGACGAAGGATTATGGATGTTGAAATTATACCTGATGTTGATGACTCTTTTATAACAAGCTGATTACTTGAAAGAATAGAGAGATTAGTCGAAACTGATGAAGGAGATGATGATATTAGTGGATTTGTTGAGAGAGGATGAAGGAGACATCAGATCAAGGGTTTTTCCCCATCTTCCATCTCTGCTCTCGATGGAAAAACCTGGACTGAAGAAACGAGGAAAAGAAAAAAGAAATGAAAAATGTGATTTAAAGGATCGAGGATATTTTCGTATATTCTTACGAATCAGAGGTTTGGGAGATTGAGTCAGGGGTAAGTTCGCACCTGAGTCCATAGGGTCCGAGTCAGAGGTTGGCAGCGAGTCAGATCGCGAGTCAGGGCTTATGAAAAATGGAAAACAAACAGTCTAACTGCTGATTCGGACCGAGTCAGGGGTTGACTCAGACCCAGACGCCGAGTCAGCTGCAAACAAACAAGTTGTTAGTTGAAAGTTTTGATCTTTCATATAACCTAATGATAAACCGATCAAACTACTTTTTTAAACTTCCGCAGAAGATGAGCATGATGTTGTTTGGTTTGGCTGGAGAAAGGAAAGCAACATGGATCCCTTGTATGCTACAATATTTATAGGTAATTTGAGGAAGCTTGAGTAGTCATTCTTGAACTACTATTGAAAACAATTTGCTCCAACGGCAGTATAGTCAATTAGTTATTATCTGTTGGAATTTCGATGTTCTCATTCTAGTTGGTAATATAGCTCATTATGTCTTCATTTTCATTCATAATGATTAATGGAGGCATTTTGTCATTACTTTCACTGGCTTCGGACATCAATAACAGATTCTAATGGTTTATTCACCACGTCAGTCTTAGTAGGTGTTTGAATTTGCTATGCGGGTTCAATGGAAATTCCTTTCAGATTCTTTGTTTCCCTAAATCATTGTCACGGAGATTGTAAACCTGATTCACAAATCGTTTGAAAGCTTCTGCCTTTCGAGCTCTGTGGGTGTCCTTGAAAGAATTGACGTCAAACTTAAGAAAAGGGAGAGATGCCCATACATACCTCCACTTTATAGACAAAACACTGCTCGTGATTGCTTGTTTTAAGTCAAGGAAAGACAATATGCGATGAAGAATTGTGTCCAGTAAATCACTAATCATGTCTCTTCCTTCTTCTTCTTCGCTAGATATACTATTCGCCATTGATCACATAGGGTTAAAACACAAAGAAGAAAAGAAAATCGGGTGAAAAAGAAAACGGTATGCCAAACTACAAAGGTTTAAGGCTTTCCCCTTTAAAGAGGAGGATAGAGAGTCGTACAGGGGAAAGATGAATAAAACTAAAATATTCTACACCGCCATGTTGTTGTACTGTTTCATGTCCAGTTCTGCGTGTTTCAGACCAATTTTTGTAAGAATTGTTGTTTGTGTGTAAATAATGGTACACCACAATGCTGTTGCAGTGCTTCATTTCATGTTCTGTGTGTTCTAGACCAATTTTTGTAAGAATTTTTGTTTGTGTGTAAATACCGGTACACCATCATGCTGTTGCAGTGCTTCATTTCATGTCCTGTCTGTTTTTTAGCGATTTTTGTAAGAATTGTTGTTTGTGTGTAAATACTGGTACACCGCCATGCTGTTGCAGTGCTTCATGGCATGTTCAATGTGATGTTATGGTTAATGGCATGTTAAACAGTACCCAAATCTAAGTGTTAGTGATGTTATGGTTAATAGCATGTTAAATGTGATTCATGGCATGTTATGTGTTTTTTACTCATATCTTTCCTAGTGTACTCACTATCTGTATCAGTGTACTGGTTTGTACTCACTATCTGTACCAGTGTACTGGTTTGTACACCAGCATTTTTGTATGTTCTATCTGTTTTTTTTACTCACTATCTGTACCAGTGTACTGGTCTGTACACCAGCATTTTTGTATCAATATCATGTGTTATGCTTCTCTTTTCTTATTCCCATTTGTCTATTTTCATAGATACAAACAAACCTTATAGATCAGGTTTTAATGCAATCAACGAGTTTGTGAACAAGAAATTTGAAAAGGATGGAGAAATGCGTAAAAAGAGACGTGACAAAGTATGGTTCACAAAATTTCAGTTGGAGAAACAAAAGGAGAGCCCTTTTTGGCCTGTAGTAGATGTCTTTGTTAACAAGAAAGCTGAAAAGAAGGAGGAGGAAAACTCAGAAAAGAAACAGGAGAAGAAGAGAGATCTGTGGTTCAAGAGTCCAGAATCAATCTTGAAGATTGTGAACCAGTTTCGCCGTGATTATTCAGGAAAAAATGTCTTTGTTTTCAATACTGCCGAGGAGAAAAAGTTTGTGGAAGTAGAGAGTATGCCAGAAGATTTGTTCTTCATTTTTGAATTACAAATGGTGGGATCAGAACCTTTTCAAGGAGAATGTACCAAAACTAGAGATGAGCAGAGATTCGGTTCACTAATAAACTGATTGAAACTGAAGGAAAAAATTAAGTTGGGGAAACTAGATGTCGAGAATGAAATCTTGCGTACAGTGAAGTTAAAACCAAAGTTGGATATCGAGATTGAGAGGAATGTTGAGGACCTGGTAGTGTAGTTTGCGATGTATCTGTGCATCACTGTTTTTTTTACCACAACAAATCGAAGCGGGATTACCAAGAGAAAATTTGCTCCCTACTTTGAATCGTTCGAAAGAATGAAAAAACCAACTGGCCAGTGCATATACATAAATACTTAATGGATAGCATAAGGAAAAATGTTGAGGGACCACTTAAAGTTAATGGTTGTATGGTTTACCTCTTGGTGATTTTACATGTGTACATTGTTTTACACAAGTTTTAAGTTGTACCAATTTACATGCTTTTGTTTACTGTATTTTTTGGGTCCTAATATTTCTAACTCTTTTACCTGTTTGTCAATGCAGTATTGGTTTGTTGAACACAACAACAACATGACGCCAAGCAATGAACAAGGTTTTCCTAGGTTTCTAAGGTGGGTGATAAGTGACATCAGCAATACAATAGAGAAAGACATTAATGAAGCTATGAAAAAGGTAACTCGATAACTTTCTTACGATAGTGATTTCTTCCTAGATGTGTACATTAGATATACACCTTGATAAGGTTTACAAAATGGTGACAAAATTCTGTCATGTGTACAACAATATACACCTGTAACATAGATGTAAAAAGATGTACACCTGTTATCCATGTTGATACTTTGTCATGTTTTCAAATGCAACCTGGATGGGTAAAACCTTGGAGTGATGAGCAACAACAAGTTATGGAAGAGTACAGGAAGAACATGCAACAACATAACACAGATGCACTGAAAGAAAAGATGTACGAAGCACAACAGCAAAGAGATAAAGCATTGGAAGAGCTTTCAGACTTGCAGGTTAAACATCAAAAGCTTGTTAGCTTCATTGAAGAAAAAGCCAAGAAAATTTATGAAGTTGATCTGAGAAATGTGCAAAATGATAAGGATGTTGTTGATTTATTTGTTAAAACCTTGAAAGAAATCATTTCATTAAACAAAGAATTACAAAGTGAGGATGAGCGTGATGATGATGAGCACGAGGAGGAGCAAGGTGAGAAAGGTGAGACAAGTGGCAAAGCTGGTGATGTGGATGACAGTGATAATGATGATGATAGTGATGATGATGATGATGATGAGGAAGGTCAGGAAGGCAATAGAAGTGGCAAATATGATGATGTGGATGACAGTGATAAGGATCAGGAGGAGGAGGGTGATGAGGATGAGGAGAATGGTGGTGGCAAAGGTGGTGATGAGGAGCAGGATGAGGAGGATGGTGGTGGCAAAGGTGGTGATGATCAGCAGGATGAGGAGGAGGGTGGTGGCAAAGGTGGTGATATTCATGATGATGATCTGCAAGGTGGCAAAGGTGGTGATATGCGCGGTAATGACACTGACAAAGAGGATAGCAAAGATGGTGATGACGAGGGTGGAAAATCTGAAAAGCGAAGGTATAAAATCACTCTTATTAAATGTGGCAGTCATTTATTTTTATGTGTGTAGATAGTTGTACACCAGTATGCTATAAATCATACCCTTTCTATAAACTTGAATCTTTTAGCACTTCTCTGTCAAAGACAAATGAAGAGAAGGATGGCAAAGATGGAACAAGGCAAGGTGTTGAGTCTGAAACTGCTAAGAAGCCTAGGTATAAAATGATCTCATTTCTTTTCATTTTCTGTATATGTGTACCAAGGTGTAAACCTAACAAAAAATGCATTTTTTCAGAACTTCTCTGCCAGAGACAGCTGCATACCAGGATCCACTGAAACAGCTGAAATTGATGAGGCTATTATAATCGCAGCTGAAGCCATATCTCAGCTGGACCCTAAAGGCATGTTGCCGGTTGAAGAAGATCTGCTTTTACTCACACAGGGATAAGATCAGCAAAATGATCCTTATGCATCAATTGAGGACCTCCTAGACAACTTGTTTGAAAGTGTTTTCATAAAGCTTGAAAAAGGTTGTTACAGAATGGCAGCATCTGACGTGAAGGAAAAGATGGCAACCGTGATCCACGAATGTCCAAGCTTTCAGTTGTTGAGCCAAGAAGATCCTCAATAAGAGTCGTCGCAAAGATCATTCCAATGATGATGTACAAGAAAGGATCTTTGCTGAAGCAGTGCAGTTCATCCAACAACATGGAGATGCATTTTTTAGCAATCAAGAAGTAGAAGAGAAGAAGACACCACCGGCAAAGACAAGAGCTGGGAAGATGAAGGAAGCAGAGATGTTGAAGACAATAGTTGTTGGCAGGGTCTCCAAGACACCACCAAAGAGAAATGCAAAGAAAAAACTTTCTGTTGATTTCACTGCCGAGGGTAAAAACAGACAAGTTAGGACGAAAGTGGATCAAAAAGGCAAGGGGGTCCAAAAAGAGGAAGAAAAACAACTGTATCCTGCACCTAAAAGGAGAAAGGACAATGAGTATCATCCTTATCGCCCACTGCCAGATATCCGTCAATCATCACTTTACCATGCCATGGACCCAGGACAGGACAAAAAAGGGTACAGAAATTCTTTGACTATGCAAGCCTGACGTAAGTTCACAAAACAATACCTCGCACTATATGAATGATTGAATCTTATTGAAAAAAAGTTATGTTCACCACTATGTACACCATGTTAACATTTCTTTTATGATTCCGCAACTCTGTAACTTGGGAACTAACAAGGCTCGAAGATCCGAGAGTCAGGGAAGATGTTATGATTGTGGGAAAAGTACTTGCTGAACTGATGTTCAACAAGTATCTGGATCAAGCGGTACTGCAGTTCTACATCCATCGACGTTGCAATGCAATGGTCAGAGACAGCATCCGTCATCCTGATGTTCAGAAATACATGAGATGCGAAATTATGAGTCATACTGCATGTGTAAGTTTCTCAAAAAACAAATAAAAAATGTCATATATAGATAATTTAATGATGTGTACATACTAGTACACCTGATTGACATAGATATACACCAGTATGCCTTTGTAGATTTCTTTAGGAGTGGACATAGATATATACCAGTATGTCATATGATTGACGAATGCTATGTTAAGTGTTTGCATGAATTCTTGATTGTTAGATTTTATATAGGTCTGATTTAGGTATACCTAGTTAATTTTATTTTCCAACAAATTATTGATTTCAGTACTATGTGAAGAACAACAACATCAGCGAGGTACAAAGGCTTGTGGTAGATTTCATACGGGACATGCCTGACAATCTGGAAGTTCTTCTAATCCCCCCAATCACTCTACAGTACAATTGGCAGTAGGACTTCACTGGTCGCTTTTGAAGTTTGATTTCATAGTTGAAGAGTGGAAGCGGTACAACTCGCTGCACTCAAATGAGGACTATAAAAAAGATGCACATCAACTGGCAAATGTGGTGCAGTTGGAACTCAACAAGAAGAGAGCGCTAAATGGTGATGCACCTATAGAACCGCACGAAATAAACATCATGCAATGCCCTACACAAGGAATCAATCCAGATTGCCTCCTGTACACTTGTTACTTTATGAGACGAGGTATGAAGAAGAGAAAGAGTATGGAAAGAGATCAACATAGGGCCGAAAAAATTTGTCAGGATATGAGAGCGAAATTGGTGGCAAAGATGCTGAAAAAAGTTGGAGTGTTTGAAAAGGTGTGGGATGTAGCAACGGATGAAGAGCACAAGCAGTGGCGCCTGAGTATGGAAAAGAATCCGTTGAGGAAGAAGAAGAGTCTTTTCTCAAAGTTTTCTATCTTTCAGACAACTCTTCAAATTTCAGTTTTTATTACTTTGTTTATGACTTGTCACTTTGTTTATGACTTATCTCTTTTTAAATTTCAGTTTTTATCAATTTGTTTATGACTTATCACTACTATAAAGACCTTGAATTAATATATTTTTATTAGTTTCAATATTAATGTTACAAGTTTTTGACTTATATCATTCACCAGGTTTTGAAATATTAAGGTGTACTTGATTGTGCACAGTTACTGACAGAGCAGAAAATGTTTAGAAGGTGTACATAATGGTACACATGTACTGACAGATTTTTATACTTGATCAAAAGTATAAAAATTGAAAATGTTTAGAAGGTGTACATAATGGTACACAGTTACTGACAGAGCATAAAATGTTTAGAAGGTGTACATAATGGTTCTAAATAGCAAAATTAATTACTAATTATACATATCTGAAAACATATAACACTACTAAGCAAAAATAGACTATAAGCATCCATTGTACACCAAGGTGTACATAGAGGTACACCTGTAAAAAGACAGGTAAGAAAAACTGAAGTTTACAGGAAGGTGTACATAATGGTACACATGTCCTGGCACTAATTATCCACGCCAAAAGAAAATTGAAAAGACATTACCAAAAGTCATAGAATCTTTTGAACAAATGAAACATAGTAAAAATCATCAAATCATGGAGCAGGTAGTTCTGTTGTGGTGACCAAGAGTGAAGCACTTTGTGCACATCATAGCCCTCTTTTGCTTATCATATGCATTCTTGATGCGATGTGTTATTCGTCTACCCGGTGGAGGAACAGGAATAAGAACAATAACCCTATCACTAGGATCATAAGACTTCGGCTTGTCATAATTGGGGATTGGCAAGATGATGTGCTGGTATGTCCTGTTGTACCATTTGGTGGTGAAGTATGGCTCACAAATGAATAAATGTCTTCTCTCGTAGCTTGAATGGCAGCACAAGCATGTGCACAAGGAAAACCATTAACTCGCCACCTGTGACATGTACAAGTTTTCTGCAATAGATCTACAGAATGAGTCCGGGGAGACCTGACTTCATACAATCTTTCCATAGACTGAAGAACAGTCCAAGTACGACCAATGTCAATGTTTTCTTTTAGTAAACCTCATATTTAGGAGTGAGCCTAGTGTTGAAAGTTTCTAGACCTAGTATCCTTCTCTCAGACATCTTCTCCATAACCTTCAAACTAACATAATAAAAACACAAAACATAAAATCAAAAACATGATCCAAAAAGGAATACAGATAAAACATGTGTACAACAATGTACACATTAAGGAAATCCATGTGTACAACAATGTACACACAGTTGCAGATTTACAGATAAAAACATGTGTACAAGTATCTACATATCAAAGCAAATCCATGTATGCAAACAATATAGACAGATTTACATAAATAAAAAACTACACATAAAACTCATCGTATCGCATCGAGAAGAACAAAAGAAGACAACTTTTTGAAAGGAAGAACCCAGTTGTTGAAGGACTCAGCAAGAGTTGAAGAGTGAGCACCATATCTGCATACAGGGAAAAATGCATTTGCCCATTTCTCCTTTGGAATAGTCCTGATATAGTTAGCAACATTCCCACATCCAATTGCATGCATGCCCCGCAAAGCTTCTTCAAAGTTCGCTGGTGTGTAAGAGTACGCATCTTTGTAAAACAAATCAAGAATGGGCTTCGAATTCGCATCACCTGATCCAATAGGGAGATTGCATTTGATGTGGCAAATGAAATAGTTGTGATGTGAATTAGGAAAATATTTTGGAATGCCCTGCAAAAGTCCTTCTCCACGATCACTAAGGAAAACAATCGGACGACCATCGACAAGTTTTTGAAGATTCTCCAGAAACCAAAACCAATTATCTTTGGTTTCAGAAGAAACAATAGCAAAATCAAATGGTTAAAACTCATTGTTTCCGTTCATACATGTTACAGCCATCAGAGTACCCCTATATCTACCAGTAAGGAAAGTAGCTTCCAAGTAAATCATGGGCCTGAGATACCTATAGCTATGCTTGCAAGCACCGTAACAAACGAATATCCTATGAAATCTATTGGTTCCATCCTCAACTTCAAACCTCACATAGCTATCGGCATTAGTTTCTTCAATTTCTTTGACATACCAAGTAAAATCACTATACGACTTCTCATCATCGCCATACTGTTCTTCAAATACAACTTTTTTCCCTCTACGGGCATGGTGATACTTAATATTGGACCCATAAGTTTTCTTGAAAAGTGAAATGATCTGTCTGGGTTTTAAGCTAGGACCACCCTGTATATTGTCAGCGATCAAATGCTTGACTAACTTGGTTGTCACCGCAAGACTCTTCAACCTCAAACCAACACCACAACTACAAAAAAAATAAAATAAAAATGGAATAAGTAATGTGCACCACAATTTACACCTAATAAAGATCTCAAAACCAACACTATGAACATACACACAAACCAAGCAAGAACATGTATTTTAAGAGTATAACAAGTACTGTGCACCCCAATGTACACCTAAAACAAATCTACATATATGAGATGCACAACTATGTCCACCACTATGGACATAAAAACAAAAAGGCAAAACATAAGTAATGTGGACTAGTATGAAAACCACTAACTTGTGAGCGTTAGAATCTTTCAGCACGAACCGATAAGTATCATTATTCACAGGCCCAAAGTGAATCCTCCAAGCACAACCATCTTCTTCGCATTTTGCAGTAAAACGAGTTGTGTCATTTTTAAGAATAACAATCTTGTGACCAGTAGCCATCTTGTACTTATCGAGATCAATCCTAAAAGCTTTAACACCACCCATGAATTCTCTACCAATCTCGTCAAATACATAATTCCATTCATCGATAATAAGAGGCTTCCCCTTGTCTGCATCATGATCTAACACCCTTACCATCTTAGGACTTTCAGTTTCACAAGCAGACTTAGAATAAGAACCAGAACTACTGCTGCAACCATACTTAGAACCAGAACTTCTGCTACAACTAGACTTAGAACGAGAAGTATGATTCGAAATCATACCCACACGCAAATACACATCTTCATTATCAATAAGAATCATGAAACCAATTAAGCTTTGTAGTTGTATATCACCTGTCACAAAAACTACTTGAGCATTGTCCATATAGTTGAAACATATACTCCCAGGGGACAAAGACCTCCACTGCTTGTATGCTATATGCTTCAATTCTTCTACGGTTATTTTAGTATTAACACGAAAAACCGCAGAATGCTCACCATGATTCAAAACAACATTAATAAACTTGTCAGGATTCTTTGGTATCCCTACATATTACAAAAGAAATGATTAAAATCATCTGAAGCTTCAATTTCATACAACCTAAAAAGTAAACAGTGTACATGAAAGTACACATTTAATCAAAGCCAAAAACATCAAGTAACAGTAAACCTAGATAAAAAATACTCCATCAATTAAGCTTCAGAATCTTACTAGAACACATAATTGAATAAAATAGAAGACTAGGATCTAGTATCAGTTCGATTTCATATCATGCATCATAAAACTAAAAAATCAACATCAAACAACAATAAAAAAAAATCTAATTTATCTAGTATTAACAGTAAATCATCATCATCACGAGAATCAAAAGCTAATATATAACAAAATATCAACTCGCGATCATACGAATTGATATCATCAACTCATAAAATCAGAAAAACTGAAAATTAGATTAAATTACAACCAAAAGAAAACTAACCTGAGGCTGAACTCTGCTCCATTAGCAATCAAATCTAATCTAAGCTCCTAGAATCTGTTAAATCACCTCCGAATTAAAACCCGGAACGATCTATCTCTCACTCTGTGGTTTCTTCAAATCTGAGATTAAGAACTTTCGACTCTAGAACACACTCGAACGTAACCTGAGTTGAGATATGATGAAGAAACGATCAAATCCTCTCTGAAACTGTTAAATCGCCTCCCAAATCATCTCAGAGCTGCATCCTGTTTTGAATTCAAGTTTTAGATCCAAAAATTTCGATTTCAAAATCAGGCTTTATATAACAGGAATCGTTCAAGGGTAATTATGGTATATGGGAAACTCGCAAAACCGGGACTCGTCCGTGGTTTTGGACTAACTCGTCCATGTTTGGACTAATCTGTTTTGGACGGGTTTTTTTTGGACTAAACTGTACTGGGCTTCAGATGGATGGACTAAAGCGTCCTAAGCCCAGTAACTTTGGGACCAAACGTCAATTTCTACCCAAGTGAACTACCAGACACCACCAAAATTACTCCAAGTTATTATTCCAGTGAAGATATAACTCTTTATGTTTGGTCCTGCAAATTAATGCTCGAACCTGTGTGCGGTTGGATCTGTTTTGTTAACTTAGATGAACATGGTTCTGTTCTCATCTATAATCCCTGCACCAGACAAAAAACACCGTGGATTAAACCAACAAGTACTCAAGTCCTTAGTATTGATCCTAAAGTACAATTTTTCCAGAAAAAGAAAATCAGACTTTACAAGTTTATGTTTGGATTTGGAATTGACCCAGCCACTAAGCAACACAAAGTCCTTTCCGTATATGATATTTCCGTAAGGTACTTCCCTTACCTTCCATGATTTTTACTCGTGAATTTATTTGTGAGGTCTTGACAGTAGGTGATAATAGATGGAGAAAGATCGATGGTAACCGAGTTCCATCGAACGTTGCAGTTAGTAGCGAATTTGTTCATTGCATGGTTCTATATATTGGATGTGCTGCAAGACGGGGAAAGACAAGAATGATGTCATAATGGTATTTGATGTTGGAAGCGAGACGTTTAGAGAGATTATAATCCCTAGTTTCATCCTTGATCTCTGTCGCTCGAATATTCCTACCTCTTCGGCATCCAATTATCAATTTTAACCCCCCTTTTTCAAAAAAAAAAGGAAAAGTTAGTAGAAGTGGATGGACACACAAGTGTATTAGTCAGAGAAGGAGACGACTGCCTCAACATGTGGATTTATAATGATATCGGTGTTGCGAGTGGTACTTGGGATAAAGAAACGATCCAGATGCCTTGCCGCTGGAGTGACATAAAATATGTAGATTTGAAAGCCATTCGCGGCTTAGGCATGATAGTCGTAAAAATCTTACTAGAATCTGCGGTTTCCTTTCTTCCTGAGCAACAACTTGAAGAGATCCATTATTACAACCGTGAAGAAAAGAAATATTGTAGAAATCGGTTTGAGATTTTATTAGATCGTATTGCTTCCTATGCTAAGAGCTATTCTATGACGCCTTTCTCCAAGAATTTATTGCCTGTTAAGGCTGTTAACTATTCAGCATGCGATTCTAGCTGGTTACATGTATTTGTTCTCGGATGCCATCATCAAGAAAAGTAAGGTTATATATTACTACCTCCGTTTCAGGAAAAATGATAGTTTCACTTTTCTTGAAAGAGATAGGTCAAACTGAAAACGCAAAAGTATCATTCTTCTTGAAACGAAGAAAGTATTATGTATTAAAACAGTATGATAGAATCCAGTTTTACCAAGGCGTAGTTTGTGCAACAACAATACTCGTTAGGGATTTAGGAGTCTAGTAGGTTTACTTTTTAGTCATTCAGTGTGTTTAGAACTCCTTGCAAGGTTTTTCTCATATGAGTTTTTTAATCCGCAAGGAGTTTAATAGCTTTAGGAATAAGTTAAGAGTTTCATTAGGGTTTGTTTACTGTTTTGGTTTATATAAATAGGTGTCAGGTCATGTATTCTATCATGGAATATCAATAGAACTGTGTTTATCACTTTGGTTACCTTGTCTACAAAAACAATTGTTTCTGCTGGCCGTGATAAGAACTCGTTTCTTATCACAGTGCTTTTTTTTTTGCCTCTACCGGATACAGTTTTTAAGTTTTTTGAAGTTTGGGGTTGGAATGTATCGACAGGATGCTGCAAAGAGGTATGAAATATATTTCACAATTCACTGTTTTGGAACATTTGGAAGGAACGGAACAATATGGTGTTTGGGGGAAGATCATGTATATCAAGCAAACTCTTATTCGGTGGAGTTGTCAGGTGAATACATTTAATTTCATTGATAGCTCTCAAATTTTGAGTAACTGGAAGATAGTTTTGCATAAGTAAATAAGTCTGTAATGACTGACCGATTGTATTTGATGTTCAAGTTAGGAGACCTGAATTTGATCTTACGTAACTCTGAGAAGCCGGTGGTATCTTCCATTCTCAAACCACTTTAGACATTGTTAAGTGTTATAAACCAAGTTTATTTATTAAGATGGTCTTCGTGTTTAAGTTTAGGATTTACATATTTTGGACACCAAGTTTTCTATCTATACAAATAGAGGCTTAAACACTGTATTCTACACACAATAATAAGAATTTCTCTCCTCTTTGGTCTCTATTTTCTATCTCCTTCCCTATTTACAAGACTTTATCATGCACGTTGCTCTGAGTTAATCGTCGCATTCGAAGCTTGGAAAAACACAACGGGGTTAATTTTTCTATCAAAGAAGCGAGCATAGTTATGCCCTAACTTTTGTTGTTGAATTTATTTTATACACTTATTACGTTTATGTTTTTCAATTGCTTATGCTGTATTTCATTATTATACATGATGAGTATGTGATAGATAGATGATTATCCATTCATAGCTAATAAATCACGACTCCCTACTAATGCGTTTTCTTTTCCTTGTCTTTTATGAGTTGAAAATGGGCGACATGAATCTCAAATGGTATGCTCACCCTCATATGCAAGACCAGGAGACATCAAACTGATGTACACGGAAGGCGAGGACGCAATACGTACTTGCTAAATCTTATACAGTAAAACATGTTGTGTGTTTTGTTAGTTACTTGGTTATTATTATTTTATTTATTTTTGGCCGACCGATTGGAAGGCCCGAAGGGCCCGTAAGGAGGGACACTTTTTTTTTTTTGTCAAATGAAGAATAACGGAAATCTTCAATTTCACAAACAAGATTTGATTCTGTTGCTTTTTTGGTGGACGAAAATAACCCTGTTTCATTAATAATCGCATCTATTTCTTTTCACTATTTCCTCCATCACCACTAGCAGCTCCGCCATTAATCAAATATCAAACGCTTTTGATCCTTACCAACACCCACAGCACAGTCATCGCCGCTACCACCTCCCTCTCCACCAGCACTGCCTCTTCCGCCACTGCCACCTCATCTATTGTTGAAGAACAAGATTAGAATTACTGCCGCTCTACTGGCACCAACAACTCCACCAATTCCAAAAATATCCCCAACAAATCAATTGTAAGTTTCCCCGCCCCCACCGACATCATCGCCGCCACCAGCTTTTTATTATCATTCTCTTTACCTACTACAACCACCATCTCTCCCGCCAGCACAGTCACCATTTTCGTCAAATTGATACAATCCAATAACAGTAGATTGAAACAAACCCATGCACAGTTGCAATTTTATGATTAATCGAACAAAATCATAAATTCACACCATAAAATTGACAGTAAATTGACGCCATAAAATTGAACTAAAATCTGATATAAACCCATCAGAGACGTCAAATAGAAGAATCAGAAACACATAAATTTTATGATTAATAGAACAATTACACGAAGTCAACACAATTAATTTAGAAAAGTCCAGGGTTTCAATTCTGCAATTTTATATGAACAAACTCAAATTTTAGATCATCTTATTTGTTTGTTGATTCAAACCATATTATCAGTCATCATCTTCTTAAACTCTTCAAATTCACCATCAACATCAAACTCTTCAAAGTGATGTGATTGCATGTGGCCTGTGAGAGAAAATTAAGAAAAAAAACAAAAAAAAAAGAAGGAAATAAGAAGAAGAAGGTGTTGATGGGTTAGCACTAGCAGTACCACTGCTCGTGGTTTTTTTTTAGTGCTAACTCTTCAAATTGATGCGATTGCTCGTGAAAGGTGACTGGTTCAGGTTCTTTAAAACTCGTAGAGAAATGAAAAAGAGAGAAGGAGACGGGGAGATTGATAACCCTAGGTCTCTCTTTTAATTTTATTCTATGGTTTGTAAATGTGTTGACTTGACAATTCATGTGGGGCAGTTGGACAGAGGGACTTGTCAACATGAAGTGCTAGCTTAGAAGGTAGAACACTACACATGTATGTTCATAGAAAAATAAAAGAGAACAACACTACACCACACTGTAAGACATGAAAGAGGAAACATGAGTGGAGTTTTAGTATGACCCAGTGAACCTGGGTTAAACAACAGGTTGAACCACTGATCCTTGATTAGAATAATTTTTCCGGTTCGAGGGCCGGGCCAATTTTTAGAACATCGGTTGTGCAATTAGCGTTTTTTTTCGGTGAGCCCTTCCACCGTGGCAACGGTGTTCTAGTAATTATATTTGATCTATAATTCAAATGATCAATGATACTTTTTTCTTTTCAATGTACGTCATGGATTATTTTTGGCAGACTTTTTATGTTCGTTGCACTTCTTTGGTGCAATTATAATCCATTAGTTAATCCTTGAAAAGATATGGGCGATCAACTTCTTCAAAAAGTTTGATTTCCGTTTTTTCTAATTTTTTCATAGAGAACATAAGAACATAAAAAAGAAAAGAAAAAAAAAATCCATCAAAAATGGTTTGCAGTTTTCTTCCTCTTCTATGCAATTGCAATTACCAAAAACCGGTACTTTCCTTCTTTTCTGATTATTTTGATTTCCGTTTTCTCTAATAAGCTTTACAAGTTTATGTTTGGATTTGGAATTGACCCAGCCACTAAGCAACACAAAGTCCTTCCGTATATGATATTTCCGTAAGGTACTTCCCTTTCATGATTGTTACTCATGAATTTATTCATGAGGTCTTGACAGTAGGTGATAATAGATGTAGAATCGATGGTAACCGAGTTCCATCGAACATTGCAGTTAGTAGCGAAATATGTTCATGTGCATGGTTCTATATATTGGATGTGTTGCAAGACGGGGCAAGACAAGAATGATCTCATAATGGTATTTGATGTTGGAAGCGAGACGTTTAGAGAGATTGTAATCCCTAATTTCATCCTTGACCTCTGGCGCTCGAATATACAAGTACAATTGGTTCATGAGTTAGTAGAAGTGGATGGAAACATAAGTGTATTAGTCAGAGAAGGAGACGACTACCTCAACATGTGGATTTATAATGATATCGGTGTTGCGAGTGGTACTTGGGGATAAAGAAACGATCCAGATGCCTTATCGCTGGAGTGAAATAAAATATGTAGATTTGAAAGTCATTATTGACTTAGACATGATAGTCGTAAAAATCTTACGAGAATCCGCGACTTCTTTTCTTCCTGAGCAACAACGTGAACTGATCCATTATTACAACCGTAAAGAGAAGAAATATTGTAGAAATCAGTTTGAGATTTTATTGGATCGTATTGCTTCCCCTGCTAAAAAGCTATTCTATTACACCTTTCTTCGAGAATTTATTGCCTGTTAAGTCCGTCAACCATCCAACATGCCGACTCTAGCTAGTTACATGTATATGTTCTTGGATGCCATCATCAAGGAAAGTAAGGTCTATCTATTACTACCTCCGTTTTTGGAAAAGTGAACGGATATGTCAAATTGAAAAAATAAAAGTATCATTTTTATTATGTATTAAAACAGTGCATATGAGAAGTTCTTTTTTTTTCTTTTTTTTTTGGCCTCTACCGGATACAGTTTTCAAGTTTTTTGAAGCTTGAGGTTGGAATGTATTGAAAGGATGCTGCAAAGAGGTATGAAATTAATAAATTTGTATCTTCCTCTCCCCGAGAACTAATAATCCTCATGACCGATTTAGGATAGAATTGAAATTTAGGAGGGATTACTAATTTAAGGCAGTATTCCTATAGAAGGAAAATAGATTCCTAGGAGAGAAACCAAACCAAAGTAAGGAAGTATATCTAGATAAGGAAATACTTCCTAGACAAGGTAATATTCCCATAAAAGGAAATATACCTAGAAAAGGAATTAGTCCTAAAAAGGGAAATGGTTCCTAGAAGGTTTGAGAAACCAAACCGAAATCTATAAATAGAGATGTTCATCTCATAGCTAAGACAATCTAGAGAGTGTGGTTTTACCCCTAGAAAAGGAGGTTTAACACGCACACCTAGAGAGAAGTTTGTGAGGCAATTGATTATTGCAAAAGCAAGCTTAGCAAACAGTTTAAGGTTGATCCATTGCTTAGAGAGATTGTGAGCGTAACAACGAGAGAATTATAATAATTATCTTGTTCATAATCTAAAGAAGATATATTTCTTCGGAACTGGTTTCTAGTGTGTTATGTTTTCTAGTTTTCGTCTATTATTATTCTGAATTCCGCCTCTATAATAATAGTCACCAAGGTACAAAGATCAATACGTATTAGAAATATACTTCACAATTCACTGGTTTGGACCATTTGGAAGGAACGAAACAATAGGGTGTTTGGGGGGAAATCAAAGTCAGTTTATGAGATAATCATATATATCAAGCAAACTCTTGTTTTGTGGAGTTGTCAGGTGAATACATTTAAGTTCATTGATAGCTCTCAAATTTTGGAATAACTGGGAGATAGTTTTGCATATGTAAGTAAGTCTGTATTGACTGATCGATTATATTTGAAGTTGGTTTGGCTTGTCTTTTTCTTAATATAACCTTTTATTTCGATTTTTTTTCCGCACTTTAACCAATTCGAAAAATCATAAAATGAAATTTGCTAGATGTTATAAACTGCTTGTTCAACTTGATGGTAGATCTAAGATTGACTTTTTCATATATGGAGCCTTACCAAACGGTAATAGAGATGCTCAATGGGATTTTATAACTCAATCTAGATAGTCCATTAACTATGCTTGGATAATTTTAGGAGACCTGAACTTCATCTTACGTAACTCTGAGAGCTGGTGGTATCTCCCATTCTCAAGCCACTTTAGACATTGCTAAGGACTTTGTTAATTCTCTTGGGATACAAGATGTTTTCTTCTCAGCTAACCAGTTTACATGAACCTATAAGAAATACAGCCTTGAACTTATTCAAGAGAGAATAGATAGATTTCTAAAGGATGATAAATGGTTTAGATTGTATCCCGACTCTCATGTTTATCACTTGTGTCCCTTTGCTAGTGATCATAGTCCAATTATCCTCATTACTTTTACAATTGTAAATTCTGTTATGAAACTTAATAGGTTTGATAAATGTTGGCTTTTGGATGATACTTGTAAATCTGTTGTTACGTAAGGATATTTGCATCTTGGAAAGATATTTGGGTCCCTAGTTTAAGTCACATAACTTATGAATTTTATTTATGAGAACTAGTAAGATCACATGTGCGATGCACATGTGTGAATTTGATTCTTTTAACAACACTAAATTTGATAGTAGAAAAATAAAAAATCTTACGTAGATATTTCAAAGAGCTTTCCAAATATACTAATTTTGTAAAACTTCGATATGTATTTTGAAAGATATCAAGTTTTTAGATCAAATTTTAAACAATGGCATTCTCGTGAAATATGAACATTGGTTTAATATACATTTTCATCCTTGAATACATATGTATAGTAGTGGTTGATATTTAAGGTCATATTAGTAATATCAAGGTGACAACAAGCTATTTTGTCTTTTGTGACCAACCCAAAAAAAGGCTTCACCAAAAAGGGGCCTTTTCTTTACGTCCCTAGTTTTAGGCCTTGGGTCCTATAGATTTCTTCATCCACCTAAAGTAAAGGGATAAGAGGTGTCTAAACTAGGTAAAGTACTAAATTACCCTAATTATTAAAATTCAATTTTCAACATTATCCTTCTAAATTTGAAACCCTTTCAAAATCAAAACATATTCAAATCATTTCCTTCACAAATTAAAATTAAAATCTGACTTCATCAATCGATTCTAACTATACATCGATCGATTTAAAGGAAATTTCATCATCCAATTAAAAAAATATATCAAAATAAACATAGTTGATTGCAACTCATTATTCTTAATTGTACTTTTGATTAATTTATCCCTTCAAGATTGAAAATTACAAACAATATTGGGTTTCTGTGTTGAACAATAGTCGGTCAATACCGATTCCTATGATAATCAGTCGAAATTCATGAACACGTCAACCGATTGTCCTGAATGTGTTTTATGGTCGAAGAAAATTAACCAGAATTGGTAAAAGTTAATGCCCGCATAAACCGATTATGGTACTGTTTATGGGTGAAAACTATTTCTGCTGGTTTTGGTAATTTTGGGTGTGTGTGAATGAGAAATGAATCTAAAACCTAAACAAATGCACTACACGGGAGTGCTTTTTGATTCGAGAGATCAATCTATACAATTCTGGCCAAAACCAAGAAATGGCCGTTCCAGACTTGCTTCGGTCACAAAGTGAAGGAGATGGGATTGATCTTAGGGAGGGAAGCGAAGAAGGTGTTGAAATTGTGAAGGTGTTGGCTGTTTATGACTTGTATCAGAATGTTGAATTGGCTTGCACAATGTAATCTATCAGTTCTTGATGTTTTCTGGATACTGTGACAACACTTGGTTTTCCTGTGTTTTAAAATAGGTGAAGGATCTATTTATACAAGTCATTGAGCGCAAACCTTCATCTCGTAGGAAGTGGAGGAAGTTGAGTGATGGAATAATGGGGTCGTGTAGGTGGTTACACGATCACGTCTTGGCCCACTTCCCTCATCACCTTAACCGTCCATGCCTCCTGACACGTTCTTGTAAATGGGAACGTTGCACGCCGCATGTTGTAAACCGCCAGACCAATACCTCAGTAAGTATCCCCCAGTTTGTGACATGCTTGATGTCTCGAATGAGTGGATCGTGGGACCCACAGGAAGTAGCATACGGTGCTAGGTTAAATAATTGAGTTATTTAAGAAATCGATATTCATGAAATATCGTGTATAATTTATGCATGTAATGCATCGAATACAATCAATATGTATGAAGCATCGCTGTTTTAAAGCTTAACGGAGTAAGTCGCAGATTAAGCGTCTTAAAATAGTTGCATGCCCAACCATCTTCGAGTGATCGTTTAAAGGCCGCATGGGCGGGTCATCCCTTGACCGATCACTCCTTGTGGTAGAGTGACGGACGGTGATCACCAAGGTGCGTCATTGGCCGTTTAACTCTTATCCTAGGTTGTCTGACCAATCTGGCAAAGTTGGACGGACGAGATGATCCGCGGCACACGTTTGCGACCGCTGATGGATTTTAGGGTTTTAAAGAGGTGGGCAAGCATCACTCTTTAGCTTGACCGAAATCAAGCATGGACAAAGCTTCTGGTGGGATCGATCGGGCATGCGAGTAGACGGCTTGCCGGTGTACAAGTCCATGCCACTCTGCCTCGCGGAGGTGCGATCTAGGCCACTCAAGTCGACTGGCAAAGATGAGTGGTCGTGATAGATTTGCGATAGAAATCCTTTGCCACAAAGGATTTGGGAACTGCGTGACAAGCCTCCTTTGGGCGTGCGTTTCGAGGTGCTCGGCATGGTTGGCCTAGGCCGATCGGTCACACGCATAGGAGGGTCCACGGTGATTACGTTGATACTCTTGGTACCTCTTAAGTCTACATCTACACCCTTCGTTTAGGCTGGCGAAGATGGATGGACGCGATCGAACTGCGACAGTTATGCAGCGCCGCAAACCCTAATTAGGGTTTTAAAACGGTCACGCACGCGTGACTTTGGCCAATCGGTTTGGCAAGCTATGTTTCTCCTTTGGAGAGGTCGATTGTGTGGGGCCCACATTGGGCTGATGGTGAACGTATGTGCACCTCCCTGATGGTCCTAGGCGCGATCTAAGCCATCCAAACATGCTGGCGAAGTTGGATAATTGTGATCGATTTAAGACGCTAGTGGGATTTCCGCGACCCTTTAAGCATCACGTTAGCCACACTTCGAGCAAGCGTTCATTGCTCTAAGGCTAGGAAGTGAGAAAACCGATCAGGTGGATGAGGAGTGGGCCCGCTAATGTGTGCATTAGCGCTTCACTGACCATTAGCGGGATGACCTGGGTCGTCCAACCAGGCTGGTGAAGTTGGACGGTCGTGATGATTTTAAGACCTCCTTGAACAGTCTAAGCTCGTCGAGCTTCTTCCAAAGCAGCGCAACCACCCTATTTTAGGGCTGGCGTTTGACGTGCTGGGAGGGGTTCGTGTGATGTTCGACCGGCTAGGGCATAAATGGGCCCGTCGGTGGTCATCACGTCAATCACCTACTCGTGCCAGGGTTTGGCTAGGCTTGTTAGATTGTGCGTCCAACTTGTATGGTTGCAATCATTTCTGAGACTGATATGGACAGTCCAGATTTCCCTCAAGGAAATTAAATGCGTTTGATCGAGCTGAAAGCGCATCGATTCGAAGTTCTCTTTTTCAGAGAGTGATGTAGCCTGTACGGGTATTTCATGCATGTTTTGAAATTGGCACTTGAAGATTCATGTTACTCTGCTGAGAGTGAACACTCAGTCGTCAGTCATGCTAATAATGAGAGTTCGGCGAGGAACAACGTAGGAAATACTAGGCAAATCATGCATTAATCAATAATGTTATAAATTCACAGAATATTTGGGATTGTTGCTACATGCACCATTCTAGGTGAATTTTGTGTGTTTATCGAATTGCTTCAAATAAATAAGGCGAGAGGTTTTCTGCACTCATTGCTTATCAAATGGCTTTATCCTTTGCAGGATGTCAACATATTACTTTGGTTTTATAATTTTATCCATGAACTAAAATCCTCCATCCATATTAAGTCCCCTGCCTAGCACATAATGGTTGCATTATTGTGGGGTAGGCATGAGATGGTGATAGTTCAAATACTAGAACGATTAAGCTAAAGTAGATACATATTTACCCGCATAGATGAACATCGTCCTATGCCTCAAACGTCCGGGTCTGATCAAACCGTTCCTTTTTAAATATCTAACGGTTTTTCCGATCTTGATTAGGGTTCGGAAAAAAGCACGACTAGGTCGGTGTTGAATCCTTATTCATCGAGTATATCTCGCCGCAGCCGCTTTTAGTCTTCCTTTAGGGTTTCCTCGACATATATGTATATGTAGGGATTTTGAACTGCTTTTACCATTTTGCGATAGGATTTTCTTGCAGAAACTCCATCATGTCAAATAATTGTAGATCGTCTTATTCATACCATCCAGGGTCTTCTGCTAAACGTGCACGACCTGCATCTCAGAGTGAACCTGTGCTTCATGGTGAATCCCCTGCTCGTGTTCTCCGAGTTAAGAAGATCATACCGGTTCGTTCCTCTTTTCCTTTTCCTTTCCTAACAGTTGCTTGTTCTTCATGATCGGGCGAATAATCTTCCTCCGCCCCTTTTTTTTTGCAGAGATACCCTACTGGAACATGGGTGACGGTTATCGACGATGATGACTTAACTAGTCCTCTTCCTTCAAAATCAAACGCACCTACCCCTGCGGACCTTGAAGATGCTGATCTGGGTATCTCATCTTATGAATACCCCAACGCGGGTCTTTTATTCGATATTCACATGAAATGCATATCTTCCAGCTACCGAGTTGTCGGTGGATTCTTAGTGCGGAAGGAGTTTGTGCCTCCATACACAAAGGTATGGAGAAAGTATGGCCACATCGCAACCAAGAACGTAGTTCGGTACTGTTCATCTGCTTTGGTCACCACGGTAAACTGCCTTCTTCCCATGATTGCTGAGATGGAGAACATCTCTATTCGCAACGTTGCTGAATCAAATCTTGAAAAGGGGGAGAACATGGTATCTACCTGCGAATCCATGGAGTTCAACGTGGGCTGGTTGCGGCAGCGTCTTGACATCATCAAGGTTGATTGAGCTGGTATCCTTGTGAATGTAGTTCCTGCTGCGAAAGCTATCTTGGAGGAGGAGAAGGCCCTGGATGCGGAATCAGAGAAGGTGGAGAAGGAAGTTCAAAACTTGAAGGATAGGACGGAGAGATATCAAACTAGGTTGAAGATGATGCTCTCAAGGGACTACAATCTGCTGGATGGCCTCTTCTAAGCCACGTTTCCTTATTGTCAACTTTCTTTTCGAACATTCTTGAGAAATAAATTGCACATTCTTGAGAAATGAATTGTATTGGTTTTTGGTAGATGGATGAAGTTTTTTCTATTAACTTTTTTTTTTTGAATAAATTGATAATTCAAAATGTGTAATGAAAGATGCCTGTATTGTCATGTCATGGGACAGTAGCGGGACAATGATCAAGCATGGTATGCCTTGATCCATTTTCCGTTGATGACTGCTTCTAACTTGCCTCCATCCACCTTAATGATCTTGTAATAGCCGGTACTGTAAGCCTTGGTAATCATGTAGGGACCTTCCCATTTCAGAGAGAACTTTGGTGCAGACATGTCTTGTTGAATGTGTTTGGCCTTCTTCAAGACTAAATCTCCTAATTTAAAAACATGTGGCTTCACAGTCTTGTCATACGCCCTGGAGATCCTATTTCTGTACACCTGAGTATGTTCCTCTGCCTTGCTTCTTTTGGAATCCATAGTGTCTAACTCAGCGATTCTTGAGTTAGATGCTTCAGCCTCGTTCCAGTGGACCCCACTTGCTGCTGCAATCCTGGTTGATGGGATCTTGATTTATGCTGGGAGGATCGCGTCTGCACCATAAACAAGTGAATATGGAGAAACCCCAATGGAACTCCTAGGTGCCGTCTGATACGCCCATAGCGCCATTGGTAGTTGTTCGTGCCACTATCTTGGGTTGTCATGTATTGTTCGACTGAGAATCCGAATTAATGTTTTGTTGGTGCTTTCAGCCTGTCCGTTTCCTTGAGGATAGTAAATGGTGGAGAAGACCTGTTTAATTCCATATCCTTCCAGCAGCTCTCGTACCTATTTGTTGGCGAAGGGGGTACCGTTATCAGTGATAATATGTTTAGGCACACCAAAACGACAAATGATGTATTCTTTAATGAAAGATGCAATCGTTGCTCATGTAGTCCCTCGTAGAGGAATAGCCTCAACCCATTTGGTGAAATATTCTGTTGCGGTTATGATATACTCGTGCTGCTTCGATGACGGCGGATTGATCTTCCCAATAATATCAAGTCCCCAGCTATAAAATGGCCATGGACTGCTTATCGAGTGTAAAGGAGTGGAAGGTGCGTGAACAAGGTTCCCATGAATTTGACATTTGTGGCAGTTTTGAATGAATGCAGCTGCATCATCCTCCATGGTCGGCCAATAGTATTTCTCGTGTATCTGGAGAAACAATTTCCTCTTCCCTTGATGTTCCCCTCCATGTATTTCTTTCAACATGATTGGAATCTCTATCTCGGCCAGGAACCATAACAGATCCCCTCCAAAGCTTTTGCGATACAGGATCCCTTCGTGAAATACGAACCGCTTCGCTTTTTGTTTCATCTTGACAGCATCCTTTTGATTAGCAGGAGTTACCCCGTCGCGGAGATAGCTAATATACGACTCTCTCAAGTCCCCAGCATGACTTATGCTGAAAACCTCCAATTGATGTGGCGGTGTTTGACAGTTAGAGCAAGACTTTTGGAGAAGCCGAGATTGGGTTTCCATTTATGGACAGTAATATCCCAGTCGTTGAAGACGTCGATAGAGCGTTACTACCAATGTTTGTCCACAAATTTCATCGTGAACGCGGTTAAGCTGCAACTGTGCTTCTTCATCTCCGAGACATCTTGATAGGGAACCATCCGGATTTCGATGATATAACATACCGTGAAGCATAAAGAAGTTCCGTAGGGTTTTGAGGCTGACCTTCCCTTGAGAAAGCGAGCTATTGATCTCTTGAATGAACGGAGTCCGCCAACCGTCGGTTCCAGTGTCTTTGCATTGTGAAATCCATGTTGATTCTACCGTTCTCCTCTTCACCGTCAGGGTTTCTTCCAAACCTTCGAACTGCAATTTGGATGCTAGTGTGGTCAAACAATCGGCGTGTCTGTTGTTGTTGCGACCAACATGGGTTATGGTTGCATCCGCAAAGAGTTTAGTAACCTTTGCGCATCTGATCGGTACTGGGACAGTGTTACCTCCTTCAACGCATATACTCCATTCATTTGATTAACTAGTAACTTAGAGTCACCTCTTATCTCCAAGCGTGTGGCCCCCGCTTGTTTGGCTAATGACAGTCCTATGAGGAAGGCTTCACACTCTGCTGAATTGTTGGTGCATTGAAAGTCCAGCTTGAAGGAGTGCGAGAAGACTTCACCGGTTGGAGACACTAAGACCACGCCTGCCCCTCCAGTGTTACTGCTAGGGGTGGCGGAGACATCAAAATACAACAGCCATGCCTCTCCTTCGACAACGGAGATCTCTGGAAATTCTCCAGGAAGATCTTCATGTAGCGCAGTAGTGCCTTCTCCAAAAAACGCTGCCATTAAATATACAACAACTTGTTGTCCTTTGAAAGACCTTGGTGATTCACACGTTATGTCTAGTTCTGACATTTGGAGAAGCCACTTGGCCGACATTTCCATCAACACCGGCTTTGAAAGTAAAAACTTCGCAGGATCAGATTTAGATATAAGCACCACCTTGTCGGACAACAGGTAAGGTCTGAACTTCTGAATGGAATGAATCAGGGCTAGGCATGCTTTTTCCGCTTTGGGATATCTGAGTTCAGCATCTCTTAATACTCGACAGAAATAGTATATGGGATGTAGACTATAAGGTGGTGTAGAGGCACAATGATCTTCCTTGGACAGGGGACTTCATGACCGCTGGAGACGACAATATTCGTTGAATCTTCTGAAACGCTTCCTGTTGTAGTGCGGTCCAGACGAAACTTGCTCCCTTCTTCAGCAAGGGGGTGAATGAAGCAACGAGCTGGGCCAAACCAGGTATGAAACGTCGAATATAGTTTACTTTGCCCATGAAGCTTTGGAGATCCTTCATAGTCCGTGGCGGCGGCATCGTGAGGATAGCTTGAGTGTTGGATGGGTCCACCTTGATCCCTTCAGCAATTACCTGGAATCCCAGAAACTTGCCCGAAGAAACGCCGAAAGCGCATTTCAAAGGATTCATCTTCAATGTGTACTCACGACACCTTTCGAACACTTGTCGTAGGACTCCTGTGTGATCCGCCCGAGCTTTCGACTTGACTACTGTATCATCCACGTAATCTTCAACTTGCTTATGCATCATGTCGTGGAAGATTGCCGTCATAGCGCGTTGATAGGTTGCACCGGCATTCTTCAAACCAAATGCCATTACAGTATAATAAAAATTTCCAAGAGGAGTTTGAAAAGTTGTCTTACTTGCGTCGTGCTCGTACATCCTCATATGATTGTACCCGCTATATCCGTCCATAAAGGAGAACATGTCGTCTCCACTGGTGGCATCTACTAACATGTCGATGTTAGGTAGAGGAAAATCGTCTTTGGGGCAGCATCTATTCAAGTCTCTGAAGTCCACGCAACATCTGATCTGTCCGTTTTTCTTTTTTACCGGGACCAAATTAGCCAACCAGGTCGGATTATGAATGGGTTTAATGAAGCCAGCAGATAGCAGCTTCTGTATCTCAGTCCTCGTGCCTGAATTGCCTCGGGGACTGTTTGATTGGCTTGGATCCATGTATGACATGTAGATGATGGATGACCAATTTTTCATCTAAACCGGGCATTTGTTCATACGTCCAAGCGAATATGTCCTGGTATTCTTTGAGAAGTTGTACGAGCTTTGTGCGTTCATTTGTGGACAAAGTTGAGCTGATGGAGATAGGCATGGGAGACTCTTCATTCCCGATATTAACTATTTCGAGCTCATCAGTCGTGGAGTTGGTGCCGTCCTGCAGCTTTCGTGGAGCATCCAACACCTCTTCATGTGTCTCTTCGTTGTTGTAGCATTCCATTGGGCGGAGATACTGGGTAACAGTCTCCCCTGCTAATTGCTAACAACGGCGTCGGTACACAGTCTTCCCTTTCTGATCATGGCTCAGCACAAAAGTTCGCTCTCTCTTGGTGTGAACATGGGTTGCGGCTTCACCTAATGAAGAAGAATGCCCTGTCAGTGAAGACGTATCGTGGGGCTTAGCCCTCAATAATACAAGTCGGCATTCCTCCTGGATTGATGCCCACGTGGGGAGTGGAATGCAATGAACTTTGCCTGATTCTTCCCGTGAGGTTTCTCTTGGCTCAAACAACTCCACTCCACATATCGGCGCGTAAGGAGACATCGACGCAGGAATAAGAACGACTTCTTTATTCACCATAATCTTCAGGCACTGGTGATACGTTGAAGGGACAATCCTATTGTCATGAATCCACGGTCTCCCCAGTATCATATGGTAGTCCGGCTCCTTTTCTATGACTTCTAATTTCACCTTTGACTGAACGGGCCCTACAGATAAATTCAGATTGACATACCTGTATGTGTTGGTTTGGTTTCCTTCGAAGTCTGTCATCGTGGTAGGCCGCCGTATGATCTTGCCCGGGCGAACCTTGGCCGTCCTGAGAGTCTTGAGAGTAATCACATTCGAAGACGCTCCCGTGTCGATGAGAACCCTCTTGAACTCCGAGTCCTTGATGCGTGCAGTAACATGTATGCCCGGTTGTGACCTTCCTCCGCCATCGTGTCTTCTTATGTAAATGTAACATTATTCACAGACATCTCTGATGTTTTTGGGGATTCTGGGAGCAAAGGATATAAATGCACGTCCAGGGCTATCTGGTTGATTGCAGCAAACGTCTCCGCCCGTTGGTTCTTCGAAAGATGTAAAAGTTCACACAAACTTTCCACTAGAGAAGCCGCTTCTTGATCCACCGACCTCTGGTTCATAGTGAAGCTATTGACTTGAGGAGGATCGTTGCGAGGATCAGTCCCCAGTGTATAAATCTCCGCGACAGGAGAATCGCTCATATCTGATGTCATCTTAATGAGGAGATCGAGTATGTCGTCTATCGCCCCTTTGATCAGGTCCATGTTCTTCGTGTGAATCTCCTGCACCCGTGCTAATTCGATCAATGTTGGGATTCTTCCAATCGCACCATCAGATACACCATCGGGAAGAGGGGTATCTCCATTGGAGGAACCTCGACCAAGATTTGAAGTTGTTGGTGAAAAAGCGGGGGTCTAACAACACCACCCAATATTTCGCTTAGCAATATGTATGGACTAACTCTGAAATACTTTGCTAGATAATCAACTAGACAGTCAGACTCAATCTAGATAAAAGTATCTCAAGTACTTAATATCTCTCTCTTGATTTGATTTTTACTCAAGCTAAAAACAATAGCGAGTCTGTATCAAATACAAGGAATACTTGGACGGTACCAAAGACCAATGTCCAAGGATTAATCAATATCAATCAACAACCAAAGGTTGGATTTCCAATTGATGATCATGAACGCACAACCTGTATTATTTCAATTATATAAAATATAATGCGGAAATGAAATAACACAGACACCAGAAATTTTGTTAACGAGGAAACCGCAAATGTAGAAAAACCCCGGGACCTAGTCCAGATTGAATACACACTGTATTAAGCCGCTACAGACACTATCCTACTGCAAACTAACTTCGGACTGGACTATAGTTGAACTCCAATTTGTCACCCACCGATCCAAGGTACAGTTGTACTCCTACGCCTCTGATCCCAGCAGGATACTACACACTTGATTCCCTTAGTTGATCTCACCCACAACCAAGAGTTGCTGCAACCCAAAATCACAGACTTGATAATAAACAGATCTGTCTCACACAGAAAAGTCCATCAAAAGATAAATCTGTCTCCCACAGATAAACCCTAGGTTTTGTTCCGTCATAAGATATAAAATCATGTTGAACATGAACCAATTGATAATCCGGTCTTATATTCCCGAAGAACATCCTAGATTAATCAATCACC
Organism: Papaver somniferum; assembly: GCF_003573695.1. Taxonomy (NCBI): domain Eukaryota; kingdom Viridiplantae; phylum Streptophyta; class Magnoliopsida; order Ranunculales; family Papaveraceae; genus Papaver; species Papaver somniferum. The sequence continues at coordinate 87,126,384 of NC_039362.1, forward strand.
TCTCTACAATCTTTCCTGACTACACAGGCGGTTTGTCAAGGAATCACAAACAGTGAGACGAAGATGTTTGTGACTTATTTATCTTGCCTATCGGAGAACTCTCACGATATCAAGCCAATCAATCGATTTTACGCATACGATAGAAGATGCAAGATCAGATCACATAACTACGATAAAGTAGTATCGGTCTGGCTTCACAATCCCAATGAAGTCTTTAAGTCGTTAACCTGATTTTAGAGAAGAAAATCAAAGGTTAATGGAGATCGAATCTAGCGGGCGCACTAGTAGCACACAGACGTGTGTGGATACGTTTTGCACAATTCTAGATGTCTCCTTTATATAGCCTTCAAATCAGGGTATTGCCTTAGGTACAAAGCAATCCATATTCACCGTTAGATGAAAACCTGATTTAGATTCAAGCTAATATTTCTCAATCGTTAGATTGAAAACTTATCTTGTCACACACACTTGGGTAAACGTTTACTGGGTTTGTGAAAACCATGCCCAAACGTGTACGTGTATGTTGGTTCAACATAGTAACCCACAAAGGTTAACCATATGAGCATTTCATATCAACCTTGTTCTTCTTCACCATAACTAGTTCAATTGACTCAAATGAACTAGTTAAAGAGTTGTTCAATTGCTATGAGATCTTATGTAACTACACAAGACACAATTGAAACAAAGATGATTCGATTCGATTGAATCGGATCATGAACATTATAGCCACGGTTTGCGTAAAGCATTCCTTAGTAATTTAATGTTTCATGTTCAGAGCACATATTTAGATCATCACCTCTTAAGTTCACAAACAAGTTCGCGGACTTAAGTTAATCAGTTGAGTTTTCCAAACTCAGCAGAAATTCTCGGAAAGAGAACTTCCGCCAGTTCTCGGAATAGGTTCGCGGACTGAGTTCGCGGACTTAGCACACAAACGAGTATTGGAAAATCCAGCAGAAATTCTCGGTCGAGAACTTCCGATAGTTCGCGGACTAAGTATGCGGACTGGGTTCGCGGACTAAGTATGCGGACTGGGTTCGCGGACTTGGCAAGCCAATTCCACAATCCTCCTGATTTCTCTTGATCAACAAAGTTTGTAAACTTCGGTTCAAGGAATACATGGTTATGTAATCTAAACTCTTATTTCAATCATTGAGACATTCTCAGAGGACGCTATGTAGCCGTTATTCACAGACCGATTCACGTCAGAGCAATTCTCAAGGTGATTGAAACTTTTCATGACTTTCGTCACTAGGTGAACATAAACTTGATCAAAGAGAAACGCTTTACCAACACACGATTTCGAGATAAAAGATAAGCAATGAATGCTCAGCTCGAAATGTCAAATGTGTATGATCTAGTCTATATAACATACGACTTTTGTCTCATAAGAAGTAGGAGATAGAATAGATAGACTTTTGAGTGATAGATAAGTTCAAGTCTCCACATACCTTTTTGTTGATGAAGTTCCACGGTTCCTTGTATAGATCTTCGTCGTTGTATGATGAATAGCCATGAAGTCCTTGAGATCAACTACACTTTTCTATCCTAGTCCGAGACTTAGCTATGTAGGCTAGAAATCAAGACTTATAGTTTTGATCACTAACATTGACAAACATGCTTGAGATAGCAATGCATGCGAGGTCGACCGAGCTATGCTCTAACAATCTCCCCCTTTGTCAATTTTAGTGACAAAACTATTAATACATATGGAATACAAAAAAGATAAACTTTAGTGGCTCCTATTCCATAGTCCAATCTTCAACGTTCCCTGAAATCTTCGTCCTTCCAAGTACTCCAATGATCCCAAAGGTTGTAAGTTTAGCATCACCGTTGTTGAAGATTCGTAGCTATAACAATGAGAGAATTTAAGATTCTCGGTCATTTATTATACAGTATCATAGTATTATTATGTAATATCAAAGTCCAATTGTATCACGACTTTAACAATAATACTACGGTGATATGTATCACTCCCCCTTAGTCAATACTCCATCTCGATCATGGAAACCACTCCCCCTTACACAATGATCCGAAAACCATATGTATTTGTAGTGTGAACTACATTATTTCTCCCCCTTTTTTATCAATAAAATTAGCAAAGGTACAAGAACGGGATCATAATGAAATTTCCACAAGAGACATTTCATAGACTAAAAGAAAAATACATACCAACTTAATTTAGATGCAATCATAAAGCCGAAGCTAAATGCATTCATCAAGGAGTTTTAAGACACAAGATAACCCCTATAAAATTCCACAGTCGCACTGGTGTGGAAATGGAAAACACACAGAAGCTTGCAAGTATACAAGGCCAAGTTATGATATAGAAGGTAAGCAGGGGAAAGTCCACAGGGAGTGGGAGCAAACTAGAGAGTTTTCCTAAGCTAGCAAATGATGTAAAACAAGGTACAATTTCACAATGTTATAGTGGCAGTGAAACAAAGAAGGCAGATGGCATGAACCAAGGATGCAAGGTAAAGCAAAGGAAACAGCTAAGAAAACAGCAAGGTAAAGCAGCAAAGAACCAAGGCTTGGAAGCCAAGGGCAAGGTGAGGATTGTGCACTGATTTCAGTGCACAACAGCTACAAATTGCAGGAATTTAAACAAGAAAAACAGGCAAGGAGAATAACTGATCAGGAAGCAAAATAGAACTGAATAGAGGTGACTGCAAAGGGATTGGTGGTTAAGCCAAGGCTTAGGATCCACCTTGTGTCCTAATCAAATGACATGTTTCTAGGTTGAGTTTGATCCTATGCATACATCTAGAAATATAAGAATACTAAATTGCTCAATAGTTTGCCCCTAGCATTGGCTGTCTTTTGACAGCACAGCCAATCACAGGCACTATGAGCATTGGTATCTCCCATTTGCTCAAGCAAAACAGGGCACAGAAAAACTATCCTAGCAACCTGTCAATTGACAGTACACAAGGCTTCAACTGAGCCTTAGCTTAGTGCTACTTAGCTCATGCTCAACATGTTACAAACACAAGCATTCATCATACAGAAATAATTCAAACATAACATAACAATCAACTGTTAATTGCATAAGAAGACTGAAATTGGAATTGCATAAAATTTTGTGGCAAATTCTCTACTGGCTAGTCCAGAGAGATACACAGTGTCCTTCACACACACCACATAATACCAATTTATACCCCCCAATTATCAGTTTAGGGTTCACAGCCCCTTTTCCCCAAAAACAGAAAATTAGGTAAATTTGGTTCACCTAATTTTGATGAGATACTCACTCCATCTCGTCGACCCACTCTCCAATTACTTCTTCTCGTTCATCTCCTGCTCCAATTGCTGCTCTAACATCAACTTATATCTTCAATTTCTCACCTAGGGTTTCAGTGATGAGAGATGAGAAATTGAGGAGATTAGTTGATGAAAAAGAGGTAAAACGTGATAGTGATGATGGGTTTTTGGTTATAGGTAGAGTAGAGTGATTTGGTGGCGTAGATGGTGGAGTGATTTGGGGAGAAGATGGTGGTGATGGAGACGGACATGGTGGTACTGTTGCAGAGAGGGGGGGGAAAGATGGTGTCGATGGGGTTTGAGGAAGGGTGTGTTTTGCAATGGGTATAGGTATTAGGTACTAGGGTGTTGAGCAAGTGTAGAGGATTTTGATGTTTCGCGAAGCTGGACCGATGGATGGGAAGATGGTAGGTGGATCTGACGGCGATGCGGAGGCAGGCGATGAGCGACCGTCGGATGAAGAGATACAACGAAACGAACGGTACTTGATGGAGTTAGGTACTGTAGTGTAAGGCGGAGATATCAAACTTCGATGCACAGCAAGGGAGCGACCGTCGGATGCTTCTGAGAACTGATCTGACGGCTGAAGACGCAAGCGGGTATGGATTTGGGTTTTAGGCTTTTGGGTATAGAATATGGGTTTGGGAAATGAGTTTGGGCTTGGAAAACCTTGAGCCCACTTCTTCTTTAAGAACAACTTTCTTCTTCTTGAGCCCATTTCCAGCTTTTTGGACGTGCGCTCCATTCTTTGCGGCTTCCTTGCGTAATTTCTCCCGGCTTTTCACCACTTTTCTGCTCTTTTTGCTCCGCAAGTCATCCAGACTTTATTTATTACCTAAAAATGTAAAATTAATTAATAAAAATATTTATTCTTGAAAACAATGAAAATACAGAATATGGGATAAAATGTAGAATTAATGCACAAAGATGAGTTAAATGCCAACAAAAAGGGATAAATATATACATATTTGGCACTCATCAAATACCCCCAAACCTGAATTTTACTTGTCCTCAAGTAAAACAAAACTAAGGAAATCCTAACTATACCACTGTCGCTGGTCTCTCGAATGCATTTAGCGTATGCACTAAGCCTTTTAAACCACTAAGTGTCCCTAGTGGACGAGTTGAAGTCTCGTGAAGGTTTGCTTAGAACGTACCTACAAAGTTCTAGGTCAAAATATAAGCTCAGATTCCATCAAATGTGACATGTGCAAAACAGTTTAAGCTCACAGCAAAATGGAGATGTCAATCTAGCTATCGAAGGCACAATCCTAGCACTGATAACAAAAAAAGACATGTGATAAGAGTGTAAAGTGTATCTACACATGTGTAAAGAAAGATCTGAAGTTATGACTACTAATCACCAAGAGATAGTTTCTCAGGCTAAGAACTGAGGTCGAAATCTAGCTAGCTGTCCGGACTTTACGAGAATTGTGAATGAGTTGGAGGTATTTCACAATTACTCGCGTTGTACATCAATGGCATACACCCTCCTTGCTTATTACAATAAACAACAAAATGACTATTTACATGACTCTTATTTACATTGACTACTCTTTTTATTTTGGAACAAGAGATGATGGAATTGATAAATACTTGATTTTTTTGTATTTTTCTGATATTTTTTTTTTTTTTTTTTTTTTTTGCAAGGAAACACTTTTGATACATATACAAAAGGAAACAAAAATTACATGACACTTTGCAAGAGGTAGCCCTTTTTGATGCACCCAGTTAAATTCGATGGTTGTCTTTCTTAATGTAACCTCCACCTTCTATCCCAACCAACCAAAGAACAAGCTAGTCAAGTTTCGTTCAGTATTCTAAAGTGATTGGCAATCGTAACTTCCTATCAAACACCTTGAAGATCGAGGCCATACATGTATTGGTAGATCGTGCGCGTGCAAATTTCTTATCACTATGTGAATTGTGCTAGAATCAGGGTGCCTAAATATCTAGACTAAGACTCCTAATAAAAAATATTTGCACAAGAGTCAACATTTCAAGGTAAATGAGCTCCATTTTTATGATTTTTTTCAATTTTTTAATTTTTTTTAATTTTGATTTTTCAATTTTTTTGGAATTTTTCAATTTTTTCAAAAGAAGAAGGAGTTCGTTTTCAATTATGGCAAATTATCATGGTATCTACTCTATACCCCCAAACCTAAACTAAACATTGTCCTCAATGTTTCAAAATATGGAAAGAATTAAAAACAATATATGAAGAGGAACATGCTGAGTAGAGTAAAAGGAGAGAGAATACCCGATTGTACGGCGAGCTCGATTAAAACTCCGTTATTCAAGGCAAAAATCCATCATATTAGGAGTCACAATGGATGAGCACAAAATATCACAAAAGGAAATTTAACTAACACATTATCTACAAGAAAATTTGGTTTTTAATGGGATTGGACTTTTTGGAAAAAATTTGGTTTTGTTGGGAAAACATTTGGTTTTGATGGGAAAACGAAAAATTTTGGTTTTTAGGGAAAGATTTGGAAAACTTTTTGGTTATTTAGGGAAAGAGTGGACCAGTTTAGTCCACATAGACTGGGTCCTCCAGGTTGGTTGTTTCAATGTCGGGTGGAAATGGCTCAAGGAATGGCTTTAATCTCTGCCCGTTGACTTTGAAAACGTTCTTGTTGGAGACATCCTCCAGCTCTACAGCTCCATGAGGAAAAACTGTGCGTACTAGGTACGGACCCTTCCATCTGGAACGCAGTTTTCCTGGAAAAAGATGTAATCGGGAGTCATACAGCAAGACTTTCTGACCAGGAGTGAAGGATTTGCGCAGAATACGCTTATCATGAAATCTTCATCTTCTGCTTATACTTGGCACTGTCATAAGCCTCATTTCTCAATTCTTCCAACTCGTTGAGTTGAAGTTTCCTTGAATTCCAGCTTCGTCCAGAGAAAGTTCAGCTCTTTGATTGCCCAGTAGGCACGATGTTCTAATTCCACAGGTAGATGGCACGGCTTTCCATACACTAGACGATAGGGGGACATGCCAATTGGTGTCTTATAAGCTGTTCTATAGGCCCACAAAGCATCATTCAATCTCAATGACCAATCTTTCCTGGACGGGTTGACCGTCTTCTCCAGAATGTGCTTAATTTCCCTATTAGACACTTCCACTTGTCCACTAGTCTGAGGGTGGTACGGAGTAGCAACCTTGTGAGTTATGCCATACTTGCGTACTAAAGACTCAAAGTACTTGTTACGAAAATGTGAACCGCCGTCACTGATGATAGCTCTAGGGGTACCAAAACGTGCAAATATGTTTCCTTTAGAAATGAAAGTACCACCTTGTGGTCATTTGTTCTGGTTGCTATGGCTTCTACCCACTTAGAAACGTAATCAACTGCGACTAGGATGTACAACTTGCTGTCAGACATGGGAAATGGACCCATGAAGTCTATCCCCCAAACATCAAAAATCTCCACAATCAAAATGGGGTTCAATGGCATCATGTTTCTCCTCGAAATGCTTCCTAGCTTTTGACAGCGTTCACAAGCAACACAATAATCATGGCAATCCTTGAACAATGATGGCCAATAGAATCCACACTGCAAGATCTTTGCAGCGGTTTTCTTGGCACTGAAATGGCCTCCACATGCTTGGTCATGACAGAAAGATATCACATCTTTCTGTTCAGTGTTGGGGACACATCTCCTAATGATTTGGTCTGGGCAGTACTTAAACAAATATGGGTCATCCCAAAGGAAATGTTTGACTTCAGCCAGGAATTTAGAGCGGTCTTGTCTCGACCAACGTGAGGGCATCCTACCTGTAGCGAGGTAGTTAACAATATCAAACCAAGGAAGGTCTGAGATAGACATCAGCTGTTCATCTGGGAATGATTCTCTAATCAGCTCACATTCATCAATAGACTCTAAAGTTAATCTAGACAAATGATCAGCAACCACATTCTCACAACCTTTCTTATCACGGATTTCGAGATCGAATTCCTGTAATAAGAGTATCCATCGAATAAGGCGAGCTTTAGCATCCTTCTTGGAAAGAAGATACTTCAAAGCCGCATGGTCTGTGTATATGATGATCTTAGACCCTATCAGATAAGATCTAAACTTGTCTAATGCGAAAACGACGGCAAGCAATTCCTTCTCGGTAGTTGAATAATTGAGTTGGGCATCATTAAGGGTTTTGCTAGCATAGTATATCACATATGGTAGTCTATCAACTCGCTGTCCTAAAACAGCACCAACAGCATAATCAGAGGCATCACACATAAGTTCGAACGGAAGCTTCCAATCGGGTGGTCGGACTATAGGAGCGGTGGTGAGAAGGGTTTTTAATTCCTCCCATGCCTTCACACAAGCAGCATCGAAATTGAAGGCAACATCTTTGGAGAGAAGACTGCACAGAGGTCTGGAGATTTTGCTGAAATCTTTGATGAATCGCCGGTAAAAACCAGCATGACCTAGAAATGATCTGATCTCCTTCACAGAGCAAGGTTGTGGTAGATGTTGAATGAGGTCAACTTTAGCTTTATCCACTTCAATTCCTTTTTCTGAGATGATGTGTCCTAGAACTATTCCTGAATTCACCATAAAATGGCATTTTTCCCAATTTAGAACAAGGTTCTTTTCTTTACATCTGGATATCACGAGGGCAAGATGCTTCAAACATTCGTCAAACGAGGAACCAAAAACAGAGAAATCATCCATAAAGATCTCGAGAAAACTATCTATCATGTCAGAAAAAATGCTCATCATGCAACGCTGAAAAGTAGCAGGTGCATTACACAACCCGAAGGGCATACGTCTATAAGCAAACGTCCCAAATGGACACGTGAATGTAGTTTTTTCCTGATCTTCTGGAGCAATGTGAATTTGGTTATAACCGGAAAAGCCATCTAGAAAACAGTAGTGACTGTGTCCAGACACACGTTCTAGCATTTGGTCAATGAAAGGGAGCGGGAAGTGATCCTTCCTTGTTACTGTGTTCAACTTCCTGTAGTCGATGCATACTCGCCATCCTGTGGTTGTACGAGTAGGGACTAATTCATTCTTGTCGTTCTGAACTACAGTAATGCCTGACTTCTTAGGCACAACTTGAATGGGACTAACCCATTTGCTATCGGGAATTGGGTATATGATACCCGCATCAAGTAGTTTCAGGATCTCTCCTTTGACTACATCTCTCATGTTAGGATTAAGTCTCCTTTGCATTTCCCTCGATGGTTTGGCATTCTCTTCAAGGTTAATGTGGTGCATGCAAATGGTGGGACTAATTCCTTTGAGATCTGAGATGGTCCATCCTAAGGCCTCTTTGTGTTCCTTAAGTACTTCTAAAAGCTTACTTTCCTGTTCCGTGTCTAAACATGATGAAATAATGACAGGTAAAGTATCAGAAGAACCTAGGAATGCGTACTTCAACGTACTAGGCAATGTTTTCAATTCAAGCTTGGGTGGCTCAACAATGGATGGAATAAGCTTGGAATCAGAGAGTAGGGTGGTTCCACTTCATATTTCCTTTCAGTGACGTCCATTTGAGGTACAGATTCGAGCAGAGATAGGACGTCACTACAGTATGCATCATCATAGGAATCAGGGTTAAAGTTCTCCATACATGCTTGAAAGGGGTCGACGGATAGAATGTTAGTCAACGAATCTTGCATTAATCCTTCAATCATATTAACTTCATGCACATCATCATCATCAAGATTCACAGGTTGTTGACTAATATCGAACACATTCAATTCTACCGTCATGTTACCAAAAGACAGTTTTAACACTCCATTCGACAATTAATGATCGCGTTGGACGTAGCCAAGAAAGGACGTCCTAAGATGACAGGAATGTGACAGTCTGGGTTTTGTACAGGTTGAGTGTCTAAGACAATGAAGTCTACGGGAAAATAGAATTTGTCAACCTTGATCAAAACGTCTTCGACCACTCCACGAGGAATCTTGACAGATCGGTCTGCCAGTTGTAGAGTGATAGATGTTGGTTTCAACTCCCCAAGACCTAACTGCTCATAAACAGAATATGGCAGTAGGTTAACACTTGCACCTAGGTCTAATAACGCTTTATTGACCGTGTGTTCTCCTATAGTGCAAGAAATTGTTGGACATCCTGGATCCCTAAACTTGGGTGGAGTTTTGTTCAGAATGATGGAACTCACCTGCTCAGCTAAGAAAGCACGTTTTTGCACATTGAGCTTGCGCTTTTGAGTACACAAGTCTTTGAGGAATTTGGCATAAGCAGGGATTTGCTTGATTGCTTCAAGAAAAGGAATGTTGATGTTGACTCTCTTGAACAGATCTAACATCTCATTGTAATGGGTACTTTTCTGTTGATAGATCAATCTTTGAGGAAATGGGGCAACAGGAGAATGAGTTGGCAAAGGGACATTCACAGCAGTAGAATTGTCAGATTTTCCAACTTGCTCAGATTCTTTGGTTTTCTGGGGTTGTGGAGACAGCGTGGAATTTGTATCAGATTCATTAGGTTCGCCCACGTTGTTCTCGATGACTTTACCACTTCGGAGGGTGGTAATGGCATGGATTTGATCGGTGAGGTTTCAGTGCAGGATGTTGTGCCTGTTTGAAATATCCTCTTTGGATTTTGTTGGGGTTGGCTCGGAAGTTTACCCTTTTCTCTCTCACACATTTGATCCATCTTTTGATCTAGATTTTTCTGACTTTGCATCAAACTCTGGAACATTTCCTCTAGGGTGGATAATCTCTTGTCGGTATTGTGTTGAGGATATGATTGTTGTTGAGAGTTTGATTGTTGTTGAGGGTTTCTCGGGTGTTGATAACCTTGATTGTTCTGATATCCCTGATTGTTTTGATAGCTCTGATTGGGTTGAGATGGTCCTCCTGAGTGGGTCCTTTTGACCATGAAAAGTTAGGGTGGTTTCTCCATCCTGGATTGTAGGTCTGTGAAAGGGTTATGCTCTGGTTTTTGAAACATGGCATGTGCCTGTTCAAGCCTAGATTCCTGGACTGCAAGCAAATGGACAATTTTGGAATTGATGGTTGGGTCGTTACAAGCAGCACAAACAGACGAAGCGACATGTTCTCGGAGAGTAGTGGTGGAAGGTTTTGAATTTTTATGTAGTTCTAACTCTTCTAATCTCCTAACTATTGATGCCATGTTTGCTCTTCCCTCAAAATCCGCTTCAATCCTAAAAGCCTTTGCTTCGGATGTAGTCTTTCTGGGTTCACGGATGGATTCCCACTGTTGCGTCTTTTCAGCTACTTCAATCAAGAAGTCCCAAGACGCGTCAGCAGTTTTATCTACGAATAGACCATTACACATCGACTCAACCGTTGTTCGGGTGGACACATCTAGACCTTCATACAAAATTTGCACAAGTCTCCATTTTTCAAAACCATGATGGGGACATTGGAGCAATAATTCATTGAATCTCTCCAGGTATCTAGCTAAGGTCTCACCTTCTAATTGCACAAAGCTATTCAGACTTTGACGAATTGTCGCAGTCTTGTGGTTCGGGAAAAACTTTTTGAAAAACTCCTTTATGAGGTCATCCCATGTCATGATGGATTGAGGCTGTAAAGCATAGAGCCAGGCCTTTGCCTTATCTTTCAGGGAGAAAGGAAAAAGCCTTAACTTCAGGGTTTCGTCGGTCATTTGAGTGAAACGCAGAGTTCCACAAATTTCCTCGAATTCTCTCACGTGGTGGTACGGGTTTTCATTCTCAACACCTCTAAAAATAGGAAGCATCTGTATTGTGCTTGATTTCAGCTCATAATGGCCATTAGCCTCGGGTAGCAAATACAAGAAGGTTGACTGGCTCTAGTTGGGTACATATAATCCTTGAGGGTACGGGGTTCTCCCATTGTTTCTGGTTGATCTGGACTGTCTCCCTCAGAACTTAGAATTTCGATAGGTTCGTCTGGGTTAATTCTAACAAGTCTGTTTGTCTGGTCTCTGTAGGTCACAATCATGTCCTAGTAGGTACCTTAACTAACATGTTGGTCAGAGCAATCGGAAACATTTGGCCCACAAGGGTTATGAAGATTTGGTTTTGAATGGGTTTGGTTTAAAAGGGATTTTTGTTTTTGGTTTAAAATTGGGCTTTGGAAAAAATTTTGAACTAAACCTAGCATAAATTAGCACAACTCATAAAAGAAAATAAAAACAATAATAATAATTAAGACAACCCATAAAAGAAAAAAGAAAAAAAAAAATAAAAAAAAAAAAAAAACAAAAAAAATAATTACAGTCCCAAATATAAAAAAAAAGAAAAGAAAATAAATAAAAATTATTACAATCCCAAATAAATAATTAAATTAATTATTACAAGCCCGAATTTGAATTTAAATGAGGCCCAAGTGGGTTAACTCATGGGTTAGGCTTACTTGTTTTTGGAGGGAAGCCCAAAAATAGGCTTTTAGTCCCCTTTTAGTTGCACAGCCCAGTTGGGCTTTATGATCGTCCTAAGCAGCTCACGTCCACCAGCATTGAAGGACTAGCAACACAGGCCAGCAATCTGCAGCGAAGCCCAGCAGAAGCAGCCAGGAGCAGAAGTTGCAAGCCCAGCGAATTGAGTTACTAAGCCCAGCTCAGTTGGTTCAAGCCCAGCAACAAAGTTGAGCAGGAGCGTGCACAAGCCCAGCAGCAGAGCGTGCACAAGCCCAGCAGCAACAGAAATAGGCGAGCCCAGTTGACAGCTTCAGGCTTTGGCAGCAGCAGGCTTTGGCTTTGGCAGCAACAGCACAGCACAGCTTGGCAGAGAAGGCACCAGCAGCAGCAGCACAGCCACAGCAGCAGCTCAGGTGGCTTAGCAACACAGCTCTGCAGCAACTCAGTGGCACCTACAAGTGAACAAGAGTGCAATGATATCAGGAGACAGCTTCAAGCACAGCAAGGTAAGATGCACTTTCAGCAGATTATGCAGTGGTAGATGAAAGACAGCAAAGGAAATCAGCAGATGGCAGCACCACTCCCCGGCAGCGGCGCCAAAAACTTGGTGTGCCAATGGAAAACACACAGAAGCTTGCAAGTATACAAGGCCAAGTTATGATATAGAAGGTAAGCAGGGGAAAGTCCACAGGGAGTGGGAGCAAACTAGAGAGTTTTCCTAAGCTAGCAAATGATGTAAAACAAGGTACAATTTCACAATGTTATAGTGGCAGTGAAACAAAGAAGGCAGATGGCATGAACCAAGGATGCAAGGTAAAGCAAAGGAAACAGCTAAGAAACAGCAAGGTAAAGCAGCAAAGAACCAAGGCTTGGAAGCCAAGGGCAAGGTGAGGATTGTGCACTGATTTCAGCACAACAGCTACAAATTGCAGGAATTTAAACAAGAAAAACAGGCAAGGAGAATAACTGATCAGGAAGCAAAATAGAACTGAATAGAGGTGCTGCAAAGGGATGGTGGTTAAGCCAAGGCTTAGGATCCACCTTGTGTCCTAATCAAATGACATGTTTCTAGGTTGAGTTTGATCCTATGCATACATCTAGAAATAGAATACTAAATTGCTCAATAGTTTGCCCCTAGCATTGGCTGTCTTTTGACAGCACAGCCAATCACAGGCACTATGAGCATTGGATCTCCCATTTGCTCAAGCAAAACAGGGCACAGAAAAACTATCCTAGCAACCTGTCATTGACAGTACACAAGGCTTCAACTGAGCCTTAGCTAGTGCTACTTAGCTCTGCTCAACATGTTACAAACACAAGCATTCATCATACAGAAATAATTCAAACATAACATAACAATCAACTGTTAATTGCATAAGAAGACTGAAATTGGAATTGCATAAAATTTTGTGGCAAATTCTCTACTGGCTAGTCCAGAGAGATACACAGTGTCCTTCACACACACCACATAATACCAATTTATACCCCCCAATTATCAGTTTAGGGTTCACAGCCCCTTTTACCCAAAAACAGAAAATTAGGTAAATTTGGTTTACCTAATTTTGATGAGATACTCACTCCATCTCGTCGACCCACTCTCCAATTACTTCTTCTCGTTCATCTCCTGCTCCAATTGCTGCTCTAACATCAACTTATATCTTCAATTTCTCACCTAGGGTTTCAGTGATGAGAGATGAGAAATTGAGGAGATTAGTTGATGAAAAAGAGGTAAAACGTGATAGTGATGATGGGTTTTTGGTTATAGGTAGAGTAGAGTGATTTGGTGGCGTAGATGGTGGAGTGATTTGGGGAGAAGATGGTGGTGATGGAGACGGACATGGTGGTACTGTTGCAGAGAGGGGGGGGGGGGAAAGATGGTGTCGATGGGGTTTGAGGAAGGGTGTGTTTGGCAATGGGTATAGGTATTAGGTACTAGGGTGTTGAGCAAGTGTAGAGGATTTTGATGTTTCGCGAAGCTGGACCGATGGATGGGAAGATGGTAGGTGGATCTGACGGCGATGCGGAGGCAGGCGATGAGCGACCGTCGGATGAAGAGATACAACGAAACGAACGGTACTTGATGGAGTTAGGTATTGTAGTGTAAGGCGGAGATATCAAACTTCGATGCACAGCAAGGGAGCGACCATCGGATGCTTCTGAGAACTGATCTGACGGCTGAAGACGCAAGCGGGTATGGATTTGGGTTTTAGGCTTTTGGGTATAGAATATGGGTTTGGGAAATGAGTTTGGGCTTGGAAAACCTTGAGCCCACTTCTTCTTTAAGAACAACTTTCTTCTTCTTGAGCCCATTTCCAGCTTTTTGGACGTGCGCTCCATTCTTTGCGGCTTCCTTGCGTAATTTCTCCCGGCTTTTTCACCACTTTTCTGCTCTTTTTGCTCCGCAAGTCATCCAGACTTTATTTATTACCTAAAAATGCAAAATTAATTAATAAAAATATTTATTCTTGAAAACAATGAAAATACAGAATATGGGATAAAATGTAGAATTAATGCACAAAAGATGAGTTAAATGCCAACAAAAAGGGATAAATATATACATTATTTGGCACTCATCACGCACACCCTGCAAGATATTACCATTAAGCACAAGTTCAAAATAATTCTCCCCCATTAGATGTCATTCCCGAAAGAACAACAAGAGCGACCTTAATTTCGAAAGAAAATAAGGATTTTTTAATTGGATACCAAAACCATAGGAATGATTTTCTATATCCAAAGCTCAACCAAATTAATCACAAGTAAACCCATGATTAATTCAATTGAAAATGCAACTAAATCAAACCACAAAAGTGATCAATTTAATTGAAAGTTCCCAACATAAGTAAACTTACGGAGCTACGACTAAGGTAATCATACGGAGATGACTAACTTAATCGTTCACATACTCAACATAAGGAAAACCTTATGGAATATACGACTACATTAACCAATAGAACATGATTAGTATATCCGTTCATATACTCAACACAAGAACTTGTGGAATATATGAAAAACTCAACTAGATTAATTACAAGAGAACCTATAATTAATCTAATTGGAATACACAACCAAACTAATCACCGAAGCAATCAATTTAATTGTCAAAAGATTTTGCTCGACAAAAAAAGACTTTCGGAGCAAATAACTAAATAACCAATCAAGATGATTAATTTAGTTCAAGAATGCTCAACATATAGCATCTCATGGAACAACCAACAAGGCCAATATTGATTGACGTAGTTTTAAGGTGCTCAACATAAGATACACAATGGAGCCTTCACGATAAAACATAACAAAATGGATCAATGAAGATCAATACCGTGGATAACATACAAGGATCTATTCTATTTTCGATCAATATTTGCATAACGACATAATAGACTTTATCCTTGTCAAACAAAAGATTTCATCCTATTTTCAATCAAATAAATGACTGCATAGGCATAACTTTTGTAATTGTCAAAAGTCCATTCGTCATTTTATCAATACGAATATCAATTTATGAACGACTTTACTTTTGACACAATATGGGACCTTCAAGTTCACAGACGCAAATAATACATATCCCATAAAAATATTGCAATACTTCAATACAGATTAGTACTGCAATAATATCATCCTCCAAATATTTTTAGAATTTAAAAACCAATAAACCTAAAAAATAAACATAAGAAGATGAAAACAAAAATAGCTATGTGTAGTCACAATCATCGTTATTCAAAGCACTAGTTATTCTTCCAACTAATCCAAAAAGAATACATACTATACAAATAAGATGATGCATTACTCATCACTTTCATCATCGGACAATTTCCAAGTAGATTGAATTGAATCCAACTCTTCCTTGAGCTCGGGACACTTGGTTCCAATTAGCGACACTTGATCTTTTAAGCACTTCACTCTTGCATTTACCTTGCATATACCCTTGTAAACTTTTTGAATAAGTCTCAAGGTGGTAGGGTATTCAACATCAAGAGGAGTACCTCTTTGTCGCTTGCGAACATTTTCCCTTATACGCCGAAAAGTACATGGACGAACAAGTTTGGGGACCCCAAGAGAATTTCCAATACGATCAAGTCCACGATCACATCAAATTTGGCTAATCAAATAAGGATATCCTAACATCTTGATGTGATAAGTCATCGTCATCATTTGAAAGATGATAAAGCCACAAATATCAAGATCTGTATTGTCGGATGCAAGGAAGAAGACCAATTACGCAAACTCACAACTCCACCAAGAATTCTCAATTTTGGAGGGACAAAGGTTAGAGATACCGATTTTTCCAAACGCCATTAAAGCAATACTAAGATCATTAGTAGGAAACTTTCCTTGACTCCAAACAACCTTCTTTCCACAAAGTCCAATAGAGATATCATCATATGAAGGACGTTCATCACTTGGTCTAGGTAATCGTACGTTGCCAAACGCTATTTTGGTGATCCTTGAAATTAACTCTCTATTAACAAGAAACCTTTTTCTATATATCATGGATTTGAATTCCATCTTCTTAAAATCAACATCATGAATGTTGGCATAGAAAATCCTTGTTAGAGAATCAAAACCTTCACCGAGGCCATTAAAGATATTCCCAAGATTGAACTTTTTGAAGCAAGCTAAATCCTCTTCATATCCACTAAAGGTTTCCAATTTCTTTTCTAGATTAAAACCTATGGAAGCAATCCTATCAAAAGTTCTAGCACAAGAATCATTCACAAACCTAATTCTAAGAGAATTTTGATCACAAGGAGGATTCAAGCTAGAGGATTTTGAGCTTTTAGAACTCCTTTTCATGCTTATAGAAATCATCATAAAGAGATACTCAAGAGGAGATTACTTACTTGAAGAGAACCTCAAACACCCTTCCTTTTAATTTCTTCAAAGAAGCTTTAATCGTGGAGAAGCACAAACCCTAGTTCACGTACGCGGACGGAAGATGAGAAATGAGAAGGTTCATGGACCACCAACATATATATATATATATATATCCCTCATTCATGGGCTTGGGCTGTACACGCACCGTGATCCACAAGACTTAAGGAGAAATCTTAGCCCGTTCCACATAAGTGGTTAACAACCAACAAAAAAAAGTGGAAAAAAACAGAGGTAATAGAAAGTTAACCAAACAACAACACAACTGTACACAACTCAATCCATTTCTTGCCCCACATCAAGATATGTACAAATGGGGAAAATCCAGTCTTGTTACCAAGAGGCATAATGAGCAGAGGAATTCTCATGCGACACATCTAGTTGATAGGTGTGAACAATCCCTGTAGTATAATCAAAATAATGATGATAGTCAGGGCAGCTGGAGCTTTCTATCCTTCGTTGGTTCGGGCTAGAAGAAAAATATTTCCGATATCTGGGTTGTTCAGTAATAACAGTTTTAACACGACCAACACCCTTTCCAGAAAGATTTTTAGACTTAACAGAATTAAGTTTTTATAAGAATTTAAAAACGCCTTCGAACGCTTTAAACAGATCTTTATCAATTGATCCATCACGATAGTATTCCTCATAGAGATCAAGAGTTAATCTAGTGAGGTTCCATATCCTTGAGCGTATTGAACGTTTTCCCAAAAAAAAATTCCTTTTATTTTTTTCTTCAGATTGCTTCTTAACATCTTAATCTCCCCTTTTAGATGAAGTAAGATTATCATCAGAACCCAGAGGTTTTAACCATAACAATCTTTGAACAATCTTTAAGGAATTCTGGCGTTTGTTACAGATGCCAGGAGCAAGTTTTCCAAAGAAATTTCCCATAGTGCAAATTATATGGAACGAACAAACACAAACTTATTAGGTTTACCGTGTTTGCCTGCTCTGATACCAATTGAAAAAGCGGGGGTCTAACAACACCACCCAATATTTCTCTTAGCAATCTGTATGGACTAACTCTGAAATACTTTGCTAGAGAATCAACTAGACAGCCAGACTCAATCTAGATAAAAATATCTCAAGGAGTTAATATCTCTCTCTTGATTTGATTTTTACTCAAGCTAAAAACAATAGCGAGTCTTTATGAAATACAAGGAATACTTGGACGGTACCAAAGACCAATGTCCAAGGATCAATCAATATCAATCAACAACCAAAGGTTGGATTTCGAATTGATGATCACGAACGCACAACCTGTATTATTTCAATTATATAAAATATAATGCGGAAAAGAAATAACATAGACACCAAAATTTTTGTTAACGAGGAAACCGCAAATGCAGAAAAATCCCGGGACCTAGTCCAGATTGAATACACATTGTATTAAGCGGCTACAGACACTAGCTTACTGAAACTAACTTCGGACTGGACTATAGTTGAACCCCAATCAGTCTTCCACCGATCCAAGGTACAGTTGTACTCCTACGCCTCTGATACCAGCAGGATACTACGCACTTGATTCCCTTAGCTGATCTCACCCACAACCAAGAGTTGCTGCAACCCAAAATCACAGACTTGATAATAAACAGATCTGTCTCACACAGAAAAGTATATCAAAGGATAAATCTGTCTCCCACAGATAAACCCTAGGTTTTGCTCCGTCTTAAGATATAAAATCAAGGTGAACATGAACCAATTGATAATCCGGTCTTGTATTTCCGAAGAACATCCTAGATTAATCAATCACATCTCTACAATCCTTCCTGACTACACAGGCGGTTTGTCGAGGAATCACAAATAGTGAGACGAATATGTTTGTGACTTCTTTATCTTGCCTATCGGAGAACTCTCACGATCTCAAGCCAATCAATCGATTGTGCTCGTACGATAGAATATGCAAGATCAGATCACACAACTACGATAAAGTAGTATCGGTATGGCTTCACAATCCCAATGAAGTCTTTAAGTCGTTAACCTGATTTTAGAGAAGAAAATCAAAGGTTAATGGAGATCGACTCTAGCGGGCGCACTAATAGAACACAGACGTGTAGGGATTAGTTTTGCACAATGCTAGATGGCTCCTTTATATAGCCTTCAAATCAGGGTTTTGCCTTAGGTACAAAGCAATCCGTATTCACCGTTAGATGAAAACCTGATTTAGATTCAAGCTAATATTTCTCAACCGTTAGATCGAAAACTTAGCTTGTCACACACACTTGGGTAAACCTTTACTAGGTTTGTGAAAACCATGCCCAAACATGTACGTGTATGTTGGTTCAACATAGTAACCCACAAAGGTTAACCATATGAGCATTTCATACCAACCTTGTTCTTTTTCACCATAACTAGTTCAATTGACTCAAATGAACTAGTTAAAGAGTTGTTAAATTTCTATGAGATCTTATGTAACTACACAAGACACAATTGAAACAAAGATGATTCGATTCGATTGAATCGGCTCATGAACATTATAGCCACGGTTTGCATAAAGCACTCCTTAGTAATTTAATGTTTCATGTTCATAGCATATCTTTAGATCATAACCTCTTAAGTTCACAAACAAGTTCGCGGACTTAAATTAATCGGTTGAGTTTTCCTAACTCAGTAGAAATTCTCGGAAAGAGAACTTCCGCCAGTTCGCGTACTGGGTTCGCGGACTGAGTTCACGGACTTAGAACACAAACGAGTTTTGGAAAATCCAGCAGAAATTCTCGGTCGAGAACTTCCGACAGTTCGCGGACTTGGCAAGCCAATTCCACAATCCTCCCGATTTCTCTTGATCAACAAAGTTTGAAAACTTCGGTTCAAGGAATACATGGTTATGTAATCTAAAATCTCATTTCAATCATTGAGACATTCTCAGAGGACGCTATGTAGCCGTTATTCACAGACCGATTCACGTCAGAGCAATTCTCAAGGTGATTGAAACTTTTCATGACTTTCGTCACTAGGTGAAGATAAACTTGATCAAAGCGAAACGCTTTACCAACACACGATTTCGAGATAAAAGATAAGCAATGAATGCTCAGCTCGAAATGTCAAATGTGTATGATCTAGTCTATATAACATACGACTTTTGTCTCATAAGAAGTAGGAGATAGAATAGATAGACTTTTGAGTGATAGATAAGTTCAAGTCTCCACATACCTTTTTGTTAATGAAGTTCCACGGGTTCCTTGTATAGATCTTCGTCGTTGTATGATGAATCTCCATGAAGTCCTTGATCTCAACTACACTTTTCTATCTTAGTCCGAGACTTAGCTATGTAGGCTAGAAATCAAGACTTATAGTTTTGATCACTAACATTGACAAACATGCTTGAGATAGCAACGCATGCGAGGTCGACCGAGCTATGCTCTAACAATCTCCCCTTTTGTCAATTTTATTGACAAAACTATTAATATATATGGAATACAAAAAAGATAAACTTTAGTGGCTCCTATTCCATAGTCTAATCTTCAACGTTCCCTGAAATCTTCGTCCTTCCAAGTACTCCAATGATCCCAAAGGTTGTAAGTTTAGCATCACCGATGTTGAAGATTCGTAGCTATAACAATGAGAGAAATCAAGATTCTCGATCATTTATTATACAGTGTCATAGTATTATTATGTAATATCAAAGTCCAATTGTATCACGACTTTAACAATAATACTACGGTGATATGTATCACTCCCCCTTAGTCAATACTCCATCTCGATCATGGAAACCACTCCCCCTTACACAATGATCCGAAAACCATATGTATTTGTAGTGTGAACTACATTATTTCTCCCCCTTTTTGTCAATAAAATTAGCAAAGGTACAAGAACGGGATCATAATGAAATTTCCACAAGAGACATTTCATAGACTAAAAGAAATATACATACCAACTTAATTTAGATGCAATCATAAAGCCGAAGCTAAATGCATTCATCAAGGAGTTTTAAGACACAAGATAACCCCTATAAAATTCCACAGCCGCACACCCCGCAAGATATTACCATTAAGCACAAGTTCAAAAGAATTCTCCCCCATTAGATGTCATTCCCGAAAGAAAAAAAAGAGCGGCCTTAATTTCGAAAGAAAATAAGGATTTTTTAATTGGATACCAAAACTATAGGAATGATTTTCTATATCCAAAGCTCAACCAAATTAATCACAAGTAAACCCATAATTAATTCAATTGAAAACACAACTAAATCAAACCACAAAAGTGATCAATTTAATTGAAAGTGCCCAACATAAGTAAACTTACGGAGCTACGACTAAGGTAATCATACGGAGATGACTAACTTAATCGTTCACATACTCAACATAAGGAAAACCTTACGGAATATACGACTACATTAACCAATAGAACATGATTAGTATAGCCGTTCATATACTCAACACAAGAACTTGTGGAATATATGAAAAACTCAACTAGATTAATTACAAGAGAACCTATAATAATCTAATTGTAATACACAACCAAACTAATCACCGAAGCAATCAATTTAATTGTCAAAAGATTTTGCTCGACAAAAGAAGACTTTCGGAGCAAATAACTAATAACCAATCAAGATGATTAATTTAGTTCAAGAATGCTCAACATATAGCATCTCATGGAACAACCAACAAGGCCAATATTAATCGACATAGTTGTAAGGTTCTCAACATAAGATACACAATGGAGCCTTCACGGTAAAACATAACAAAATGGATCAATGAAGATCAATACCGTGGATAACATACAAGGATCTATTCTATTTTCCATCACTATTTGCATAACGACATAATAGACTTTATCCTTGTCAAACAAAAGATTTCATTCTATTTTCCATTAAATAAATGACTGCATAGGCATAACTTTTGTAATTGTCAAAAGTCTATTCGTCCTTTCATCAATACGAATATCAATTTATGAACGACTTTACTTTTGACACAATATGGGACCTTCAAGTTCACGGATGCAAATAATACATATCCCATAAAAATATTGCAATACTGCAAAACAGATTAATACTGCAATAATATCATCCTCCAAATATTTTTAGAATTTAAAAACCAATAAACCTAAAAAATAAACATAAGAAGATGAAAACAAAAATAGCTATATGTAGTCACAATCATCGCTATTCAAAGCACTAGTTTTTCTTCCAACTAATCCAAAAAGAAGACATACTATGCAAATAAGAAGATGCATTACTCATCACTTTCATCATCGGACAATTTCCAAGTAGCTTGAATTGAATCCAACTCTTCCTTGAGCTCGGGATACTTGGTTCCAATTAACGACACTTGATCTTTTAAGCACTTCACTCTTGCATTTACCTTGCATACACCCTTTTAAACTTTTTGAATAAGTCTCAAGGTGGTAGGGTCTTCAACATCAAGAGGAGTACCTCTTTGTCGCTTGCGAACATTTTCCCTTATACGTCGAAAAGTACATGGAAGAACAAGTTTGGGAACCCCAAGAGAATTTCCAATACGATCAAGTCCACGATCATAGCAAATTTGGCTAATCAAATAAGGATAGCCTAACATCTTGATGTGAGAAGTCATCGTCATCATTTGAAAGATGATAAGGCCACAAATATCAAGATCTGTATTGTCAGATGCAAGGAAGAAGACCAATTCCGCAAACTCATAACTCCACCAAGAATTCTCAATTGTGGAGGGACAAAGGTTAGAGATACCGAGTTTTCCAAACGCCATTAAAGCAATACTAAGATCATTAGTAGGAAACTTTCCTTGACTCCAAACAACCTTCTTTCCACAAAGTCCAATAGAGATATCATCATATGAAGGACGTTCATCACTTGGTCTAGGTAACCGTACGTTGCTCAACGGTATTTTGGTGATCCTTGAAATTAACTCTCTATTAACAAGAAACCTTTTTCTATATATCATGGATTTGAATTCCATCTTCTTAAAATCAACATCATGAATGTTGGCATAGAAAATCCTTGTTAGAGAATCAAAACCTTCACCGAGGCCATTAAAGATATTCCCAAGATTGAACTTTTTGAAGCAAGCTAAATCCTCTTCATATCCACTAAAGGTTTCCAATTTCTTTTCTAGAATAAAACCTATGGAAGCAATCCTATCAAAAATTCTAGCACAAGAATCATTCATAAACCTAATTCTAAGAGAATTTTGATCACAAGGAGGATTCAAGCTAGAGGATTTTGAGATTTTAGAACTCCTTTTCATGCTTCTAGAAATCATCATAAAGAGATACTCAAGAGGAGATTACTTACTTGAAGAGAACCTCAAACACCCTTCCTTTTAATTTCTTCAAAGAAGCTTTAATTGTGGAGAAGCCCAAACCCTAGTTCACGTACGCGGACGGAAGATGATAAATGAGAAGGTTCGCGGACCACCAGCATATATATATATATATATATCCCTCATTCATGGGCTTGGGCTGTACAGGAACCGTGATCCACAAGACTTAAGGAGAAATCTTAGCCCTTTCCACATAAGTGGTAAACAACCAACAAAAAAAAGTGGAAGAAAACAGAGGTAATAGAAAGTTAACCAAACAACAGCACAACTGTACACAACTCAAGCCATTTCTTGCCCCACATCAAGATATGTACAAATGGGGAAAAGCCAGTCTTGTTACCAAGAGGCATAATGCGCAGAGGAATTCTCATGCGAAACATCTGGTTGATAGGTGTGAACAGTCCATGTAGTATAATCAAAATAATGATGATAGTCAGGGCAGCTGGAGCTTTCTATCCTTCGTTAGTTCGGTCTAGAAGAAGAATATTTCTGATACCTGGGTTGTTCAGTAATAACAGTTTTAACACGACCAACACCCTTTCCGGAAAGATTTTTAGATTTAACAGAATTAAGTTTTTCTAAGAATTTAAAAACGCCTTCGAACGCTTTAAACAGATCTTTATCAATTGATCCATCACGATAGTATTCCTCATAGAGATCAAGAGTTAATCTAGTGAGGTTCCATATCCTTGAGCGTATTGAACGTTTTCCTAATTTTTCTTTCCTTTTATATTTTTCTTCAGATTTCTTCTTAACATCTTAATCTCCCCTTATAGATGAAGTAAGATTATCATGAGAACCCAGAGGTTTTAACCATAACAATCTTTGAACAATCTTTAAGGAATTTTGGCGTGCGTTACAAATGCCAGGAGCAAGTTTTCCAAAGAAATTTCCCATAGGGAAATTGATATGGAACGAACAAACACAAATTTATTAGGTTTACCGTGTTTGCCTGCTCTGATACCAATTGAAAAAGCGGGGGTCTAACAACACCACCCAATATTTCTCTTAGCAATCTGTATGGACTAACTCTGAAATACTTTACTAGAGAATCAACTAGATAGTCAGACTCAATCTAGATAAAAGTATCTCAAGGAGTTAATATCTCTCTCTTGATTTGATTTTTACTCAAGTTAAAACAATAGCGAGTCTTTATGAAATACAAGGAATACTTGGACGGTACCAAAGACCAATGTCCAAGGGTCAATCAACAACCAATGGTTGGATTTCCAATTGATGATCACGAACGCATGACCTGTATTATTTCAATTATATAAAATATAATCCAGAAAAGAATAACACAGACACCAGAAATTTTGTTAACGAGGAAACCGCAAATGCAGAAAAACCCCGGGACCTAGTCCAGATGGAATACACACTGTATTAAGCCTCTACAGACACTAGCCTAATGAAACTAACTTCGGACTGGACTATAGTTGAACCCCAATCAGTCTTCCACCGATCCAAGGTACAGTTGTACTCCTACGCCTCTGATCCCAGCATGATATTACACACTTGATTCCCTTAGCTGATCTCACCCACAACCAAGAGTTGTTGCAACCCAAAATCACAGACTTGATAATAAACAGATCAGTCTCACACAGAAAAGTATATCAAAGGATAAATCTGTCTCCCACAGATAAACCCTAGGTTTGGCTCCGTCTTAAGATATAAAATCAAGGTGAACAGGAATCAATTGATAATCCGGTCTTATATTTCCGAAGAACATCCTAGATTAATCAATCACCTCTCTACAATCCTTCCTGACTACACGGGCGGTTTGTCGAGGAATCACAAACAGTGAGACGAAGATGTTTGTGACTTCTTTATCTTGCCTATCGGAGAACTCTCACGATCTCAAGCCAACCAATCGATTGTACTCGTACGATAGATGATGCAAGATCAGATCACACAACTACGATAAAGTAGTATCGCTCGGGCTTCACAATCCCAATGAAGTCTTTAAGTCGTTAACCTGATTCTAGAGAAGAAAATCAAAGGTTAATGGAGATTGACTCTAGCGGGCGCACTAGTAGCACACAGACGTGTGGGGATTAGTTTTGCACAATGCTAGATGTCTCCTTTATATAGCCTTCAAATTAGGGTTTTGCCTTAGGTACAAAGCAATCCATATTCACCGTTAGATGAAAACCTGATTTAGATTCAAGCTAATATTTCTCAACCGTTAAATCGAAAACTTAGCTTGTCACACACACTTGGGTAAACGTTTACTGGGTTTGTGAAAACCATGCCTCAACGTGTACATGTATGTTGGTTCAACATAGTAACCCACAAAGGTTAACCATATGAGCATTTCATATCAACCTTGTTCTTCTTCACCATAACTAGTTCAATTGACTCAAATGAACTAGTTAAAGAGTTGTTCAATTGCTATGAGATCTTATGTAACTACACAAGACACAATTGAAACAAAGATGATTCGATTCGATTGAATCGGCTCATGAACATTATAGCCACGGTTTGCATAAAGCACTCCTTAGTAATTTAATGTTTCATGTTCAGAGCACATCTTTAGATCATAACCTCTTAAGTTCACAAACAAGTTCGCGGACTTAAGTTAATCGATTGAATTTTCCAAACTCAACAGAAATTTTCGGAAAGAGAACTTCCGCCAGTTCGCGGACTGGGTTCGCGGACTGAGTTCACGGACTTAGCACACAAACGAGTTTTGGAAAATCCAGCAGAAATTCTCGGTCGAGAACTTCCGACAGTTCGCGGACATGGAAAGCCAATTCCACAGTCCTCCCGATTTCTCTTGATCAACAAAGTTTGAAAACTTCGGTTCAAGGAATACATGGTTATGTAATCTAAACTCTCATTTCAATCATTGAGACATTCTCACAAGACGCTATGCAGCCGTTATTCACAGACCGATTCCCGTCAGAGCAATTCTCAAGGTGATTGAAACTTTTCATGACTTTCGTCACTAGGTGAAGATAAACTTGATCAAAGCGAAACGCTTTACCAACACACGATTTCGAGATAAAAGATAAGCAATGAATGCTCAGCCTCAAAATGTCAAATGTGTATGATCTAGTCTATATAGCATACGAATTTTGTCTCATAAGAAGTAGGAGATAGAATAGATAGACTTTTGAGTGATAGATAAGTTCAAGTCTCCACATACCTTTTTGTTGATGAAGTTCCACGGTTCCTTGTATAGATCTTCGTCGTTGTATGATGAATCGCCATGAAGTCCTTGAGATCAACTACACATTTCTATCCTAGTCCGAGACTTAGCTATGTATGCTAGAAATCAAGACTTATAGTTTTGATCACTAACATTGACAAACATGCTTGAGATAGCAACGCATGCGAGGTCGACCGATCTATGCTCTAAAAGTTGGGGAAGTCCTAAGACCAACCATTTTGAAATCAACAAAACATAATTGGGTATTGAAGAAATTGACTTCACAACCGAGAGATTAATCTCCCACTGTGGTCTCCAATTATTTATGGGTGAAAACTATTTCTGCTGGTTTTGGTAATTTTGGGTGTATGTGGATGAGAAATGAATCTAAACCCAAAACAAATGCACTGCACGGGAGTGCTTTTTGATTCGAGAGATCAATCTATAAAATTCTGGCCTAAACCAAGAAATGGCTGTTCCATACTTGCTTCGGTCACAAAGTGAAAGAGATGGGGTTGATCTTAGGGAGGGAAGCGAAGAAGGTGTTGAGATTGTGAAGGTGTTGGTTGTTTATGACTTTTATCAGAATGTTGAACTGGCTTGCACAATGTAAGCTATCAGTTCTGGGTGTTTTCTATACTGTGACAACATTTGGTTTTTCTGTGTTTTAAAATAGGTGAAGGACCTATTTATACAAGTCATTGAGCGCAAACCTTCATCTCGTAGGAAGTTGAGGAAGTTGAGTGATGGAGTAGTGGGGTCGTGTAGGTGGTTACACAATCACGTCTTGGCCCACTTCCCTCATCACCTTAACCGTCCATGCCTCCTGACACGTTCTTGTAAATGGGCGCGTTGCACGCCGCACGCTGTAAACCGCCAAAGCAGTACCCCAGTAAGTATCCCCCAGTTTGTGACATGCTTGATGTCTCGAATGAGTGGATCGTGGGACCCACAGGAAGTAGCATACGGTGCTAGGTTAAATAATTGAGTTATTTAATAATACGATATTCATGAAATATCGTGTATACTTTATGCATGTAATGCATCGAATACAATCAATATGTGTGAAGCATCGCTGTTTTAAAGCTTAACGGAGTAAGTCGCAGATTAAGCGTCTTAAAATAGCTGCATGCCCAACCATCTTCGAGTGATCATTTGAAGGTCGTATGGGCGGGCCATCCCTTGACCGATCACTCCTTGTGGTACAGTGACGGACGGTGATCACCAAGGTGCCTCATTGGCCGTTTAACGCTTAGCATAGGTTGTCTGACCAAGCTGGCAAAGTTGGACGGACGAGATGATCCGCGGCACACGTTTGCGACCGTTGATGCATTTTAGGGTTTTAAAGAGGTGCGCAAGCATCACTCTTTAGCTTGATCGAAATCAAGCATGGACAAAGCTTCTGGTGGGACCGACCGGGCATGCGTGTAGACGGATTTCCGCTGTACAATTCCATGCCACTCTGCCACGCAGAGGTGCGATCTAGGCCACTCAAGTCGACTGGCAAAGATGAGTGGTCGTGATCGATTTGGATAGAAATCCTTTGCCACAAAGGATTTGAGAACTGCGTGACATGCCTTCTTTGGGTGTGCGTTTCGAAGTGCTCGGCCATGGTTGGCCTAGGCCGATCAGTCACACGCATAGGTGGGTCCATGGTGATTACGTTGATACTCTTGGTACCTCTTAAGTCTACATCTACACCCTCCGTTTAGGCTGGCGAAGATGGATGGACGCGATCGAACTGCGACAGTTATGCAGCGCCGCAAACCCTAATTAGGGTTTTAAAACGGTCACGCATGCATGACTTTGGCCAATCGGTTTGGAAAGCTATGTTTCTACTTTGGAGAGGTCGATTATGTGGGGCCCACGTTGGGCTGACGGTGAACGTATGTGCACCTCCCTGATGGTCCTTGGCGCGATCTAAGCCATCCAAACATGCTGGAGAAGTTGGATGGTTGTGATCGATTTAAGACGCTAGTGGGATTTCC
Organism: Papaver somniferum; assembly: GCF_003573695.1. Lineage (NCBI taxonomy): Eukaryota > Viridiplantae > Streptophyta > Magnoliopsida > Ranunculales > Papaveraceae > Papaver > Papaver somniferum. Next base: position 87,154,273 of record NC_039362.1, read on the forward strand.
GAAACCCTTTAAGCATCACGTCATCCACACTTCGAGCAAGCGTTCATTACTCTAGGGCTAGGTCGTGAGAAAACCAATCATGTGGATGAGGAGTGGGCCCGCTAATGTGTGCATTAGCGCTTCACTGACCATTCGCGAGATGATCTGAGTCGTCCAACCAGGCTGGTGAAGTTGGACGGTCGGGATGATTTTAAGACCGCCTTGAACAGTCTAAGCTCGTCGAGCTTCTTCCAAAGCAGCGCAACCACCCTATTTTAGGGCTGGCGCTTGACATGCTGGGAGGAGTTCGTGTGATGTTCGACCGGCTAGGGAATAAGTGGGCCCTCCGGTGGTCATCACGTCAATCACCTACTCTTTCCAGGGTTTGGCTAGGCTTGTTAGATTGCGCGGCCAAATTGTATGGCTGCAATCGTTTCTGAGACTGATATGGACAGTCCAGATTTCCCTTAAGGAAATTAAATGTGTTCGATCGAGCTGAAAGCGCATCGATTCGAAGTTCTCTTTGTCAGGGAGTGATGTAGCATGTACGGGTATTTCATGCATGTCTCGAAATTGGCACTTGGAGATTCATGTTACTCTGCTGAGAGTGAACACTCAGTCGTCAGTCATGCTAATAATGAGAGTTCGGCGAGGAACAACATAGGAAATACTAGGAAAATCATGCATTAATCAATAATGTTACAAATTCACAGCAGATTTGGGATTGTTGCTACATGCACCATTCTAGGTGAATTTTGTGTGTTTATCGAATTGCTTCAAATAAATAAGGCGAGAGGTTTTCTGTGCTCATCACTTATCAAAAGGCTTTATCCTTTGCAGGATGTCAGCATATTACTTTGGTTTTACAACTTTAGCCATGAACAAAATCCACCATCAACAGGTACGGAAGAGATACCAGTTTTCTTTATGTTTTTTTTGTTAGAATCGGATTATGTAAATGTTCACATAAACTGATTATTTGAAACAATCGGTTTATATGTGACTAGGAAAACCCCGATTGTTAGAATCGGGTTTTAGTTATGCATACGTGAACCGATTCTGAATATCCTTCGTGAATTTCAAAACACCAACGGAGAACCGGTTTACAAGTGCATGAACGTAAACCATGCACTTGTAAACCGATTCAGGTTTGTCTTTCGGAAAAAAAACAATTTTTTTGGTTGTTTGATGTTTTAGAGTTCGATTTACATTATTTGATCTCACATTTAACAAGGTTAATTAACACCTAAAATGATTAGTTAATACTAATTAATCAAGGGTAAAATGGGTAGTAAGAGAATAGTTGGATAAGGGGTAGTGTGAAATTAATTTCTGATGACCCTTTTGTAATTTAGTAACATGCCCTAAATAAATGCCCTAGGCCCTATACTAGGAAGGTTTCTTTATTATAGTAGTTTGCTTTAGAAGAATAAATGATGAATTTAAGTACATCTCTTTTATTTTGGTTGAACCCTTCTACCGTTGCTAGTTTGCTAAGACTTTGTTGTATCAAATAATGCATCTTCCATATATGATCTAGTTGGGTCATGCACTGGATTGGAGTACTGTTGGTCGAGTGTAAGATCTGTGTCACACCTTCTAAGTAATTACTTGAAACACAATTTGGTTTGTCATGCACTGGACTGGAGTACCGTTGGTCGAGTGTATGATCTGTGTCACACCTTCTAAGTAATTACTTGAAACACAATTTGGTTCTTTCCCTTTATTTCTATAACCTTTGACGACCCTATAATGGCAAAATCTCTCTTATACTGGTTCAAAATTGCTCTGGCAGTTTGTTCCCCACGACCAACAAGTAGTCATAACTCCACATTGAAGACTCTATTTACTTCACCTTGAATGGCAGGTTCACAAAATAATAATCAACTCTCAGAAATCATAGAATTTGGAATTCAAGTCATGTGACTCGATGTAGGAAGAAACACGATGGGAAGAAGGAGAAGGAAGTGAAAACAGAACTTGGGAAGTTAACTTGACGACAGTGGAAGTGGTTGGGATAATATAAAGAGAACAAATTAGAGTCTTTACCTTCACACTTCACTTGTCGAAATTTCTGTCAGATCAAGTGTATTTTTCTCAACCTTGACAAGAGTGCCAGAACACTCTGCCAATGCTTCAAATATGCTTGATACGACCAAAGGTGCATGGGTTGTCCATCTTGAGTCTAAATTTTTTTTTTTTTGAAGATAATATATATATATAGCATAAAAAAGAAACAAACTAACCCTATGATATAGTCTCAGATGAGAAGTTCCCCATAGAGGTGTTTCTCCTGATGACTGAATCCGAGAGATTAGTTTCTCCTGAGTTTACATGATTGTTTTGATTGAGAGCATTAAAATATCTTGAGTCTGAATCAAGTCATTCGAGTTGGTGCACATTCGCCTAACTCGAAAATGCCACATCGTACCTTACTATTTTGGATTCTGGTAACTCATGTTGGTGCATCCGAAGAACCTAGTCAGAAAGTAAGAACTATTAAAATGATGAATCTAAACCATTTACATTTTGAAAATAAAAGTACACATAGAATGAGAACTGACTACAAGATTATAGGACATGCCAACTACAAATAAGTAAACGCAGAATCTCTAACTCAACAAGATCTAACTGGTCAGCAGAAGCTTAATGAAACCAAAGGTTAGCTTAATTCAGTCTAACACTATCTTTATACAAAAGGAAGAAGAAAAAAAAGCAAGTTGATATGTGACTTTGCAAGGAAGATTTGTTTTGCATTGCTTCATTTTGTACCAAACATTTTATACGTCATTTAACCTTCCTCGATTTGTTGCTTCTTCATGATTTTCACACTTGAAGATGTTGTAGGAAGTCCTCTAACTTTTTCCATAAATTAGTTTATTTCAGGTACTTCAACAGAAGGGTAAAAAACAAGATGCACTTTAATGCCATCCCATTTCGTAACAAAAATTCCAGAACTTTGAACTCATTATCACATCATTTCATTCCTTCAATTTGAATAAACTTTGAGGTGAGGCAACATTCCTGGCAATAACATTCCTTCTCCCCACTCATCTGCGACGTCTTCTAGGTTCGACTATATAAAGCAATAACTACGACATGTCATTAAGTGACAATAGGAGAGATATCTAATTCAATTACATACAAAGAGATGAAATATTACTTCCTCCGATACAAGGAAAACTGAATCGATGATAGAAGTGATCTTGAGTAAGTAAGTTTACTTATTGTGAACGTTGTTTCAATCTTCAAACATTGAAGATTGCACAAGCCAGAGGGTTGCAAATCAGGCATGTCAAGATCTAGAGAGAGAACCTTGAGAAACATTGAAGATACAATCAAATTTAATATATTATGGTTTGAGAAACATTGCAGGTAAAATATATAAGGCTTTGAAACAAAAGGGATTTTTACCGTAAGGATTCCCGAAGACAGTTTCATGCTTTTGACCTTGTAAAATACTCTCATAAACTGCATCACTTTTTTCACATGCACCTTCCTTTATCTCTACGGGCAAACTCGCCAATGCTTCATACCCCGCATCATCTTCGTCTTCTAATACCATTCTGAAACTAACATCTGATAGAGGAGAACAATTTTCTAAACAATAGGCTTGTCCGAAGAAAGATCGACATGTAAACTTTTGGAGATTCAGCGCTGTTAACATTAGAACTTTGGCTATTATGTTGTTTAACGATAACACATGCAGAAAGAGATGGAAAAATTCAAATCTCTTAAGGTTTGGCAATCCTCTACCAAAGTTCGTTTATTATCGGTGCGCATATCACAGTCATGCAACTCCAAAGTTTCAAGCAAGGGACAAATCGATAATAGTCTCCCTGTTAGTGATTCATCAGAAATTGACAAACCAGCAAGCCAAAGATACTTGAGATTTGGTATATTGATTCTATCCGGAAAAATAATGTGGACATCCCAGTAACACAAATGAAGTTAACTCTTAATTTCCTTAAATACTTAGCTGTGACGGACCGGAAAATTGCGCCTGGGCGCGCAGGTCATAACTTCTCCGATGCTCCATGATGATGCTACAATCCGAACCTTAAATCTAGGCAAATGCACGTTCATTTGTCCTTGCAAGCATGCTCGAGGAGTATGATGCAGCTATTTTAGCTTCCACACTGTTCCAACTTACCCTTGTTCTGTGAAGGGTTTAAAGTCATGGAGGTTATGGCATCACTAGCTTCCGAGTGTTTTCCAGGAATAAGGCATGCTTGGACTTGCACATAGGTCATTGACGGCCTAATTCCATCTCCCTTAGGCTTATGCAAGATCCGCTAACTTGTATATCGATCTAGCTTACTTTCCAAGCCATGCCCAATGCGCCATTCGTACATACCTAAGTCAAACGGCTTGATAGAAAGTATGAGCATACAAGGAATGGAATGAAACTAGCCTCTTCAAGTATGAACACAATCATCTCTTGCGTCGAACTACCGATCCATATGATATGAGAGGCCAAAGTGTCGCAATCATTTCTAAATTAGAAGATATGAGCGACAACGTGCTGGACCGGCAATACTGCAACTCATTGCGGCTGCCTACATACCCTTACCTACTCTAAAGGGATCAAGCACAGACCGTAGTTCATCCTCGAAGGGACCGCAACTTAAGCCAAACTCGTTTGTAAGGTCGTAGCTTAGCAATAATGGTAATGATCTGGTTCGTATAGGTCGTTCCGTCAAGATGCACAATGATTATGCATCATCGGGTCCTCGATATGGCATAGTGATGCCTAAGCATAAAATGCCCTCTTCGCAAGGCTATGCAACTATAAATGAGCCTTAGGAATCATTTATACTCTTTCGGCTAAGCTGTGAAGCTTACTTGGTACATAGTCCGCATATGCACCTTCAACCAACTACCCCTCCCTATATATGTTAACTTGCAATTTCTGCAAGTATGGAAAGGGGACCAAATTGACATGCTTGCTTCACTATTCATACGCAATGATTGCACATCACTCGCTCTGGTTATTCATACTGGATGTTGCACAATGATTATGCAACACTGGTTCTTGCTGTCACACAATGATTGCGCGACATTCTCTCTGGAGTATTGCACAATGGTTGTGCAATATTCTCTCGACTAGACCTCTCTGGCCTGATGCACAATGATTGTGCGATATTGGCCTGATGCATAACACGCAATGATTACGCTACAAGCTCAAGGCCACCTACCCAACTGGCCTAGTGCATCATGATGATGCAACATTGGCTCTGGGCCAATATTCCTCTTAACGCGACAAAAACTTGAGATGAAGCTTCATCTCATGCCATGGTGCATCTTTTAGCATGCGTCATGCTAAAAACACGGGGTATTACATTAGCATTCAAGAGTTTGTATGGAACTTAAATGTGAAGAGTTCGTTTTGTCCTGTATCTATTGACAATTCTTGAACGTCGCATCGTAGGGCAGCATGAATCCTCCTGTTAGTATTTCTAATAATTTCATCATTATTAGAAGAGTGGAACCAATGCAAACTGAAACTAAGAATAAGCGAATCATCTCGATGAATGAGGACCATGTCGGCAAAGTCGATAAAGTTTGATCATGTTTCTCCTCATATTGAGGAAAATAATCTATGTCAAACATGAGAAACGGGAAAGATTTACATAGTATTGACCATCTTTTAGAGATCAGATACATGTTCTGACTGCCTCGCTTGTGTTATTGAAATAAAAGAGGATAAGATGAATGAACTCATATGGTAAACTGTCAAATCTATCATATTCTTCTCCTCTTTGAAAGAGATGCATTTGTTTCGTTTCCAAATTAGGAATTACCAAAGTAAATAAAACTATATAATTTCATATTTTAGTTGTGAATAAAGTTTTACATGTTTCCAAATGCATATCACTCATGTATCCTCCTAAAAATTGTTGTTGTCTAAAAATATACACAAAAAAATCTCATAATTAAGAATACATACATATATATATATACACGTGAGTTATATATATTATCTATGTGATATATATGGTATCACATATAACGTAAAATAAATCTTTGTTGTTGTTTGATATTGTATTTGCTTCACGTGATATTTATTAGAACAAAACATCATATTTGTTACCAAATCTGAAATACTAGCTTATATCAAAAAGAAACAAATTGATGCAAGAAGCTTTACTTTGACGTACTTGTTTTTTATTTTCACATTCTAATATATATCATCTACGTTATTTTCCTATGGAACAATATAATTTGTTTTTTAGAGCCCCCAATCTTGATTTTTCTCCTAGAGCCCCATAAAAGTTTGGAACGGGTATCAAGTAATGGGAAACTTGACATGAATCGTTTTATTAAAACATTATCATCGATTGAAAATCCATCCAGCCAAAGATACTTGAGATTTGGTAAATTCATCTTATTGGATCTAGAGTTGAGAAGCTAGCAAGGAAATTTGTACGTGAAGTGACTATACTGACCGGTATTTATTGAAAACTCCTGGATATTGTGTTTTACCATTGCATTAATCCGCCAATTGGTACTTTTTATCATTGTATTATCCTCCGAATAACAATACTAGTCTAGTCCATTTTTTAGATATCAAGATGCAATGTTGGAATACAGTCTTTATATCATCGAAAGAGAATAGGATGTGATCTGGTAACAAACTGAACATATCTTATTCTTCTTCTTTCATGCTAGAACCTATTTGTGCTATTCTAGTTTCTTCCTTCGTTCTTGAAGAAGATGGTGCATTTCTGTCATCTTCCATAGTATTCTTGAAGTAAAAATCTTATTATGCCAGCATGTTCTTGAAAATAAATTTATGAATCTAATGAGTATTTTCTTGTCGATATGATTAGTTCCATTTCTATATGTATCTTCTTCAATATTTATTCTTTTGCTCTCAAAGAATTTTTACCAATAAAAAGATAGAGAGTGGTATCTTCTGTTAAAGACTATAGAAGAAAGTGAAAGCCCGCCAAGATTTAAAGTGTATTCTTTTTTACTTCTAATATATTAATTTTTAACCCATTTCAAGGACCCAACTTTTCAGAGCATTGCTCGGTCGGACTCACAAGTGTTTCTATCTCAAGCTTGTTGTCAAATTTAGTTGTTAAAACTATATCTTGATTTATAGCCTACAATTAGTTAAGTCTCGGTCTAGGATAGAAGAGGTAGTTGAGAAACGAACCAGTCATCATTGCGTTCTACTGTTTGAAGGCGAAGATCAACCAAAGCTTTTGGAGAACTTCATCAACAAAAAGTAAGTGAAGACTGAACCACCTATTTCTCAACTTATATTCATTTTTATATCCTTGAGACGCTTGTCGCATAACTAATTAGACTAACATGCATAGATAAGAACTTCGAGTCAAATTAATCTTGATAATTAGTTCTCGAAATATAATGACTAAGCTTAATGAACATTTGTTCATACTTGATGAATTTTGGTTAAGGACAATTTATTGTTCGGAATCAAAATCATGATTCAAGTTTTATCATTCGAAAATAGTCTGGAACAGTGATATGTGTCATTGATGTTTTTCAGGAATGCTTCGAATTGATTTAGAGAAAAATATAGAACTACTATATTCAGATACAAGACAGTGTTATCAGTCCTACAAACTGAGATAACTGTTATATGAGAAATCTGAGAAATCTGTTTAACTCGTGAACCCGATCGGTATGCATACTCGTATGCAAACCATTTAAGGACCATGGTTACGGAACCGGGATTAGTTTTCAAATCGGTACGCAAACTAAAACAGTTTTGTGTTCCCGAACTCGGCAGTGTATCCAAACTGGTACGCAAACCGATTTAGTTATGTGAACTCCGAAACCGGTGACAGCCTTAAGGTTTCCAAACCGGTATGCAAACCTAAAAAGTTCTATTAACTCCGGAACTTGGTTTGGTTAAATGTTTACAAACCGGTACACGTACTGTGACTGAACCGACTCACGAACGGCGATGGCATTTGTAATTTGTGCATCTACTAACCATGTCGATTATCTTAAAGTGCGATTAAACTATTTCTATGATATAATTAACATTTGATCAATTCTCTAAAAACACTAGACTTATTTGATTACATGATTGTGACTCAGAATTAATGTCTTATGCGTTCATGAAATCGAAGATTAAGCTTTTAAGGTCAAACCTGTTAGAGCATAGCTCGGTTGAACTCACCAAGCGTTGATATGTCAAGTTTGGTTGTCATATTTTAGTGTGTCAAAACTCATCTAAAGTCGCTGGATTGTATACTAGAGTCAACTTTGTTTAGGTTAGACTAGAAAGTTTAGGAATGTTGAGACATACAAGTATTATTCCGAAGACCTGAAGAATATGAAGAAGAAGCGAACTACAACGACGACATCATCCTTCCTCTTGAGGTTAGTAATATTGACTTGAACTGTTTCATTCCTAACATATCTTTCAAGTCGTGTTATATTGAAAACATAACTGCGAAGCTGTGTATACTGTACATATCGTACAATACTCCAGTTATGTGACATGGTCAGATTTGTATGATCATAGTATTAGGGAATTAGACTACGAAGTATAACACTTATCTTTTGAACTTCGTAGGTATGACATCGACATAATCTTGTATATATTGTTATGATTATGTGAATGGGTTATGGTGAAGATTTCATCCTAGGAAACAATGTTTTACATTCGTTTAAAGGAAGTACATTCATGAACTTGTTTTATGAATCGAAAGGGAAATCGTTAGGCTTATTGGTACAACTATTCATTGCAAATCTTTGGATTACCAATATGTGTGAGATGGTAGAACTAGGGCTGTCAATGGGTACCCATTACCCAGAATCGGAACCGGATCCGGTAGACTTGGGTCCGGTTCCGGGTCCTAAAGTTGGACCCATTAGCAACTTAGGACCCGACGGGTAATTACCCGATTGGACCCGAATCTAAACGGGTCCAAACGGGTAATACCCGTTGGGTACCCGTTTATTCATACTTTTATTCATGTTTTTGCTAGTTTTAGCTTTGATATTTTACTCGTTTTAAATTTTTCTCTTACATTTAATCTTTGTTTAGTACATTAATAAGAAATAATAATAAATTTTATAAAAGTTATTTAAATCCAAGCCAAAAAGAGACAAATATTAAGTTTTTGAGGTTTTTTTTATAGTTTTCTTAAGATCCAATGGGTACCCGGGACCGGCGGGTACCCGGGTATTTAAACGGGTCCGGTTCTAGGTCCACAAGTGTAGGAACCGAACCCGGAACCGTTAGGACCCGGATCCGACCTTTATAAGTAGGGTCCGGGTCTAGTGATACCCGGGAGGACCCGGACCCGTTGATACCCCTAGGTAGAACCGATCGTAACTCTATTATGTATCTTGGTATAACTAATCACAGTGCCTGACTTATGATTTGGTATGACTAGTTTTTACGAATTAGTGTAACCGCTCCTAAGTAATCACCATGAGATGGTATGATCAATATTTTTAATTGGTGTGATCGATCCTAGTAATTGGTGTGACCGATCACAAAGTGTTGTGTAATCGATTCTTGTAATTGGTAACCAGTCATGGTAATTGGTGTAACCGATCCTGGTAACTGGTGTGACCGATCACAAGCTATATCATGGGAATATGGTAACCGGTCCTGGTAACTGATGTAACCGATCCTGATAACTGATGTAACCGGTCCTGGTAACTTGTGTGACTGATCACAAGTATTTTCATATTGAGGTATAACTGATCCTAGTGATTGGTATAACCGATTGAACCCATGCATGTGATTTGATATTCGATCAATCACATAGTTATCTTGGAATACAGGTTAACCAATTATAAACTTGTTTGGAAGTGTGGTATAAGTAATTCCAAGAATGTAAATTCATGTAAATATGAATAAGGATTTAAAGTGAAAAGATGTCAACATACTTTGAACACGTACAATAACTCTTATCATTTATTTTTCAAAGATATTCCTTAGTACTCAAGGAGATCCTGTGCCGAAATAAATTGAGAATCTTTTAATTAAGGTTTTTGGTTTTATATGCTTTAGTTACCAGCAATTAAATGCATATCTCTAGAGAATAAAAATTAGTGATGTGCATTTACTAATTGGATATTTTATATTGAGAGATTTCGGAAATCTTGGACAAGCATTTATTGGAATAAGGAAAACCGAATTTTGCTATTCATTGCATATCTTGAGAATATTTTCGGTTTTGGAAATTCCTTGGTGCCCAAACATCCTTGGTCTATAAATACCTAAGTTTGCATTTCTAGCAAACTATCCTAAGAACCAGGAAAACTTCATTCTTGTTGTTTCTGGTGCAGCCGTCTATTAAGAGAGGAAAGTATCCTAATTAGGTGAAATCTCTTACGACCGCTCGTTTGAAAACTTCCGTGGGATCAAGAAGCTCTACAAGTACCGTTGGTGGGAAACTAGATAATTGCAGTGTTGTTAGTTTTCGATTGATTTGATTGACTAACGGTTGTTGAAACTTTGATTGCACCTAGTTTGTTTATTCTTGAGAATATTATCATATGATATAAAGATATCTTGTGATAATCCATTGTTAACAGACTCCGTTCTGTGTGTGATTGATCACAAGAGATTCAAGTGGTGTTGTGCAAGTTTTTATTGAAGAATAAAGAAGATTTGAATATGAAAAAAATTTCTTATTTAGTTCTCATATCTTTGTGTGTGCACAAACCTTGATCGGCTGGGATCCAGCTAGAATCAGATTTATTCGATTGATTATTTGCATGAGATAGGCATTCTCAATATATCTCTTTGAGATTTATTTTGATTGAGTGCGAATATAAACTTAACTATTTTTGTAGTTATTGGATAGATTGATTTAACCAGGGAAAGAAGTTTATTAGATTAAACGGAAGAGCCTTTGTGTATGACTTGAGATATCTTTATCTTGAGAGAATCAATATAGTTGTTACCAAACAGATTTGTTGGTCCTTTACTATTTGGAATACGATTCAAAGGAATTGTACCAATGCGTGACCTTCGAAGTCAGAAGCGCATGGATACTGAGGAAACTAAATGAACTAGGGGTAATTGCTTGGTCTCAACTATACGAAGTTGGTGTAGATTTTGTATAACGACTTAATTCTCAGAGTATTCAATTCTGGACTAGGTCCCGGGGTTTTTCTGCACTTGCATTTTTCCTCGTTAACAAAATCTTTCCATGTCTTTTACTTTTCTATTTCCGCAATTATAATTGTTTATTATAATTAAAAGTAAAATACACAAACATTAACTCCGATATACTTGATAGTGATCCTATAGAGTTTGGTTAAGTCTGAACCTATTATCAAGTATCACACTTTGGTAGTCGTATTGTCTCGATCTCGTATCTATAGACAATCACACAAAGTGTGAATACCGATTTGTTGTATTGTCTCGACTCTGTCCGTAGACGATCACTTTCGGTTAGAGGACTTATAGGTTGAAAACAAAAAGATTGTGGTGTATTTGGGTACCCTTGTCTTTTCAATTGGTATCAGAGCGGGCAAATACGAAAAGATCTAACAATCTGTGTTTGGTGCGATCCAACCTATAATAATTGAATCTAATGAAAAATTCAGTTAACGTTATGCATAAAAAATGGTTGACACATAAAAAATGTCCATTATCAATCCAACAATCTCATCATACCTATGCTCAATAATCCAAATCATTTGGATTCATAATCATCAATAATATATCAGACTCAATGTCTATGGTCCGGAAAGCATCATTGTTGTCTCAGCAAACACCTTATGTTTCATTCATCATAGTAATGAGTCACATAACATGTCATATTCATCACTGAGAATCATGCTTGACTCATCGATATGCTAAGACTTATAGTTTATTTAAGTCAAGGATTGACCAAATAAATATACGTCTGCAAAGCTTCACATGAGAGATCAACCATGTCACATGAGAGGATATTCACTAGGGTTTTGTTCTGGCGACCTACAACACGTGCGAAATAGCAATACATCCACAATAAGAAAGTGAGCAAGTCATGTTGGCAGTTGAAGGAGTAAATGTATTAGTGGGCTGGAAATTAACCAAATCTACCCAATGGACCGTAACTGGTTCTACCACGATTTCTTGTTTCCATATGCTTCCACTCCTCTTCAACCGTCACCACATACTGAAGATCAATGTGTTATCTACCTGGCTATAAGTAGGTCCTCGACATATGATATGAAAAACTAACAAGAACTGAATTTATCTCATTAGACATTGATAGACACATTTTTGTGCCTGAATTGTCCTCAGTGTCTCTATTGTTAGTGCTTGATTTTGCACTTATTATGGTGTTTTTATGTTTGTGTAGGTGTTTTTGGAGAAATACACTCGTGTGGAAAAAGTTGCTCAAAAAGTGAACATTAAGATATTAGAGTTTTGTGGAGAAATACACCACCTTTGAGCAATAAAAATGAATTTTGAGCGTGTTTCCAACATGATGATGAGCTAATTCTCGCGTGACTGAGGCAACAGAGGAAACTATTCGTTCGTGCTTGATTGGTAATTTCTTTTACAATTTCTTTTACAATTTCTTTAATTATTTATTTTATTTAATTCACTAGGATCAACATAAAGATAAAATTTGTTTTCTTAATTAGTTGTGAATCAATTCGATGTGTTATGCTTAGAATCAATTCTTTGATAATTCATGCTTAGGGATTACAATTTAATATTTGGACACCTTATAGATTAATAGTGAATTAATGAGAAAAAGAGCTTAATAATAATTCCAGAAATATCATTATAAATCAATCAACTAGAAAAAATAGTGGAATCCGGAGCCTTGGTCTATTTTAATATCTCTAAATCAAATTTTGAATTAAGTTTTGTTTATTTTTAAGTTTCATTAAGTCTAAAACTATTGCTTTCACAAGTCTTGAACGAATCATCTTACTACAACATCATTGAAAATAAATATCAGACATCAGTCATCCAACAACCATATCAATTATGCACATAAGTTTTATCTCGGTCTAACACAAAGAAATCATCTTCAAAGCAGTTCAACACATCATCTACAATCAATTACCATTAATCTCAACACATTCTCAACTTCTCTCCCTACATATTGATACTTCTCATTCCTTTGTGACCGAATTGAATCTGGAACGACCATTTCTTGGTTTAGGCCAGTCTTACAAATTGATCTCTCGAACTCAAAGCACTCTCGTGCAATGCATTTGTTTAATGGTTGTACACGATTTACTTCATCGAGCATCTGCCTACTTCACCACTTTACACTTTAACTAGTAAATCATTTTTACCCATCAACAACTGGTTAGTTTATACAACTTGAGTTATGGAGTAACGAACTATAGTTTATCTATGGAGTTTGTGAATCGACATTACACTAATTGATTACTTGTTATTATTTAGCGTATTGAACTTCCAGATGAATTCAAACCTTGAAATTATGTTTGAAAACAAATTTCATAAACATAGTTTAAGGAAGTAGACTTTCACAATATAGTTTTGTAGTTGAAAGTGGATGACCGATTCTAAGTTACGATCCCAAGTCAGCATCGTATCTACATTTCGATATGTTTGTTATCTTCGAATTTCTGCAAACATCGATATGTACACAAATTGAAATTGGAATGTTCAAAAGATGACGATATAGTGATTTGAACATATACTAAACTCTAATATCTTAATGTTCGAGTATTTTCTGTTGATAATCAATGCAAGATCCTGAAACCAAAATTTCAATATATATCTTTTAGAGATATTATAAAATATATGTTTATCGTATCTCAGAGGTTTACATATCTCTAGTTACTATATTAGTAAAGTATATGAAAGTATGCTAATATTAGTTGTCAACTAAGAGTGATTTAGGTTTATGAGTTGGAACATATTTGGTATTTGTTAATTTCGGAAAATAAATATTCTTTGCGTATCTTTGAGAATTTTAAGAATTGGTAATACCTTATAATACACCCAATCCTTGGACATAACACTATAAATAATGGAGTCTTGTATTATTACAAACTCATCCCTTAACACACTTCTTAATCGTTTGTGTGGGAAGCCAACTCGTTGATCTAATTATGTGACATCTCTTGTGTTGCAATTCGTTTAGAGTGTTCTTTAGGGTCAAGAATCTTTTAGTAATACCATTGGTGGAAAACCAAATCATTTTGTTATTTTAGTTTTCGGTTAATTGATTAGATTGACTAATGGTATAGTTATCTTTGATAGATCAAACTTTTTTTATTCTATGGTAATTCTCTTCTGATATAAGGCCACTCAAGTGTGTTTGAGGATTGACTATTATTGATATAGTGATTCAATATATGTAGATGGAGTTTTTGATAAATTAATCTTAACAAACTCCGTTCTGTGTGTATTGATCATTAGTAGGAATCAAGTTTTTTGTACACCGGTTACTTTGAAGATTGAAGACTTAAAGCTTTTCTTTTTCTAGTTTCTATCTTTGTGATTCTTATTGCACACTTGATTTTCTAGTATCTATACAAGCAGTTTATTTCGATAAACTTTAAGAATTGTAAAGATTAAAAAAATTGTCTAGTTGCTTCTCTTTATACAGTTCCTTGGATAGAGTTTTTTCACTGAGATAGGTTATTTCAATGATCTTTTTATTGGTTGGTCTCTGACCAAAGGAGTTTCTATTGAATAAACAGAAAATCCTTTATACTACACTTTATCTTTGATCACTTTTGGATACAGAAGATTGATAAGTGAGTTGGTTATTGAAACAAATTTAGTCCTTGTTGTTTCTTCTTATGATCAAAAAAAGTTGCAAGGAAGAATTCTTCACACCATGTGAAACGACTCAAGATAGTGAACCCAGATTGGTTGTAACTTGTGGGTACAGAGATACTTAAGAAACTAAGCAACTAAGAGTAGTTTACTTGGTCTTAACTATACGAAGTTGCAGTTGTCAGTTGTCAATTTATATAGTAGATTAATTTTGAGAGTATTCAAAACTTGACTAGGTTCCGGGGTTTTTCTGCCAAGCAGTTTTCTTCGTCAACAAAATCTTGTGTGCATGTGTGATTAATTTTATTTCTGCACTATAATTTCTTTTGACTTTCAACATTCGTATCATCACTAAATGACTTTCAGCATTATTGAAAACGCGGGGGTACCAAGTACACCACCATTTTTTCGTTCGGAAATTCGTATGGACAATTGCAAGTAGACCCACTTAATGATCCTTGACAATATGTATATAAAGTTTATATCTTTACTTATACTCAATCAACAAGTTTAATACAATGAGTCTGTGAACCTAATTGTTAAGAATATTAATTGGACGATCTCAAAAATCTCGTCTCATCTAAATAATCAAATCAGAATTTTGCTAAGTAATTAAACTTGTTATCTATCTTTCAAGATACGAAAATTCTACGAGAAACAAGTCTCGTAATTGATTATAATTAGATGGACGCATCTACTAAGATTGAATGCATACAACTTGCATAAATCCAATTATAAAGATAAACAATATAATACAGAAAAATAAAAAAACAAGACACCCGAAGTTTTATTAACGAGGAAACCACAACTGCAAAAAAAACCCGGGAGGTCGTCCAAATTTGAATACCAAACTGTATTAAGCCTATACAGACGCTAGCCTACTATCAGACTTCAGACTGGAATAGAGTTGAAACCGAATCCGCTGTACAAGAAATTCAGTTACAATCGATCTCCTTACGTCTCTTGAACCTCGCAAGGCTCTACACAATTGATTCCCTTAGCTAATGTCCTTTACATCCTAAGAGTTTCTTCAACCTTAGTGAAGATTTTTGATACCAATCTACCTCTAACAGATAAGCTTATTTGATTTCCCTTTATATCAAAAATCAAGGCTTGGAAATTTGTTTGCAATAGACAAATCTAGTAAACCTCACAATCCGGAACACTTACACTCACTTAGATGAGAAGCCTGGATTTTTTACCACATCTCAAGAACAATCTACAAAATATCACTTAGGTTCAACCAAACACAATAGAAGAATATACACTATGGTCTGGTGACCGAACCGTGTGAAATGACTGTTCGATTTGGAAAATATGTCATGTGAACAATAAACAATTTGATGTTTTTAAAATTCTTATGAATTTAATCATGATTCGCACACATAAGTATTTAAGTGACCAATGAAGTTTTAGAAGTGTTTACGAGAGTTATAGCAATGCTAAACATATTTAAAAAATAAGTCTTCGAGCATCTGCTAAATTCTACTGGGATATTTGGTGATACGGTTCGTTAACCGTAAGGCTAGTTCACGAGTCAGGGTGCTATGGTTCGTGAACCGGGTTCGCCAACCCTACTCGGCTCGAGAAATCATATGTACAATGTTCGTGAACTGGGTTCGCCAACCATACTTGCCTTGTGAACTCAGATGGACACGGTTCATGAACTGGGTTTTCCAACCTTAAGCCTTTTATACAACACTAAAAATTCACATCACCACAGTTCGTGAACTGTTCTCAACTGAACTTGCGGTTTACGAACTGGTTCGCCAACCTTCCATGTATTTCTGAAATCTGATATCTATGGTTTGCAAAGTGGTTTTCCAACCTACCTTGAGCAGAAATATCAGAAGTTCATGAATTTCTCTCTTACGATGTTCGAAACATTCGCAAATGATAAAATCACTTATATGAGCGATTTTTTAATTTATCCACAAATTAATTCTCAAACAATAAATTGTTTCAAACTAATATTGTTAAGGACCTTTCAACAGCTATGTTAGAACCATATTTCGAGAGGTTTAACAAGACAAGCTTGACTCTAAATTTCTTCTTTGTAAATCTACTAGAAGTCACACGACATAGTCTCAACAAATATAATGGTAAGATAGTGAGTAAAATAGAATGATTCAGTATTCACATACCCGAAACAGAAGTTCTTCAAATGCCTTCGTCGATCTTCAGTCTTCGAGGGTAATGTTTGATACTCAACTACCAAATTCTAACCTAGTTCTGAATTGACTTAGTAAACTAGAAATCAAGAAATAATTTTGATCATCTAACATTGATAACAAGCTTGAGATAGCAAAATTTATGGGTTCAACCGAGCATTGCTCTAACAATTATAATTACTATTTTAATTAAGTAATCATACTCGTACACTAACCCACTTGGTAACCGGTCCCGTGTTAGTTCGGTTTTGAACTCTGACTATTTACCAATTTAAATCTTAATGAAGCAATTCTTTGGCCATTATAGTTTTGGTAGAATTATACATGGTGTGCCTATATAGGTTGATACGAAAAGATTGTGTTGTACTCGGTACCCTTGTCATTGCAATTAGTATTAGAGAAGGCAAAAACGAAAAGATCTATCAATCCGTGTTTGGTGCGATCTAACCTATCAAGACAATGAATTCTGGTCCACATGAATCTAGTCCAAGATTCGATGGTACTATCTATGGTGGAAGTCTGATATGAGATCTTTCCTTCGATCTCGTGACTTTAATACTTGTGTATTAATTTTCGATGGATATGTACGTCTGAAAGTGGAAAATTTTGGAAACTGAGTTTAAAAGCTTAAAATCGTACACAGAAGGGGAAAGATTCTTTCTAATCAGAATTTAGATGGTTTGAATGCCGCGATACATATAGTGAGTCGAGATCTTCAGCATCATGTTTATAGATGTAAAACCTCTAAAGTGTCTTAGGACAATCTTGAGACCGTATTCGAAGATAACTCATCAAAAAGAAGCCATAATTCAAACTCTCACTTCTGACTAGGAAAATCTTCGGAAGGATGATAACGGTACTTTGAAGAGTTTCATGTTAAATTCTCTGAGATTATAAATGCATTTTTCTCTTAATGAAAGACTATTTCTGAAACAGATATAATATGCAAGGTTCTCAGATCTGAGTACGTGTCTAAGAAACATGACATCGTGGAAGACAAAGATTTATCATCCTTATCAAAAAGCACTCTTGTGGGAAAACTAAAGATCTTTGATCATGAGTTTCAGTCTAACAAAAGAAAAGACCTAGGCATCACCTTTAAGGATAATTCAAGGTCCAAGGCTCTAAATCCTGAACATTCTAGGGATTATACGACTCTAGATGATAATGAAGAAGCTGAAATAAATAACATTATATCACTCCTTACTCAACAATTCAAAAAACTCTTGAGATAACGAAAGAATTATCCTCTGCAGAACAACAATCTGTCACCGATAAAGAGAATACCTAGAACGATGAACAATATTCCTCAGTGCTACAAATGTCAATTCTTTCGTCATATCTCTCCAGATTTTCCCATGAATATTCGTCGGAAGAAAAAAGTGTATACTACAATATTTGATTATTCTCCAGAAGAAACTTGAAAAGACGAGGGTACCAAATACACCACTAATCTTTTGAATCCAATGACCTTCAAGCATATGAATAGGGAGAATGCTTTTATAATTAACTAATTTTAATACGGAAACACCAAAAGAATCTCAACAATATCGGTAGAATGGTCCACTCCGAATATTAACTGGATTAAGATTAACACTGATGTAGCGGCCAGAGGTCATCCGAGTTTTGCGGATGCAGGTTTCATTTGCAGGGACACCTACGCACGAATGGTAATGGCTCTAGCTCAACCTTTGGGAATTACAACTGCTTTAACAGGAGAAATTTGG
Organism: Papaver somniferum; assembly: GCF_003573695.1. Taxonomy (NCBI): domain Eukaryota; kingdom Viridiplantae; phylum Streptophyta; class Magnoliopsida; order Ranunculales; family Papaveraceae; genus Papaver; species Papaver somniferum. Next base: position 87,172,866 of record NC_039362.1, read on the forward strand.
GCTCTTCTTTTGGCATCGAGAACAACACCTGAAAGGCATCGAGAACAACACCTGAAAAATACGTACTGCAACTTGATTATTCTTCAGAAGAAACTTGAAAAGACGAGAATACTAAATACACCACCAATCTTTTGAATCCAATGACCTTCAAGCATACAAGTAGAGAGAATGCTTTTACAATTAAATAATTTTAATAGGGAAACAGTAAAACCACACGAACACCACAGTTTGTTATTCCGACACTAGCCAGTAAATTTCTTTCCGAACTGCTGATTCTCACAAGTAGTTCCGAGAATTTGAAATCTGGATAAGTTCGTTAGTTAGTTAGTTAAGAAGTCAATCACAAGGTCAATAAGTAGTCAAAATATCACTTACTTTAATTATTACCAGAGCCGGTTGATAATGGTTCACATAATGCATCACTTGCATTTTAATTTGCACCCAAAACACAAGTCTAAAAGAGGAGAGGGGCTTCTATTATTTTGAATTGTTTAAAAACAAAAAAAAAAAACAAAAAAAAAAACTGAAAGGAACCCCAAGTCAAGTGGAAAATGACATGTGAAAGTAGTATTACTTGGATATAACCTCCCATTCACTATAAACTACACCAAAGTACCAAACCAATCTTCTTTCGATCACAGTTCCAGTGCCAGGCCCTTCTGGATGTGGAGTGGTGTTTCGCGATTCTCATGGCTTGGTTAAAGAATTTTTAGCTCAGAATTTGGGTTTTAACAATTCTTCATGTGCCCAGCTCTGGGAGCAATTTATGCTCTCCGTTTGGCATGCACAAAGAGAATACAAAGGCTCTGGCTTGAATGTGACTCTACTTTTGTTTTACAGGCTACCAAAAATCCAAATTTGGTCTGTTGGACGCTATCTACCCACTGGAACAATTGTTTGAAATTCGCATCTTCAATTCAATTTGTTTGTACTCGTATATACCGTGAAGATAACTCGGTGGCAGACTTTTTGGCCAAGCACGATGCTATGGTTGAGTCTCGTTGGTGGATTGAGCCTCCAGATTTTACAAGATGGAAGCTCCTCATAGATAATTTTATCTTTCCATTGTACCGTTTTCGTAATATATAATAGTTCTTTTTTCTTTGCTCTTTTTCTCTTTTCTTCTTTTTCTTGTTGGAGGTAAGGCCTAGTCCCCCTCTTTCTTTTTTCTGATTTTAATAAAATTGTTGCCCAGTGTGCCTTTGCCATGGGTAGTTTCTTAAAAAAAAAAATTCATTTTCCTGAAGAGGTTAAAGAATTGTATCACGAATCATGACGTTAGTTATAAGTTTGGCAGTGCTCTTTTTTATAGAATAGGGGTAGCTATCCAAAAGGGTGTTGGTGCCCAGCTTGTTGTCAGTCTACCCACCAACTTATTGCCAAATGATTGTAATTATTTAATATATGATTAATAATATAAACTTGTCTCTAAAAAAAAACCTCAGCCCCTCCACCCTTCATCCCGGTTGAGCCCATTCAATGTGATGATATCAGTGTAGACACAACAATAGTTCTTAAGGCTATAAAGAGCTTCCTTAAAGGCACGTCCTGTGGGAGAAACGGCTTGAGAGCTCAACATCTTCTTGACGCAATGAGTGGTGCCTCCAACGCACTCATAGATGAATTACTTTCTTCTTTAACCAAAGTAGTTAACCTTTGGTTGGCAGGACGTTGCCCCTCTGCACTTGGTGAATATATTGCGAGTGCTCCACTCACTCCACTGCAGAAACCAGGTGGTGGTTTACGCCCCATTGCAGTGGGCAATATTTGGAGACAATTAGTATCCAAGCTTGCTGCTACTTGCGTTGGGAAGGAAATGGCGTTATACCTTGGTGATTTTCAATTTGGCGTAGGGGTGCCTTGCGGCGGTGAAAGTATACTTCACTCCGTTAAAAGACTCATGGAATTGAAAGGTGATAGGAGTGATATGTCAATGCTACTAATTTATTTCTCCAACGCTTTCAACATGGTCGAAAGAATTGCGTTACTTCGTGAAGTCAGATTACAATGCCCAACAATTTCGTATCGGGTCGAATTCTGCTATGCACATCCCGCCAGGATGTACTACAATGATGCCATCCTCTCCTCCGCTCAAGGGGTGCAACAAGGTGACCCACTTGGTCCCTTACTATTTGCACTCACTTTACATCCCATCATCAAGAAGATTGCTTCTCAATGCTGCCTCGACCTGCAAACATGGTACTTAGATGACGGTACGTTAATTGGCGACACCATGGAAGTTTATAAAGTGCTACGTGTTAGAGCATTGCTCGTTCGAACTCGCATGCGTTGCTATCTCAAGTGTGTTTGTCAATGTTAGTGATCAAAACTATATTCTTGATTTCTCGTATACTTATGACTAAGTCTCGGTCTAGATAGTTAGGAATAGTTGAGCTCCAGACTCCATGGCTATTATCTTACGAAGACGAAGAACTACTCAAGGAACCAGTGTAACTTCATCCGACCAAAAGGTATGTGGAGACTTGAACTCATCTGTCACTCAAAAGTCTATCTACTCTATCTCCTACTCTTAAGACAAAAGTCTTAGAAGTATGATAGTTTTCATACATACACATTTGCTATTTCGAGCCGAGTTTACCCGCCTATCTTTTTCTCGAAATATGTGTTGGTAAGCTTTTGCTTTAACCATTTTCATCTTTATCCATGACTTAAGTCATGATGACGTTTCAATCTTAAAAATAGATTTGATGACGATACTCGATTCTTTATGTCTAACGACTATTATAACATTATAGAAGAATGTTTCAATGATTGAAATGTAGAGTTGAGATTACGTAACCAACTGTGAATATAAGCATATATAGTGTGTTCGCACATTAGTGTATAAATCCATGTGCCGGAAACTCAAATCAAAAATTTTTGCTGAGTTTTGAAACTCATGTCCTGTATCTATGGTACACGTACCCGTACACGTACCTAAGCTGGTTATATTTCTCAAATCGGTAGTTTCATGAACTTAAACAATAAATCAATAAGGAATGCAATCTTTGCAAACCGTGGCTATATTGTTCATGAATTGATTCAAGTGAATCAAACCGATTTTGTTTCAATTGTGTCTATGTATAAAGATCTAAGCAATTGAACAACTCTTGAACTAGTTCTTATGAGTCATTTGAACTAGTTATGAGAAAGATGAATATGGTTAATATGAAAGTGCTCATATGGCTAACCATTGGTTAACTATTTGTGAACCAACTAAGTGTACACGTTTAGGTACGGTTACTCAAACCTAAATGAACACATTTCATTTGTGTTGACAAGATAAGTTTCGATCTAACGGTTGAAAGATATTAGCTTGGATAAATCAGGTTTTCTATCTAACGGTGAATGTTGAATGATTCGTTACCAAGGTAACTTGGATTGCAAACCATAATTTGAAAACTATATAAGGGAGACGTCTAACAACTGGAAAAACTAATCCCCACACCTCCTGTGTGATACTAGTTAGTTTGCTAGAGTCGATTCTCCTTTAGCCGTAGGTTTCTTCTCGAGACCCTGTCGGTTAACGTCTTAAAGACTTCATTGGGATTGTGAATCCAGACGAAACTGCTTCTCTTGTAGTTGAGCGATCTGATCTTGCCATTTTCTATCGTACGAGTTCAATTGTAAGATTGGCTTGAGATTATATCTCTAATAGGGCAAGATAAAAAGAAATCACAAACATCTTCGTCTCATCGTTTGTGATTCCGTAATATCTATTTTCGCTATCATTCGATCTAGATTATTGTGAGGTGATTGATAATACTAGGTTGTTCTTCGGGAATATAAGTCTGGTTTATCAATTGGTTCATGTTCACCTTGATTTTATCAAAAGACGGAACAAAACTCATAGGTTTATCTGTGGGAAACAGATTTATCTATCATCGTAGACTTTTCTGTGTGATACATATTTGTTTGTTAAAGTCTTCGACTTTGGGTCGTAGCAACTCTTGGTTGTGGGTGAGATCAGCTAAGGAAATCAAGTGCGTAGTATCATGCTGGGATCAGAGACGTAAGGAGCGCAACTGTACCTTGAATCAGTGTGATATTGATTAAGGTTCAACTACAGTCCAGACCGAAGTTAGTTTGTAGTAGGCTAGTGTCTGTAGCGGCTTAATACAGTATGGTGTTCAATCTGGACTAGGTCCCAGGGTTTTTCTGCATTTGCAGTTTCCTCGTTAACAAAATTTCTGGTGTCTGTGTTATTTCTATTCCGCATTATATTTTGTTATATAATTGAAATATCACAGGTTGTGCGTTGTATCGATCAATTATTAAATCCAACCTTTGGTTGTTGATTGGAAATTGATTGATCCTTTGATATTGGTCTTTGGTACCATCCAAGTTTATTATCCTTGTATTTGATAAAGACTCGCAAATTCTTATTTGCTTGAGTAAAGATCAAATCAAGAGATAGAGATATTAACTCCTTGATATACTTTTTTATTAAGATTGAGTCTGAATGCCTAGTTGATTCTCTTAAAAGTATATTGGATTTAGTCCATACATATTGCTAATTGAAATATTGGGTGTGGTTGTTAGACCCCCGCTTTTTCACTACGCATCATCCAGATTGAAGGAATCTCCAGAGGCCTCCATCTTAACATTAACAAAACTGAATTGTTCTGGCCAACGGCAGATCCGAGAAGCCTTGATGCTGATATTTTCCCACACGACATTGGTCGACCCTCACTAGGGTCAAATTACTAGGAGGTTCGGTAAGCCTTAACCTTCAGTTTTGTAAAGACATGGTTATGCAAAGGGTGGACAAAACACTTCAACTTATGGCAGCAGTCAAGAAACTTAAAGACTCCCAATGCGAACTATTACTGTTACGCAATTGCTCAGGCGTCTCTAAGCTGTATTTCACCATGCGGACAACAAATTCGTTAGCCCTGGAGGAAGATAAATCACACTATGATGAACACCTGTTCCAGTACCTGCGACAGTTAGTGACGGCAGACGGCGCTGGCTTTGGCCCTCTACAATATCGCCTTGCCACTCTACCAATCAGGGACGACGGTCTGGGAATATACAAATGTCCGATACTTCTAACTACTGTTATTTAGCCTCCCAGTTTCAGACTCAGCCAGTTCAGCGCATCATTTTACACGCCAATACGTCAGATGGACCAAGCCCCATGTGCCAGCAGGCCATACAACAATTCACTGAGGTTAGTGGCATTTCATCTTCTTTGCTTAGCTTTGACAACACTGCCCCTCTTCCCATGCATTCAATGCATTCACTGGCAGTATTGTACTTTGACGAGGTGAAGAAGCAGCTACCCACCAAGTTCAGCCTGTCTGAACGTGATAGTGTTTTGTGGCAAAGCAACCGATTGAAACATGCCCAAGATTATTTGCTCTCCATTCCAATCAGTGGGCTGAACCAAACACTGGGACCAAGACAGTTTCGTTGATTTCTGAGTTATCGTATGGGTATTCCCCTCTTCCCTGAAGGCAGTCGTTGTACTAGCTGCAATAGAGATATGGACATATATGGCGGCCATGCATTACACTACGCCAGTGAAGTCGGACTTAAATTTAGGCATGATTTAGCTCAAGATATCTTTGTGGACATATGCTTTCGTGCTGGTGTCTCAGCAAGAAAAGAAGTATTACTCGGCTTTAGTGTTGATGGGAACCATACCTTGCTTTCGGCTGACTTGTTGGTGTACAATTGGGAAAATGGGAAGGATACATTCCTAGACGTCACAATGGTCTCTCCCTTTACAAGTGATATACGGTCTTTCGTCCCAGGTCAGGCCATTACTAAAGTTGTTCTTCGCAAATGCAACAAATACTTGGCTACTTGTGAATCCCATGGATACGGTTTTGGCGTTTTCGCTTTCACCACCTTAGGAGAATTAGCCGCAGATACGGTGGATTTCTTGAAGCGACTCAAGAACTGCCTTGCAAACAATGACGCAGATTGTGGCACAAGCAGATTTTTATTTCATAGAGTAGGTATGGCAATCCAAAAAGGTGTTGGTGCCCAGCTAGTGGCTCGGCTGCCATCTAACTCATTGTAATAACACTTACAGTATGTTTATTTTTAATAAATGCCTCTGATGGCCTCTTCCAAAAAAAAGAAAAAAAAATCACAGTTCCAGTAACCGCAAGCCCATGTATTCAATCCAACAAAAATGAAAACTTCAAAGTTTCAACCTAAATTCAGACTGGATAATCTTCATTGATGCTTCTTACAAGAAAGAAGATTCTTCGATGGGATTTTCTTTCATCCTGTACTCTGCTGATGAAGAGACCTTCATGCACCTTTCAACGGGTTTGGAGTGGGCTACATCAGCTTTTCATGTAGAAGCAAAAGCCTCACTGAAGGCAATTACGTGGTTAAAGGATAATATCTTATCAAGTGTGGTCATTGCAACTTTGGTTCAACATGTAGGACAAGCTATGTTAACATACCAGACGGCAAACTTTCTAATCCCCAAGAATTTCTGCCATAAAATAGATGCTCACCTAAATAGATTCTGGTGGGGAGAAGATCCAAAGTCAAAAAAGAGGAAGCTACACTTATTGGCCATTGAGAATATCTGCAAAACAAAGAAAGAAGGAAGGTTGGGATTTAGAAACAGTGAAATCAATAACCTTGCTATGATGGCAAGAAGTGTTTGGAGACTTATGGAGAACCCTAATTCTCTATGGGCAACTGCCCTGAAAAGAAAAGTACTTCCCTAGAACTGATATCTTACATGCTAAGTGTCCAAATACAACATCATGGGCATGGAAATGTATTTATAAAACTATGGAAAAAACTAAACCATTCATCACATGGGTGGTAGGGGAAGGAAAATTCATAGATCCTTGGTGTGACAACTGGATTCCAAATAAAGGAGTTGCAACACCAAAGGATAATACGGTACCTGATCCTAATCTCACAGTGGCAGATCTTATCAACCATGAGAACAGAACATGGGACTCAACTAAACTGAGTGCTATCTTTGATCAATCTTCTATATAGAAGATTGAAGACATACCTTTGACTCTTATCCCTTCAAGAGATAGAAGGATAAGGGTAAATGCTAGAGATGGGAAATTCACTACCAAAATTGCATATCACAGCCTCTCCTCAAGAGGTGACATTGACAATTCCGACTTATGGAGCAAGCTGTGGGTTCAAAAACTTTCTGCAAGAATAAAATTATTTGTGTGGAAGTTCTTAAAGGAGCCTTGCCTGTAAACCTAATTCTAGGTCAGAGAATACACACCTCAGACCTAATTTGCACAAGGTGTAAATTGAAACAAGAAAGTATAATGCATGCATTAGTCTCATGTTCACATCTTAGCACAACATAGTCTCAAATAAACATCATAAATCACCAGTTTCATGATCTTACCTTTGATGAATGGATCAGATATTGGTTGCAGTTGAACCCTTATAATGATGTTTCTAATAGAATTGGTACATACCCAATGATAGCCTGTATGTGCTGTTCAAGACCAGTAGAAACATAATTGTTCATACTGGAATAGTTGAAGAACCAACCTCAATTTTGGCTAGAGCAAAATTGATGCTACTGGTGCAAATCAATCAACCACACCTCCAACAAATTGTTGCAATTACACCGATCTCTGATATCTCAACTTGGATTTCTCCACTTGTTAATTGAATTAAAATTAACTGTGATGGGGCTTGGAATCTCTACTCAGAAACAGGGGGGATTGGATTTGTATTCCGAAATTCAGATCACCAATTCATTCTTGCAGAAGCTTTACATGTTGGTTGTTGCTCGGCAGAAGAAGCGGAAATCAAAGCAATAAGAGACGCCATGAGAACTGCCTGGGAAAGGAAGAATCAACAAATCCTAATTGAAATCGACGTTGAAGGAGTAATTGAGAAGATAACTAGGAAAGATTTTTGTGGCGACCAGAGAACCCAAGCAATTTGGTCTGATATTGAATACCTAATTACAAAGCTTAAGGCAATCTCTTTCACTTATGTTAACCGCACCAGTAATATGGTTGCCCATAATGTAGCTAAGTGGGCAAAAAACAATAAAAATATTATGGCTTGGTCTTCACCACCGGTCTGGCTTATGCCATGTTTAAGTGCTGATCATATACCGGCACGCCACATTGTGGCATTGTAACCCTGTTTGTCGTTTGAATCTATAGAATAAAAAAACGTTGCCTCTGTCTGGGGATAGATCTACCGTCCAAAAAGGGTGGGACAAATCCAAACGTCCATTGACATATCCGCGGCCCGGCCAAAGATAAACTTAGAAAACCAAATCACGACATATCTATAGCGGCCCGACCAAAGATAACCGGACAAATCTAACCCTGACAACCTTCCTTATATAATTAGGTTTGTAACTAACCTAGGAAAAGTGTGGGTGTCTTTCCACCAGATACCACTTGGCGCTACACAATAGTAAGATAACGTGTAATGATGAGTTATTGTGCAGGAAAATTTGTTTCAACCAAACTGGTGCTTGATACAGAGCGTCACGAAGACTGTTAGTAAAGGAAAGAACCCGTATTTGCTACATCAATGGTAATTTCATACCGGCAGGAGAATCCCAGTTCCAAAACGATATATCACCAATTAAAGATGGTGTCTATATGGAATAGAAAAAAAAATCCTGCATGTACGAACTTGGATTTCCAAATGAGGAAAACCAACTAAAACTAAAATTTTGATCGGAACCAACATTACAATAAGCACAGTCACAATTTAGATCAATTTGGTTTTTTTATTTTTAAACTACGTGGATCATCTCAGGTAGAGCTCTCATAAGTTCATCAAAATTTAGCGATACACGTAAGCCTCATCAACCAATTGAGCAGCTGGACGAACCCTTAAATGAGAAGAATAAGAAGATGGTCCTTCAAATTCGGCAATGTTTGTGACTGGTGGTGGACAACAATTTGTTGGTGTCTCACCAGGCGTAAGATTTGTTGGGCGGCAATTTAATGCATCTGGTGGAATTATGGGAGCCGCAATAGACATACTATCTGCACCAAAACCATCACCATATATACCTACTACTAAACCAATAAGCATATCCCTTCTATCAATGAAACTACTGCTATAAATTCCATAATTCTAGACAGGTCCATCGTCCGAAAGAGGTAGGACAAATCCGGACGTCCGTAGCAATTGCTACTAAATATGGCCTAATTGTTAGCGAAAGAATATTTTTCACACTGCACGAAAAATGTATTAAGAGCATATGCAATCATCCATACATTATCGTAAGCATATAAACAGTAGGAGTTCAAATCAAATGATCCACCCCCTAAACTGCTTCCATCTAGATACGTGATAGAAAATCGTATTTTTCTTTTTGAATCCAGAGTGTGTAGACAAAGTGTAAGAACACCTTGCACTGCATATGCAGTTGTTTTGAAAGAGAAAATTTTGAATCCAAAACTGTTGAGTGCCAAGTTGTAGCAATCCAAACAGATTCACTTTTCATCGTTCGAAGATTCTTAGCTACATCAAATACTAACAGACCTGATTTAACGTAATTATTTAAAACACCAATCTGTCATTCCACCAATGCAAGCTTAACTAATACATATTCCGGGTTATTTCCATGTTTGGAGGAAGCGCTGCTTTTTAAGAAATTCTGCAGCGTCGTTCTGCAAGTTTATCGCCTAATGCAGCAATGTCATTCCATTTTTGATTATCATCAGTGAAAAAGCAATTATCACCTCTCTCCAAGCGTAATATCTATCCATATTCGCAACTGCTGTCATCTGGAAAAGATCAGATGGGTTGTCTGAACAAAGAAGTGGTACTGAAGCGATGAGGGTGGGATACAAAGAAGTGAAACACAATAAAGGTATTCAGAGTTTATTTGATATGACAGAACATGCGCAGTTCGAAAAATTTGTGGGCCCGTTGTTTGTTATGATAAGAAGATGATATGGGTATTTCATCATGTGAAGATGATAAGTAAGTTGGTAATAATGAATTAAAAAAATTGGTAAAGAATTAAGAAATTTACACATCAAATAAGTGAACTATTCAAGCATTTCAAATAATAAATTTGACTAATGCACCTAATCTTTCATTACTTATGTGAGATTTAGTTAAAATAAAATAGAGGGGGTAGAGCCTCGTGATCTGCAATGATGACTGAGCAGAGAACGGATGCATGCAATGGTCTTTCTATAGATGATATTTTGGAAAAGCAGTTCAGCTGGACTTATATACGTTCACGTTTGGGTAGAATCAAAACTTATCAAAACTTTATCGGGCAATTATCAATGAAGCTTAGTTAGATAAACTTCAAAATTGGAGATGTAAATCCCTTCCCTTATTCTGATCATTCTCCATTTTTTAGGTACTCTTTTGCTAGCAAAAGGGGTTCCCATCCTGCTTTTCGTGTTCAAAAGTTGTGGTTTTCTTACCCTGACTTTTTGCAGTTGGAAACCCGCCTTAGTTTGGCATGCCTACATTTTTTTCATCATAATATATGTTTAAGAGGTTAAAAAATATTGCCCTAAAAGGCTGGAAGCCTGGAGAGTCTGTGATGTAAGCATAAGACTAAAACAAGTTGAGTTGCTTTAACATCAGTAGTTTGGTAATTTAGATGATGACCCTGCCAATGAGGTACAAGAAAAAAAATTAGCGTAACAGGTTCGTATTTAGTCTGCTACTTCGCTTAGGAAAAAAACAACTAAGTAACTGCAAATGGAGAATGGGGATAACAATACAAGTTTATTTCATAGCATTCGGTAGAGGAGGAGTTACCACAGCATCTCTCAACATCGTGCCATAGGTCCCGGCTAACTTACAGGCTGACTAAAATTGTGCCAAAGAGGTTGAGCCGCAAAAAATAAAAATAAAAAAAATTAATAGAATCCATTTTTTTTTAATTTATATTTATTATTTTAAAAACGAAAAGGAGCTATGGCAAAATCCATTTTATTTTATTTTTTGACAACGAAAAGGAGCTATGGCAGAACAAATGAAGGTATGATCTCTTCAATGCTTAATATCTCTATTCAAACATTCAATCTCCAAAAAAAAATGTTATTCCTTTATTTCCATGCGGTATAAGGGATGAAACCTGATAGGAATCAGACCCAGTATCGTTTTCTGTACCGTTTGATCAAATGTTGTTGTGAATTAAAGTCAGATGGGTTGTGGGTTTTGTTTGTTTTGTGAGATTTTGAAGATAGGATAATAACATTCACTTGTCTGATTAAACAGTTGCGCATCATCCGTTTGGTAAAATGACTGGTAGTGATAAATTAGATCCCTGGTTAAGTCCTGCTTGAGGGTCTTCTTTGTTTATAGAGGTGGATTCGAAGGTTTTAAGTGTCATCCAGTCCAGAGATGTTATTCTTTTGTGTTTGGCTAGTATAGTTTGTCACGGGAACTTACAAAATTGAGTGTAGCTTGCGGTTGCTTCCGTGTGAAAGTGGTCCTGCTTATCATGTTTACTAACTGGTGTAGCTTAGGCTCGATGTTCAAACTTGCCTGAGTGTAGTTCGTCATTTTTAATATGCAGAACTTCTGTTGGAGAAACACAATGGAAAAACGGAAACGCTGTCTGCAGGTCAACACTTTAAAACTAGGAAGTGTGCTTAGGGTCTTAGGCAAGCTTGATACCTGCTTAAGCTGCTCATATTTAACGGGTTTGAACTCAAAGAATTCGTCATTTCAGCATTTTTTATTTTTGGTAGTCATTTTTATGCTATTGGTGGTCAGAATTTAATAGTGGATGCTATTTTGGTTATGATGTTCCAAACCATAGTTCTGGCCTTGATGGTGATTTTTTGAGGTCGTAGGTGTACCTTAAGAATTATGATGTACTAATGATGAATTTTTAGGAAGTTTCTTCGTTGGTCTCTCGTGTTTTACAGCTATGAATTCCAACACTTACGGGCACATCAATGTATGCTTGTACATAACTATGTTTTAAATAGAGTTTTAGTGCTTCAAAATATGACTAAGTTGTACGCAACTGTGTTTAAATAGAGTTTGACGCTTAAACAGATTGACGTCGGCATGTATAAATTTATTCTTAGCTTTTTCCAGGCTCATTGTGCGTGCATGTCTGCTAGTTAAACAGCATAAGAAATGCAGTGTTCGAGTGTTCCGGCTGCTTTGAAAGCATTCCCTCTTGCAAGATTGTTGATAATAAGACAAGCTTGTAGCAAATTATTCATTGGAGGTACTCTCTCTCTCAAATATAGTGTGTACCATTTTGAACACAAAAATCATTCTTAAGTTTTTATAACATCAATTCTCATGAACATTACAATGCCAACCTTCTCAGCCATGATCTATATGTCCTTAGAATCGTAGGAAATATTAGTTTGAGAGATGATTTAATCACTATTGACCTTATAACTTTAAACATTGCCTGAGTAAGATACAATAGATGGAATGAATGTTTGAGAACATGATCACATGAATGTAGTTGATTTGCAATAAAATTTTAGTTGTTGTAGATGAAAACTTAAAGAGAAAAAAGAAAAGTGTCCTCTGTAACATGAAATGCTTCATCTTTAGAAGCACCCTTTGACCTCAGTGGAGTGAAATGAAAAGCCATTTTGTGCCCCATTACTTGTTGGTATGTCATACGTGTATAAGCATTGTATGGTGAAGTCATAATACTTAAACATGACAGGTCTTTCTCATGACACCAACGAACCTGTACTCAAGGAAGCTTTTGAGCAACATGGCAAAATCATTGAAGGTATTCCATTTTAATCCGAAGTCTGCATTTTCTGAAGCTACTAAATGACAGAATATATTTTTAAGGATATGAACGTTATTTGCTCAATCAGTTAAGGTTATATGTGATCATCGGAGTGGGAAATCAAAAGGGTATGGGTTTGTGCAGTTCATGTCTGAAAAGTCAGCTAGCTCAGCTTTAGAAGAATTGAATGGTCAGGTAAGAATTTCAAAAAAAAAACTAAAATAGTCCCCATCTAGGTTAGGATGCTTTGGTTTTAACTTAATGTTGGACTTTACAATGTTTCAGTTATTAGATGGTAGAAACATACGCGTATTCTATGCAAACAAAGATGGATGACAGAAACTGTGGCATACAAGGCTTGCTGACTTAATCATTGAATGTGCTATCTGAGCTCAAATTTAGATGAAAATGGTCATCCAAGTTCTGGAAAGGGATCATCTCTTATTTTAAGGGACCATTGTGGCAAATCGTAAGCTTTTGGTTCAGGACAAAATCAAGAAAGTTACCAGTGTTTTCAAGAGAACTAACCAGAGTGAAGATTTATTTATTTATTTATTTTCTTACCAAGAAATGTTCGGTTAATGTGATACTTCAAGGTAGTCACTGAACTGACTCGAGCAAAATCAAAATTTCAAAACAGAATGTCATTTATTACTTGTATTTCTTTAGGATAAATAACCACAATTTGATACTTCAAGCTGGTCACACTGATCTGACTCAGGCAAAACAGGTTAATGTGATGCTTTAAGCTAGTCACTGAACTGACTCAGGCAAAATCGAAATTTCAAAACAGTGGCATTTATTGCATGTACTAACTTCCAAAAAAAAAAAAAAATTATTACATGTACTTTTCTTTAGGATAGATAACCACAATTCGATCAATCATAAATGTCTATTGTACATAGGCAAGCAATTATCAATTTTGTAAGCATAAGTTCATATAAAAATGAATCAATTCATACCAAGGGAGCTGGTTAGACACAACTACACATGAGTCGTATCGTATGATCCTCCTGATCAGCGTGTTTAAACAAACAAAGCAACATTTTTAACCCTAAACGCGTGTACATACATAGTTTCTTGTTTGTTCACATCTGGTAGATACTAGTCTCCACGTGTGATATGTTCGTGCTTTTGACATTAACTAGCTGTGGGCCCACGCTGAAAGGATCTGATCTGATATCCTTCCGATTTTCCGACAACGTAACGGTGGAGGGTCGAGATCGTCTGTGCCACTGCTTGTGTGTGCCCTATGTGCCATACCAATAGAAACACGCCACATCATTCCTCTCATTAACCATGACTAACTAAATAGATTTTCTATTTATACAACACTAATCGATTAGGAAAGATAATTAATTAGTTAAAGAAGATATTACAAATCCAAGAGAAAATACCGTGTTTCTATTGGTGTGGCACATAGGGCACACCCAAGCAGTGACACAGACGATCTGGACCCAACGGTGGAGGTGTCTTTGAAAGATAAAAAGAGGAAATTCAGGGATTTTTTTTCTTCTTTTTTTTTTTCTGTAATGTGAGAGTAGACTGTAGAACCCAAATATTCCACAGACGGATAGAGACCAAAAAAAGATGGAGTCTGAAGATCTGCATGAATCAGAAATTCCTGCTTCCTCTAATTTGTCACCCAGAGAGCAAATACTGAAAGATGCTGTGATGAAATTGTTCATGGCTAGACATTCATCTGAGCCTCCTTTACTGAAAGCACAGAAAATCAAACTCATTGAAGATAATATTTCTTCGTTTTTCCCTGCTTTAAGAACCAGGCCAACTCATCCTCCTTATGCAACGGTTAGACCCTCTTCTCCTTTTCTAATTGAACTCAATCTGTAATTCTGTATTGATTACTAAATAATAATATGTATTTGTGTGTTTTTTACATGAATTCATGTTTAATTTTAGATGGTGATGGAAGCAATTAAGGAAATGAATGAAGAAGGAGGTTCAAATGTGGATGATATTTCAAAATACATTGAAATGAATTTTCAGGGGTTACCATTTGCTCACTCCCATTTTCTTAAACATTATCTCAAAAAGCTTGTTGATTCTGGTGAGATCTTATATTCTTGTTATAATGCTTGTTATGCACTCCCACCACACCTTAATTGTAAACCTACTAGTCCGGAACGGGAAAAGGAACATGAACAACAACATCAGCAGCAGCCGGAGCAGGAGGAGAAGAGGAGTCGGGGTAGGCTTCGTAAAAAATACGTGGCTGGTGAGGAAGGTGATAGTTTGGTGGGTTCCGGTGACCTTGGGAATTTGTCCCAGGAAAATTCTGTAGTACGAACTGATTCGTTACAGTTATGTCGCGATAACAATGAGGACTTGATGGAATTGGGTGGAGAAGGAGAGAAGCATCAGCAAGGCGATTACAGTAATATAGTGTTTGCACTCGAAGCGAATCCATTGCAGCATCAGCGGGCCTTGATCGATTGTGCTAATATAGTGGTTGGACTTGAAGCAAGTCCGGCACAGCAGCAACAGTTAATGGATGGAGGAAGGCCAAGTAGGATATATGTAAACCAGCAGGAAATTGTAGAGCAGCATCACCAATCTGCTTGTGTTAAGCAGATACTGGAAGCAGGAAAAAGAAGAGGTCGAGGGAGGCCACGGAGGATACATGCACACCAGGAAACAGTAGAGCAACAACACCAAAAGGGAGTTGTAGAGGAACCCTTGCAGCAGCAACAGGAAATTGTAGAGGAACACTCGCAGCAGCGACAATACAAGGGCCGAGGAAGACCACGTAAGATACATGCACACCAACAGGAAAATGTAGAGCAACATCACCAGAGTGCTGATTCTAAACCAGTGGTTGAAATTGAACCAGAATTCTCGCAGGAACCATGTCCAGGGAGACTACTTGGGATGCAGGAAGAACAAGAAACAGAAGAGCAGCGTAATCCTACAAGTGCTTATTATACAGTGGTTGAAAATGAAGAGGGGTCCTCACAGAAACAACATTCTAAACGTCGAGGCAGAGGAAGACCTCGTAAGGAACCTGTAAAACAAGAAACTATGAAGCACCATACTCCAATTGTTGAGAATAATACAGTGGTTGGAATTGAAGTGGGACCATTGGACCAATTGTCTGAGCCTCGAGGAGTACCATCTAAGAAATGTGAAGCTAAACAGTCAGAAATGAGCAAGAGCATCTCGATTTCTTGTGATGACGAAGATGGTTTGGTACATGCACACCAGCAGGAAATTGTAGAGCAACATCACCAGAATGCTGATTCTAAACCAGTGGTTGAAATTGAAGGGGGGTCCTCAGAGCAACCAAAGTCTAAACGTCGAGGAAGAGGAAGACCTCGTAAGGAACCTATAAAACAAGCAACTGTGATGCAGCATACTCCAATTGTTGAGAATATTACAGTGGTTGGAATTGAAGTGGGACCATTGCACCAATCGTCTGAGCCTCAAGAAGTACCATCTAAGAAATGTGAAGCTGAACAGTCAGAGATGAGCGAGAGCATCCCGATTTTTTATGGTGACGAAGATGGTTTGATAGTCTTGGGTGAAGGTGATACTCTGACTTCCGCGATTGATGCAATTGATGCTCCAGCAATGGAAAACCAGCCTCAAAGGATGGCTGTCGCTGAGGAAGGTGATGCTGAACAAACACATCAACTGGCAATAACAGAGCAGCAGCATCGGAATATTGAAGCTATTCTAGCTGTTGGAACTGAGGTTGGGTACGTGCAGGCAGAGAAGAGTGAGAAATGTGAAACTGAACATGCAGAGATGATACAAACATTTTATGGTGATGGTTCTGAGAATGAAGCCCAGACGATGGAAAACCAGCCTCCAGAGATGGCTCTTGCTAAGGAAGAAGATATTGAACAAATACACCAAGTGGGATTAATAAGGCAGCAACATCGGGACATCGATGCTAATCTAGCTATTGAAACTGAGGTTGCGCACATGCTGGGTTTGATAGTCTTGGGTACTGGTAATAGTCCGACATCTGTGATTGAAGCTCTGCCGACGGAATACCAGCCTCCCTGGATGATTATCTCGGACACAGGTAACACTGAACAAATACACCAACAGGGAATAATAGAGCAGCATCATCGAAATATCGATGTTAATCTAGCTGTTGGAACTGAGGTTGCGCACCTGCAGGCAGAAATTAATGAGAAATTTGAAACTAAACAGGCAGAGATGAGTGAAAGCACGCAAACATTCTTTGGTGATGAAGATGGTTTGATTTTCGTGGGTAGTGGTAATAGTTTCGCTTCTGTGATTGAAGTTGTACCATTAGAGTGCCAGCCTCCATGGATGGCTCTCTCTGAGGAAGATGACACTGAACGAATACACCAACAGGGTATGATAGAGCAGCAGAACCGAAACACTGATGTTAATCTAGCTGTTGGAACTGAGATTGAGCACATGCTGACAGAGGTGAAAGATAAATGTGAAACGGAACAGGCACATATGAGTGAGAGCATACAATTTTTTTATGGTGATGAAGATGGTTTAATAGTTTTGGGTAATGATAATAGTTTGACTTCTGCAATGGAAGCTCCTCGAATGGAAAACCAGCCTCCTTGGATGGATGTGACCGAGGAAGGTGACACTGAACAATTACATCAACAAGGAATGTTAGAGCAGCAACACCCAAATATCGATTTTAATCTAGATGTTGTAATCGAGGTTGGGCATGTACAGACAGAACAGCAGCTTAATCATAGAGGAAGCATGACTAGAACACATAAGCAAAGTAAAACTGAACTAGAAGAGAAAAGTGAGAGCATAAGACTATGTGCTGATGATTCTACTGAAGGTGGATTGGCAGGAGAGGTTTCTCCTGACAAAAGACCAAAAGAAGTGGCTTTTCCCGACAAAAGACGAAAAGAAGTGGTCACCTTGCTGCAGCAACAGTCGAAACGTCAACTTCGGCCAAGGCCACACGAACCGTATAAAGGAAGGCTTCGCAGACTGAAGCACACCACATATCATCTTTAAGAAGATAATTCATCAATCTATGCAAAGATGTGCCAAGAGGCAGATGGATTAGTAGCCTAACATAGCATTTGTCGGGGTAAGTTATTCTTAAAAGTGATGAATGCTAGTGTATTAGATGCTACTTAATGGCCTGAGAAACCTAACTGTAAGTTTGAGAAAATCAGCCCTAAGGGCCTACTGAGTTTGTATCTCAGGAATTCCGCTTTGTAGCGAGTCTGCCAATTCTTCTACCTTCTGTTTGGTGAGGAAGGTAAGAGACTTCCCATATGGCTCCGTACCTAGGCTTCGGTTTGTTCTTTAGATATTGGAAGTTTTGTACATATTATCTTATTGACCAAATGGAGTTCACTTGCATTGCTCATTTAAAATGTGGGACTGAATGTTCTTTCCAGCCTGATGATGAGAAGAGATATTATGAACGTTAGCATTTGGTTTTGTGCAGGTGAAATCCCAAGCAAGATGAGCTAGTCTGGTTCACGTGACATTTCAGTATCAGCTTGTAAGTTGTAACCGAGGGACGAGATTTTTAAGCACACGCTTGGTAGAGGCCAGAGGGATCAGTAGAACAATCTTTAAAAGGGTGCATAAAATTGAATTCAGTTTTGAGCTGTAGTGTAGTCATATAAAACCCCACCATGTGACTCTCACAATTGAGGTTTCTATAAACATGAAACAGGTTTCGGTCTTAATAAATGCAACAAACACGCAAACACAACTGTGCCAATCACGCCAACTGTGATACCAAATTTAGTTCCACAAAAAATGAAGAAAAGAAGAAGTCCAGTAGTGTATATATGACTTTTTTCAGGTGATTTGTTGTCGTGCAAGAAAGAAAAAAAATAAAATGACATCAACTCAGGTGAGGATACACATCTGTACCTTAAATAGCCCAGAATAATTGACTTTTGAATTTTAGATGTGTGACGCAAACCTCATTAACGTGCATAACAGATGTGTTGTTCGTCAACCACGAAAAAATGTCAAATTTTTAGCACTCCCCATTCTCGGAAATACCCATCACATCATCCCCCACCACCAGTTAGAATTACCACCATCCGTCGCCTGCTGGCTGCTGCTGATCTTTTCGTGTACTTTTCCGGTCATTCCTGCTGCCAAGTGTATTAGTTTTGGCTTTTAAGATCCGGTCTTTTTCAAGTTTTGCTGGCCTGGAATGCTAGTAAAAGAGAAACAAATGGGTCTACGTTAGGGGGTGGTGCCGACTGCCGACCAGTTTGCTCGAGTTTGGCAATGTTTGGTGCCACACTGTCATGTCTCACTTTTGGTGCGTAATTTTTTTTTTTTTTTTTTTTGGCACCCTAAATACTACATCTGTTTTAGAAAAAGTGATATTCTGTTAAAAAACGAAAATATCACTTTTTCTGAAACGAATGTAGTATAACTAAGGCCAAGTAAAAGATTTCTATTTTTACATTAGATAAGCGACAGGCCTGAACGTGCCGCGCCAAACAATCTGATTAAAAAGGGGTCTCTAAAGCAGCGTGCGACGTGGGAACTTCTACTAGTAGCATTATTGGTTGGGTAACCAAGAGAAGAAGAAGAAACACAGTCCCCGAAACCAAGCACAGGTATCGTTCGGACCCTTCTTCCATTCCATCCATCCTTGTGGATTTTGAAAGAAAAATGAGGAGGTGTGTGTTGAGTTGTGAGGGAAAGTAGGGGTCAGACTAAAAGCTGATGGGTGAAGAAACATTTGTGGATATCATTTCATTCATTATTCTTAATCACCTTCATCATCTTCATTATCGCTCTTCTTCTCATTTTTTCAACATTGTTGTCACAAAACGAGCAACTAGTAGTAGTGGATTTTAAAGAGATTATTTTTATTTTTATCTGAATCAAGGAAACAGGGAGAAGAAGAAGAAAATTGGCATTTTTCTGATTCAAAGAGGTTGGTTATTATTTTCAGTACTTATTATGATTGAAAGATTGTTTTGAGATCCAAATTTTATGAATTGTTTGTGTACTTTGAATGATATTTTATGTTGCAGGTACTATTAGGTTTTGTTTTATTTGGAAAAGATTGGATTTTTATTTATTTTTGTCGTTTAGATAAAGTTTAATTTTGTTGTTATTGACCAATGATTTGTGATTGTGGTGGTTGATTTTGGTACACAAATTGAATTGATTGATTTCTAGATCCTTTCACATGTATGCAAATTTACATACTCTGGTAATTCAGGATTTGTTCGTTTCTAAATCCAAATTTCACAAAATTGTTGGTATATTGCACTAAGTGAAATATGAAAGAATGGTATGATGAGAATGTGAAAGATACCACGTAGTTATTGATCTCTATGGTAGACAATCAATTGTGTGCTGTGTGAGCTTTGGCATGAAATCGATTGAGCCTGTAAACTGGGTTGCTAAAATGGCAGGAAAATAATGGTATCTGTCTGTGTTTCTTTCTTCATTGGGGTTGATATCGACCAATTTATGAATGTTGACTTGTCTTTACAATTATGATTAGTTGTGTTTGTAGATCTTTTAAGAAATAAAACCTGTTTATTTATTTGGGAATTTTTTTGCAAATGTTTGGCTTTTCTCAGAATATGGGCGAGACGGAATTTTTCACCGAGTATGGTGAGGCAAGTCGGTACCAAATTCTAGAGGTTATTGGCAAAGGAAGTTATGGTGTTGTTGCATCTGCTGTTGACACACATACTGGAGAGAAGGTAGCAATTAAGAAGATTAATGATGTTTTTGAGCATGTCTCTGATGCTACACGTATTCTGAGAGAAATTAAACTCCTTAGGCTTCTACGCCATCCGGATGTTGTAGAGATTAAACACATTATGCTTCCTCCATCTAGGAGAGAATTTAAAGATATTTATGTCGTATTTGAGTTGATGGAATCAGATCTTCACCAAGTAATTAAGGCAAATGATGATCTTACACCTGAACATTACCAGTTTTTCTTGTATCAACTTCTTCGCTCTTTAAAATATATACATTCAGGTCAGTCTCCTACTTCACCGTAGGAAGTTCGATTTTGTGCGCCTACATACTCTTTAACAATTGTTTTCAAATTCTTACAGCCAATGTGTTCCATCGGGATTTAAAGCCAAAAAACATTCTTGCTAATGCGGACTGCAAATTGAAGATTTGTGACTTTGGGCTTGCTCGTGTATCATTTAATGATGCCCCATCAGCTATTTTCTGGACTGTAGGTTGCTCTGCTCATGCTATTTACCTGTGTCTGTATTTTCTTAACAGCTTTTGATCTGAATAGATTTCATGAATGTTTTTTGGATGCCCTAGTCTGTGTTTTAAAGATCTCAAACAGATATTCCATTAAGTTCTCAATTTGTGCATGAACCTCATATTTGATTATTTTTTTTATTTTATTTTTAAGGATTATGTGGCAACGAGATGGTATCGGGCTCCTGAACTTTGCGGCTCTTTTTTCTCCAAAGTAAGCTTACCTGTCTTTTTCTCGAATCTTCTATAGTTTAACTAATGCCCCTTTTCCCTTGTTTCTACATTCTTCTGATTTCTTAGCTTGATCCAATGGCTTTGGCTTTGGTGTTTTGGGTCTGTTATTAAATATATAGATTGAATGTCATAGGAGTCCACTGTGCATTATCTAACATCTTTTATTTTGTAGTACACTCCCGCAATCGATATTTGGAGCATAGGATGCATATTTGCAGAATTGCTTACAGGCAAGCCATTGTTTCCTGGGAAGAATGTGGTGCATCAATTGGATCTCATGACTGATTTGCTTGGTATACCTTCCACTGAATCCGTTGCACGGGTTAGTGTCATCTTCAATCTATTGCCTTTGCTTTGCTTTCCTTTCTTTCGTGAAAAGAGAATGTCAATGCACAAAAGTTCTTTCATTCTACTGATTCATTTTGAACTTTATTCTGATTTCATTTTAATTTATCACCATGTCTGCAGATTCGAAATGAAAAGGCTAGAAGATATTTAAGTGGGATGTGGAAGAAACCTCCAGTTCCTTTCACGCAGAAGTTCCCTAAAGTGGATCCTTTGGCTCTCAATCTTCTTGAACGACTGCTTGCCTTTGATCCCAAAGACCGTCCATCTGCTGAAGAAGTCAGATTTTATAACCGATATATTTCAATATGTAGAGCAAAGTTGATTCCTTAAATGAAAAAAACGTATCATCCAAATTATTTATATGCTTTTTTTTTACTCTTGCTTGTAATCACAGGCATTAGCTGATCCATATTTTCATGGTTTGGCAAATGTGGACCGTGAACCATCAACGCAACCCATCTCAAAATTTGAGTTTGAGTTTGAAAGGAGGAAATTGTCGAAGGAAGATGTACGAGAATTAATTTACAGAGAGGTACCCAACAGCTTGGTATTAAATATTTTCATCTTTAATTTAATATAAGAATGGTTTTATAATATGACTATTTCTTAAAAATGAACAGATATTGGAGTATCATCCCCAAATGCTTCAGGAATACCTGAATGGTGCAGATCAAACTAGCTTCCTGTACCCAAGGTTTGCCATATGATTAGATTCTCTGATCAACTTAGTTTATTATCCTCCTTTGTCAGGCACTTTTTCTGAAGATGGGTTTTGTAGTGCAATTATTTCTTTCTTTATCTATTGGTGAATATTACTCATCTCATGATTGTGATCATCCTGGTTCATAGTACAGTTGCTGAGTTGCTCAAACAATTGTCGCATAATTAGACATCCTGGCTTGTTTCCTAGATGTAACTTGTTGATTTGCACACTGCTCTTTGTGGTTCTAGGTAAACCAGTTCTAAGTGTAACAGAAAAACTTGAACATTTTAATGCTACATCTTTAGGTACATATACTGAGGTTTTTGCATGTTCACTTCCAATTTCTGATCAAATCTACTATTTTTGCTTCAGTCATTAAAGCCCTTAGTCGGTTTGTTATCAAATTTCGTAGTTTATAATAAAGGTTTTATCTGAAGAGGAGTAATCATCATAAGTTCATAACTAACCATTTGCTCACTTTATGCCAAACATAGTGGAGTCGATCGATTCAAGCGACAGTTTGCTCATCTGGAGGAGCATTACGGTAAAAGCGGTGAGAGAAGCACTCCCCCACTTCAAAGACAGCACGCGTCTTTACCTAGGTAATTGTTTATACTGAACATGTGTTGACAATGTTGATAGTCGAAACAGTACATTGCCTCTTCATTTTATTGAAAGAAACTGATCTACAGAATAACCTAAAGGGCTCCCTTTGGCATTTTCCATGGGCTGCTTTTTTGGAGGTTTAGTCAAGTTGTGGACTCACAAATAACCCCATCAGATGATGGTTCATGAGTGTTAAATGTGAAGCGTTCGTATACTTCGGCGGGGTTAAAGGTTGAGAACAATATTTTCCTTTGTGTGGATCATTGGTAATAGGGATGAGATTGTGCTAAAAGAAATTCAGCTTTTCCTTTGCGCATTATTCTCACGGGAAGTGGTGACCGTAGAGATCTGCCCTCTTCATTGTTTATTGTTATACATGATATTTACTTGTGTGTTTCCTCCTTCCAGGGAGAGGGTCTGCGCACCTAAGGAAGACTCGGTCGATCAACACGATGATATTGAAAATCGTAGTGCAGCTTCTGTTGTCCATAAAACCCTTCAGAGCCCAACAAAAGCAAATAGCGCCACACGCAGCCTTATGAAGAGTGAGAGCATCAGTGCTTCTCAATGTATCATTGTGAATGGGAAAAAGAATTTAACGGTAAACAAGTGGTCTTACTTATTATCTGTCTTCCTTCAAAAGTTCTCAGCGAGTGGAAATGACAGTCTTACCATTTGACTGTTTTTCTTATAGGGAGAACCAATTGATGAACAGAATGAGGTTGATGATTTATCTCAGAAGATTTCTCAACTAGGTTCCTGATTATACCAGGAGGTCAGCAGATAACAACAATTCTTCTCATCCAATTTTTTCCCGCTAACATGTGTGTATCGATGTCAATCACCTCTCTGAATATTGAATTTCTAAAGAAAACTGAATTAGGTTTCTTGTAGTGGTATGCTGGCTGCATAATTTTTGCTGCAGAAAATGTATTTGTTATTTATCAGTTGTATTATTACAATTCACATAAAATGAATGAAGAGATGGTAAACAGAAAGGAATAATCTGAAGTGTAGATTCTTTTGTCCAATTTTCAATTATAAAACATATTCTTTCATAATGTATTGATGCAGAAGTTGAGAGATGAATGTATGTTTGGTACAAGCAAAGAGATAAAATGTATTACTGTAAAGTGTAAAAGCACTTGAAGGAATCTGTGAAGTCAAGGCCAGAGAGTCTTCCTATGGAGCCAAAAACTCTACATAGAATAAGACTCCCAGTGTTTCTTCAGTCCCCACACTTGTCTTATTCCAATTACTCACAACCTAATCTTTTATACAAAGCCCCACTTTGATGGATTGGAATTTAAAAGCAAAGAAACTAACAAAACAAATACTCAGAACAAAAAATTTCAACCACTGCAGCATAGTGAACTCTGCAATGGTCTCAGCTTCCATCTTCTTCCTCAGTTTTCTCCTTCTCATTCTTCCTTTAAACTCTTACTCTCTCTTCCCAAAACAAGCCCTTCCAACCAAATCAGGTTATCTTCCGATTAATTCAACTTCTGGTTCTGCAATTTTCTTTGCTTTCTATGAAGCTCAACATCCCAGTTCTTCTCTTTCTCAAACACCCATTTTGGTATGGCTTCAAGGTGGTCCAGGTTGCTCGTCGATGATTGGCAACTTCTTCGAGCTCGGTCCTTGGCGCGTAAGTTCTGATTCTAAATCAAATGAAAGCATAATTCTTAAGTCAAATCCTGGTGCCTGGAATCGTAAATTCGGAGTAGTTTTCATTGATAATCCTATTGGAGCTGGTTTTAGTATTGCTTCTTCACCCGAGGAGATCCCAGTAGATCAAGAAACTGTTGCTAAACACCTTTTTATTGCTCTTAGATCTTTTATCTCGCTAGAGAAGTTGTGGAATTCTCGGCCGATTTACATAACAGGAGAGAGCTATGCAGGTAAGTATGTTCCTTCCATTGGGTACTACATTTTGCGACATAATTCTCATTCATCAGTATCAGAACAAGTGAATTTACAAGGAGTTGCAATTGGGAATGGGTTGACCCATCCGGTTACTCAAGTAGCTACACATGCTGATACAGCATATTTCTCCGGTTTGATCAATGAGAAGCAAAGGACTCAACTTGAGGTACTTCAAGCAGAGGCAGTGAGACTGACCCAGGAACAGAAATGGGCGCAGGCTGCCGATGCACGTAATCAGGTTCTGCGCAGGTTGGAAAATATGACGGGACTGGCTACTCTATATGATTTGAGAAGGAAAAAGCCTTATGAGATGGTGATGGTTACCAAATTCTTAGAGAATGAAGAGATAAAGAAAGCTTTGGGTGTTAACAAATCCATAATTTTTGAAGAATGTAGTGGTACTGTAGGTAAAGCTTTGCATGAGGACGTGATGAAGAGTGCGAAATATATGGTTCAAGAACTAGTGAAGAAAAGCAAGGTTCTATTATACCAGGGGCAATTTGATTTAAGAGATGGAGTGGTATCAACAGAGGCTTGGATAAAGGAACTCAGATGGGAAGGGTTGGAGAAGTTTCTTAAGGCAGAAAGAAAGGTTTGGAAAGTGAATGGAGAGGTTGCTGGTTATGTACAGAAATGGGCAAGTTTAACTGAAGTTGTTGTTTCAGGAGCCGGTCATCTTGTTCCTACTGATCAAGCATTGAGTTCCCAGGCAATGATAGAAGATAGGGTTTTGGAGAATGGATTGTTTGGCCGTGAAATAGGAGTTTTAGCATCGAAACTCAAATGTGCTCATGGAGATATATAACTTCAAATTATGAAAAAAATAACTAGTAATAACTCCATGACATGATGAACAAAAATGTATTGCTCGTTGATAAAAAGATATTACCTGGTATGGTTTCTTTACGCTTTCTATTTCCAGATTGTAGGGCATGATTCTTCCTGAACTTATCTATTGTCCTTGCTTATTTGGTGTCAACTAAACCCCATCGATCTGACAAGCATAATGTATTTCTTGCTTTAGTTAGTCGGTGATCCAATACCTCAACAGTTTCCAATCAATAGAGCAGCAGTGAAGTTTCTTGCACTCGGATCTTTGTTATCCAAATGAGGCTTCGATATGGCTAATCAATTGAACCTTGTTGTGTATTTCCAAAATGAACTCCAATGATACCCACATATTAAGAAACAAGTGAAATACACTTGCAAGGGAATAAAATAAGTCAAACAATTCTCACTGTTTCCCTAATTCTTTGCTCTCACCAATAATCCCCACAAGAGCATGAACCATTACTGAAGTGATGAAAACGGTTAGAATCTCTTAAGATAATTAACCTTCCTGTTACCTTCGATATAAGTTTTATAGCCTTGTGACAATCTTCGCAAACTCTTAGATTTTTTATCACTCTAATTGGTCTTCCCGGAGGTATACTCAATATACCAAATGCTACAGCTAACTTTTCACTATGATATCTAAGCATGTGTTCCTTCTCTTCCTCTTCGACATCATGTAAAACCATCTTCGTCACAGAAACAAATCCTTCCTTCTTTACAAGCAAATCCAACTCCTCTAAGAAAGCATAAATTCTATCCTTCTCGGGGTGCACTGAATCCCCAGCAGAGAATATATGGATCTTATTCTGCACCTCCATCCAACTATACCCAGGAACTTTGTTTACACCTTTGTCCCTCATAATGACTCTCATTCTTTGAACATCGCTCCATCTGCCTGAAGATGCGTACAAGTTCGAGAGTAGAACATACATACCTGAATTTTCTGGTTCCATCTCTAAACATTTCCGAGCAGCCTCTTCACCTAATTTTGTATTACCATGAGTTCTACTTGCACCAAGCAAGGCACCCCATGTTGCTGCATCTGGCTCAAATGGCATATTTCTCATCAGAGACTCAGCATCTTCTAACAGTCCAGCTCGTCCTAATAGATCAATCATGCAAGTGTAGTGGTTTGCTTTTGCCTTTATGCCATACTTCTTATCCATAGAATGAAAGTAATCTGTACCTTTACTTACTAAGCCAGCATGACTACAAGCAGATAAAACACCAACCTGCATAAGTATGAAAGTGATAGTATGAGCTGCTGAGATATTGATACTGTAGGTTGACAACTATAAACACAGGCCTGGGGGATCTAATAATACAAAAATTACCCCAGTATCTTTTAGTTAACTAAGTTCTCTGAGAGGTTACCCTAAAGACACCGATCGATAAGCAAGATCATTGACTAATGATGTTTGGATACATGAGATTGGTTTTTGTGACCCATGTTTAACATGGTTGAATAAAATCCCACCACTCCAGTAATGAGGATCTAAAAGGTTCACTAGGCTGGTGGTGAGACTATCCAAGTGGTACCCATAGAATGGTGGGTTTTGTTCAACAGACTTGAATTCAGACAAAAATTTGATCACTGCAGCACATAGCAAAAAGAAAAATATCCAGTGCTGGCGTATAACATGACAACATAAGCATAAAATTACCATGGTGACGTCATCTGGTTTTATACCCTTCAACTCCATCGACTCAAAGACTTCCAGTGCCTGCTTTCCAAATCCATGCCTAGCATAACCTACGATCATTGTGTTCCAAGAAACTACGTCTTTCTCTGCCATAGCCTCAAATACATCGTGAGCTTCTTCTATGCTCCCACACTTACAGTACATCGCAAGAAGTGCATTTCCCACATAACAACCTAACTCATATCCCGCCTTAACAAGTCGCCCATGTACTTGCTGCCCAAGCTCCAAAGCTGCAACATCAGCACTCGTACTCAATGCACAAGTAAATGTGGATCTGTTCATTCTTTCTCCATCTCTCATCATTTCTATAAAAAGATTCAGAGCCTCTTGACTATTTCCAGCATGAGCATATCCAGCAATAATCGCAGCCTCTTGACTATTTCCAGCATGAGCTTCCAATAGTCCCCCATTTTGAGCATAACCTGATATCATTGTATTCCAAGACACTAAATCTCTCTCTGCCGTACGGTCAAAAAGACACCTTGCATCAACTAATCTTTTCCTTCTTAAGAACCCCGCCATCATAGAATTCCAAGAAAAAATTTCCCAATCCGATTTCGACTCGAAAAGCTTATAAGCACTCTCAATTCGTCCATTCTGTATATAAGCAGCAAGTACACCATTCCACGATATATTATTTTTCTCCGGCATTTCATCAAAAATCTCTCTAGCTTCATTCACATACCCATTTTGAGCATACCCAGATAACATCGTATTCCACGAAACAACATCTTTGTGAGGCATTTCATCAAACAACAATCGAGCTAAACTTAGTTTTCGATTCCTAACATATCCACTAAGCATTACATTCCACGAAACAAGATCTCTTGTAGGCATATTGTCAAACAAACGACGAGCAAGATCAAATTTGTCATTCTGTAAGTAACCAGATATCATTGAATTCCAAGTATCACATGTTCGATGTGGCATGTTGTTGAATATACGGTGAGCTGATTCGAGTTGCCCATTCCTCATGTGTTTACTAATTGCCATATTATTTTGTTTAACTACCTCATCTTCTCTAGTCAATGGTAACTTATTTCTCTTTGGGTTTGGATTTCCGCTGCGTTGTGCTTGGAAGGACCTAGTTTGCAACAGCCTGAAGCGATTAGGAACGTTTCTGTGCATTGTTTTTTCTAAAGAAACCCAAGATATGGAATGCGTTTGCTCATAAAGTTATATACTGACAACTTCAGTACCGGTTAAGCTTCAGGCTTCCGTCTAGGGAAGCCCTTTCCCGGTTTTTATCAGTTGGGCTTGTGGCACGTTAATAGTTTGGAGAAACGAGGTGGTGATGTATGGGTTGGTCTTTGCTCATCAATATCATGGCAAAATGAATTAAAAACAGAGATTACCAACAACACACGAAGGAGATATTCAAGAACACACAAAGCACGAAAACAAGAAATCCCGAAGAAATTATTTCCTCTGTTATTGGAAAAGAGATACAATCACTTTATTTTTTCAATTTGGCCTATCGGAGGGAGTATTATCCTTGTAAAGCACATTTTATTATTCATTAATATTTTTTTTTATGTATTCCAAAATGGGAACAAACATGGCTAACGTGTGGGATATCACTTGTCAAGGATGAGATTCCTATTATTGTCTAATTGGGAATTATAAAGCTGGAAACTGAATATGATTCAACTTATGCAGTGCAATAGTTTAAAATCACCACTAAATACAACTTAAAAACTACTTCACATAGCTGATAACAATAACACCTCATTACAGCTTCACCATTACTACAATCATCTTATAAAAGAAACCATAATTCCTCTCTCACTTGCTGCTAAAATACACCACCAAATACAACTTAGTTGCTAAAATACACCATCTCACTCGTTGCTCAAAAATCTTTTTGGTGAGATTAGTGTATGTAGCACAATAGGTAATAATTTACGAGATAAAAGGAAGGTATTCTTATAATGATCTAAATATCTATTTATGTGGGTTCGATCTTATAAATTTTCAGAACTAAGTTAGTTTGACCAAGAAAATATTCTTCTTCCAAATCAATGACCAAAATATTGGAAAGTATAGCCGTCCTATATGAAAATTCTTTTTAAGAGTCTCTTGGCTCCTAGGAATCTTGTCTGCTTATAAGCAAAGTTACGCATGATCCAGATTATCATGTGAGAATTTCTGCTAGAATTTCTGAAGGATATGCAAAAAAGATGTCATTCAACTATGATTCTTTTAACCTCAATGGAAATGGAGTTGTTTATTGCAATAATTTGGGTCATCCCTACTCTATGTTTGATTATAAAAAGGAGTTTAAAAAATGGCTCGTACTTGTGCAGAAACAAAATTAGAAGTCATGGTGTTGAAATGTTCTCTTGAGAAATCTCTTCAAGTTCAAGAACACCTTGTCAAACAACAAGAAATTTTCTGAAAAGATTAAATGAACGAGAACCAAACGTGCTCAATGTTGAGGAGCTATACTTTGATCAAGGATCTCTTCAAGGAATTGAAGAATTGTTCCTACTAAAAGAAGAAGATCACAACAATGTGAAGAGATTTGAATAAGAAATCCTAGGCATATGAATAAACTAATCAATTATTGATTCACGTAATATTGTTTAAAGTTTATTCAAACTATCAATGAATATTAATGATAAGTTTTTATTTTAAATATTTGTGTCATTCTTTTGATAGTTACGGTTGCATTGCTTGATCCTATATAAGATATCTTTGCTTTGATTTCAGATTATGATATTAACTTTCGGTTTTTATTAACTATAAGTTTCGGTCTCATATTACTTATCTCTTATGATTTTATGACTTTTTTGATTTAGCACTAACCTTTAGGGTTGCTTTATCAAATAATCATGAGTAGATAATATTGATTAACTCATTGTGAAGTCACGATTATACTATCATCGATTTATGTTTCATACATTGTGTATTTAGTATACATATGAGTTTCAGTTTTATCTTTTTTACTTTGTGGCGGGTAATAACTAAGATTTGCTATTTGTTATTTTTTTGTTTCGCAGGGAATAACAAAACAATGGGGGAAAGATCTATTTTGAGCTGGTAGTTAAATGATATATATTTGTATTGTGGGGTGTGTGGCTGTGGAAACCGACAGAAGGATTACTTTTGATACTCTCTTTCCTAACAAGTAACTAGATCGACTCCGATCTTTGTTTGACTCGTCAAACTGAGGTAACGATTATTTTAGGTTAATCATTTTCCAAATAAGAGACTAGTTATCCAACCTAGTTCTGCTTATCGAAATAAGTTACAATTAATTCTTAATCGGAAACTGATAAGATAAATTAAGTTAATTCTAATATTAGTTTAGGATTATCAAAATAAGGTACAACCATTCAAGACGGTCCCTGATAAGAAAACTAGTTATCTGACCTAGTTAGGATTATTGAAACAAGGTAAATTTATAGATCCTGAAAAGTACGTAACTAAGTTAATTCTAATCTTATTTTGACTCATCGAAATAAAGGAAAATTATTTCGGGTAATTGTTTCCTTGGTAAGAGGCTAAAATCAAATTACTTAGGTAGTTCGGGTTTAGTATTGCTTATCAAAAAGTGGTATATGAGATCTTGTTTCTTAACTCTTTCAGGATGTATCGAGTTCTTATGAAATTTAGGATCGTTTCGAAATATTTGTTGTATTTATCATTTCTTTGTTCTTTTTGTGACAAAGGGGGGAAGAAGTATATGGAGTATACGATGATTCATAATCAGTGAGAAAGGATATATGTATTGTGTAGTATTACATACTACGAAAGTGAACAACAAATGTGTTCAGATATATAAGGGGAGCAAAGATTTTTGTTATTCAAATGCTTCAACAGTGACATTTATTTTTTCAATATTTGTAGGTTATTGTGCTATTGAAACTTGGAATCAAGATATGGATATTGAGTTAAGAGATCGTTATGTAACGTAACAATATCTTTATCTTTTAATTCTTGTATTCTCCATATATAAAGAGTTTTGTCACTAAAATTGAAAAATGAGGAGATTGTTAGAGAATTGCTCGGTTGAACTCACTTAGCGTCACTATGTCAAGTTTGGTTGTCATATTTTAGTTCCAATACTTGAGACTGCTTGATTAGGTTATTAGAGTCAACTTTGTTAAATTAGACTAGGAAGTATAGAAATGTTAAGACAAACTCGTGTTACTCTAAGAAACCAACAAACACATCATCCTTCCGTTTGAGATTACTGTTAGAGCACTGCTCAGTCGAACTCGCAAGCGTTTTCATCTCAAGCTTGTTTGTCAAGTTTAGTTGCCAAAACTATAAGTCTTGATTTCTAGTCTACTCATATATTTATCTCGGATTAGGATAGAATGTGTGGTTGAGCTTTAGACTTCACGGCGTTCATCGATTGAAGACGAAGAACTACTAAGGGGAGCTTGTGGAACTTCATCAACAAAAGGTATGTGGAGACTTGAACTAATCTATCACTCAGAAGTCTATTCTATTCTATCTCTTATTTAGACAAAGTCGTATAACTATATAGACTTTACATTATACACATTTGATATTTCGAGTGGAGTTTAACTCGCTTATATCTTTCTCGAAATATGTGTTGGAAAGCTTTTTGCTTTAACTACGTTCATCATTATTCTTGATGAAAGTCAAAATATGATCATGTGAAAATCACCTGGTAACATCTTACATGATTTGTGTGAGACAGTCATTTGATGTAGACTCAGAATGTTTCATATTAATAATTCGATCACTTGAAAATTGCTTATAAGCTAATAGTTTTGTGAGACAGCTATTGTCATCTTCTAAGAATGTTTCAATAATTGAAATGGGAGTTAAGAGCTAAAACCCATGTCTGGATACATTACGGTTTGCGTACTTAGTGTATGAACTGTTTTAACGGAATTCAGGACCGGAAGTTTGCATACCCGTTCGCAAACTTATTCAACTATTAAGTCAGGGTACTTAAGTTTACATACCTGTTCGCAAACTAATTTAACTGTTGAAGTACGGGAACCAAGTTTGTGAACCCGTTCGCAAACGGTTTCAACTAAGTTCGGCCCAGAGATAAAGTTTGCATACCCGTTTGCAAACTGTCGGCTTGTGACCAATGTCCGGAACTTAAGTTCGCGTACCCGTTTGCAAACTTAAATGGTTCAAGTTCTTAAATCGGTTAATTATGATTTCATACTCATTAACAAATACATTTATAAATTAAGGAATGCAATCTTTGCAAACCGTGGCTAAAATGTCCATGAACTGATTCTTTTGAATCAATCCGATTTTGCTTCAATTGTGTCTTGTATACTTCTATGAGATATAAACAATTGAACAACTCTATGAGTAACACAATTAGATTTATTTTATTATCAATTGATTTAGAAGTGTTAATATGAACATGATTTAGAGAAAAGTGTTCATATGGCTAACTCCAACTCAATATACACATTTAGGTACGGTTACCCATATCTAAATGAAAGTATATTTCATTTGTGTGTAAAAAGCTAAGACCATCTAACGGTGGAAAGATATATATTAGCTTGAATCTTAAATCAGGTTTCATCTAACGGTGAATATTGATTGCTTTGTTCCAAAGTTATCAAACCATGATTTGAAGACTATATAAGGGAGAACTCTAACAACTGGGAAACTTAATCCCCACACCTCCTGTGTGATACTAGTTGCGACTAGAGTTGATTCTCTTTTAACCTAGGTTTTTCTTAAAACCATTATAGGTTAACGACTTAAATACTTCATTGGGATTCTGAAGCCAGACCCAACTATTTTCTCTGTAGTTGCGTGTTCTGGTCTTACTTTGTTCTATCGTATTGAGCACTATCTTCTCTAGGATTTGCTCGAGATTTATCTCCGATAGGTATGATATAAAAAGTAATCACAAAGCTCTTCGTCTCGTTCTTTGTGATTCCACCATATAATTAAGTTATTGTGAGGTGATTGATATTATTAGGCTGTTCTTCGGGAATATAAGACCGGTGTATCAATTGGTTCATGTTCACCTTGATTTATCAAAAGACGGAACAAAAACTTCGTAGGTATTTCTGTGGGAGACAAATTTATCTATTCAATAGACTTTTCCGTGTGACACAAATTTGTTTATCAAGTCTTCGACTTTGGGTCGTAGGAACTCTTAGTTCTGGGTGAGATCAGCTAAGGGAATCAAGTGCGTAGAGTCCTGTTGGGATTCAGAGGCGTAAGGAACGCGACTGTACCTTAATCATTGTGAGATTGGTTAGGGCTCAACTACATTCCAGTCTGAAGTTAACTTGTAGTAGGGGTAGAATCTGTAGCGGCTTAATATAATGTGGTGTTCAAATCTGGACTAGGTCCCGGGGTTTTTATGCATTTGCGGGTTCCTCATTAGCATAACTTCTGGTGGTGTTATTTCTTTTTCGCATTATATTTGTCTGTATTTGTTATTTCAATCAATTGGTAAATCCAACCTTTGGTTGTTGATTGAAATTGATTGATACTTGAACATTGGTCTTTGGTACCGTTCAAGTTGTTTCTCATAATAATCAGGCTCGCGGATTTCTATCTGCTTATTACATTGAGAAACATAGATATAACTCTTAGATATATTTTCCTTAATTGAGTCTGACTGTCTAGTTGATTCTCTTGGAATTATATTGGAGTTAGTCCATATAGATTACCTAAAAGAAATATTGGGTGTGGTGGTTAGGCCCACACTTTTTCAATTAGTAATAAATACTTGACTTGCTTCCATTTCTATCTACGTTACTTTCAAGACGTTTATGTTGAAAACATAACATACGAAGCTATATATATATATATGCATCTCTAGTAGTGATGACTTGATTATTGTAGTATGGTCAACGTTTCAAGGAAGAATATACATATAGTGTTACGACTTTGGCATATTGGAACATGAAGTATAATGTTTATCATTTGAACTCCGTAATATACGATATAACACTCTCTGTAGTCGTTACTAGATTGTGTGTTGAACTTTGGGTTGATTATATCCCTAGAAAACCATGTTTATCTACATGAGTTTAAGGAATCAAAGGATTTATTCTAGGATAGATTCCTTAAACAAGGATCTTTACTAGGACCAGTCCCAGATATCTATTGCTGAAACGATCCCTATTGGGGATCTATAGCATGACCGGTACCTATTTCGGGATCTATAGCAAGACCAGTCCATACCTTTACCTAGCGATCTCTTGCAGGACCAATCCCTAATAGCAATTGTATTTTCAATTTTTTTATACACTTTAGGCTTTACATATATTTTGGAATATGAGTTGTTATTTAGGAAAGTTTACAATGTCGTCATAGTATTTGAACATGTGCTGAAATATTATTTCTTAATGTTTAAGTATTTTCCTTGATACTCAAGGTAAGATCCCAACTGAGAATCTTTTATTTGATTTTTCGAATTTATATCTTTTTATTCTCCCAGTAAATAAATAATATCTCTAGATTATATACTAGCAAAGTATACTTATATGCTAGCTAATATCGAGTTGTCATCCATGAGATATTTCGGTATATTAGTTGGATTATAGTTGGAATTAGACAAAACCAATAAGTGGATTAATTTCATATCTTTTGATATTTTCGGATTTGGAAATTCCGTCGTGTCCAAACTATCTTGATCTATAAATATCAAAGTTTGTTCTTCTTACAAACTTATCCCAGAATACACCCACTTATTTTTGTAGCCAGTGTGGGAAACCAGCTAGCAGTATTATTCGTGATACTCATATGGAGAGGAGAGTAACCTAATTAGGCGAAATCTCTTACGTCCGCCTCATTTAAAGAATTTTGTGGGATCAATAAGCGTCTAGAAGTACCATTGGTGGGAACCTGGAGCCGTATTGTTATTTTAGTTTTCGATTATTTATTTGATTGATTAATGGTAGTTGAACCTTGATTGTAGCTAGTTTGTTTATCATGTGATCCTTCACTTCTTATATTAGGTCCCTCGAACTAGATCAAGGATCGTCAAAGTTCATATCTGTTTTTAGATCCGAAGATAGGCTTGTGATCATCTATTGTTAACATACTTCATTCTTTGCATGATTGATGATGAAAGAATCAAGTTATTTATGTAGGTACATTGAAGACCGAAGATTTGAAGCAAGAAGATTTTCTGATTAATATTCTGATATTTGTGATTATACTTCATGCATACTTGATTGATTGGGATTCAACAAGTTTGTTTATCTTTGATAGACATCTACAACTTGTTGTGTAGGTCGGCGATATATCATTTGGTGATTCCCTTTAGGACTCGAGTCTGATAGGTTGTAAACTAAGATTTGATTATCTCGATATCTAGACCTTAGTTGATCTAAACTGATACAAATGAGTTTATATTATTTAAACAGAAGATACTTTGCATAACTCAACATATATATATATATCTGATTTAGTTCTTGAGATTGATAGAGCGGTTGTCAGTCCTTCACTGTTTTTAAATACGATCCAAAAGAGTTGAGTTCTATAAATCTTCACAGTGGGTAAAGCAACTTCAGATTTGAAGACAACTTAAAATGTTGACCAGATTGGTAGTAGGCGCAAGGATAATAAAGGAACTGAGTAACTTGTATTTAGTTTATTTTGTCTCAACTATATGAAGTTGGTAGTAGTCTTTGTATAGCGGCTTAATTCTGAGAGTATTCAAAACTGGACTAGGTCCCAGGGTTTTTCTGCATTCGCGGTTTCCTCGTTAATAAATTTTTGTGCCATGTTATTTACTTTACTTACGCATTATTTTGCTTGTATTTATAATTAAAGTAAGTACACTTGTATGTTAATCAAACACTTGGTTGGTTCCAACCGTTGGTTCGGTCTGAACTTTGACTATATGCCAAGTGCAGATCTTGTGGTGATATCTTCTTGACAGTCTATGTCTAAAGTATATCACCCTATGTACGTCTTATATAGGTTGATATCAAAAATATTATTATGTACTTGGTACCCTTACCATTTCAATCGGTGTCGCAGGTAAACACGAGAAAACTCTAACAATATGTGTTTGGTGCGATTCAACCTATAAGAAATAAGCCAGAATAAAGGTAAATGAAGACCTAAAGACTCGAATAATGTATCACAAGAGTTTGGTGAATCACTCTTTGGATTTCAATTTAGCAAATATTTAAAAGGGCCTTCTTCTTCAAATTCTACTATCATACTTTAAAGTGGAATCTAGATAAGATTGAATCAACCCTTCGAGCACTTCATTTTCAATCGTGATCCTTACCTCTCTTGGATCTCACAAGATCATGTACACTTGATTTTCCTAGCTGATGTCCTTTACATGCCTCTAATAGATAGCCTGTTGATTTTCTTCAAAAAAGATATTCAACCAAGATAATATAAATATATTTGCTTATGAGGATCTTCAAGGGTAAAGAAGAAGACATCAAGAAAATCTTAATGATTAATTTAGATAGTTTACTCTCTTAAAAAGGTTATAAAGACGCATAATTGTTTTTACTTCATAAGATCACCAGATTTAAATCTTGTGGAATTACAAAGTGTGAGACTAAGATAACTTTGTAATTTATATCAATCTTATTCCTCGATCTAGTTGTAAAGGGGTGTGATACCTGCCTTAGGCTCGATCTAGTTGTAAAGGAAATTTTGTGATGCGTATGCGACCTGCCTTAGGCTCGGTGTGGTTAGGAAAAAAAATTGATATATGGGAGTTTGTTTTTTTTTACCTTCAGAACTCATAAGATGCCTATATAATGGTTGTTCGTCTGTAAAATTTTTAATCCTTCAACAACAAAGTATCTTTTCACACCCCTTAATATATCTTCTAAAATTTTACATTCATTAATTTTAGTTAGTTCTAAAAGGGAAGATAAAAAATTTGGTGAAATCTTTAATGAAAAAGATGCAACATCAATTAAAGTCTAAGAACGTAAAGAAAATATTTAACTGATGTTAGAACAATTGTTAAATTGTACCTGGAAAACAAATGAAACCAAACACAAAATAAATATTATGGTTGAATTGCGGGGTTGCTCTTTTTAATACATTTTGCGGCTCTGCGATTGTGCAAGCATTTCTTCGATGTCGCGTCTTCCCTAGAATAAAACCTTCGAGTTCAATCTCTTTCAATAACACTCTTACATGGTGAGGAATCTGATACTACTGCACTTTCATTTTTTTTTCTCAAAAATACATAAACTATGCTCACATACTGTTCTTTCACCAACTGTTTTTTCTTTCAAACAAAACATGAAATAAAACTCAACTCTTATTCTGTTTTCCAACCAAAATTTGATTTTCTATTCAAAGGTTTCAACACATGTTTAATCAACTATTATTATGGTGTAGTAAACACAATTAACTTCACAAGATATGAAATTATTGAAGTTATTATGGTGTAGTTAACACCATTAACTTCACAAGATATGAAATTATCAAAGTTATTATGGAATAGTTAACACCATTAAAATCAGAAATATGAAGCGGTCAAATTAATTATAATATAAATGAATTTCTTTTAAGATAAGCTTAACTGCTATTATTTGTTTTTAACAAGAAATTCAATTTATATTTCAAAATATATTCCCAACAATTAAGTTCTGATAAAACCTTTAGCTACCTAGTAGAAGGTGATGCTAAAATCGTGAGAGTCAAAGTAAAATGAAGTTCGTAAAAGGAAATGCTGAAGGTGCATCCATCGATGCTTGTAATGTTGTGAAAATGCATCCGAAGTTAACAGGAATAGGGCAACAGACTTTCGCGTACAAGATCAATGTCGCTTCTTCTCTTGATATAAATTTTTTGGGGGTTAAAGAAAAGATGTTAAAATACTGGTTAGAATAAGATAAACTTACTTATAAACATAGCATTTCTCAACCACCCCGAACTTGAAGCATTTTGATAAAATATCAGATTTTAATTGATGAAAATATTGTATGTGCTTAGATGCAGGAAGAAAGACATTCTTAAAAAGAAGATATCTCGAAGAAGTACTGACATTGAAGGAGGGAAAGCTAGGAACGTGGTGGACGGGGCGATTAAAATTGGTATTACCCTTGAGTGTTCTTTTGTTATAGTTTCTCTTATGATCCCTGTAATAACCTTCTAAGGGATCTCTCCAAAATAATTCTCTAACAGTCCAGTCTTGACACTTTCTATCAATAAGTTCTTCGTTTGTCTCAATTGAAGTCCCAAATGGGACAATTGATCTACTACACAACCGATTTCCCGAGGGTGCCACTTATATTCAATTATGCTTTCATAACCAGTATTATACTTTTTCCTCGCTTCGTTTTGGTATTTTTAATCACTGCTACTAGGCGTTGGTTGTAAGTGACAGTTATTCCCTTCAGAAAATTATAACACTTTCATTATCACAACCAACTATTAGAAACTGGTGGTCGAAAGAATACCGAAGATTGGTGCAGTATTCTGGGAATGACCAATGAAGGTGATGATTTTTTCAATATAAAATCCATAAGGAAAAGGTATAAAAGAACGGCGTTAATTGTCCACCCGGTATGAATGAATCGGTAGCATCAAAAATACAATGAAATTTGTAAACAACGCGATGGATTCTTTAACAAAATCTTATATCAAGAATTTTCTTGATATTAGACAGATGCAGAAAAAACAGAGCTCAAAACCTTCGGTTCCTATACTTGATTCTAACAAAAAGAAGTTCAACACCTACTCCACCATCATCATGGTTCTCGTTGTTCGATCCAAAAAGAATGTAGTAGTCAAAACTATGGTTGCAGTCGAAACCAAAATCAACATCAGGGTACCATTTAATAGTCGAGGCGGAGAATTAGTTTTATATCTTCATAATCTCAATTTTGCTATCAAAAAGGATCATGTTAATATGGTAATCAATGCACAGGAAAAATTCGTGAAGTTAAGGAGACTAGGGATTGTCTTCAATGTCGTACCACCTGTTGGTGCTTCTTAGATTTTAACATATAAACCAAAACTAAAAATGGATCGTAGTATAAAACAATAATGTTATTTATCAATGAAATTTAAATAAGATAAAATAACCTACATACCGAAATCATAATTAAATAGATAAAATAGGGAGGGAAAAAAGACAAATTGGTATATACACGGTTCGACACTAATGGTTTGTGTACACGGAGAAACCCCATAGGGTGAAATTATATCAATCTCTAGGACTAGATGATACAATATTTTTTATTTTTTTTAACTGACCTTTTTCTTTTTCTTTTGAGAATAAAGGGTTGTGCATATTTGGATATCTGAGAATATACAGAGTTGAATATGTCTTGAAATAATATTCGTATTTGACTATTTCTGATGAAATGCTTGGTTGGGTTGAAAAATACATCTTTAATATAGACTAATAAAAATGAAGTGAACAAATTAGAGTTAGGATAAACCTGATTTATCCATTTCTCGGATGATAGTAAAGCTATCTAGACCAGTAATTAACGAGGATGTGGACAATATAAAGACACCAATGAACTGTAAACAATGGGAAGACTTATTAAACTTTTTTTTTAGAGAGATAAACTCAATAAACTGAAAACAATTGGTCCATGTTCATGGGAATATGTGAACCAATGAACAACTATACTTTCCGCATGAAAGCTGTTCGTAGCATGAAGATATACATTTCAGATACCACCAAGGAGAATTACGGTAATATTCTTGGGATTATGCATGAACAAAAGTGGCGCTTAAATTGAATTACGGTATCGCAAATTTATATTATCATATCAAAAAAAATGTTCGATGATACAGAAGAGATATTTGGAAATACTTTTTTTTCCGAGATAATAAGATATTTAAAATCGTAAAGATTTTAAGAAATTGGGATTAAGAAAGTGATTTCATGTCATGATTAGAATGAAGAAAGGATTTTATTGACCGTAACCGATAATGATCGAGTCTAACAATTTGCATACATCATCAAGTTCCTTTGAAAAATATAAAATGGTACATGAGTACAATTAAAAAGAAGAACATCAATAAACAGATATCAAGTAACAAGATTGAATCTAATTAAAATAAATGACTAATTTGAAATCAATCCTTTTGAAAATGATATAATAAGATCTTGAGTTGATATGATTTCTGAAAAATACTAAAATCCAATTAATATATTACCATTATTATTGAACATTAGTAAAGATAATTGTTGAATATTTCGTTGTTCTTTAGTATCTTTATTGTGTTTTGATGAATCTTTCTAAAGAACGGTCTCTAAAGTTGCCCAATCAATTGGAAGAAATGAGTAACTTTTTTTATTTCAAATCATTCAATCATAGTTCTTCAAGATTCGTTTTTTGCGTAACCGTCAAAACCTGTAATTCTGCTTCTAATGATGGTTCTAGAACTCATTATTCCACCAGACTTCAATACTCCTATGATCTCAGGTTTTTCTCCATTAACATATTTCAATTATCATAATGACTATCAGTGGTATTGTTGGCTTCACATAATTCTCCATGTGCCATTCTTT
This sequence comes from Papaver somniferum, assembly GCF_003573695.1. Taxonomy (NCBI): domain Eukaryota; kingdom Viridiplantae; phylum Streptophyta; class Magnoliopsida; order Ranunculales; family Papaveraceae; genus Papaver; species Papaver somniferum. The sequence continues at coordinate 87,213,551 of NC_039362.1, forward strand.
AATATTCAACTTTTCATAGTAATAACAACAAATACATTGTATGCGCCAACCTTTGATGCCAAATGTTGTAAATTCAGAGTGGGTCAACAAAAATGATTAAAATTACAAAGATATTATTTATTGGAGAAGATGATAAATCTCATTTATTTACATGACAACAGATCTTCCTAAGTATAATATGACAGTAGACACATAACATGGATAACCGTACCATAACTGTATAACCAAATAAAACTAGATTTATCTGATCTTCTCAAATCACGTACAATCTTTCCAACTTTATCCATATGTCCACCCTAATATATTAACGCTTGAAACATATTACAATCCATCTCATCAGTTTCCACCATGATGATTATTAAATCTTTTTTCATAATAACAAATATATTTTTATCGAGTCACTGAGTTGCTGATTTTCCAAGTTAACGTGACTTAGTGATTCACTAACTTAGTTTATGGGACATGAAGAATAATAAAAATGTCAAACTTAAGATTATAGTTCATCACTAATGACAAAAGTCAAGTGACTTATGATTATTATAAGCATATGATATATTCAAGAGAAGCCATCTTATGGATACCTCCTTTTTTTCGTAATCAAACCACTAAGTTATATGTTAATTAAACTAACACTTACATGAATATATTTCTGTTTTACTAAAAGGATTACAAAAATAAAATTACCAACAATACTACCATACACGCTTCCAAATCAATGACAATTTTTCTTACAGGTATTGATGGTGAGTTTTTGACAAGGGAAGAACTTGTAAAATCTCCTCTGACCTTGTATCAGAGACACGCCTATAAGTATACACATGTGCTAATGCTTACCTGGTTTCACCATCGGCATTCAATATATACATGAGTGGAGTATTTCATTACTAGTACTCTATCAAATTGATTGGAAAGCTCCTAGACGGATTGACCGCTAGTATAGAGCAATATTGTCTAGTGATAACTACCCTTCAGATGGTCACTGCTTGTACAATGTATATATATATATATGCTACTTATTTAATACATAGCCATATCGTCTCAAGTCGCAAACTCCCACGTCCGAGTTCCTTGAACCTGCTATATTGACACTATCGTATTCAAATTTATGCTAGAATAACATTGCACTCCAGGTTCGAGTATGGAATATTGCCACAAATCAAACCTATGTTATATCAACACAATGATTAGGTTATAATCAGTGGCATAAAGATCATGACACCTTGGAAAGCTATGGCCAAGTTTGTAGCATGTATCACATCTCCTATAGCGCCTTGACCAACTACGGCCAAGGTCACAACACAACCATTACAACTCATAACGTTCCAGTTAAGATAAGAATGTACTAATGGCATAGTTGAATCCTGAAGCAATCGACCAAGTCCATGGAATATCCAACCACAACTTGGCAAGCTTCGGACGAAATTGTGGCATAGCCACTATTGCGCCTACAAGCCGAGAGTTGCAGACAAGTTGCAAACCCTAAAGTGGACCATTGGTCGAGTCTGTATCACAGCTTGCCATGCTCAAGATAAATTTTCCATAGAAAAGCTTGCTACGGTAATCCCACCTTGGATAGCTAGCCAAGTCTGTACAACTTGGCCAGATCTTGGCCAAGTCCGTAAGTCATCTCCTACGCCCAAATCTTTTTGGCCAGCTATAGACAGCTCCCCTGGAAGACTCCCTATGTCATCTTGGATCTTGGCAGATCATGCTACCAATTCATGGGCCTTTGTCCAGTCACAGCCAAGTCCATATCATAATTGTGGGACCTTGGCCAGCCACGACCAAGTTTATTGTGTGGCTATTGGCTTGTGGGACCTTGGCCAGCTGTGGCCAAGTTCATGCCATATATATCACAACTCTTGTGGGACCTTGTATAGCTATGGACAAGTTCATAACATAGTCAATATCACCCCCCACAAGCCATAAACACGTTATGACCAAGTTTACCAAATCCTAATACGCTATTAGGGGCCACATCCAATCAACGACTTAAAAGGGATTTGATCTCATCTTAACTACACTAATTTTAGCTTAGATCCATCCAATTTATATTTAGCTATCTTAGTTGAAATAGAAATCCCATCCCAATAGTCGTAGCCAAATTGAGGCCAAACCCTAATTCTCGGCTATGGCCTAGTCGCATCACTCCTATGCCATAATCGGCCAACACCGAGACAACGAAAAATATACATTGGCCCAACTATTATAGATGGATACTAACATGCTACAAAGTTCTACATGTGCCATAAACGTCTATGGATAAGATGAGATCCGACTATTTTAGTCTCAATCACCGTGGTTACCCTTGGGCATGTTACGACACTTTTAAGGTCGCGGCTTTCTAAGCTAATTGTTAGTGCCAACTTAGGTCCACGACATGCCACCTTAGGTCAAGATACGCCACAACATCTACATTATACCGTGTTGAAAAGATGAGGGTACCCAAATACACCACAATGTTTTGTTTCAACCTATAAGTCCTCTACCGAATGTGATCGTCTATGGACAGAGTCGAGACAATACGACAATTCGGTTCACACTTGGTGTGATTGTTTATGGATACGAGATCGAGACAAAACAACAACAAGATAACTTGTGTGATTGACTATGGATACAAGATCGAGACAATATTACAACAAAGTGTGTTACTTGATAATAGGTTCGATAATAACCAAACTCTATAGGATCACTATCAAGTAATGCGGAGTTAACGTATAGGTGTATTTTACTTTATTATAATAAGCAATTATAATGTGGAAATCAAAGTACAAGACACAATAAGATTTAGTTAACGAGGAAACCGCAAATGAAGAAAAACCCTGGGACCTAGTCCAGTTTTGAATACTCTCAAAATTAAGCCGATATACAAAATCTAATAAATTAGTTCACAGTTATTCAAACAAGTTATAAAGTCCAACATTGCAGTTATAGAGCTTTTCCACCCATTTTCTCATCTTGTGATGTCACTACATTATAATCACAAAGAACAATCCATGCCTTTTTGAGATCACTAATCAGTTCAATTTCTAACCACAAAAACCTCCTCTGAGTGATTCCAACAGGAGCATGTGCCCCAAAACTAAAACATCTCCAATATTTATTGTAATCATCTGACTAGAGATTGACACAACTTTTAGAGTAACAATACTTTTATTCCAAGACAACCAGATATTGTCTTTTTTACTTGAAGAAGATGAATTATGAATTACCATACTCTGCGGCCCTAGTAAATTTAATTTATCACAAAAGGAAACATTACAGACTACTTTGGGTTCAACTACCCAGGCTAAAGAAAGACTAAATTGCTGAACTAAAGACCATAACTTATTTTGAGCCCTAGATCTTCTATGGTGTCTTATATTCCAAAACAAGTTCTCATTGTTTGGATGAAGTGCTTTTGGTACCCCCTTTCCCTTGATTTTTTTTCCAGAAATTATACTTGTTATTAACATGAGCTTGTTTACTCACCTTGTTTTGTTCAGTTCGAACTTTTGAAGATGAAGTACCTGGACTATTTATCATTTTATCACTTGAACTTGTAGAAACAGAAGAAACAATATATTTTTCCACTATTTTAGCCCATGAAGTAACAAACACGGAATATTTACTTTGGGTTCAACCAGATGTTAAGTAAAGAGATTGAATCTGATTAAAAGAAATGACTGATTTGAAATCAATCCTTTCGAAAATAATATAATAATATCTTAAAGTGATAATCATAAATGATTTCAAAAATATGCTAAGGTCCAATAAATATATCATTATTATTATTGAATATTAGTAAAAGACAATTATTTGATATTTTATTGTTACTTAGTGAGTCTCAAATATTTTTTGATGAATCTTTTAATAGAACCATCTTTAAAGTTTCGCAATCAATTGCTAGAAATAAGTAATTCTTTTCTTTTGAATCTTTGAATCGTAGTTCTCCAAGCTTTGGTTTTTGTGCAACCTTCAAATCCTATAAGTCCGCTTCCGTTGATGGTTCCAGAAATCATTCTTGTACTAGACTCCAATACTCATTTGATCTCAGGTTGTTCTCCATCATCAAATTTCAAGAGTCATAATGACCATTAAAACATGGTATTTTTGGCTTCACGTAGTTTTCTTGCGTCATTATTTAGTCTTCAACTTGTCACAGTAATAACAACAAAAACATTTCTGGTGCCAAGCTTTAATACCAAATGTTGGTAAATTAGATTGGGTTTACAGGAAATGATTAAAATTACAATAGAAAAATAACTTACATAACCGTGCTATAATTGTACAACCAAAGAAAACCGAATTTATTTGATCTTCTCAGATCACGTATAACCTATCGAACTTTATCCACAAGTCCACCTTAAATGGTTGAACCACACTATAATCCATCTTATCATTTCCTGCCATGATGATCGAGAAATCTTTTTCTATACTAACAAATATATATTTATCGAGCTACTGAGTTGCTGATTTTCCAACTTATCGTGACTCAGTGATTCACTAACTTAGTTTATGGGTTACAAATAATAACAAAAAAAAGTCAAACTTAAGATTATAGTTAATTGTAATAGACCAAAGTCAAACGAGTTATTATTAATAAAAGCATGTGTTATATTCAAGAAATGGCTATAAATACCTCCTCATTTTTTTCCTCGAAAAGTAGCAAGTCTCAACTATATTGATCATAGTACACCGATTCAATGTCGATAACGATTTACATGAATGGCTTGGAATTTTTCAACCATTATAGAGATCTCAACCAGATAACAAAGATATTCATAACACTTAACACCACAGTTACATGACCAAATATGAAAAATATATCTTACCGTTACTAGCTGATTCTAAAGTAACATGAATAGTTTAAATGATCCTGGTTGGATAAAAAATGACATATCAAAACCATATTAGAAAATTACAAGTGTTAGGATCCAAAAATCCTACCATTTCTCAATGTTTTTTTACAAAATCATATAAAAACGACTGACATATTGTCGATACTTTTTTTTAGTAACAATAACAAAGGTAACTGGTGTAACTCAACTTGGATTTCATCGAATTGAATCGATCTTCTGAAACTTTCGGTTGCTGGTGTCTTCTGTGTCTTTGTAGTGGTTGCGTTTGTATCTTTGAAAATCTTGTTGTTGCAGGTGTGTAACCAATGTCGGAATCATGGAGCCTGAAAATGTTGTTGATGGAAACCTTATTGTTGTTTGCTGGTGTAATATTTGTTGAAAATGTTGAATCTTTCTTTGTTGTGAAGAACATGTGCTACTGAATTGAAAATCTTGGTAAGAACTTGAAGAATTTTATGAAGATTTCAACCCTACTCAGAAAAACACCACTTAAACAACAAAGATTGCAATATTTAAAACCGATGTTGTTACATACCTCACTTTTTGCCCCATCTTTTCCTCTATGAGTGTCCCGTATCTAAACTCAAATATGAAGGCCTCGAACCCTTTGGGACCTCTCGTGGATCCTGTATTGAATGTTATGTACCAGTAGGGAAGCCACACGTCATAGGAAAACTTTTGGGAAGAAAAAGTGGGTATAAGGCATTTTCGATTTAAAACTCAGCCGAAACTTCCCAAACAGCCAAACGCTAGATTAAAATAGGAAAATAGTAGTTTGAACTAAAAAACCTAAATCGAAATAGAAGAGAGGAAGACAAGGATAGACTGATAAAAATCACAAACCCAAGTCTAAAAACTATTAGGTAAACTTAAATTGACTAGAGAAACCAAGATCAATGTGAAAAAAGGACCATTTAGATTTGAGTCGAACCCCAATAATCCTCGGTATCAACGATTCTCAATCTCTTCAGCTCAATCTTTTCAGCTTCCATGGCATCAGCACTGCGGGATCAGAGAGGTAGCCGTAGACTACCACCATCACCAAAGGTAGCACCTTGGCTTGTCTACCAACATGGAAAAGATCGTAAGTTTCAAACTTTTTATAATTTGTGTGATCCTTTGAATAAATCCTACAAAAAAAGAATCATACCAGAGTTGAGTAATAGAAGTTTTTATCAAAAAAATTCTAGTCAAGGATGGTTAGTCATTGTCTGTGATGATGATACAGAAACAAAAGACAACTATGGGAATTGTTTTCTATGGAATCCTGTATCACCAGAAATTATCATGTTACCTAATATACTTCGAAGTATACATCAAGAGTCCTTCTTTGGTTCACATTTTTTCAGGGATTGTGTTTTATGTTTTGGTGGTGCTGGGTACGGGGTTAAGGGCAGCAGCTGCAGTAGGAGTAGTAGCAGCAGCAGTAGCAGTTTTGATAGCAGTTTTAGTAGCAATGATAATTATGATGATTGGATGGTTTATATCCTTTTGAATGGAGAGGAAAATCCTGACATACTTTTGTATTGTCACCCTGGTGAAAAAGAATGGAGAAAACATGAGTTTGTTGGTTTTGCTCGAGGTACTTTCCCATCAATACTTTGCTTCAATGGTAAACTGTTTGTAATGTGTTCCAAAAAAAATGTTCACTTAGAGTTAGAAATACACCATGATTCTGATAAGGAAACACTATGTGTAAGTGATTTTATTCGTGTCGATGACAATTTTGAACGTGAATCAGTAGCGGGATGGTTGGAATATCATAATGTTGAACAATTTTGGATGGAGTCTTTTGGTGAATTTTTTAGAATAGAAAGATATTACATTCCAAGAGGTGTTTATCAGAACTGTTCAACCCAAATAATAATATCGAAATTGGATTTCTCTTCAATGGCTTGGGAGGAAATTAAAAGTTTGGATAACTATGTCTTCTTTCTAGGTGAATTTCAGCAACTGTCTTGCTTGGCCTCAGACTTGGGGTTTTCAAAGGGTTGTGTGTATTATACTGTAAGGCCCGTCCCAATTTTTTTTAGGGTACTTGTGTCATTTTACTCTCGAGGCTAAAATAGTCATTTTTGCTTTAGAAGGGTATTCTGGCAATTGTGCTTTAAAATGATATATCAACGGGTTAAATAATGTGCGTGAATTAATTTTGATTAGTATATTAAGTTGATGCCCTATAAGTCAGAGTTGGTTAATTTTAATAAGATGCTCGTTATAGACATTTGGTGATTACAGTGCATAATGGAAAACAAAATTGGAACATTCTTTTTCTTTAGCTAGCATATTTATTTATTTATGTCATTTTTTTGTTACATATATTATTTTAATGTTATACGTTTTGGCTAGTTATCTTGTTTCGATTGGGTGCTATATTCTCTTTGATTTGGGCATAGTTGAACAAATTCTAGTAGGTGGACTTGATTCCTTGGTGGGTAGCACAAAAGCATAAAATAAAGGAAATGTTTTACTCCACAGTCAAAGTGATTGAGTAATGTAATTTAAACGGTTAGAAACGTGTTGTTATATGTGGTACTTGATTTTGTTTTAGCTTATCATCTTGCTGCATGTTTTGATATGATTGGTTCTTGGCTTAGTTTAGTTAAGAAATTAAGAGAACTTGAATTAACCTTGAGATTCCGTTTGTTGATCGGTCAACAGGATTTGTTATCATTTCAGGCTACTTGTGTAACTCGTGTGAAACCGAACCACATGGCTAACTACATATGTGAGATTAAGCCTGACTAAGACTAAGACCACGGACGGTATATATACCATACTTGTATTGTTTTAGGGTTAGATAACTTTTTATGTTCACTTCTTCCCTAGCCGCACAAAACAGAAACATAGAGAACAGAGAAGATTTGAGACCTTGGTGACAGCACTACTTAACTTTTGGTTTTGGTTCTTGCAAGAGGAGTTGCTAGTTTGTTTGCTATTGTTCTTCCTTAGGATTATTTACTAGCGATTGAGGTAGGCGCAACACAATCAAAAACCTTCTTTTTATTTAAGTTTCTTTTAATTAATTTTATTTTGTAAGTTTTGATTCATATATGAATGATAATCGATGTTGTGAGTATGATTATGTATGTTGGGCTGCGGTCCATAGATTGTGATTCTTAAAAACAACTATGATGGGATACGAGATATCCTTGGGAACGGTTTTGTTCCCTAAACCCACGTGGGGCTCCCTAGGGCGAGCGGATTTGATGTGATTGATTTGATTGTTCTTATGGATGTGGTGTTTCCATGTATTTGTGATGCTATTAACCATGCTAGTTGTTTTAAAAAGAATTGAAAATGTTTGATAAAATGTTTTGTTGCTTCTTTTCCTACTGGGTGTCACAACTCACGTCGTTTAATGACAAAAAATTCCAGATTTTATGGCACCACAAGGAGTTAATGGCGGAAAAGCGTAGAGATCGGTTTTGGTGCTATTATTAGTAGTTTGCATAGGATTTATGATTGGGATTGTAACAAAATATCATCAACTCTTTTAGATGATTTAATTAGTTATTTATTGGTTATTAAAGCTTTAAAGATTATTGGGTTAATGTATAACCAAAGAAAACAATGCTTTGTTTAGACTACTCTATTTGATTGAATAATGGAAATTTCTGGATCATGTTAGTTTGACTGTCTATCATAATTATTATATAATACTTTTTTGTATCATTTTTTTATGTTACATGTACAAATCTCTCAATATGTACATATAAAAATTTCATATTTTTCTGAGTTCCAGAAGTATTTTTAAATCAATTTTTTTCACTGTACAAGGATCAGACGTTTTCTGTCAGATTCAATTTTACTGAAGTTGTCTATTTTTTTTAAATATTATATGTCATGTTTTAGCCTTTAGAGTCTACTGAAAACTCAAAGATGGTTCTTTTATCTTTTCATAATGATCGATCAAAGAAAATTTGAAGTTGTGAGTGAATTGATATGATTTTTTTAAAACGAATCGTCACTGTTGTACGTTTCTGCAGTACTGGTCAACTACTCGTTTGACTATGGTCAAAATATATTTAAGATAAACTAAAAATCCTAGAAATTTTATTACTGGAAAGGAGATAAGTTTGGATTCAGAATATATAATTATAATAATTTATGGATTCGTATTGGACTCAGTAAAATTATTTGAGTGACCTGGCGTCAGTTTCTGTTTTATGAATCTTTCTTAAAAACGTAATTATTTTGGATTTAATCTGGAACATTTAACGGTGAAATTAATTTTTCTGATAAAGTATATTTCTTTAGGATTCACGTAAATTAAAAATCACGTCAAATTAACGGTTAGATGTTCTGAAAAGAATTTTTATGTATCCGCTGCAACAGAATTTCTGAATTAAACATAAATAAAGATTAAACAAAGAATTAGTCGTTTGGACTTGGGCCAAGTATGGAAGTCAGGGCCTGATATTTAAGGTATCATTTTGGATTTTGGGTTTTGGATTTGGGTTGAAATCCAGGCCCGAAATTTGGGTTGTTACAGTTTGGTATCAGAGCTAGTCTGATCCTTTGGGCATGCTAGTTTCTGAATAAGTCGGTACGTCTATATGCTTAAATGTGAAATTGTTCGTGTATCTGTTGATTGTTGTTGTTTGAATGCGTAATAGGTTACACTTCTTTTGCATTGATAATTCTCTCGGTGTTACTTATAATTTAATGTCCTTCAATCAGGACATGTCTCGTCGTACGAATGGTTTAGCCGTCCCACATGATGAGGGTTTCGGTGAGGTTGTTCGTGCTTTGAATGCTGTTGCTCAAGCGATGCAACAACAAGTGAATCTTAATCAGAATGCACCTCCTCCCCCTCCACCACCTAATCAACGAGCTTTGTTAGTTAGAAGGTTTAGTGAACAAAAGCCCGATTCCTTTAAAGGTAGTCCTGATCCACTGGTCGCTGAAGATTAGATAGATAAGATTGAGAAAATATTCACCCTATTAGGCGTGAATGACGAGGATAAGATGGATCTTGCTGTTTTTAAGCTTGAGGGTGAGGCCACTCGCTGGTGGGACTTGACTCGTCGTTCTAGGAATGACGGTCTGTTTACCTGGGTAGAATTTCGACTCGCCTTCCTAAATAAGTACTTTCCACAAACTGCACGAAACCAACGCATGATCGAGTTTATGCAGTTGACTCATAGAAATATGACCGTAGCACAGTACCAAGCCAAGTTTGAAGAACTTTCTCGTTTTGCTAGTCATCTGGTGGAGAATGAAGAGCTGAAGGCTTTTAAGTTTCAGGAGGGACTTAGACCTTCAATTAAGGGTAGGTTGTCTATTTTGAAAATTACCTCTTATAATGAGATAGTGGAAAGAGCGATGATTGCTGAGAGAGACATTGAGGAGGCAAATCGAATTAGAGAACGTCACAATGGGGATAAGAACAAGAATAAAAATAACAACCACCCATACCAGAAGAAAGGAAATGGACCGAATATGGAGCTTCCTGCACCTTCGTGTTATCATTGCAAGCAACCTGGACATTTTAAGAGGAACTGTCCTGCACTTATTTCTCAGAGGAACCAACAACCCTTTATACCTCAGAACCAACGTCAAGGTTATCAGCAGAACCGTCCTCAGAACAATCCACCACAATACCAAGCTCGAAAGCCCCCTCAGCAACCTAAGGCGTTCAACATTGCTCATGTTGGTCAGGATCCGGATAACTCAGTTGTTGAAGGTACATTCTTAGTTTACAATTCTTGGGCTAAGATATTGTTTGATACTGGTGCTACTCATTCGTTTATTGCTTCTTCGTTTGTTTTGTCTTTGGGTTTGAAAACTGAATTACTTGATGGGTACTTAGGCGTAGCTAGTGCGATAGGCAGTAGTGCACGTATTGACCGCGTGGCACGAATGTGTGTAGTACGTATAGCTAAGCATGAGTTTTTGATTGACCTTTTTGTGATGAATATGTCTGGTTATGATGTAATCCTGGGTATGGATTGGTTATCTGCTCATCATGCTGTTTTTGATTGTTTTCAAAAACGTGTGACTCTTCACTCGGACAAAGGGTCAGTTGTCCACTTTACCGGTACTCGTAGTTTTGCGTCTCCCCTTATCTTGTCGGAAAGACATTTCCGACAGACTCATTCTAGAGGTTTTCTTTATCACTTAGTGATGATAGGAGATGAGCAACAAGATTCTGTCTCTACTATGGGTATTCCAGTGGTAGAGGAGTTTGAAGATGTTTTCCCTGAGGAATTACCAGGTTTACCCCCAAGAAGAGAAATGGACTTCACTATTGAAGTTCAACCTGGTACTTCGCCAATTTCGATGGCTCCTTATCGAATGGCACCTATGGAGTTAAAAGAACTAGATAAGCAACTACTCGAGTTGGAAGCTAAGGGTTTTATTCGAGGTAGTACGTCACCTTGGGGTGCACCAGTCCTTTTTGTGAAGAAGAAGGATAACTCGCTGAGATTGTGCATCGATTATAGAAAACTCAACGAAGTTACAGTGAAAAATAAGTATCCCTTACCTAGGATCGAGGATTTGTTTGATCAGTTGAAGGATTCTCAGTTTTTCTCAAAAATTGATATGCGATCAGCTTATCATCAACTCCGAATCAAGGAAGAAGATATTCCAAAAACCGCTTTCCGAACTCGATTTGGACATTTCGAGTTTGTGGTGATGCCATTTGGACTTACAAATGCTCCAGCGGCATTCATGGATCTTATGCATCGAATTTTTCGACCGTACTTAGATAAATTTGTAGTGGTATTTGTAGATGACATTCTTATCTATTCACGGTCACGAGAAGAGCACGAGGAACACTTGAGATTAACATTGCAGTTGTTGAGATCTCATCAGTTATACGCTAAGTTGAGTAAATGCGACTTCTGGCTTTCTGAAGTTCAGTTTTTGGGACACGTGGTATGTAGAGAAGGAATCAAAGTGGACCCAGCTAAGGTTGAAGCGGTTACCAAATGGGAAAGGCCAAAGAACGTGTTTGAGATTCGTAGCTTTCTAGGCTTAGCGGGTTACTATAGACGATTCATTCAGGACTTCTCAAGTATTGCTTCACCACTGACGAAGTTGACTCGAAAGGATTCCAAGTTCGAGTGGAATAATGATTGTGAGAAGGCTTTCTCCATGCTCAAGGATAAATTAACTACTGCACCAGTTTTGACAACACCGGTAAGCGGAATTGGTTATGTGATATTTTCCGATGCATCGTTGAAGGGTTTAGGATGTGTTCTTATGCAAGAAGGAAGAGTGGTAGCTTATGCCTCAAAACAACTAAAGACACATGAATTGAATTACACAACTCATGACCTCGAGTTAGCAGCTATTGTGTTCGCTCTGAGGTTGTGGAGACATTATCTGTATGGTGAGAAGATAGACATATTTTGTGACCATAAGAGCTTGCAGTATATTTTTACCCAACGAGATTTGAACCTGAGACAGAGGCGTTGGGTGGAATTTCTTAAGGATTACACGTATACTTTCCATTACCACCCAGGAAAGGCAAATGTGGTAGCAGATGCTCTTAGCCGAAAATCGAGGGCCAATGTAGCAAGTATGACTCTTCATACTTGGGATTTGTGCAGACTTATGGAGGAAGGTGACTTGGGCCCTGACGAGATGATTTACAATATTATAGTTGTTCCAGAGTTACAACAACGGATTGTAGAATCTCAACAGACTGATAGGGAGATGATTTCGATTCGTGCTCAAATGGAGAAAGGAGAAACACCAGAAGGTTGGACTCAAACTGATGGTGTATTTCGTTTTATGGGAAAACTTTTTGTGCCAATCAAATTGAGGATGGAGGTACTAGAACAGGCTCACAATTCTAAATTTAGTGTTCATCCGGGAGGATCAAAGATGTACCATGACATGAAAAGGCAATATTGGTGGAAAGGTATGAAGAAAGATGTTGCCTTGTATGTGTCGAGATGTCTCACTTGCCAACAAGTGAAGATTGATCATCGGAAACCAGGAGGGTTACTTCAACCATTGCCCATCTCAGAATGGAAATGGGAACACATCACTATGGATTTTATCATGGGATTACCTAGAACTGCACATGGTAAGGATACTATATGGGTTATTGTTGATAGACTTACCAAGTCGGCACTTTTTAGCAATCAAGAAGACTGATACGTTAGCCACGTTAAGTCAGAGGTATATCCACGAGATAATAAGGTTGCACGGTACACCGGTGTCAATTGTATCTGACAGAGATCCTCGTTTTACTTCTCAGTTTTGGCAGAGTTTACAGAAGGCGTTAGGTACACGTGTTTCACTTAGTACTGCCTTTCATCCCCAGACCGACGGGCAGTCTGAACGGGTAATTCAGATTGTAGAGGATATGTTAAGAGCTTGTGCCTTGGATTTCAAGGGAAGTTGGAGTGAGAACTTGCCATTAGTAGAGTTTTCCTATAACAATAGCCATCATGCTAGCATCGGTATGGCACCTTTTGAAGCATTATATGGACGACCTTGTAGATCACCAGTGTGTTGGACCGAGATCGGCGAACGTAACATTTTTGGACCGGATTTGGTACGAGAGACGACTGAGAAGGTTCAGTTAATCCGACGGAGGCTAATGACAGCTCAGAGTCGTCAGAAGAGTTATGCAGACAAGAGACGTCGACCTCTAGAGTTTACCGAGGGTGACTTGGTGTTGCTCAAAGTGAGCCCGAAGAGAGGTATTAAGCGTTTTGGCAAGAAAGGAAAGTTATCACCACGTTACATTGGGCCTTTTCAAATTATTCGACGTGTGGGTGCAGCTGCTTATCAGTTGGAGTTACCTCAGCGAATTGGGCACGTTCATGACACTTTCCACGTGTCAATGTTGCGGAAATACGAGAGAGATCCGTCTTATGTTATTGACCCTTCACACATTATTGCCTGGGAAGATTTGGAGATTCAAGAGGATGCTACGTACGTGGAGAGACCGGTTCGAATTTTGGATTTTAAGGAGCATGTGCTTCGCACTAAGACCATCCCTATGGTTAAGGTACAGTGGCAACGCCGCCAGATTGAGGAAGCGACATGGGAATTAGAGCCTGAAATGCGGAGCAAATACCCTGAGCTTTTCTAAGGTAACCTCTAAATTTCGTGACGAAATTTCATTTAAGAGGGATAGAGTTGTAAGGCCCGTCCCAATTTTTTTTAGGGTACTTGTGTCATTTTACTCTCGAGGCTAAAATAGTCATTTTTGCTTTAGAAGGGTATTCTGGCAATTGTGCTTTAAAATGATATATCAACGGGTTAAATAATGTGCGTGAATTAATTTTGATTAGTATATTAAGTTGATGCCCTATAAGTCAGAGTTGGTTAATTTTAATAAGATGCTCGTTATAGACATTTGGTGATTACAGTGCATAATGGAAAACAAAATTGGAACATTCTTTTTCTTTAGCTAGCATATTTATTTATTTATGTCATTTTTTTGTTACATATATTATTTTAATGTTATACGTTTTGGCTAGTTATCTTGTTTCGATTGGGTGCTATATTCTCTTTGATTTGGGCATAGTTGAACAAATTCTAGTAGGTGGACTTGATTCCTTGGTGGGTAGCACAAAAGCATAAAATAAAGGAAATGTTTTACTCCACAGTCAAAGTGATTGAGTAATGTAATTTAAACGGTTAGAAACGTGTTGTTATATGTGGTACTTGATTTTGTTTTAGCTTATCATCTTGCTGCATGTTTTGATATGATTGGTTCTTGGCTTAGTTTAGTTAAGAAATTAAGAGAACTTGAATTAACCTTGAGATTCCGTTTGTTGATCGGTCAACAGGATTTGTTATCATTTCAGGCTACTTGTGTAACTCGTGTGAAACCGAACCACATGGCTAACTACATATGTGAGATTAAGCCTGACTAAGACTAAGACCACGGACGGTATATATACCATACTTGTATTGTTTTAGGGTTAGATAACTTTTTATGTTCACTTCTTCCCTAGCCGCACAAAACAGAAACATAGAGAACAGAGAAGATTTGAGACCTTGGTGACAGCACTACTTAACTTTTGGTTTTGGTTCTTGCAAGAGGAGTTGCTAGTTTGTTTGCTATTGTTCTTCCTTAGGATTATTTACTAGCGATTGAGGTAGGCGCAACACAATCAAAAACCTTCTTTTTATTTAAGTTTCTTTTAATTAATTTTATTTTGTAAGTTTTGATTCATATATGAATGATAATCGATGTTGTGAGTATGATTATGTATGTTGGGCTGCGGTCCATAGATTGTGATTCTTAAAAACAACTATGATGGGATACGAGATATCCTTGGGAACGGTTTTGTTCCCTAAACCCACGTGGGGCTCCCTAGGGCGAGCGGATTTGATGTGATTGATTTGATTGTTCTTATGGATGTGGTGTTTCCAGGTATTTGTGATGCTATTAACCATGCTAGTTGTTTTAAAAAGAATTGAAAATGTTTGATAAAATGTTTTGTTGTTCTTTTCCTACTGGGTGTCACAACTCACGTCGTTTAATGACAAAAAATTCCAGATTTTATGGCACCACAAGGAGTTAATGGCGGAAAAGCGTAGAGATCGGTTTTGGTGCTATTATTAGTAGTTTGCATAGGATTTATGATTGGGATTGTAATAAAATATCATCAACTCTTTTAGATGATTTAATTAGTTATTTATTGGTTATTAAAGCTTTAAAGATTATTGGGTTAATGTATAACCAAAGAAAACAATGCTTTGTTTAGACTACTCTATTTGATTGAATAATGGAAATTTCTGGATCATGTCAGTTTGACTGTCTATCATAATTATTATATAATACGTTTTTGTCTCATTTTTTTATGTTACATGTAAAAATCTCTCAATATGTACATATAAAAATTTCATATTTTTCTGAGTTCCAGAAGTATTTTTAAATCAATTGTTTTCACTGTACAAGGATCAGACGTTTTCTGTCAGATTCAATTTTACTGAAGTTGTCTATTTTTTTTTAAATATTCTATGTCATGTTTTAGCCTTTAGAGTCTACTGAAAACTAAAAGATGGTTCTTTTATCTTTTCATAATGATCGACCAAAGAAAATTTGAAGTTGTGAGTGAATTGATATGATTTTTCTAAAACGAATCGTCACTGTTGTACGTTTCTGCAGTACTGGTCAACTACTCGTTTGACTATGGTCAAAAGGTATTTAAGATAAACTAAAAATCCTAGAAATTTTATTACTGGAAAGGAGATAAGTTTGGATTCAGAATATATAATTATAATAATTTATGGATTCGTATTGGACTCAGTAAAATTATTTGAGTGACCTGGCGTCAGTTTCTGTTTTATGAATCTTTCTTAAAAACGTAATTATTTTGGATTTAATCTGGAACTTTTAACGGTGAAATTAATTTTTATGATAAAGTATATTTCTTTAGGGTTCATGTAAATTAAAAATCACGTCAAATTAACGGTTAGATGTTCCGAAAAGAATTTTTATGTATCCGTTGTAACAGAATTTCTGAATTAAACATAAATAAAGACTAAACAAAGAATTAGTCGTTTGGACTTGGGCCAAGTATGGAAGTCAGGGCCTGATATTTAAGGTAGCATTTTGGATTTTGGGTTTTGGATTTGGGTTGAAATCCAGGCCCGAAATTTGGGTTGTTACATATACACAATATAAGGAAATGGGATTGTACAGATATAATTTGGAAGACAATAGTATTTTGTTATCCGTACCATGCCTGATATAACATCGCCATGGCTTGCTGCTGAATGGCTCATGATTACTACAACTCAGACGGCCGATGATAATACAACTACAGACGGTATTTTAGATAAGGATGAAGGCATGGATAAAATTGTTAAGGCAGCGGCATACATAGTAGCCAAGGATGACGAGAAAGAGGATGTTGAAGAAGTGAGTTTGTGCGTCATGCTTTACGATGATATAATGCGGTTGATATCAGATTATCTTCATCCAGTGGATTACATACATTTACGTGCAGTGAGTAAAAACTATCGATCATTAATAAACCTGAGAAGATCCTTTTCTACTCGGGCTTTACACACCACAGATATATCTCCGTGGCTGGTTTTTCCTGACTTTGATCAAGCCGTCTACAATTTCGTGAATCCAATGCATAATAACGAGAGCTACCTCATGAGCATCCCCGAGTTGTTTGAAGGTTCTAGAATCCGCTTTTCGAAAGGTGGGTGGTTGCTCATGTCAAAAGGCAACACATTGTTCTTCTACAATCCTTTCACCAGATCAACTATCAAACTTCCAGACTTATCAGATGATCATTGCTTTAAGTTCTCAGGTATCTCATTCTCGTCCCTGCCGACTTCTTCAGATTGCGTAGTTTTTGGCATCAGTCAACTAGTGGGGAGAGATATTCTCATGTTCTTCATTAAACGGGGAGATGATCAGTGGAAAAATGATTCCGTTGTTTGTAGTTATTTACTTCCCGACAGGAAACTGAGGAAATTCCAGGTGGATTTTAACAACCCAGTTTTTTATCGTGGATCTTTCTATTACTTGGACAACAATGGAACTTTAGGAGTTTCAAAAATAGAGCATGGCATTAGCTGGGACATACTGGCCAATGTGACCCGGCCTAAGTCTGAGTTCATCTATAAGACTTACTTGGTGGAGTGTGAAGGGAAACTTTTATCTGTGTTATTAGGGCATTTAGGAAAATGGGTTCGTGTTTTTAGATTGAACGACACTGATATGGTTTGGGTTGAAGTCAAGCATTTGGGGCGGCATACGCTGTTCATTAGCAATACATCTTGTATCTCAGCAATCGCTCCAACTGTTCAAATGGAGAACAAAATCTATTTTCCGAGGTTGCACAACGAAGGAATTTTGTATACTCGACTCCGCATTGTTCACAAAATTTCGGGTCTTCTTTTTCATCTCCGATTACTCGATAGTTTCCACAGGCACAAATTCCACTTTTTATAAGCCCAAAAATTCTTTCACAAAACAATCCATCTTTTTCCGGCTTATTGGTTTTGTAATGAATTTTTCTCTTGATACAAGCATATTTCTCTGTCTTGGGAGCAGACATTCTGCTAAAGATTATCAGGATTCAAAGGAGAAATTGAACTGCAGTTGGATCGAACCTAATTGGTTGGAGGTCTCAGATCATGATCGTCACTGGTTTAACATCTAAATTATATTGTTAGCCTCCTTTTGCAGTTCTTTTTGCCTGTAACAGTAGTATTATTTTATTTATGTGTACTGTAAACACTATGATTTATTTTGCAAGGCTGAATTAGGAGTCATGGAAATAATTAGGGGCCTCACCTGATTTATACCCACCCCATAAAAGATAGAGGGTTCCAAAATGTTGGTGAAAATACCAATTTAGTCTTCTCTAATAACTACCCTAAAAATCTCATTAACCACTAACCTAGGCCCCCAATCTTCATTTCAATCAAAACTTCTTCTCCTCCCATTCTTCTTCTCCACCGCTCCCTTTCTCCCACTGTCTCCCATTCCATTAACGATTTCTGGGAAAGAAAAATTCTCACCGATTCATCGTCGTAAGTGAACTAAAACCTCCTGATCTAAGTTTGGGTTTGCGTTTAATTTGATTTGTTGATTGAAAAATTAGGTTTTCAACTGCAAAATTGCAGTTACAGTTCCAGGGTCGTTAACCACGGTTTTTTTATTGCTTAACGATTTTTGATATGCATATTGAATTGATGAAAAATCGTTAACCACTAGGGTGTAGTAGATAACGACCCTAAACCTGGTTTTCTTCCCTAGAATAGTGTTGTCCAGGAATTTCTAAATCGTTAACGATTCTTCTCGACGACCCTTTTTAAATACGAACGACTCTGTCTTATGCAGAACCACCTCTCTGTCCCAAATAGTGATAGGGTCGTCAATATATTTCTAAAGCATTAACGATTCTTTGTTTGACGACCCCTTTATGAAACTAACGACTCTGTATGATACAAAATTTGTTCTCTGTTCAAAAAATAGGAAGGGTCGTCATGTCAAATGGTTGTAGTCGTTAACTATGTTGAAGGGTCGTCATGTCAAATTTTTGAAGTCGTTAACGATGTTGAAGGGTCGTTTGGTTTTATAAATTTTACCAGCCGACCCTAAATATGTCTAAATATGCCCAACTCCTACCTGACCTGCAGCGGTCCAAGACAAGCCAGGTTAGCATTAACATGCATGTCGAATCATATGAAGCCGTTCTACACCCATTTTCCCCAAATGCTTGATTAGGATGCATTTGGAGTACGCCAAACAAACACACGCAGCAAAGAAATAAGAAATGATGCATCCATACCGTATGCATATCGACATTCAATCACTTCGATAAAAAAGACGCACTAGTTGCTTTATAAGATATAGCTTGAAGATTACGGATGCGTCCATACGTATCTAACCACTTCATCCCACCATCATGCAAGTATAATAAGCTCGTTTAAAAACTTAAGATTAAATTATTTTCAGCTTGTTGTTGATTGTAAAATCATTTTTACCGGCAGGAAAACACTTCTTATGCAACGAAAATGAATTCCAAATTTTCAGCTCAACTTTATCGCGTCCCTGACTTCCATCTCTTCTCAGGTAAACTCTATTTTCCATCTTTTTCCACAACAGCAGCCAACTACCAATCACTCACCGGTTCATCATCTATTGCCGTCTCTCCAAATAATCTATTCACCGTTCTTCCCTTGCTCATTAGCCACAACGCCACAAATCTCGAAAAAACCCATTATCTCTCCGTGAACTCAACTGAGTTTGAATGATATATTCACTAGAAACTCTTCCATGGCTTGCCATTAATGGCAACATCATCAATCATTCTTCCATCGACCCATTTTCATCACTGCCATGCTCGAGTTCTTCTTCTCTGTTCTCCATGACATCGATCACCGATAACCACCACAGTTTCGAACCATCAGAGAAAGCAAACTACTCTTCTCGAGTCGATTAACCACCAAAAATCCGTGTTGCTCTTCTTTCTATCATTCTGTCCAACTCGAGCTCTCGATCTCTGATCACGATGGCAGCAATTTGTTCTCATACGATCCATCATCTACTGTCGATAATGACAGCATCTCAATGCTCATCTTCACTGCCTTCAGTAGCTAGTGACAGCAACAACTCAAACTCGAGCTCCAAGAATCCATGAACAACAGCACCATCCTTCATCATCACGATAACCACCGATCATCCATCATCATTGGCATCGAAGTCGGGGCTCCAAACTCTACTCGAACTCCATTATCGTTCTCTTCCATCACCTGAGCTCCATCGCTGCCATGCTTTCCAATGGCAGCAACAATCATATTCCGATCATCATTCATCCATTACCTTTTATCGCTGGCAGCAACCCAATGCTCAACGCAGACTCGAGTAACCCTCAATATCTCTTCTCAGTACAATGACCATCGATGGCAACAATCAGCTCGAGCCACAGACTCCACAACCACGATTTTGATTACCATCACGATAATTCCCTGCCATAAGTGGCTCGAGCCGCAAGTGATAGAGTCGTTACTATTTATACATGTGGGGAATGACGACTCTCATTAATCTATTAAATGGCTCGTTAGGGTGGTCAGTATATAGGAATGCCAAATTAACGACCCTACGAGTAACATCTTCATAGAGTAAAAAGTTTTAGAGTAGTTGGGTTCTAAACATATTAGGTTAACGACCCTGTGTGACCTAACTAGCTGGAGTCGTCAGTTATATCACACTTGTGTCAAGTAATTGACGACTCCTTAGTCGTTCGTTTATTACCCTCTCGACTTAACGACCCTCACTCTGAGTAGTTGCATAGTGTACATGAATCGACCACTTGGAGCATCATTCATACAACTTGAAGAGTATACGAAGTTTACCTGATTGTTTTGAGCTTCGGTTCTTCATTTTGAGGATTGGTTCCTTCATTTTGAGCAATAGGATTCCTCCACCGGAATCACTCATTTCAAATAACTCTAAATTTTCCCCCCAAAATCCAACTTCTTCCTCTCCACAACACAAAAACACAATTTTTCTTTTATCAAAATTTTATCCCTAAATCTGATTTTAATCTAACTAAACTAATTAACAATTAATTAACACTCAATTAACACTAATATTTTGGGGTAGTTTAGCCATTTTAGAAAAAGTGGGATAAGGGGTAACTCCCATTACTATTTCATGACCTTTTTTGTCCTGTAGCTAGGGTCCCCAATTATATTTCCAGGGCCCCCAATTCAGCCTTGTTATTTTGTTGTTGTTGTAACACTAGTACTTTTTATTCATGTAGTTCCCTTGAAATTTCTTAATCTCATTGTGGATTTTTTTCTCTCTATTTTGTTTGTCTGGTATACCACCAACGGGTTAGCTGGTGCGTTATGCATAACAGGACTGGATAATTGCGGTACGGCTGAAGCTTTCTTGGTATAGTTGTGTGTTATATATGTAATTTGCATCCTATTCACCAGAAGGGTGGTGCGTATACTGTAAATAGCAGTTCCAGGTAGTGATGCAATATGAGTATGTCAGTCACTTTGTTGCTAATATACTAAAAGAGTGTACTGTGCTCAAATGAAGTAGCATGGTATAGCCAGGTCAGGTCAGGTCAGTTGTCTACTTTCACGAATGTTAATCTTATCTTCAGCTCGTCATGTAGACTCTAGCTAATATCACCATTTTATTTCTAGTTCATTTAGACTGGCTGTCTATACGGACATAATGCTTTAGGTCAAGACTATAGTTGAATTTTGTTTTATGGTAGTCTCTAGTTTTTCTTGGTCATAACTTAACAATCAGTATCTACATGAAGGCGATCGTGCTGTGTTGTCTCTCCTGATGGTTTGCAGTTTGTGGAGTTCAAGGTTCT
Source organism: Papaver somniferum (assembly GCF_003573695.1). Classification (NCBI taxonomy): domain Eukaryota; kingdom Viridiplantae; phylum Streptophyta; class Magnoliopsida; order Ranunculales; family Papaveraceae; genus Papaver; species Papaver somniferum. The sequence continues at coordinate 87,235,188 of NC_039362.1, forward strand.
AAGTCTCTCATAAAATTGTGGGTGCATAGCGCCCCAGATAACGGCACGGCATGAGATTGATGTATTGCAATTTGTGGAGTTCAAGGTTCTAAGTCTCTCATAAAATTGTAGGTGCATAACGCCCCAGCTAACGGCACGGCATGAGGTTGATGTATTTCAAAATTATGATTAGTTGGCAGCATTGTTGAGTTCAACATTCAGATCTATTTGACGTTGTTCAAAATTTCTGTTGAGGACACCCTACGATATTTAATTTAATTGGTTGCCAAATAGATTATTATTATTTTTTTATTTTTTTAATCCATAATATTAATTACTATATAAATATTAAATTTTGTTTCTTTTTTTTACAAAGACTCACAAGGATCATCATCTGGTAAAAAATTAGTCGGAAGCCTATCAACAAGCTGAGCTCCAACCCCTTTTTGAATGACCACTCCCAACCTATGAAAGAGAAAATCTCCAACACGCACATTAGCATCATAACTAGCAATATATCGACGCAGCCGCTTCAAGAAGTCTATGAAATCATCGGCAAGCTCTCCTAAAGTAGTGAAAGCAAGAGCCCCAAAACCAAGCCCTTGTGTCGTGCACTTCTCCAAATACTTGGCATTTTTCTTAGAAACAGCGTTCTTGATAGCAATCCCGAGTGAAAAGTTACAGACCCCACCACCAGTAAAGGGTGAGACACCAGTCACATTAAAGCACATATCACGCCCGTTATCCCTATTATGAACAAGTATATCAGCTGGTCTCAAGGCGGTACCATTATTAGAAAGAAGGCCTAAGTCAACTTCTTTCCTAGCAGGCACCCCCGCACGATACATGTTAGCGATAATGTCACGCACTAAGTCATGCCTAAACTTGAGACCCTCTTCATTTGCACAATGCAGGGCATGATCGTCAAAAGCATCCATATCCCTTTTACAGAAGAGGCAGGCACCATCCAACTCAAATAGTGGAATTCCTAGCCTATATCGGAGCACTGCACTGAATTTCCTGGCACCAATACATTGATTGAGACCCAAAATTGGGATTGCCATCAAAAAATCCCACACATGCTTTGTCTGATTGCATTGCCATAGAGCAGAGTCTCGCTCCGTCAAAAAAAAATTGGTGGGTATGTTCTTCTTTACTGCGTCAAAGTAGATAACTGCTAAGGAATTCATGGAATGGGTGGCAGAACTACTAATACAAATAGGAGAAACATCCCCACACATGGAGTTGAAGGAGTCCATAGCTCGCTGAAGGGAAGGACTATTACCATTTATATCGGTGCTCATCAAGATAGTGGACTGCAAATCTAAGGTCTGCAGACATGAAGCAAGATAACAATAATGTTTGGTATCTTGTAAAGTGTAAACACCCAACCCACCATGTTTGAACGGTAAAATAGATAGTCTCTGCTGAAGAGGCCCATAGCCAGGCCCGTCCCCTGTGATAATATGCCTAAGGAACTGAAACAACCTCGCATCAAACAAATCTTGAGCTTCTAGTAGAAAATCAGGTTTGGTAGTTCGCAATGGAAAGTAGAGCCTCGAAACACCCGTGCAATTTCTAAACAAGTGCATTTCGCACTGAGGGTCTTCTAACTTTTCAACAACATCAATAAGAGCTATAGTTTTTTGCACACGACTTACCAACATATCCTTGTTAAATTGATCATCAAGACTGACCGGTCCTCCCAGAAGTTTCACACCTTTAGACGGCCTGCTAATATCAGGGGGAAAAACACCAGCTACTGTAGATCTAGGATCAAGAGAGGGCCAAAACAACTCAGTTTTTGCTATGTTCAAATGCAGACCCCTTGAAGCCCCTTCATCCTGTATAATTTTCAAAGCCTTTGCAACCATCAAGGTATCGCCTATCAAGGTACCATCATCAAGATACCGGGATTGCATATCAAGCTCACAATGTGACGCAATACTCTTAACCAAGGGATGAAGCGTAAGCGCAAATAACAATGAACCCAAAGGGTCACCCTGTTGCACTCCCTGGGAAGAGGAAAGGACATGATCCATATAGTACAGATGAGCAGGAGAGGCATAATAGAATTCTACCCAACAAGAAATTGACGGGCACATCTTACGTACCTCAGATAGCATAGCCGTGCGATCGATAAGGTTGAAAGCATTCGAAAAATCTACGAGCAATATGGACATATTATCTGAGCCTCCCTTCTCTTCAAGCATACGGTTTACGGCATGCAGAATTTCCTCACTTCCACATTTTGCCCCAACCCTAAATTGGTAGTCTCCCAAATACGCATTAATTTCCTTACCAACATGAGTTGCGGCACACTTAGAAACCAACCTCCTCCATATTGTTCCTACAACGATAGGACGCAAACCTCCACCAGGATTAACTAGTGGGGTGAGAGGGGCTCTAGCAACAAATTCACCCAAGGCAGATGGGCATGAGCCAGACAACCAAAGGTAACAACGTCCGTGATTCAAGTGATAAGGTCTTCGGAGATGGCAGTAGTTGATCCGCTAAGAGCATCTAAAAGATGTTGTGCCCTAAGGCCATCTCTTCCGCAAAAAGTTTCTTTCGGAAAACTTCTTAATCTGCCAACTACAAGATTAGTAGTAGCAACCATAGCTTCCCCCGTGGAGATGGGAGATGGGATAGAAGGAGGAGGTGACATGGGGTGCTTGTTGCGCAGATCCTTCAAAGTTCCTTCACAGTTAGGCGCAACTCCACTAGAAGTATGAGTGCGGATAGCAGCTGCATACAGGCCATTCCGAAGCTTCTTCTTGCAGAGTCTTAGGTTGGTTGCTTCCTGATTCTAGGGCTTGTCCTTCCTTCTTTTTTCTAACAGTTCCTGTCGTACCTTATGATCCTCCAAAATTTGCTGAACCAATACCAGGCAACCATTAGCTCCATCCCATTGATTCAAAGCATGGTTTATAGACCTGATTTGCAATTTTCTCCTGTTACTGACCTTCTCTTCCTGGTTGTTCTGCGGAAGATAAGTGTGTAAGGTGCAAACTGAGAAAAGAAGAAGCTGAATCCAAGACGAATGTTCCCTAGGAAAAGCAATCACTCTTTGAAGCACAGTTTTGAAGGTGCGCACAAAATGCAGTCTACACTTGGTCGGGATACTGGATACTGCTGGTATTTATGCTCGAAAAACAGTATTCAACAAGTTTAATCTTAAAGTAGGCAAGGTGACATCAATGGGACTGTCATCAGTAGAAATTGAGGCAATAGGATCAACTATGCCTTGTACAAGACACACAGGTCCCGTAGCATTAGATGGAGCAGTCACTGCAATCCCTTGGTGCATCTTACACTTCTTATCCCATGCATTTACATGCATACATTGAGGTGCACCTCAATTGCATCAAAACACCCTCCCAAGCTCTATAAATATCTGCATCAGCACGTATCCTCTCTCTGCATCTATCGCAACCTTCAGCATCCTTGTAATGCAAGGTCTTCAAATGGTTGAACAATGAAGCCTTCAAGAGCCCCCTTCCACCAACGCCATCAAAAAGGCTAATGATCCCCCTCAACTGTTGGAAAAATCCAAACATGAGGCACAGACCAGTACGTAGAGGCATTGTTTGTTTTTTCCCATTGAGCTAACTCATGAGCTACAGAATTACAAACGCGCGGTTGGAAATTAAAAATACAAGTCACTAATTTAGAACAAAATAACTGAATGTCTTTGAAAATAGCATCCGTACGTGAGTCTCCATCAAACAGGCAAGCTGAAAATTGATCGATGAGAGTTTTAGCATCACTTTCAACAATGATATGAGTTAACTGCTGCTCCAAGGATTTCTTCAGGACTGCCCAAATAGCTCTGGCTTCAGCTTCTTCAGCAGACTTTACTTCAAAAACCAGGGAAGCACAAAAAGAGGCTTTGCTTGAGAAGTCCCCCATCACAAAACCTGCACCATTTGCTCCAGAAATGTCATCATAGGCACCATCAATGTTACACTTTATCCATCCAACAGAGGGGGGCATCCATTTGTCACATAGGTTAACGGGAGTAGTAGGAGAAATAGTAAGACAAGTTTTCCTAGTTAAAAGCATGGCTCTAGCTCTTATTAAGACAACTATATGCGTTTCATGCAGGTTTTGGGAAATGAAATTATGCCTACTAGTCCAGAGAGACCACAAGATAGTAACAGAAAGACACTGAGCTTCATCAGAGAGTCTAGACAAAGGGTCAGTTAACCAAAACAATAACCAGTCAGTAAAGGACTTGTTTTGAAAGAATTGGGTATTGATGCATAAATCAGAGAGAAACCAAGATCGACTAGCAAAGGGAGAGAGAACCAAAGCATGCATTATGGATTCTTGAGGATCATTTCACCTAACACAATCGACATTATGTATAGGCATTCTGGTATGCAAAATAGTTCTGGCAGGAAGAGCATTTCTAGAAGCTTTCCATGTAAAGACTTGGATTCTGTAAGGAACCCTGATTTTCCAAATGCGCATCCAAAGGTTTTTACATGGGGAGGGCCTAAGACCTTTGATCCCCATGCAGGTAGATTTTGAAGAAAACTTTCCATTCTTTGAAATATCCCAAGCCCTCCTGTCAGGAGTGCAAAGATGGCTTAAGGGAATGGTAACAATCTTCTTAACAAAAGCATTATCAAAATAGGTGTTAAGTTTAGACAAATTCTAGGTTCTGGTATGAGAATCAATGCATAGAAATTGAATTATTTATTTTGACAAAAGATTTAATGTTATTCTTTATTTCCAATTCAATAAAAGATGGTTAGATGGTTAGTTTGCTAAAAATAATAATATCAACTACACATGTTTCATGTTTGTAATAATTAATTTACTGATAATGGTCTTAATTAATTTATTTAATTTAATTTTTCTTTTATTATCCTAATAATCAAGGAGTTCAATAAATATAGATATTTATAATGAAAAATGTTACAACTCTTATATCCATCGGATGTCTTTGGTTAGGATAAGATTGAGATGGTCGGATGCAACATTTGTCTCTCAAGATATTATCTGACTGTACAAACTCAAAAAACCCTTATGTTTTGTATTATAGACTTAGAAATAATGTAATTTAATTTTTCTTTTATTATCCTACTTATCAAGGAATTCAATAAATATAGATATTTATAATGAAAAATGTTACAACTCTTATATGCATCGGATGTCTTTGGTTAGGATAAGATTCAGATGGTCGAATGCAACATTTGTCTCTCAAAATGTTATCCGACCGTCCAAACTCAAAAACCCCTTCTGTTTTGTATTATAGAATAGAAATAATGTAATTTAATTTTTCTTTTATTATCCTAATTATCAAGGAATTCAATAAAGGTAGATATTTATAATGAAAAAATGTCACAACTCTTATATCCATCGGATGTCTTTGGTTAGGATAAGATTGAGATGGTCGGATGCAACATTTGTCTCTCAAAATGTTATCCGACCGTCCAAACTCAAAACCCCCTTTTGTTTTGTATTATAGACTAGAAATAATGTGTGTCTTAACGTCACTTGTTTGATCTTTTTCTTTGTGTTAAAGAGGAAAATTATATTTTGTATCGTGCAGATCTAATGTCCATATATACATACTAAAGTCAACCCTTCTACATAACTGGAAAAGCAGCATAAAATTGAATGATGTTATACAAATCACAATTGACCAAAGAGACTTATGTGGAAAATTCTCGATAACACCAACAACTATTTAAGACTGTTCAAGATCGGATTACTAAAAAAAATTATAATTGGATTACTCCCAAATCAATCGGGAATTCACTTAAAACGCCAATAGCTGTAAAGTATAATGCAATCATAATATCTTCATAACCATTATAATTAACCTAATATATGGCACAAACAATAGATTAAATTAGTACAATGCAATTATCACAGACCCAAAAAGAGCAAAACCTTTGATATTTTTGACCAAAAATGGAAAATATACAATGTAAAGAAAAGCAAATGGGGTACATGGAACATATTTCTCTCTTAATTAGGGTATAGTCTTGCATTAGCCTTGAACACAAATAGGTAATACTTTTTTTTTTCAAAACCTTACTCCATAACATATCCTAAACAAAAATCCTTACACAACTTGTGAGAAATGGATTATAATCAAAATAGAATCTGTCAAATGTCTGAAAAAGTTACCTATCCGGGTACAAAAATCATCAAAGAAAGAAAAACATAAAAAAGAACCCGTCAATAGAGAATTCGACCAAATATAGCCATGAATGAAGAAACACAAATCTCCTATTACCGTGAAAGAAGTGTCCATTTGCAACAGGAAACAAAATAGTAGTTGTATCATACTTCAATTCAATTCCAAATTATAATTAAACATTTAAATCTCTGACTCAATCCATATTGTCTGTCACTTCAATTTATTCATTATCAAAACCAAACGAAAAATCTTTCCAGGATATCAATGGATTGGAATCTTTACTAAGATAAGGGGATCAATAATATGAATTCCTCAAGTACAAAGTTACTCACTTGTAGAACAATTACTGACTTCTGTAAATTGTCAAAAAATTCCTGATTTGATGCATACAAATGGAAGATGTTCTCATAACATTTTGATGAAAGAGATGTGTCTTGGATATCTATGGTAGATTTTCTCATTTTATATTCGAATACGCTTCATGTTTGACCCCAACAAAATACGTTTTCTTGAAGAAAAATAGCAAAATGAATATCTAATTTGAGAGTAATAATCACGTCAAGATCCCATTTATTTGGAGTTTCATCATGCATGAGTTTTTGATGATTTTTTCATCACCATTTTCTTTTGAAAGAGACTCTTCATTCGAAAATTAAAACGGTGAGTGATATTTCAGTGCACAATTTGTGCGGATCGTTATTTTTCTTCTCTTAACATCATCGAGTTTCCCAAAACTAAGAATTTTCCTAATATTTCATGCCCAACGCGTCTTTATTTCTTTCTGTTAGTTAAACCGTTCAAATTCTAAAGGGATGCGTTTCATTTTGAAAAATAAAGAGATGCATTCAGCTGAATGGGTTTTGAATTCATTCTCTGATTTTCTAATCTTCTCACTAAATTAACTTAATCACTTGTTTCAAATCATCCATATGAAAGCATACTTTTATAGTGTTTGTATGGTACTATTAATGGCTCCAAAACCATGAAGGAGGCCTTGACGCGCACCAAATGTCTCCATATGACTAAGGTAATTTTAGTACACTTTTCTATTTTTTGTTGTATATAGATGATATTTTGAAAAAAATTCTGATTTTTTAGTGTGTAGTTGGTTTTGTGATGTTTTCTTTTAAAATTAATAGGCTTGTTATCGTTTTTTTTTTGTCTGCTTCACGTTTAAGCTAAAGTAAGGGATTATTTTTGTTGTTGTAAGGGATTATTTTTGCTATTGTAAGGGATTACTTTTCTTGTTGATGAAACTTTTAAAAAGATAATTATTTTTTATGCACAATTCTTTAATTTGTTGGAGTTTCATATTATTATTATAATTATTATATTTATATCATTGTTGGAGTGTAATTGATAAAGTTTCTGAGATTCATTTTTTTTGCAGGATTTAAATTTTTTTATTTTTTTTTTGCACTTGATCGTTGAAGAAAATTGTTTTCAGATATATACATCATGTTTGTAACTGCGAATTCCAAAGAACAAAAAAATAATCTTAAATTTGTTGTATCACTTTTACCATTAATTGGACTTCTACTCATAACATTTTAGCATTTAGTTATGACTGGAAATCCAATTAATACGAATTTATAATGAGGAGGTTACAAAATATATGACCGTTTGATTCTATTGCTATAATGATACTGGGATTGTTAGATTATTCATTTGTCTCTCAAAATATTATCTGATCGTCGGTTGCTCAAAAACCCATGTTGTTTTGTATTATAGATTAACCCGGAAGAGTAATCTCTGATCATTTCTTTTAGATTTCGTTGTTGCCACTTCAAAAGTTGATTATTCGTTTAAATCATGTTGTTGAAGTGTATCAGCTGCAGTTAGATCATGCTGAGGGAAATTTTTGCTGGTTAGTGGTTCTAAGGGATCTAGGCCCCTGTCACTGAAACCCTCGGGGTACAGTTCTAGTACTGTTAATTTAATGATAAGTTTAAGCTAAGCACTTTTGTTTTTTTCTTGCACAAGTGATGTTTCTAGATTGCAACTAAGTGCCACCATTGTGTGTCTTTCTAAGTATGCTTAATTGTGCAATCAATATTTATGATTGACTCTGTGAGTCTTAACATTAGATATACACGAGTATCAGTGCTGGTAAATGTTTCAAATTAGGTGATAAAGTGTAAAGGTTGTTTATTTGCAGTGAACATACACAATTTCTTCGCACTCTTGTTAAACAAGTGTAGTTCGGGCAGTTGGATTCATGGATCTCTTTCCGTATTGCTATCAGGTCGTGGATGTGAAACACAAAAGATGGTTTTGCTTACGAAAGCTCCCTTGACAATGATAAAGCATCATCAGATACTTTAGGACTTGTTATTGGGAGCAGAAAACAACAGTTCAATCCAAATTATCATCTTCGAGGTCTCTGATTTATGATCTTTTAAATTTTGGTAATCTTTCTCTTCCTCATCTAGGTAATTCAGAGGTTTATTTTCTTAATTTTCTTTTGGTACATTGAAGTTTGGGTGCTTTATGAGATATTGAGAGAATGAATGGTTGTCTAACATAGAGGTCATAATATGGAACATCTGTTCAAGGTTCACTTCTACATTTCCTGAGAAAGATGATGTACCTATTCATGTTTGAGAAGTTCCCTTCATTCTTCTATCATTATTTTATTTTATTTTATTTAAATCGATCAGCAGAGGGAATTAAACCCGTAACCTATAGGTTGGGAGTCCAATCCCTGGCCAACTGGGCTAATTCCTGTTGGTTCATTCTTCTATCATTCAGCTTATTTTTTCGGTATTTTTATGTTTTCTCTGGAAGTTATATTCGTAATGTTTATTTTAAACCTCAAGTTACATATCTCGAGGATGATGGAATTCATATTTGAGCTTATTATTGTGAAGCTAGTCACTTGGAAGTTGTAATGCTTGATTTCAAAGTGCATATCCCTATTTCTATTAATCAGTATGTTGCACATCCCTGAATGTCCCACCAGTAAATTGTCCATGTACTATTATTAATAAAAATGACCAAGTCCACCATCGCAACAACAACAACAACAACAACAAAAAAAAGTGTGCATAAAATCAAAGGGTCAAATTAAGATAAGTCAGCATGCCAATTAAAAAAAAAAGTTGAGTAAGAAATATAAAATCAAAGGGTCAAATTAAGTCCAGGTGAGAGCTAGCGATTTTCTGGCAATGTTAATTTAAGTTAAATGTTCGATTTTCTCGATTTTTTTTGTTCTTATTCTTAGATTGAATGATTCTTTGGTTTTCTGTTACTTTCAATGACGGGTGTTTCTTCATATGATGTTTTGTAACATCTATCTAAGATAACCACATGTAATCCCATAAATAATGTTGATGCATATATGAATGGTTATGGTTTTGCTAAACCCACTATAACAGTTGAATGGGTTGTTGTGCATGATATCAATGGGTAACATGGGTTTAGGATGGCTACAGAGAGGACGATGAGGGTTCAGAAACGGAAACAAAAGTAGAGGCTTAATATCATAATGTTGGGATTAAATGTGTGTGTATAAAGGAGGCTGTCAGGTACACTTTCTTCTTGTTGTTTTTGCTTATATAACAGAGCGCATGGGTGCAACCACGTAGTTATGGGTTCGAATCCCGCAGATGGCATAGTTATTTGAGTAAATCAGAACCTTAGATGCTTCAGATACCAGTATATAGTGCGACACATGTGTATATGTAGAAAACCTTTTATCTCGATACATTGTATTTTATCAAACAAATACCAATATTATTTTCTCAACACTTTCCTCTGCAGGGGAATATTTTGAAAGTTGATTATCTTTGTGGCATACTTGAAGTTTCCCTTATATGCTTTAGATACTAGTATATTCAAACATGATCAATCGTTACAGTATTCAGAGTTGATTCTTTGTTCTTTTTTACCCATTTTCTCTGTTATATGATATGATGCAATGGAAAGCTTATTTTGGGGGGCTATTTAATCACATTTCCGATTTTTTTAGATAAGAAGCTTGAAAGTGCGAAATTTTTTGTGATATTATAGTAATGGGACCATGGATGTTTCCTCTCTTGCTTTTCTTTTCTTTTTCTATGCGATTTCTAGTACTATTTCTATGTCTTTTGAGTGTTCTTGTTTTGGTGATGTTCTTGATGGTTCATGTGTCTGAGTAAGGTTTTTTGGGATTCAAGTCGTAAAAGTTTGGAAGTAAAAATTATTTTTGAGATAATAAAATATTCAAAATCGAAAAGATTTTAATAATTTCGGGTTAATAAAGTGATTTCATATCATGATTAGAATGAAGAAGAGATATGATTGACCGCAACGGATAATGATTGAGTCTAACAATTTGTATATGTCTTCAAGTTCCTTTGAAAATGATAAAAGAATGCATGAATACAATTAAGAAGAGGAACATCAATAACCAGATGTTAAGTAAAGAGATTGAATCCGATTAAAACAAATGGCTGATCTGAAATGAATCTTTTCGAAAATAATATAATAATATCTTAAATTGATAATCATAAATGGTTTTAGAAAAATACTAAAGTCCAATCAATGTATCACCATTATTATTGAATGTTAGTAAAAGACAATTGTTGAATCTTTCGGTGTTCCTTAGCAAGTCCCAAATATGTTTTGATGAATCTTTTAATAGAACCGTCTTTAAAGTTGCCTGATCAATTGCTAAAAATAAGTAATTCTTTACTTTCAAATCTTTGGGTTGTAGTTCTCCAAGCTTTGTTTTTTTCCCCAACTGGCAAAGCTTATAAGTATGCTTCTGTTGATGGTTCCACAAATCATTCTTCTACCAAACTTTAGTATTCCTTTGATATCAGGTTGTTCTCCATCAACATATTTCAATGGTCATAACGACCATCAAAACATGGTATTGTTAGCTTCACATAATTCTCTCGTGTCATTCTTTAATATTTAAATTCTCACAGTAATAACAAACACATTATAGGTGCCAAGCGTTGATACCAAATGTTGGTAAATCAAGATAGGGTTATAGGAAATGATTAGAATTACAGAGATACTATGTATTAGAGAAGAGGAGAAATCTCATTAATTTATTCAACAATATATCTTCTTTAACATCATGTTCGTTCCAAGTAATGGGAACGTGGGTAATCCAATTCCTAAGGAATGCACCCAATTTCTTGAACCGAGCGGGGAATATGAACTCTTTGTAATTAAATTTTTTAATTGAATCCATTTCCCTCCAAAATAGTAGATTTCCATTGCATTGGTTCAATATTGCAATTGAATTGAATTCCAGGGTAAAAACAAAGATAATTGAATTACCTCAACCGAACATGAATTTTTAAGATTTGAATCGAATTCTTTGGAATCCAATTCCAGGAATTGAATTACCCCATAATTGAATTCTTCTGTTTGTAGAGTCCCCATTTGAGTCCCCAATTTTCATTTATATCAATGTAATCTTTCATTTTGTACCATTTTATACAGATTCTCCGTAAGCAGTCGGAAATGAAATTTTAAGTATTCAATTCTCTCCTCCAATTATCGTATGCCTGAAGTAAATAACCATTGCCTTTTCCTAGATACGATTGAATTTTTGTTTCCTACTTTTTCTTTGTCGCACCGCAGTTTTTTTTTTTGTAAAGCTTTCTTTTTTCTTGCAAATCTTCACATCTTTTTTCATTGCAAAGTTTGGTTTGTCGTTTTGAGATTTATTATTCCTAAGTCACCTAGTTTTTTATTTGTGCAAATCTTTTCCCATGACACCCAGCACATTTTTAACTTGTTTTCTTTAGTTCCCAAAAAAATCTTCTCATGATTTTCACTATCTTTCTTCTTTACTTGTGTTGAAAGTATTTTCCATGGGAGACTGGATAAAGTATTCTTTATCAATACAATTTTCATGCTTATGTTAATAACTTGGTCTTCTTATCAAATATTTGAGTCTTCTTCTTGGAGCTTCAACAACAACATTCTCTGTTTGGGAGGCATTGATGGAGAGAATGGAGAAATTCCATTTCATCATCCGCACCCACATTAAGTGATGCACTCTTGTACGAATTTAACTTACTGTTTTTGGATTATTTATAAGCTTTCGCGGACAGAATGAAGGTAGTTATGCAAGCTTCTATATAACATTTTCAAGGTGCATTCATAAAGGAATAACAGATTTCCTACATAATTTAATAACAAATGTATGCATTAGTAGTAGATTTAAACAGAAGATTTCAGGCATTATGTGTCAGACTGACAGAAGAAGGCATTTAATAACATAAGTTGTCATTCTCTTTGTGGAAGTTTTTTTGAATAACACATAACTTGGAGAAACATAAAATTGCACAGCTCTTCACTAGACTCCAATATTATTGTAGAAATATTAATGTTTCAATTTTGAAGGAAGATTTACACATAACATCAGGAGTTAGGTGTTGTCGGAACAATTTCCAATTTCACACCTGTAAAACAAGAATTAAAACCCAAAAACAAAATGATGGCCGAGTCACGACCAGGTAGCTCTCTTTAAGAGGTTTCGTAGCTTTGCTTGAATTTTGTGCAAGCAATTCTTTATTCGTCACAACGTCCCCAGGATAAAACAGCCGAGAAAAAATCTCTTCAATCTCTCACGCACACGATGAAAAATCCATCACATTCACTCTTTCTAATCTTGCTCAGAAACTGGTATCTTAATTCTCAAAGAAAAACAATAGCAGAAAACTTGTATTTTTCTCTGTTCTCAAAACTAGTTTTCATAACTTAGCCATTAAAAATGAAATTAATGAGAATAAATTGTTTTAATTACCACAAATAAAATAGTCAAAACGGTAGTATACTTATACTCAAATCAATGCTATTTAATCACGTAATTAAGGACAGTGAAAAACGTTTTGAAAATATTTTCAAAAAAGAGCAAAAATACTTTCCAAGTTCAAGAGACCTGATAAGCACGTAAGTGCTACATTTTGTACCCATACTTATATGAGCTAGGACTTGTTATTTTGGTTAACATTACTATTTTGGTGCTTTTGTAGAAAGTGCACGTAAATTCGATCATCCGAAGGATAAAGACCTAAATTGCAGTTTAAATGGCATTTGCCATCATAGTTACTCATGTTGTTATCCACGGCAAGAGCCTTGAATGTGATGGCCTGGTATCTTTGAATATCAGCATCACTCAAGCTTTACCACTCAAGACATCTCACACATACTCTGAAATTGCCTTGCCATGTTTCAAACAAGCCAGGCCCAATAGTCGTGGCTTAATTAAGTCTCCAGTCTCCAGCCTTACTGAAGCAGTTGTTCGTTTTCTATTAGGGGAAATTAGGGGGAGACCCAAAAAAAATAATATTCTCATTCTCAGACCCATAATTAATTTTGTATACCGTGATACCCATAATTATTTCTATGACACCCAAAATTATCCAAAAATATTAAGAATTAATACATAACTCGTTATGCATACTATTTTTTCAGGCATAACTCGTTATGCAGCCTAATTTTTCAGGAGTATAATTGACAACGCAACTTGGATATAACATATCTAAAAATACGCGCCTTGGAATTTTACAAATTTTATATTGTTGGAAATCTTTTTAAGAGAGCTACACAACGAGTACAAAAAACAATATCAAATTTTTGTTTTTCACGAAAAAATCGGAGGTGATCATCATTTTAGGCTAAATTTTCGAAAACTTGATACATAACCATTATGAAGTCACCAAAAAAGATGCATAATACCTTCTGCAGACGCATAACGAATTATGCAACCATTTTCTCCACTGCATAACAAATTATGCCACTGCATAATTTGCATAACAAAGTTATGCATCTATAACAAGTTATGTAGTCATTGTATTAGTGCGTAACTACATAAAAGATTGATGCATAATGCATTATGCATCTATTTTCTCGATGCATAAAAGATTGTGCAACAATTTTCTCGATGCATAATGCATTATGCAGATATATTTTCGGATGCATAACAGGTTATGCATCCATTTTCGCGACTGCATAACATGTTATGCAGATATTATTATAGGTGCATGACAAGTTATGCGGTCTTTGTTTTTGTTATGCAGATATTATTATAGGTGCCAAGTTATGCTCTCTTTATTTTTATTGGTTTCAATAGTCACAAAAAGTTACTACATAACGTGTTATGCAACAACTTTTGTATATGCATAACAGGTTATGCAACCATTTTCAAATCTGCATAACGAGTAATGCATCAATCAAGTCTTAGCTTCCTTGTTCAGGTCATGGCAGCAGCAACACCTCTGATTCAATCGACTACTCATACAGCATGCATCCTCTTCCCTCCACTTCCTTGCTTATTCTCTGACCAGCTAACCAACAACAATATCTCATCTATTCTCGACTAATGCAGCCAACAAATATCTCCACTTCGAATTCAAATCATCCAACAAACAGTCCATCTCCGAGTTCCCATTGCAGTCGCAGTTTTATCTCCACATTCTCTATCTTTAATTCGCAGTATGAACCACAGTCCTATTTCAATTCCAGTTTCGCCAACTAAACTTATCTCAGTCATTAGAGGACGCAAAGCCAACACAGCTAACTCCAAGTCATCACCGGCAACAGTTGTTCACCCACCTTCGACTTCCTAACCTCCAACTCTCGACAGTTTTAACCCTTGTTTATCTTTGCCAAACAACACCATTTTTAGTCATAATCTACTGTAGATTGTAGAGAAAAAGCATCCATGCCTTCATAGATCGAACCCTTTCGTGCAGACACTAAACCGATGGCAGCGACAACAGCTCGAACACAACACCCATCCTCCATTCGATCAAACATCCAACAGACCATTCATCTCCTTTGCGAACAGCTCCATTGGACCACTTGACATTTCTATTCTTCAGTGATGTGCATTTCTTTCCTGCCCGGTAGTAACAACTCTAACCATCTACCCAATCCAGCGAACATACAATGAGCTCAATCTTTCCACGAATCCCATTTTCAGTCTGTGCATCAGCTTCTTGTTCACGTCCATGGAAGCGATCTCAATTTCCTCAACTCTACACTTTATGCAGAGCCAATTTTGCTCGCTGCCAGTTCCGCTTCTCGGCTACAGCTCAATTCTGTTTCTCCCTGCCAGTAACAACTTACCCTGTCCTTGTTGTTTCTCATCTTCTCCACAGTAAACTCACGGCTAAAACTCCACAGATCCATTATATTCCACCATCTGCATCTCCCATTAAGCATACGTGGAACCATCTAGTACTTGAGAAGGTTGTGTGCAGCCCGTGGCGTAGGTTGTGTTCTTCGAGTGTACTTGACTAGGAAACCTTCGGCTGAGACACCTGGTACTCGTAAAATCCATGGAAGAAGATTAATAGATACACAATCTGAATTGAAATTGCCATCCGAAAATAGTAAATGCATAAAGATTTACTAGAAGCCTAGAAAATCTCCAATTAATTATAATGTCTTAATCTTGCTTGAAATTGTCCGGTTCACTACCAGATTCTCTTTCTGTTCATCACAGCAGTTTCTTGCTTGAAACCCCCATCAACCACTATATTCTTCAATAGCAACAACCCATGGCAGTAACAGCTCCATTAACCTTCTCAGACCCTATAATCAACCAAACCCATTTGTTATTTCATCACATAACTTCAATTTCTCCTTCTTTGTTCTCTGTTGCAGCTCAACTTCATGTCTTCATTGTAAACTCTAACACAACCACCGTAAATCCATTTTTCCATCTACGAATTCAAACCCCCCTTCTTATAATTCAATTTTTATACCTTCAGTAAACCCTAACCTTCTATATAATGACCTAATTAAACCCATCAGAACACACTCCTCAATCGTCAACAACATCAGCGATTCAACTTCCAAATCCCACATCGATTTTCAACAGTAAAACCACTTCAAATAATATTTTTACTGGGAAGAAGAAGGTCCAGAAACAACATCAACAGATCTAGAAGCAGATATCGATGAAGCAGATAATAATCTTTTTCCTCTTCTTCTCAATACAGCGGCAGCCATGGAAAAAAAAAAGAAATCTCGGGAAAACATGATTTTTATATATTTTGGGTTTGAGAATAATTTTCTTCCAGAATTTGGGTGCGCGCCTGTAGTTTTGGGAGCGTGGATTTCACAGTAGTAACATCAGGGAGAATGGGTCTCCCTATAGTTTTCACTTTCTATTATTCATTGCTCTCTCTGGATTTGGTTGTGAGAGATGGGGACTGGCATGGACTGAAATGTTGGAAAAAAATGGGTTTCACGAAGGATGAATGACACAGAGAAGAAAGTGTTGCACTCCAAAACTTTCAAGGCTTGTATAAATTTCTTTTAGACAAATATTTCTACCCTCCCAATAACAATTGGCGATTACAACAGGTATGCGAAATATTGCCTTCAGGATACAATGAAAGCCCTGCAACGAAAACTGAATTCAAGGTTTGTACCCCTTGATTCAATCAAGAACACACAAAGAGATTTCTGATTTCTGATGATGCTTTTTGAAACAGAGAAAACAGATTGATTTTTCTTATGTGTTAAACGAAACTGGGAGAAGCTATTTATAAAGGGTTTTGCACCTGTTGGGAATAGGTTTTTTATTCGCCAACAGGTTTCTATTCACGAAACGTCAGGTTCCTTCATCAACAGACATTAATGGTGTCTTTTGGATTCGAAATTTTCGAACAGGCTTTTATCGGCCAATTAAAACCTTCAGTTCAAAAAATTCTTCCGGGGGCGTTGCCCCCTTGAAACCCCCACCAGGGGCGGTCTCCCCTGGACCCCCACGACCTGACCTGTCAGGTCGACCACAGCCTTGGGGGCGATGCCCCCCAGGACCCCCCATCGCCCCCCAGGACCCCCCTTTGGTTAGCGGCGTTGAAAATATTCCAACATGAAATGTATACATATTGCAGTTTATTGAAGTGATAGTTGTTCCTACTATGGTCGTGAACAAGGAAGCGAAGACGTAATTGTCGGAGACTGTTCGATTGGTAAAAATGGGTTCTATCCATAGATGGTGGTGGGTCGAAAGCATACTGCGTCTTTTATCTCATTTCTTGAGAAGAATTGGTCGAATCCAAGACGTTTATTAAATGGAAATTGTCTGGGATTTATGTTTGTTGGCTGAATGGGTTTGGCGTAAAAATGGTGCTGGTGGTTGAGTTGGTTTTGCAGCAAAGAACGGAGATGTATATTGATAGTGGAAGAAGAATGGTTGGTTCGGATTTTGTCTTGCCATAACCGACTGAAGTGGTGGTGTTGTGGCTCGAGTGTGGAGAGCAAAGAAGAAGATAGGGTTATGATCTGTTGTTTCGATGGAGTCTGGCAATTGAAGTTGGCTGGCAATGGTTTGGAACTGAGGTTCTCGGCTAGGAAAGATTAGCAGTGGAGAGACTTGATTAAACAGGCAGTGAACGAAGGTGGTATTTTTCTGAAATGGGTCATTGCAGGTGATGAACTGGAGTGTGTGTGTGTTGGTTGATCGATCGGCTGCAAAGAAGAATGGTGTTGGTCGTGGTTGTAGATTGATCTGAGCATCAAATTCAGATGACAGCAAACAAAATGAGAAGAACGGTGTTTGCTGAGATGACTTCTCAACTGGCAGTGGTGATTAGATGGACAGACATTAATCGAAAGTTGATGGTGCTACTACTTAGTTCCATTGATCGAGAATGGTGATCATCGTCGATGAAGACTGTACGTGGGAGTAAACTAGTGATTGAATGGGAGATGAGATTTGGCAGTTGAACTCGAGCCTGGATTGGAGAATATGAAGAATGGGTTGTCTCCGAGGATGATGGTGGAAGTTTAGTGATGCTCGGTTTTTGTATGAGTCTGCTGTGGTTCATGGTGTTTTCGTTGAGCAGGAGGAACTGGAGAGGAAGCAGAACAGTTTGGTGCTCGAGTTTAGCCATGAAAAAGTATGTTGTGACCTGCTGGTGCGAATGATGAGTTGCTGACACCGATGAGAAGTGGAGATGGGGGAAGTAGTGGTCGGATTCGAAAGGAGTTGGACGGGCAGAATTTGGCAGTGGCCTGACTTCGGTGATGGCTTGAATTTGGAAATCAGCATATGGGTATTGGACTGGGCCCTCAGCAGAAATTGGCTAGGTCACGATTGGAGTTCCTCGACAACGCTACATATATCGATTGAGAAATGAACAGAAGGGGGGACCAGACTGGAGGCTGCCGCTGAGAGTCGAAGAACAGAAACTGGTAAAGAAAAAGGAGGCCGCGGAAGTGTTTTGGAGCTCAAGAAAAAGAGGCGACGAAGACGATATTGGTTTAATCGTTTCTCCTCTTTCGTTAGTATTTTTGATGGGTTTTAAGAAACCCTTTGATATGTTTTAATCCTTTTGTAGCTAGGGTTTTATGGAGAAAACTACTTCTAGCATTAAGACCATTTGAATCGATATTGAATAATTTGGTATTAGGTTATATGAATTGAATTTCGAAATCCGATAATAATGGTTTATTGATTTTACAAAGAATACATGTTGTTGCCTCATCGGCTTTGTACGACACAATAGCCTAAGTTCGTTAATTCATGTATGTTACAATTTTATGTGTTAGTATTTGATAATCCATGCTTAGGTTGATTCTTTTGATGGGTTATGCTTAGACGAAGCAAATAATAATTGTGAATCTATAAATTATGTTCTCGATAATTCTCTCGTGATTATAATTTGATAGGTCATGCTTAGAAATTTGATGGGCTATACTTAGGAGATGCGAGTTTATGATCGGAAATTATATCAATAATAGGTGTTGCAATAGAACAAAGTTATAAATACATATTTGGAATTAGAGTTCTTTTCGGTGCACAATTATAAATAGTAGTGGAATTCATAGACCCTAGTTACAGACTCCTTCTCATTGTGTTTTATTAATCTTCGTTTCTTTTGTTTCGTTCTTTTTAAATCCTGAATTCTAAAAATCCAAAAACATCTTTTGTTGGTTAATCGATTAAGAATATTGGTTACGGTATTTCCACCGTTCCTTGTGGGAACTACCCGTACTTTCCTCTGTCTACTAGTTGGACACCGTGCGATTGCAGTTTATATAAATAGGTATCTACGGATCCTATCAAGACCTTCCAAGACCAGGCTCCGGAACTAACACAAAATGCTTAACCACTTGGCCAAGCTCGAGTTGTTGATATGAATATACAAAAGAAATCTTTTAAAACATATATCCCACCAGGATTACATTACAACAATCAGTATTTTGAAGGAAAAAATGTCTTTCATTAAAAAGAAAGAAACTTGTCCAATGGTCTTAGTGTTCACACAACTATTGGGTCAGTGATGCACAAAAATTATTAGGTACACAAATTATTTTACCAATCTCAATGCTTGACTAAAACCGTTTCAATAAAAAGAAGTGAAAACTACTACAACCCCCTACTATATGGGTTCAACATATAGAAGCCCCACTAAATGGATCCTTCACTGTCAACTCCATTCTTTCAGATTTTGATATTTCTAGGCCCCATACTTTTAATTTTAGGGCTTCATTTTAAAAAATTTTCATTAGATAAGGTCACCCGATTTGTTTAATACCAATATTACCCTTCAGGATATAATGTGAGTAATAGAAGCTGAACCAAATCATTTGTAAAATTTTCTCTTTCCGTTCTAGAGCTCCGGAGACTGAAGATCAAAGAAACTGCAGAGAAACATCAACAGAAACGAATCGAAAAGTAAGTTTAATCTTTCCATATGCTTTTTAGTTCGATTTCGAGTAGATTTCAAAGTTTCTGAGGTTTGATTTTAAAGGATATATGAAAATTAATCTCGATTTTCTTTATCTGATCCCTGATCAGATTTTAGATCTTCAATCATGAGAAATATGAGCATTATTACGTAGATAAGTATCACCTTCTCTTATTTAGAGATTTTAGTTAATTGATTTCAGAAACAAATTTCAGAAAATGATGTCAGGGATTTCAAAACCTAAATCTCCGTATTCTTTTCAATTAACTTTATCCTAATCGAAACCGAAGCATGGATATACGATCGGCTACCTACTCTGTTGTTTTGATTTGGATTTTTTTGAAGAATTTTGAACAAAAATTCCAAATCTGTTCTTCGTCAAAATCGTAGTAAATCTTAATTTATAGCTACGATGTAAAAACTGATTTGAGATTCAATATCAACGAATTATCGTCTCTGTTACCCATATATTTGATTTGAATTTCATCCACTCTTAATTTTCGAGTTCATATGAATTGGTCCGGTGGTGTTGGTGGTGCAGGTTCTATAGGAGGATGAGGAGGCGGTGGTGGTATTAGAGCAGGTTTGGAGGAGGATTTTGAAATCAATGATGGTGTTTTTCAGAATTGATAAATGTTTAGGCTTGATTTAATGAATTGATAAACTTTAGATGAATGTTTAGGCTTGATTTAATGAATGTCAGAGTTGATCTGCAACTGCAGTTGAGTTGATCTCTGGTGTTGAGTGTTCGAATTGAGAGGTTTTGCCTGAATTTATAGGAATTAACTTCCTAAGAATCTTATCTGACAAAATTATGCAACTCAACCTTCAGGTTTAGTATATGCCATATGTTTTGTACTTTAGATCTAGCAGCTTCAATGGAATTTGTTACATATAATGCCATCTTATTTCTATGCTCTAGACTCGAGTAATCTACTGAAGTGTCATGTACATTCAATGGTTCAGTTTGTGGTCTATGTTGTTTTCAGTATATGCCACATGTTTGTCTCTCTTGGATTAAGGATTCTCTTATTGAGCTTTGCAGTTCCTAGAGAGTTTCTGATTTCAAATTTTCTCTAAACTTAACTTGCTTCTTACTAGTGCATTGCCTCATATTGTAGGAAGTGATCATTCGATTAATGCCATTTCAAAATGTGGATGACAATGGGCAGAAATTTGAAGGTCATGTGGGCATGTCATTGAAGGAGGACAGCATTCCTGTAAATTCTTATGAGCCTGCGAGTAGTAAAGCTAATAGCATCTTCACGCTGCCAACTTATGACATTCCAGAATCAAAGAAACTGCATTCAAAGATGCCTTCATTTTCTGATTTTATTCTTATAGTGAATACTCAGAACTTTCATAAAGAAATGCTTATATCAAGGAGAAGTTCATACCAGAAGATTCTTGTAATGGAGAAGAGAGGAGTCCAAGTTATTGAGCGGGAGATCGATTATCCCGTGGATCTTATTCTCAGTGCTGCAATGTGCTTAGTATGGTATGACTGCAAAAGCATTGGAAACAAAGCAATAAATACAACTGAAGCTTCGTCATTTGTGCCTCTATATGTTGAAAATATTGCAACAAATTTTTTTGACATCCCTGAGTTTTGCTTTCAGCGACTGTGCTCTGCTAATCTCTGTTTCTGCCTTAAGGGGTTTTGCTCTAGAAGCTGGGGACTTGCCGGAGTTTAATCAGTTTGGTTACTGTTTTCTTTTGTAAGTTATCTGACTTTTTTTGGATGTGTAACTATTAGTTACACACGCTAATTAGATGCGTAACTATTAGTTACACATGCTAAATGGATGTGTAGCTACGAGTTACACATGCTAATTAGATGTGTAACTTATAGATATACGTTCTAATTGAATTACTAGTTAGTTAGATGTGTAACTATCAGTTTACTTTGTTAGTTAGATGTGTAACTACTAGTTAGTTAGATGTGTAACTTATAGATACACGTTCTAATTGGAGCAGCAATGGTTGAGGCAATGGGGGAGCAACAATGATTGAGGTCTTGGCATCTAAAATCACATCTTGGGAGAATGAAAAACGTGTCGAGTTTACTTATGATGGCATAAGCTGGTGTGCCAATGGAAAACACACAGAAACTTGCAAGTATACAAGGCCAAGTTTATAGAATAGAAGGTAAGCAGGGGAAAGTCCACAGGGAGTGGGAGCACTATAAGAAGTTTTCCTAAGCTAACAATGGAGACAGTGAGCAAGACAAAGTAATATGGCATACAAAGTGGCAGAAGTAAAGAACCAAAGCAGCAAGGTAAAGCAAAGCAGCAAAGAAAACAGCTAAGAACCAAGGCTTGGAAGCCAAGGGCAGAGGTGAGTTTGTGCACTGTTTTCAGTGCACAGAGACTACAAATTGCAAGACAATAGCTAAGAAAAATAAACTGAATTTGAAGCAAAGCAATACTGAAAATGTAAGTGACTGAGAAGGAAATTGTGGCTAAGCCAAGGCTTAGATTCCACCTTATGTCCTAATCAAATAGCATATTCCTAGGTTGAGTTGAGTCATATGCATACAATAGAAAGGAAAGAAAAACAGCTTGCTAACAGAAATACCCCTAGTATTGACTGTCTTTTGACAGCACAATCAATCACAAGCAATCATAGCACTGCTTTCTTCCCAATGCACAAGAAAAACAAGCATATGGCATTCTATCCTAGAAATTTACCATTTGACAGTGCACCAAGGCTTCATCAAAGCCTTAGCTTGTTGCTAATTAGCTCATACTACACATGATAATAACAATAACATTCATAATATAAGATAAATTAAACACAATAATCAACATTCAAAATAAATCAAAACAAGCACAACTTTCACTGTTAACTGCATAGATGAACTGAAATTTGGAATTGCATGAATTTTGTTTCAAGTTTCTACTGGCTAGTCCAGAGAACATCCCCCCCTTCTCTCACACAAAACATTACAAATATATACTCCCCCTATCAGAATTAGGGTTCCAACCCCTTTTCCCCAAAAACAGAAAATTAGGTAAAATTGATTTACCTAATGTGTTGAGATACTCACTCCATCTCGTCGACCCACTCTCCAATTACTTCTTCTCGTTCATCTCATGCTCCAATTGTTGCTTTAACATCACTTATATCCCCAATTTCTCACCTAGGGTTTCAGTGAGAAGAGAGATGAGAAATTGGAGAAATTAGTGGTTGATAAAGAGATAGCACGTGATGGTGATGATGGGCTTAGGTTTAGGGTTGGTTTGGTGGCGTAGATGGTGGAGTGATTTGGGGAGAAGATGGTGGTGATGGAGACGGACATGGTGGTGGTACGGGTTCTGAAGGAAGAAGAGATGGAGAAGAAAGAAGAAAGGTGCTTTTGGCTGGGTATAGGGTGTTCGATACTTGGGTGTTAGGCGGGTTCAGCGAGGTTTGATGATCTGCGACAAGGAGCGATGGATGGGAAGATGGTAGGTGGATCCAACGGCGATACGGAGGTAAGCGTGTAGCGACCGTCGGATGAAGGGATGTAGCAAAACGGACGACCCAAGATGGAGATGGGCGTTGTGATGTAAAGCGGGGGCTTCGGAGTTTGATGTGAGATGATGGAGCGACCGTAGGATGCTGAAATGCTTCGATCTGACGGCTGAAATTCGAGACGGGCTTGGATATAGAAAATGGGTTTGGGTGAGGGTTTTGGGCCTTGGGTATGCCAGGCCCATATCTTCTTTAAGAACAATTCTTCTTCTTCAAGCCCACTTCTAGCCTTTTGGTCTTGTGCACGACATTCTTCGCGGCTTCCTTGTGTAATTCCTCCCGGCTTTTCACTACTCTTCAGCTCTTTTCCGCTCCGCAAGTCATCCAGACTTTATTTATTACCTAAAAATGCAAAATTAAGTAAGAAAAATATTTATTCTTGAAAACAATGAAAATACAGAATATGGGATAAAATGTAGAATTAATGCGCAAAAGATGAGTTAAATGCCAACAAAAAGGGATAAATATATACATTATTTGGCACCCATCAAATACCCCCAAACCTGAATTTTACTTGTCCTCAAGTAAAACAAAACTAAGGAAATCCTACCTATACCACTGTCGCTGGTCTCTCGAATGCATTTAGCGTATGCACTAAGCCTTTTAAACCACTAAGTGTCCCTAGTGGACGAGTGAAGTCTCGTGAAGGTTTGCTTATAACGTACCTACAAAGTTCTAGGTCAAAATATAAGCTCAGATTCCATCAAATGTGACATGTGCAAGTCAGTTTAAGCTCACAGCAAAATGGAGATGTCAATCTAGCTATCAAAGGCACAATCCTAGCACTGATAACAAAAAAAGACATGTGATAAGAGTGTAAAGTGTATCTACACATGTGTAAAGAAAGATCTGAAGTTATGACTACTAATCACCAAGAGATAGTTTCTCAGGCTAAGAACCAAGGTCGAAATCTAGCTAGCTGTCCGGACTTTACGAGAATTGTGAATGAGTTGGAGGTGTTTCACAATTACTCGCGTTGTACATCAATGGCATACACCCTCCTTGCTTATTACAATGAAACAACAAAATGACTATTTACATGACTCTTATTTACATTGACTACTCTCTTTTTATTTTTGGAACAAGAGAGAATGGAATTGATAAACACTTGATTTTTTTGTATTTTTTCTGATATTTTCTTTTTTTCTGAATATACATCGTTTTTTTTTTTTTTTTTGCACAAGAACTTGAAATTGATTTTTTTACATAAGGTAGCTCTTTTGATACATAACAAAAAGAAACAAAAGATTACATGACACTTTGCAAGAGGTAGCCCTTTTTGATGCACCCAGTTAAATTCGATGGTTGTCTTTCTTAATGTAACCTCCACCTTCTATCCCAACCAACCAAAGAACAAGCTAGTCAAGTTTCGTTCAGTATTCTAAAGTGATTGGCAATCGTAACTTCCTATCAAACACCATGAAGATCGAGGCCATACATGTATTGGTAGATCGTGCGCGTGCAAATTTCTTATCACTATGTGAATTGTGCTAGAATCAGGGTGCCTAAATATCTAGACTAAGACTCCTAATAATTACATATTTGCACAAGAGTCAACATTTCAAGGTAAATGAGCTCCATTTTTATGATTTTTTTTTTTAATTTTTTAATTTTTTATTTTGATTTTCAATTTTTTTGGAATTTTTCATTTTTTTCAAAAAGAAGAAGGAGTTCGTTTTCAATTATAGCATATTATCATGGTATCTACTCTATACCCCCAAACCTAAACTAAACATTGTCCTCAATGTTTCAAAATATGGAAAGAATTATAAAACAATATATGAAGAGGAACATGCTGAGTAGAGTAAAAGGAGAGAGAATACCCGATTGTACGGCGAAAGCTCCGTTATTTCAAGGCAAAAAATCCATCATATTAGGAGTCACAATGGATGAGCACAATATATACAAAAGGAAATTTAACTAACACATTATCTACAAGAAAATTTGGTTTTTAATGGGATTGGATTTTTTGGGAAAAAAATTTGGTTTTGTTGGGAAAAAGACAAATTTTGGTTTTTAGGGAAAGATTTGGAAAACTTTTTGGTTATTTAGGGAAAGAGTGGACCAGTTTAGTCCACATAGACTGGGTCCTCCAGGTTGGTTGTTTCAATGTCGGGTGGAAATGGCTCAAGGAATGGCTTTAATCTCTGCCCGTTGACTTTGAAAATGTTCTTGTTGGAGACATCCTCCAGCTCTACAGCTCCATGAGGAAAAACTGTGCGTACTAGGTACGGACCCTTCCATCTGGAACGCAGTTTTCCTGGAAAAAGATGTAATCGGGAGTCATACAGCAAGACTTTCTGACCAGGAGTGAAGGATTTGCGTAGAATACGCTTGTCATGAAACATCTTCATCTTCTGCTTATATAACTTGGCACTATCATAAGCCTCATTTATCAATTCTTCCAACTCGTTGAGTTGAAGTTTCCTTTGAATTCCAGCTTCGTCCAGAGAAAAGTTCAGTTGCTTGATTGCCCAATAAGCTCGATGTTCTAATTCCACAGGTAGATGACATGGCTTTCCATACACCAGACGATAAGGGGACATGCCAATTGGTGTCTTATAAGCTGTTCTATAGTCCCACAAAGCATCATTCAATCTCAATGACCAATCTTTCCTGTACGGGTTGACCGTCTTCTCCAGAATGTGCTTAATCTCCCTATTAGAAACTTCCACTTGTCCACTAGTCTGAGGGTGGTACGGAGTAGCAACCTTGTGAGTTATGCCATACTTGCGTACTAAAGACTCAAAGTACTTGTTACGAAAATGTGAACCGCCGTCACTGATGATAGCTCTAGGGGTACCAAAACGTGAAAATATGTTCTCCTTTAGAAATGAAAGTACCACCTTGTGGTCATTTGTTCTGGTTGCTATGGCTTTTACCCACTTAGAAACGTAATCAACTGCGACTAGGATGTACAATCTACCGTCAGAAATAGGGAATGGACCCATGAAGTCTATCCCCCAAACATCAAAAATCTCCACAATCAAAATGGGGTTCAATGGCATCATGTTTCTCCTCGAAATGCTTCCTAGCTTTTGACAGCGCTCACAAGCAACACAATAATCATGGCAATCCTTGAACAATGATGGCCAATAGAATCCACACTGCAAGATCTTTGCAGCGGTTTTCTTGGCACTGAAATGGCCTCCACATGCTTGGTCATGACAGAAAGATATCACATCTTTCTGTTCGGTGTTGGGGACACATTTCCTAATGATTTGGTCCGGGCAGTACTTAAACAAATATGGGTCATCCCAAAGGAAATGTTTAACTTCAGCCAGGAATTTAGAGCGGTCTTGTCTCGACCAACGTGAGGGCATCCTACCTGTAGCGAGGTAGTTAACAATATCAGCAAACCAAGGAAGGTCTGAGATAGACATCAGCTGTTCATCTGGGAATGATTCTCTAATCAGCTCAAATTCATCAATAGACTCTAAAGTTAATCTAGACAAATGATCAGCAACCACATTCTCACAACCTTTCTTATCACGGATTTCGAGATCGAATTCCTGTAATAAGAGTATCCATCGAATAAGGCGAGCTTTAGCATCCTTCTTGGAAAGAAGATACTTCAAAGCCGCATGGTCTGTGTATATGATGATCTTAGACCCTATCAGATAAGATCTAAACTTGTCTAATGCGAAAACGACGGCAAGCAATTCCTTCTCGGTAGTTGAATAATTGAGTTGGGCATCATTAAGGGTTTTGCTAGCATAGTATATCACATATGGTAGTCTATCAACTCGCTGTCCTAAAACAGCACCAACAGCATAATCAGAGGCATCACACATAAGTTCGAACGGAAGCTTCCAATCGGGTGGTCGGACTATAGGAGCGGTGGTGAGAAGGGTTTTTAATTCCTCCCATGCCTTCACACAAGCAGCATCGAAATTGAAGGCAACATCTTTGGAGAGAAGACTGCACAGAGGTCTGGAGATTTTGCTGAAATCTTTGATGAATCGCCGGTAAAAACCAGCATGACCTAGAAATGATCTGATCTCCTTCACAGAGCAAGGTTGTGGTAGATGTTGAATGAGGTCAACTTTAGCTTTATCCACTTCAATTCCTTTTTCTGAGATGATGTGTCCTAGAACTATTCCTGAATTCACCATAAAATGGCATTTTTCCCAATTTAGAACAAGGTTCTTTTCTTTACATCTGGATATCACGAGGGCAAGATGCTTCAAACATTCGTCAAACGAGGAACCAAAAACAGAGAAATCATCCATAAAGATCTCGAGAAAACTATCTATCATGTCAGAAAAAATGCTCATCATGCAACGCTGAAAAGTAGCAGGTGCATTACACAACCCGAAGGGCATACGTCTATAAGCAAACGTCCCAAATGGACACGTGAATGTAGTTTTTTCCTGATCTTCGGAGCAATGTGAATTTGGTTATAACCGGAAAAGCCATCTAGAAAACAGTAGTGACTGTGTCCAGACACACGTTCTAGCATTTGGTCAATGAAAGGGAGCGGGAAGTGATCCTTCCTTGTTACTGTGTTCAACTTCCTGTAGTCGATGCATACTCGCCATCCTGTGGTTGTACGAGTAGGGACTAATTCATTCTTGTCGTTCTGAACTACAGTAATGCCTGACTTCTTAGGCACAACTTGAATGGGACTAACCCATTTGCTATCGGGAATTGGGTATATGATACCCGCATCAAGTAGTTTCAGGATCTCTCCTTTGACTACATCTCTCATGTTAGGATTAAGTCTCCTTTGCATTTCCCTAGATGGTTTGGCATTCTCTTCAAGGTTAATGTGGTGCATGCAAATGGTGGGACTAATTCCTTTGAGATCTGAGATGGTCCATCCTAAGGCCTCTTTGTGTTCCTTAAGTACTTCTAAAAGCTTACTTTCCTGTTCCGTGTCTAAACATGATGAAATAATGACGGTATAAGTATCAGAAGAACCTAGGAATGCGTACTTCAACGTACTAGGCAATGTTTTCAATTCAAGCTTGGGTGGCTCAACAATGGATGGAATAAGCTTGGAATCAGAGAGTAAGGGTGGTTCCACTTCATATTTCCTTTCAGTGATGTCCATTTGAGGTACAGATTCGAGCAGAGATAGGACGTCACTACAGTATGCATCATCATAGGAATCTGGTTAAAGTTCTCCATACATGCTTGAAAGGGGTCGACGGATAGAATGTTAGTCAACGAATCTTGCATTAATCCTTCAATCATATTCATGCACATCATCATCATCAAGATTCACAGGTTGTTGACTAATATCGAACACATTCAATTCTACCGTCATGTTACCAAAAGACAGTTTCAACACTCCATTACGACAATTAATGATCGCGTTGGACGTAGCCAAGAAAGGACGTCCTAAGATGACAGGAATGTGACAGTCTGGGTTTTGTACAGGTTGAGTGTCTAAGACAATGAAGTCTACGGGAAAATAGAATTTGTCAACCTTGATCAAAACGTCTTCGACCACTCCACGAGGAATCTTGACAGATCGGTCTGCCAGTTGTAGAGTGATAGATGTTGGTTTCAACTCCCCAAGACCTAACTGCTCATAAACAGAATATGGCAGTAGGTTAACACTTGCACCTAGGTCTAATAACGCTTTATTGACCGTGTGTTCTCCTATAGTGCAAGAAATTGTTGGACATCCTGGATCCCTAAACTTGGGTGGAGTTTTGTTCAGAATGATGGAACTCACCTGCTCAGCTAAGAAAGCACGTTTTTGCACATTGAGCTTGCGCTTTTGAGTACACAAGTCTTTGAGGAATTTGGCATAAGCAGGGATTTGCTTGATTGCTTCAAGAAAAGGAATGTTGATGTTGACTCTCTTGAACAGATCTAACATCTCATTGTAATGGGTACTTTTCTGTTGATAGATCAATCTTTGAGGAAATGGGGCAACAGGAGAATGAGTTGGCAAAGGGACATTCACAGCAGTAGTAGAATTTTTCCAACTTGCTCATTCTTTGGTTTTCTGGGGTTGTGGAGACAGCGTGGAATTTGTATCAGATTCATTAGGTTCGCCCACGTTGTTCTCGATGACTTTACCACTTCGGAGGGTGGTAATGGCATGGATTTGATCGGGTGAGGTTTCAGTGCAGGATGTTGTGCCTGTTTGAAATATCCTCTTTGGATTTTGTTGGGGTTGGCTCGGAAGTTTACCCTTTTCTCTCTCACACATTTGATCCATCTTTTGATCTAGATTTTTCTGACTTTGCATCAAACTCTGGAACATTTCCTCTAGGGTGGATAATCTCTTGTCGGTATTGTGTTGAGGATGATTGTTGTTGAGAGTTTGATTGTTGTTGAGGGTTTCTCGGGTGTTGATAACCTTGATTGTTCTGATATCCCTGATTGTTTTGATAGCTCTGATTGGGTTGAGATGGTCCTCCCTGAGTGGGTCCTTTTGACCATGAAAAGTTAGGGTGGTTTCTCCATCCTGGATTGTAGGTCTGTGAATAAGGGTTATGCTCTGGTTTTTGAAACATGGCATGTGCCTGTTCAAGCCTAGATTCCTGGACTGCAAGCAAATCGGGACAATTTTGGAATTGATGGTTGGGTCGTTACAAGCGGCACAAACAGACGAAGCGACATGTTCTCGGAGAGTAGTGGTGGAAGGTTTTGAATTTTTATGTAGTTCTAACTCTTCTAATCTCCTAACTATTGATGCCATGTTTGCTCTTCCCTCGAAATCCGCTTCAATCCTAAAAGCCTTTGCTTCGGATGTAGTCTTTCTGGTTTCACGGATGGATTCCCACTGTTGCGTCTTTTCAGCTACTTCAATCAAGAAGTCCCAAGACGCATCAGCAGTTTTGTCTACGAATAGACCATTACACATCGACTCAACCGTTGTTCGGGTGGACACATCTAGACCTTCATACAAAATTTGCACAAGTCTCCATTTTTCAAAACCATGATGGGGACATTGGAGCAATAATTCATTGAATCTCTCCAGGTATCTAGCTAAGGTCTCACCTTCTAATTGCACAAAGCTATTCAGACTTTGACGAATTGTCGCAGTCTTGTGGTTCGGGAAAAACTTTTTGAAAAACTCCTTTATGAGGTCATCCCATGTCATGATGGATTGAGGCTGTAAAGCATAGAGCCAGGCCTTTGCCTTATCTTTCAGGGAGAAAGGAAAAAGCCTTAACTTAGGGTTTCGTCGGACATTTGAGTGAAACGCAGAGTTCCACAAATTTCCTCGAATTCTCTCACGTGGTGGTACGGGTTTTCATTCTCAACACCTCTAAAAATAAGGAAGCATCTGTATTGTGCTTGATTTCAGCTCATAATGGCCATTAGCCTCGGGTAGCACAATACAAGAAGGTTGACTGGCTCTAGTTGGGTACATATAATCCTTGAGGGTACGGGGTTCTCCCATTGTTTCTGGTTGATCTGGACTGTCTCCCTCAGAACTTAGAATTTCGATAGGTTCGTCTGGGTTAATTCTAACAAGTCTGTTTGTTTGGTCTCTGTAGGTCACAATCATGTCCTAGTAGGTACCTTAACTAACATGTTGGTCAGACAGAGCAATCGGAAACAATTTGGCCCACAAGGGTTATGAAGATTTGGTTTTGAATGGGTTTGGTTTAACAAGGGATTTTGTTTTTTTTTAAAATTGGGCTTTGGAAAATTTTTGAACTAAACCTAGCATAAATTAGCACAACTCATAAAAGAAAATAAAAACAATAATAATAATTAAGACAAGCCCATAAAAGAAAAAAGAAAATAAAAAAAACAAAAAAAAACAAAAAAAATAATTACAGTCCCAAATATAAAAAAAAGAAAAAGAAAATAAATAAAAATTATTACAATCCCAAATAAATAATTAAATTAATTATTACAAGCCCGAATTTGAATTTAAATGAGGCCCAAGTGGGTTAACTCATGGGTTAGGCTTACTTGTTTTTTGGAGGGAAGCCCAAAAATAGGCTTTTAGTCCCCTTTTAGTTGCACAGCCCAGTTGGGCTTTAGGATCGTCCTAAGCAGCTCACGTTCAAGCCCAGCAGCAATTGAAGTGACTCAGCAACACAGGCCCAGCAGAATCTGCAGCGAAGCCCAGCAGAAAAGGACAAGCCCAGGAGCAGAAGTTGCAAGCCCAGCGAAATTGAGGTTACTAAGCCCAGCTCAGTTGGTTCAAGCCCAGCAACAAAGGTTGGAACAGAGCCCAGCAGCAGAGCGTGCACAAGCCCAGCAGCAACAGAAATAGGCAGCCCAGTTGGCAGCAGCAGGCTTTGGCAGCAGCAGGCTTTGGCTTGGCAGCAACAGCACAGCACAGCTTGGCAGAGAAGGCACCAGCAGCAGCAGCACAGCCAAGGTGGTACCTGCAATGATCACAGAGTGCAAAGATAGTCAGCCAAGATAGTCAGGCCAACCCTGCAAAGATAGTCAGGCAAGTATGCAATGATCTGCTGCAATGTTTGCAAGCAGAGGGTTGCAATGATAGTGAAGCAGGCCTGCAATGATTGCAAGGCAGAGATGCTAATGGAACTCAGCAGTGGCAACACCACTCCCCGGCAGCGGCGCCAAAAACTTGGTGTGCCAATGGAAAGCACACAGAAACTTGCAAGTATACAAGGCCAAGTTTATAGAATAGAAGGTAAGCAGGGGAAAGTCCACAGGGAGTGGGAGCACTATAAGAAGTTTTCCTAAGCTAACAATGGAGACAGTGAGCAAGACAAAGTAATATGGCATACAAAGTGGCAGAAGTAAAGAACCAAAGCAGCAAGGTAAAGCAAAGCAGCAAAGAAAACAGCTAAGAACCAAGGCTTGGAAGCCAAGGGCAGAGGTGAGTTTGTGCACTGTTTTCAGTGCACAGAGACTACAAATTGCAAGACAATAGCTAAGAAAAATAAACTGAATTTGAAGCAAAGCAATACTGAAAATGTAAGTGACTGAGAAGGAAATTGTGGCTAAGCCAAGGCTTAGATTCCACCTTGTGTCCTAATCAAATAGCATATTCCTAGGTTGAGTTGAGTCCTATGCATACAATAGAAAGGAAAGAAAAACAGCTTGCTAACAGAAATACCCCTAGTATTGACTGTCTTTTGACAGCACAATCAATCACAAGCAATCATAGCACTGCTTTCTTCCCAATGCACAAGAAAAACAAGCATATGGCATTCTATCCTAGCAATTTACCATTTGACAGTGCACCAAGGCTTCATCAAAGCCTTAGCTTGTTGCTAATTAGCTCATACTACACATGATAATAACAATAACATTCATAATATAAGATAAATTAAACACAATAATCAACATTCAAAATAAATCAAAACAAGCACAACTTTCACTGTTAACTGCATAGATGAACTGAAATTTGGAATTGCATGAATTTTGTTTCAAGTTTCTACTGGCTAGTCCAGAGAACATCCCCCCCCTTCTCTCACACAAAACATTACAAATATATACTCCCCCTATCAGAATTAGGGTTCCAACCCCTTTTCCCCAAAAACAGAAAATTAGGTAAAATTGATTTACCTAATGTGTTGAGATACTCACTCCATCTCGTCGACCCACTCTCCAATTACTTCTTCTCGTTCATCTCATGCTCCAATTGTTGCTTTAACATCACTTATATCCCCAATTTCTCACCTAGGGTTTCAGTGAGAAGAGAGATGAGAAATTGGAGAAATTAGTGGTTGATAAAGAGATAGCACGTGATGGTGATGATGGGCTTAGGTTTAGGGTTGGTTTGGTGGCGTAGATGGTGGAGTGATTTGGGGAGAAGATGGTGGTGATGGAGACGGACATGGTGGTGGTACGGGTTCTGAAGGAAGAAGAGATGGAGAAGAAAGAAGAAAGGTGCGTTTGGCTGGGTATAGGGTGTTCGATACTTGGGTGTTAGGCGGGTTCAGCGAGGTTTGATGATCTGCGACAAGGAGCGATGGATGGGAAGATGGTAGGTGGATCCAACGGCGATACGGAGGTAAGCGTGTAGCGACTGTCGGATGAAGGGATGTAGCAAAACGGACGACCCAAGATGGAGATGGGCGTTGTGATGTAAAGCGAGGGCTTCGGAGTTTGATGTGCGATGATGGAGCGACCGTAGGATGCTGAAATGCTTCGATCTGACGGTTGAAATTCGAGACGGGCTTGGATATAGAAAATGGGTTTGGGTGAGGGTTTTGGGCCTTGGGTATGCCAGGCCCATATCTTCTTTAAGAACAATTCTTCTTCTTCAAGCCCACTTCTAGCCTTTTGGTCTTGTGCACGACATTCTTCGCGGCTTCCTTGTGTAATTCCTCCCGGCTTTTCACTACTCTTCAGCTCTTTTCCGCTCCGCAAGTCATCCAGACTTTATTTATTACCTAAAAATGCAAAATTAAGTAAGAAAAATATTTATTCTTGAAAACAATGAAAATACAGAATATGGGATAAAATGTAGAATTAATGCGCAAAAGATGAGTTAAATGCCAACAAAAAGGGATAAATATATACATTATTTGGCACCCATCATAAGCCCTTCCCTCTTTCCCTTTCAAATCTTCCCATTCTTTAGTTTTGAAACACCAATCAGGGCCAAGAGCAATTTCCTTCATTATTTGAGATTGTTGCAAATCTCAAAAATCTATCTGATTTGACTGGTTTTTATTTTCCATCAGACTAAGCACTTTCTTCTTTTGCTCTGATATACAGATTCGACTTCTTTTGCTTTGATATGCATGTGTAACTGCGGCATACACAAACTTTATGGATGTGTAACTGCTGATTACACATTCATATTGCATGTGTAACTATTGCATACACATGCATAGCATACACATCTATTTTTGTAGTCACCGAGATTTGAAGGTTCCACCAATTTCCCTTCAATTTTAGTGTTTGGAGTTTTAGACCATTTCTGTTACTTATGTTGTGTTGCTAGTGAATTTATTTGGTATATGTATTTATGGGTTTTTTCAGCCTGAAAATTTGCTTTTAGATTCATATGGTATGGAACTTTGAATGTGTAACTCTCAACTACACTAGTCATTTCATTTGTAATTGCTAGTTACACCAATAAGATGCATGTGTAACTGCTAGTTCATTGCTATCGACATTAAGCAATATTTGTTTTTCTCCTAAACATTGAACAATATTTGTTTGCATTTTTGTGTTGCCATTGGTTCATATGTCTGTTCATTGCTATCGACATTAAGCATTTTTATGGACTATTTTTTGTTGTTCCCCTAAATATTGAACAATATTCTTTCGCATTTTTCTTTTGACACTGATTCATGTTTGTCTGTTGTTATATTTTAGGTTTTCGATAACTTCACAAAAGTTAATTGCTTATTTGTGGTATTGGTCTCGCTGGAACTGGAGTTGACGCTGAATACCCAAGTCAAATACATGTGTAACTCTCGGTTACACTAGATAGATGCATATGTAACTCTCAATTACACTAGACAGATGCATGTGTAACTTCTAAGAAATTATTGTGAATGATTATTAAAGTAATACATGCTTGTTTTGTATGCATTCTTTTTTATGTCTATTTTTTTTTTAATGTGTAACTTCTAATTACACATGCCATATGGATGTGTAACTTCTGGATACACATGTCATATGCATGTGTCACTTTTGTTTACACATTCACATTGTACTTTAATAATTTTGCGCCTAGATTTAATAATTTTGGGCTTAAATTTAAACTTTATTTAATTTGGGGCCAATATATAAAAGAGCATGGATGTCTTTTAATAACTCGGGGCCTAGATATAAACTTCTTTTAATTAAGGGTCTCATATTATGGGTATCCATGGGTTGGACCTTAGCGTAACTTTCCCAAGAAAGAGACCAACCTCATTAAGAAAGATTTTTTGGGGACCAGCCTTTTCTTGAGGGGACCCTTCAGCTATAAGCCTACCAATCCTTTTGTTTTAGGGGGTGTCCTAACTCCTAGTAAATGTCTAAGTTACCCCATCATTTATATCTAAACCTAATAACCAAGCCAAAATCAAAACCCTCTCTTATCCGAACAGTTTCAAAAACAAAATTCCCTTCTTCCTCCCTCTTCGATAAATGTTTCCCATTGTTGATCCAGAAAATTCTTCGTCGATTATTGTAATCGAGATAAAAATCCTAAATCCATGGATAATAGCACTAACAATTCAATTAAATCTACTCTAAGTTGAAGAAGAATTTGAAAAAGTTGCAGCAGAAGTTATGCCCGAAATCGAAGCTTTAACTCGTTAACCAAATCATGGTGTTCCGCATATATGTATATTGAAAGATTATTTTGTGAGAAATCCCTAAAATTCTATACATTTTTAATTGATACATATAGCTGTAACGAAATTAGGTCTTCAAATAGTAGTTACAGTTGAAAGTTCGGTTTGGAGAAGTTGAAAAATACTCTTTGCGAAATCACCGAACTTCTCACTATATAGAAACTCCCAAGAACAGTTCGGTTGAGAGTAAATTGGATCGTAACCGAACTTTCAGGTTGCAAGACCACATGATATTGTTCGGTTGTCTCGTAATTTTGTAGTTTGTAACGGAACTTTTGTTGTCAACCAAACTATTATGATTTGAAACAAAACTTAACAGATGGACATCTCATCTTAATGCCACTTATAGGCACACGTGGTGGTTATTTACTCTTCCATCGGATGAACCTAGAGAACAGGAAGGGAAATAATTGAACGTAAAAAAAACAACGAAATTAAAAGAATACAAAGTGATTGGGATACAACACCTAGTGAACCTGGTGATTATGCTAATGACACTTGCTGTCTATTTTTCTTATTGACTTGGTTGTTTCATTTTTTTTCTATCACCCACTTTCTACCATTAATGTATAGCTGCTCTAACAGGAGCCATATAAAGTGATTGAGATACAACACCAAAATTTTTGTTTGTTAACCGATCATTTCAAAGCGAAAGTTCGGCTAGGAGTTTCCCAGAACTGGTAACCGAACTTAGGCCAAAACACCAGCAGATTTCAGTTCGATTATCTGTTCTTTAGTTTTATAGCCAAACTTCCAAAAATTTTGTTTCAATTTTTCTTTTCCATTTTCACTAAATTTAAGCCAATTTTAGCCAATTTTCATGTATACTTGAGTTTCCAAACGGTACGGAGCTATCACCCGACTCACCCAATTTGATTTACAAATCTTGAAATGTAATTTTCCAAAAATATTCTTCCCCCTTCTTTTCTCTCTATAATTCTAATTATAACATTAATTCCGATCACTTATCTAACTCACTCGATAAGAACTCCTCAGTAATCTATCCTAATCAAATTAATTAGTAGAGGGTATTTTTGTCAATAATAAAACATCTAGATAAGGGGCATTAAAATTTACTTCATAGTGACCTTAGTCAAAATTGGGGAAGGGTCCCTTCAAAAAATGGCTGGTCCCCAAGAAATCGTTCCTCATTAAGTAGAATAGTTGAACCAACCAAAATCTAATCCATTGTTTATTTATTTATTAAAGGGGTGGGATCGGCTTATAGCGTTACTTTCACAGAGTTCTCACAAACTGCAACGACCGTTGATTTTTGCAACTTCGAACGGTTACGATGAATTGATAAATCACGCGCATTTCTAGACTAATCCGCGACTCGATTTCATATGTGATGAATTTTGACTGTTTTTCTCTCTCTCCTCCAAACAGATTATCTTCATCTCCTTCCTCCACTTTCTTTTTGTAACAATAGAACCTAGGAGTTCATCAATGGATAGGTAATTTCATTCATTATCATTTTTCTAATCTCCAATTAGTTATGTTTGTAACAACTTACAACTATTTTGATTTAATGGGCACGTTTTATCAAGTTTTTAGTATACCAATTGCTACTTACAACTATTTTGATTTAATGGGCACGTTTTATCAAGTTTTTAGTATATCAATTGCTACTGATGTTGGTGTTGTCAGTCCCCATGAAAATTATAAAATCTTAACTGATATTTGAGAAAAAAAAATGAAGACCCTCTGAACCCAAAGTTATGATGAAAATAGCAACAACGGATATTCAATTTTAAGGAGGAAAACACAGATTTTAAATCAAATATCGGAATATCTTAGATCTAAAATTCGTGAAATCAAAAGATTGTTATCTCTCCGATTTAAGTTTCCATTACAAAGATTGTTACATTAAATTTACATGGAGATGAGGATTTTTAATGGTTTATATGAAGATTTTAAAAATGGGTTTCTGAACACTTCATGGTGAAAGTAGTTAACATCCAAGATGAAAAAGCGGGGGTCTAACAACCACACCCAATATTTCGTTTAGGAAATCTGTATGGACAAACTCCAATATAATTCGAAGAGAATCAAATAGACAGTCAGACTAAATCAATTGAAATATATCCAAGAGTTGTATTTATGTTTCTCAATGTAATCAACAAATCAAACATATAGAATCTGTTAGCCTGATTATTATGAGAAACAACTTAACCGGTACCAAAGACCAATGCTCAAGTGTCTATCAATTTATATCAACAACCAAAGGTTTGATTATCTAATTGATTGAACAACGCACAACCTGTGATATTTCAATTATATAAAAAATATGATGCGGAAAAGGAATAACACAGACACCATAAATTTTGTTAACGAGGAAATCGTAAATGCAGGAAAACCTCGGGACCTAGTCCAGATTTGAACACCACACTGTATTAAGCAGCTACAGACTCTAGCCTACTACAAGTTAACTTCAGACTGGAATGTAGTTGATCCTAACCAATCTCACACTGATTAAGGTATAGTCGTGTTCCTTACGCCTCTGAATCCCAGCATGAATCTACGCACTTGATTCGCTTAGCTGATCCCACCCACAACTAAGAGTTGCTACGACCCAAGGTCGAAGACTTGATAAACAAAATTGTATCACACAGAAAAGTCTATTGAATAGATAAATCTGTCTCCTACATAAATACCTATGAGTTTTGTTCCGTCTTTTGATAAATCAAGGCGAACAGGAACCAATTGATACACCGGACTTATATTCCCGAAGAACGGCCCAGTAATATCAATCACCTCAAAATAATCTTAATCGTATGGTAGTTAAACAAGATATTTTGGTATCACAAACGATGAGACGAAGATGTTTGTGACTAATTTTTATCTTGCATATCAGAGATTAAATCTCGAGCAAATCTTAGAGAAGATAGTACTCAATACGATAGAATAAAGCAAGACCAGAACACGCAACTGCAAAGAAAATAGTTGGGTCTGGCTTCACAATCCCAATGAAGTCTTTAACTCGTTAACCTATAATGGTTTTAAGAAAAACCTAGGTTAAAGGAGAATCGACTCTAGTCGCAAATAGTATCACGCATGAGGTGTGGGGATTAGGTTTCCCGGTTGCTAGAGTTCTCCCTTATATAAGTCTTCAAATCAGGGATTGCAATCAATGTTACCTTGGTAACAAGCATTTAATATTCAGCGTTAGATGAAAACCTGATTAGGATCAAGTTAATATCTTTCAATCGTTAGATCGAACTTAGTTTGTTACACACAAACGAAAAGTGACTTCATTTAGATATGGGTAACCGTACCTAAACGTGTACACCTTGTTGTTTCAACAATAGGTAACCGAAGTTAGCCATATGAACACTTTCATATCAACCTTGTTCATCTTAATCACAACTAGTTCAAATGACTCAAATAAAACTAGTTATAGAGTTGTTCAATTGTTTATATTCTCATAGAATTATACAAGACACAATTAAAGCAAAATCGATTTTCATTCACTTGAATCAATTCATGAACATTATAGCCACGGTTTGCAAAAGATTGTATTCCTTAATTTATAAATGTATTAATTCATGAACAAACCGATTTTAGAACATAACCCACTCAAGTATGCAAACGGGTACGCATACCTAAGTAGTCGGACTTGGTCTGGGTTCGTCAGTATGCGAACGGGTACGCATACTTTCGTACACCACCAAACTCAGTTGAATTCCCGAACTTGAATTTATGTCGGTACGCATACTGGTATGCATACTAAGTTCCCAGACTTCAACTAACAAACCAGTACGCATACGGGTATGCATACTATGGTTCCCGGCTTGGAATAACTTGCAACAGTTAGCATACAAGTACGCATACTGTGATATATCCAATTAATGGTTAATTATTCTAAACTCCCGTTTCAATCATTGAAACATTCTTAGAAGACGGGAATAACTGTTTCACACAAACGATTAACTTCGAAGCAATTTTCAAGTGATCGAATGATCAATATGAAACATTCCGAGTCTACACCAAATGGTTGTCCCACACAAATCATATAAGATGTTACCAGGTGATTTTCACATGATCATCTTTTGATTTTCGTCAAGAATATAAGATGAACTTGGTTAAAGTGAAAGCTTACCAACAAATATTTCGAGAAATATATAGGCGAGTTAAACTCAGCTCGAAATATCAAATGTGTATAATCGAAGTCTATATAGCTATACGACTTTTGTCTCAAATAGGAGATAGAGTGTTAGAATTTTGAGTGATATATGAGTCCAAGTCTCCACATACCTTTTGTTGATGAAGTTCCACAAGCTCCCCTTAGTAGTTTTTCGTCTTCAATCGATGAACGTCGTGACGTCTAAAGCTCAACTACACATTCTATCCTAATCTGAGACTTAGCTATAAGTAGACTAGAAATCAAGACTTATAGTTTTGGAAACTAAACTTAACAAACAAGCTTGAGATAGCAACGTTTGCGAGTTCGACCAAGCAGTTCTAACACAAGAGACTTGAAACAAAAAAACTACTGAGAATCTCGACTAAATTCGATACCCATGATTTTGATTTTATGTCATGATCGAAAATGGCTCGATCTCATGGAATTGTAAGTGGCACATAAATTTATCGAATGGATGGGACTGCCATAGAAGTGTATTGTGCAACTGAAGATCGGCAGAAGAGAGAGAATACAAAGGTCGATGACTTTCGGAAATATTAATCGGGTCATGGACCACTCTATAAACCCGCATTTTTGTTTTAAATCTCGGTCGTCTAAACTTGCAAGTTCTATTGGTCGCAGTAGTTAGTGGAAAAGTCTGTGAGACAAAAGCTGTGAGCCGATCCCACCCCTTTATTAAATATACGTAAAAGAGGATTCTTTTTGTTTACATAGAAGATGGATCAACCGCCAAAAAAATTGTGAGAAAAACAGTTCTTTTACATGATGTGACCCGAAAACACCCCTACCAATCTGTGATAAGACGATTTTTCTGGGCGACTTTTTCACGATCTGCACAGAATTGCTCTTTTGTTGGGCCGACCAACCGGAAGGCTCGAAGGGAGGGAATCTCTTTTATGACCACTTTTTTGTAAAATGAAATTCAACGCAAATGTGCAATTTGATAAAAAGATTGGAAATGGTTTGGTGCGGTGTGGTCAAAATTTTGGTTACTTTTTCACTAGACAAAATTGTTCCTCTATTTTAGTCTGATACTCCAATTACTATAAATCTTTATGTATCTTATTTTTGCAGGGGTATAATTGGAAAGAAAACTAGAATATAACATATCTAAAAATACGTGTCTTGGAATTTTACAATTTTTATCTCGTTGGGAAGCTTTTAAAGAGATCTAGGCAATGAGTACAAACAACAATATCAAACTTAGAGTTTTGACGAAAAATTCGGAGGTATTTATCCTTTTAGGCACAATTTTTGAAAATTGAAAAGATGCATAACACACACATTATGCAGCCATATTTTGGTTTATGCATCAACTAATAAAGCGATGTACTTCTTCCGTTTCAGGAAAAATGATATTTTCACTTTTTCAATTTCACATATTTGTAATCTGTTCGGCCGGCCCTCCCAACTATAGTTGCGGTGTTCTAGTTTATCTAGTGGTTCTTTTCAACTTCACATGCATTTTTCACCAAAATTTTTTATCTAATCATTTAATTATTCGCGTAGCACTTTAAAAAAAAAATTATCGCTGGCAAAAAAGACGAGGGATCTCTATCAAATTTTGTATTGGGATGAGATTTTTTTTTTTTTTTTTTATAAAAGATCAACTCTTCATTGATAATTCAATGTTAAGTTTGCAAAGAGTTTCAAGACATCAAGATAAAGTAATAGAGAAACACCATACAGTACTAGTGCATAACCAAGTATTCTAATATATATATATATATTATAAGAAACATACAAACCCAGCTTCTGTAGCAGAAGCTACCTCTTAATCATATTAGGAAGATTTACACGCCAAACTTATGTATACATGTAAGCTTGGCCAACCATTCGACTAGTTTATTACACACTCTATTTATATAAGAAACCACACAAGAAGGAAAAGAAGATGGAAAATCTCTAATATATATAATATTTATCTCATGAATTACAATACAAAAAAATTTAAAATCTAATGTTTATCTCATGAATTCCAATATAAAAAAGATTTAAACTCTAATATTTGTGACCAGATAGTAGATTAATAATGAATCACCTTTTTGTATTTCATTTCTTCCCAGAGAAAGAACACCGGAAAAAGACTAGAAAAATGTATGTAAGAACCGATTGAATCGGAGGAGAAATGGTTTTCGGATCACAATTCCACCATTTTTGTTGATTTTCTTCTTCTTGAGAAAGAAATACTCCAAAATAGGAATGATTGAGTCTTGAATATACTGATGAAGATTCCGGCCGCCGGAGTTCGTCAACGATGATCTTGAACCCTATGAACATTAACAAAGAACGACCATGAAAGTCGATAGAAGATGCTATAAAAGCATAGAAAGAACCACCATGA
Source organism: Papaver somniferum (assembly GCF_003573695.1). NCBI lineage: Eukaryota > Viridiplantae > Streptophyta > Magnoliopsida > Ranunculales > Papaveraceae > Papaver > Papaver somniferum. The sequence goes on from NC_039362.1 coordinate 87,277,198, forward strand.
AGATGGAGACAACTTTCCATCGGTAAGGGGAATAGATCCGAAAACTAAACCTAAAAAACATTAAAAACCTAACTAATCTATGAAAAAACTTGCTAAAACTAAAAGGAAATGGTGGGTACTGCTCGGATCCACTCCTTTAGAGTTGCCGGAACTTGGGTTTTGTCGCCAGAAATTGCCTAGGAGAGAAGAGAAAAAGAAGAGAGAGAGATTTCTTTAATTATTTTTTTTCATGGATAAGATTTTGTACAACACTCTGTTAATATTTTAAACTTTTCTTTTACGGAAAAAAAAAAAGTGAAAATAACAGAAAACATGAAATTGGAGAAAAAAAATTCATTTGCTACCATCCAAATTCACTTATTAAAAAAATAAAAGAAAAAACTACCATAGAAATTTCACTATGTTTTTGAATTGATTCATGCTTGGGTCATCATCCATGAAAGTTAATGCAAATAAACATAGATATCCAAATAACCAATATGACCATACTTAAAGACACTCACACGCGTGAAGTGAAAAACACTTTAATAACATTGAATCCCTCAATTGAATTGTTTTTTCTTTCATCTTTTATAATTTTTATCTTCTTTTTCTTCACATTTACAGCTTTAAACCAGAATGGCGTGCAAGTAAAAAAAGTACCTCATCATCCTCTATTCATTGAGACCAAAATCTTTTTCTCATCTAATTCTAAGTGCCATTAAGAAAGAGTGCCGTTAACCTCCTTTTTCCATCAAGATAAATCGAAAAAGTAAAGAATCTATTAAGCTTTAAACTAGAAATTGAACCTTAATAAGTGATTACTGAATAGTCAAAAAAGAAGTCTTTGTGCTTTACAAACTTTAAAGTTTACCATTAGAGGGCATATTATATTGCGGATATACTCCTAGTGGGATCACTGGAATTTATCTTTTCTTTATCCCTAAAAAAGAGGGCACTAATAATTCTCAAAAGTACCGAAGAGACGCAAGAATCACGCATTAGATTTTAAACTCTCAACATTGAGCACTAAAATGGAGTAAAATGGGACGCGATGGTGATAAAAATATTAATAGATTCATTAGTTGTATGTTTGGATATCAGAAACACAGGAATAAATCTCACAATTCAAAAGCAAAAAAAATTATATTTTTGACTACGATTTTTTGTTTTTGTCGATTTCGTTTGCTTTCCTCGTCTTGAATACCAATTTAAATGGCTTCCTTTTCTTTATATTTTCATTTTTCTTGTGATTAAAGTGTAGTCCATATTTCTTTCTTACGATACGTAGTAAAGCTTAGAACTTTATCTGTCATGCAGTAAAAGATGAATTGTATTGGATATCCCTGATTTTACAGACGGGCAAACAGATAGATACCTCCATATATACTTTATTTACTTTTCAGTTGTTTCTACTTTAACACAGTAGTAGTTCTTCGCATGCAATACACATATTCCTGAATATCTCTTACTGATCTTTAAACCTTTATTGAAACTACAACTTAAAGCTGGTTTGGCTTTCCATGGACAAAGAATAATGCAGCTGCAAACTTAGCATATATATGCACATCGGATTGTGGGAAAGCCGAAAGCAATTCAAATTTTTGCATGATTATAAAAATGATTAGTAAATGATCAAGAAATCACTAGCAAATCTCAAAGAGTATTTTCATTGAAATACAAACAAGAGAAAAGTGTCATCAAACACAAAAGGGGAACGAAATACATTTTTAAGTAATTGGCCAATATTGTATATTGACGCTAATCAAACTCGATTAACATTAAAAACATACATATGGAATATAGTACAGAGGAGAGTAGGGCATATGATGAGTCTCAATCACACAACTGTTGTATGGTTTAGAACGAGTGATTGAACTGAACGAGAATGAATGAATGAGGATTGAGATAATTCAGAGAAAAATGCCTCACGGTTTTATTTTGCACAAGGAAATTCCAAGACAATAAATGAGATCAGCATTGTCCCGATGGGGCATGCATGGCCACGTGATGTGTCCCAAGCCATATTCATCTCTTTCACGAGAAAATGGCCCTAGTTTAAACTTTAAAACAGTTGATGACTGCACAGATATGAATGTATGCCAATGAAGAAATAAATGAGTAGTTGCTCTTGGCGTCTGTTGATGGTTTTGGATCTAAGATTGTGCACAAAGTAAAAGCAACTCTGGATCATTGACTTGCTTACTTCTTACAACTTACGAGAAAAATAAAGCTAAACATAAGTAATCTTTCAGTTTGATCGGTCAAACACAAATAAAAAATGTAACATTTCGTCCGTTTTCAAAATAATAGGTAGGTTTGTGTGTATGGATAATAGAAACTCAGTAATGATATTATGACAACATAGCCCATATTCTAGCCTACATAAACTTATAATCATTCAGATGGATTTTTCGCTCACATGTGATTAGGAATTATGCGCAGCAGCACAGGCATACACTAAAAATTTGCAACTCAATCCCGTTCCGTGCAATATTCCCAAAATTAACAGATAATCATCCTTCCAAAAAGTTTGAAAATATGCTATTATCGCAGTACCACTTAGGATACTAATAAGTAGCTTAGTCAAAGATTAAACACTAATTAGCCTCTACTCATTTAGAGACTGATAATTCCCTAATACTTTTGTTCTTTTTCGGAAAACATACTCTCAAACTCCTAAAATGCGCACATAAATAATACTTACTACTAAAATATCACGACCCTATCTCTCCTTTATTGGGCTCTGTGTACCCTCCGGCGTACAAAAGCAACCCCTCACCCTCCTCCACTATCATACTCTCATTTCAGTTCTCTTCTCTCAAACACACCAAAAGAATCACAGTTAGTTGTTGAAAAAACTCAAAGAGGAAAAGAAAATCAAAATGTCCTTCCAAATCCTCTTCATCTCCCTTCTCATTTTCCATGAATCCATCTTGTTAATCAAATCTCTACCGATAATTCCTCAACCAGACTCATCATCAGTATCATCATCTCCAATTCAATCATTCCATCCAACCCAAACTCTGCCATCAACAATCCCAGCATTTCCTGAACAATCAAACATAGCTGGTTGTCCATTAAACTTACCAGCAGAACTCTTCACTAGTATCAATCAAGCTTGTAACAGTAATAATGTGAAAGGGAAAGATAATCATCATCATTACTTATCAAAATCAAAATGTTGTCCTGTTTTAGCAGCTTGGCTTTACTCAGCTTATTCAGATACAGCTTTAGCTAGAGCTACCAGAATGACTACAACAACATCAGTTGATTCTTTACCAATCTTACCTGATGATTCAGAAACTTGTGTTGATAATCTAGATAAAGCGCTGAAAAGTAAAGGAATTGAGTTGATTAAACCTAATCAAACTTGTGATTTGGTTTTTTGTTATTGTGGTATTAGACTACCTCCTTTGAGCTGCACTGAAGCCTTTTCATCTTCTTCTACTAATGGGGTTACTAAATTGGTTGGTGATAAAAGTGTTCAGAAGCTTGAGAAAGATTGCTTAAACCACAACAACAACAATGGAGCTGGTATTTCATCTAGTCATTCTGGTTGTTCTAAATGCTTAAACAGTCTATACAAGGTAAACACTAACACCACCATTTTTGTTTCTTCAATTTTTGCTCTGGTTTATTTCATGATACATCCAGGTGCATTTTCAGATATATTCAGGTGTTTTTCCGTGATGACTTTTAGTTGAGATTCTGTTTTTATAGAAAGTGCTTCTGTATTTATCCTTTGTTGATTAGTTTAGTTCCAGTGAAAGTACGACATTCTCACAGTCTAATCCAGCGAATATCAGAGTTTTTATGTCTGAATTATTCCTCGAGATTACAAGCCAAAGTGAAACCCTAAGACACATGTCATGCCACCAACCGTCCATTCCCACTTTTTTACTACTTTTAATTCTGGCGGGTAATTACTCATCAGTGTCATAATTGCCCCACGTTTCTCATTGATGTTTAGCTGTCATTTTTACTTATTTACTAGAGTATATCTTTACCGTTAAACTTTTTACTTTTCCGTTGCAGCTAAACGGAGATAAGCATGTGAACAAGACGGATAATAATAAGAGTAAAATGCACGGTAGAGGTTGCGAGTTGATGGGACTAACATGGCTGCTTGGGAAGAATCGAACGGCGTATATGCCAACAGTGACATCAGTTTTAAGAGCTTTGATGATGAATAAGGAGAATGCGGAACCTCGATCTTGCAGTGTTACAAGTGAAGGACTGCCCTTAGCCGTTGATTCAGCTGAGTTGAATGATCAGTCATCGTCCATTAGATTTTCCATTAATGTTTTAATCATTGTATCAATGTCTTTGGTTTATGTTTTTTCACTGTTTTAGTTTTTTTTTTTTTTTTTGTCACGGATATGTAATATACTATGGGTTGGTTGTGTGATAGAAATGGGAAATTGTCGACAATTTTGTTTTTTCTTTTGATCGGAAAATTGTCGACAATTTTGTTAGAGTCGAGGGTCCACTAACATGTGCAATGTAGCTTAGGATTGTAGGCTAGTACTAGTTTGGGTTTGTTGTGATGCATTTTTTCGAAGTGAATTATTCATTGTTGTCTGTTTTGTACTGTGCTGGGTTAGCTATCAAAGGCCGGCATTGCATAGTGTTTAGACAATGACGTTCATCCTTATTAAAACTCCTTGCAAGTGGCCGATCTGTTACGTACTTTTCGTCAAGTGATTATATGAAAATTCATTTTTTTCTTTTGATGGAAGGTAACATTAAATCCATGTACTAATTCCACAGTTCCTCTAGAATTCTCATAACTGGCATTCCTAGCAACTCCTTTAGTTCCACACTTCCTCTAGGATTCTCATAATGGCATTCTTAGCATCCTCTTTAAACCATCTATTTGTTGATTCCTAACAACTCCGTTAAGCCGAGTAGGGGCATTGGTAGAAAGATCATCTTTCTCCTTACATTTGCATGGAGTAGGGGCATTGGTAGAAAGATCATCTTTCTCCTTACATTTGCATGGAGTCTTTCTCTAGAGCTCTTTCGTGTGGAAGCACTGCATCATCACCGTTTCAAAGTCACTCCTAAAAGTCCTCCCCATCAGTCATCTCTTTTTTAGCAGATGACTGCCTCATCTTCACCAAACCCATGCATTATCTGCCGAAGTAAAGGTCTTCCTGCGACTCTTAAGAACTACGGTAAATCCCCGACACCAGAAACCAATATCTTATATCCAGTACACATACCAACTAGAATATTGCAGCTAGTCAGACATTGATATCTAACAATAAGGATAGCAAGACAAAATTACTAATCTTCACATCTCGTGATATAATTCCCTAAGAACAACTATCAACACTAATTACCAGTACCACACATGCGGGGATTAACAGAGTAATCTTAGTCTATATACTCAAGCATAAATCAACTTAACTGACTACAATCGTAAAACACAGGTAGAGCAAGAAAACATATCAGTAATATACCGACTGGATAGCTGAGCAGTGATCAGAAGAGCACGGTCCTGTATCCGAACATCATGGTGTCCTTCAGATATATCTTTAGTATACTAAAAATATCAGGAATACTTGGCTCAACAACATAAACATGCTGAAACCTTCTTTAGAAAGCAACATCTTTCTCCACATATTTCCTCTTCAAGTGCAGTTGTCCCAATGTACATACTTCTCCACTTCTTTCAACACAACTTTCTATCGCTCCTCAAATTCTCCTATAGATTAAGCTCCAGCAACTAAAGCGCCCATGTCAAATGCAATCAACCTGACATCAGATAATACTAGGCTCAAATTCTCACCTAACAATTCTCTGTGCTAACCCTCAACAGTTGTTTCTCAACATTAGACTCACCGATCAACACCAGATTTTCCTCCTCAATGAAATCCTTGTAACTCTACAAACCTCTTCGTCACGACCAATAACAGAACCAAGCTTTCCAACTTCCTCAACTAAATCACGACCACAAGTCTTCAAAGCTTGAACATTCGTATCACCAGTCGCACTCTCCACCTTCTTATCCCCTTTCTCCCCTCTTGATTGCTCAATCTCTGCTTTCACTTGAGACACAATAACTACAGTTTCTTTCAACACATCACCAATCTCAGAGTCTTCAAGAAGTCTGAGTATCAAAGAATCAACAGCTAAATAAGTATCACCTTTCGCTTTCTGTGCAGTCTGAGCTCTTCTTATAACCGTAATCAGAGAAGTAATTGGTGGAATATGCATCTGCGAGATGAGTTAGGGTGAACTGTACATGACCTGATTCTGATGCTAATTCTTGTGCTCCTGCAAATACCTTATTCCATTTGGATTCTAAAACTTAACTCTATTGCATATGATATTCTACCTCTTCTTATATAACAAAACATCTCTTTCTAGCTGATAATATGAAGAAAAAAAATGTATTCAACTAAATGTATTTCTCCACATCCACAAAAATTATAATTTCAAATGGAATAAGATACAATATCATTCAACAATTTATAGGGAACGCATACATTTCTATTACCACTGCAAATGTTATTTCAAGCATTTGGGAAGGTTAACCATATACCTGGAAGAACAGGATTCAAATTTTGAACATAAGTGATTAAACTGCTTTCTTAGAGAGTGGTGGAACTATTGTCGGCATTGCCTTCAGCACTAACGGTGGACGGAAATCTGAATAATTGTTAGTAAGCTCATGACACACATTTGTGTTTATGTTGTAAGTCCAAATATACTTCTTGCAACCAATCAAAATAAGACTTCTGTTTGCTGGACTGAAACTGACCTGGACTAGGTCACCCCAACCACCATTGACGAAAATACGACCCAGTCTTGTTTTCATTTTTGTAAAGAGACCTTGTAATTCAACTTTTTTGTGCAACGAATGGAAGTTCTCCTCATTGAGCTCCCAAATACTTAATTCTAAATGCGACTCACATTTTCTAATTAGAGCATAAAGGATCATTCCTTCTGATTCCCCAAGACAGCGTACCAAATTACTAGGTTCATATGCGAAATCAGGTAAATCGAGTGCAGAAACACTAGTTTCACTGAAAGCTATGATACTCTCTTTCTTGTCCATCCAATAGAACACTTCACCATGCATAACTACACGACCTTCATAGTTATTTAGTCCCCACCTGACACCTTGAGCAGAAGGAATACGATAGTTCTTCCATTTCCCCAATCAGAAGCAAATACTTGAATTTCATATCTGAAACTGTCACATCTCTTTTCAACTGGGAGGACTATACGCACAACCTTGTATGTTGTAGATACGGAAGAAACCTCGCATGTGAAACAGGTTACACTACTGCACTGAGCTGCATCTGGTCTAGGAAGTGGAACACTTTCTTGGGTGAGTGGATTGCAAACATAATAATGCCACGCAAATTTTATTCTCTTTGCACATAGTACTAAACCATTACTCGAGCATAAAGGGGATACTATCTCTCCGTCTGGACTTACGAATCGAAAAGAAAACCGATTCGAAATCAAACAAGAGTGAGAAGCCAGATGTGCAATTGCAAATTCACTTTCAGGTTTGTAAAACAGATTCCACGGAAGATCAGCAGAATTGTTGTTTTGGATCCAATTGTAAATAAAACTAGGACTAGAGAGATAAGAATTCCATACCTTTGATAAACATTTCCACTTAAAAACACAATCTAAAGTGCAGTGGAGAGAGGTTTCAACGCAAATATCCTCAGTTAAATAAGGGAGGGTTCTCGCCATCTTTTTACCCCCGGATGATTCTTCGCCAGAAGGAGAAAACCTATCTCTTGTTTCTTCCATCACTCCGACTCTCAAGGCAAAACTAATTCTTCTGTTACTGAGAAATGAGATCGATGAGAAAACCTAATTCTGATGTTATCGGCAAACAGACAGTTCACCCAGAAAATCCGACTATCCAAGGCCCGTAAACTCTAATGCATATATATAACTAACAAGGCTAGCCCTTAACCTTGTGTCTGTCCATCTTTAGCTTGTCAGTTATTTCTGTTGAGTATGTCTGTGTGATTGGCACATGTGTGGTCTTTTCACTAAGAGACGGGAGTTTCAATAGAAGGTTGGATGCATAAGGGGTCTTCCGTCAGATTTACCAGTAAAATCGGTTAGTACTCGGCCTTATTTCCATATATTAGAGATACCCTCTATATTAGGTAGGCAAGGCGAGAAATTGAATGCCTTTCTCGTATGCGGGAGCTGCTTAAGGAGGGTCTTCAAGCTAGTGGTCATCTGAGTCTTGTCTATATATAGACGTTGTGACTGTGTTGTAGAGGCTGAAGAACGCAAGAAGGAGGGGTTGATCCCTATTCTCTATCTGAAAAGGAGAGTGTATCAAGTACACCACCAATTTTTTTATTCGGAAATCTGTATGGACAAACTTGTCACAATTAGTATCACAGATCAACAGTAAAAATCAAGTACATGATATGAAGACAAGTTTTACTTGGACGATCTCAAAAATAAATATCCAAGTAATAAACTATTATGTACCTAATAATCGTTACAAAACATAATTCCAACAGGAACATGTCTTGTAATCTTTCGTTAAGATACAAATTCTCGAGAACAAATCTTGTAGGTTCGATATAATCTCTCAGGCTTGAAAACAGTCTAGGTTATTTAACGTACTATTTGTGATATTTATATTAGAAAGTTAAACTATATAATGCGAAAAGACACCGGAATTTTTGTTAATAGGGAAAACTACAATGTGAAGAAAAACCCCGAGACTTATTTCAGAACTTGAACATCACATTGTACTAAGCCGCTAGACAGTAGCCTACCAAACTTCCGACTGGGACCTAACCGATTCCTACGAGTAATTCAACTTCAGTTGTACTCCTTAATGTCTATCGGATCTTGCAAGATCCTGCGCAACACGATTCTTCTAGCTGACGTCCTTACAGGCCTAGGAGTTGCTTCAACCTATGTGAGGAATTTTTGATTATTCTGCCTCTAACATAAAGCCTATTTAATTTGCTTCAGAATAATATTCAATCAAGGTATGGAAATCTGTATGCCTCTGAGGGATCTCAAAAAAAAAATGATATCAAGCAAACTCAAATATTAGGATGAACTTATTCTCTTCAAAACTTATAGAGATGTCTAATCAATTTTACCCCACAAGTACAATCTAAACAAATCAAACCAGAATTAATTTAGATATTTATTTTATGGAGTCACAAAGTCCGAGACGAAGAGTATTTTGTGATTTCTATCTACTTGTTCATGATATACAGTTTGGAAACTATAATGATCAGTACGAATACAATCCAGATAACAAGAACTATCAGGTAAAAGATAGTCTGACCGGGCTTCACGAATCCCTTAGTAAAACCTTTCAAAGTCGTAACCTAGTACAGTTTCACCAGATGAAACCTAGGTTTTAGAGGACGATTCTAGCCATAACTAGGACACATGAGTGTCAGGATTGACACTCTAGTGTGCAATAAGTGCTTTATTTATATTGATGAACTAGTTTTCATGTTTATGAATTATTTTGTAACAAATCGAGCTAAACCTATCCATATAGATTGTACATGTAAGCATGTGAGAAGTTTACCTTGAATCTCAAAGAAGATGTGTGCAATCGTAAGTATACGTAATGCACCAAGTGATTTTCTAGGGAACCAAGGTTAAGTAGTTCTGGAACCGACAAATTTAAATTATCATAAGACCAAATCAGTTTGTGAACTGTCAAAAACAGTTGTGAACTAAAAAGGCTCATTACTCAGGAGACTTTTAGATTGACAAGTTCGCGAACTGCCTAAAACAATTTGTGTACTTGAAAATAAAAGGTGTGCATGAAACATTCAAAATCATCAACTCGTGAACTGCATGAATCAGTTCATGTATTATTATATTACATAGTATCCAGGACTATCTCAAAATCGACTAATTCGCGAACTGAGAAAATCAGTTTGTGTACGCGGGTTAATTTGGGATCTTTTAATCAAGTTTTTATTTTTATAGGTTCAAGTTTGTGAACTGGGTAAAAAAAATTGTGAACTTTCAGATAGAACTTGACTACTCCTTATTGGTTGCTTTCTTCTTTGCAATTTTCATCATCATAGTAAAGTCGTATGGCTTATCTTAGTCTGAAGAATGGGAAATATTACGAGTAGATATGATAGCCAGTCTTCAAATACCTATGTTGATGAAGTTTTCGCTGATGTCATCGTTTTTCAATCTTTAATTTCAAGGTCAATCGGTAAATTCTGATGCTCAACTACCATGTTTTATTCCTAGTCCGAGACTGACTTTAGTCTCACTATAAATCAAGATAGAGTTTTGAATTAATAATTGACAACAAGCTTGACATACCAAAACTTGTGAGTTTGACCTGTTCTAACACTATCATCTTGGTTTGCTTCTGCTTCCTCCTTATTGCTTGCTTTTTTCTTTGCAATTTTCATCATCATATTGAAGTCGTATGACTTGTCTTAGCATAAAGAATGGTAAATAGTACAAGTAGATATGATAGTCAGTCCTCAAATACCTATGTTGATGAAGTTTTCGCTGACGTTGTCGTTTTTCAGTCTTTAATTTCAAGGTCAACCGGTGAATTCTGATACTCAACTACCATGCTTTACTCCTAGTCTGAGACTGACTTTTGTACATTATAAATCAAGATAGAGTTTTGAATTAATAATTGACAACAAGCTTGACATACAAAAACTTGTGAGTTTGACCTGCTCTAACACTATCATCTTGGCTTGGTTCTGCTTCCTTTTTTTTTCATGATACCAAGTCGAATTATTCTACTACTTGTTATGGTTCGATTTTGTAGTTAACCATATTTCTGATAAGAGCAGTTGACAGTTGAATCCAATTTTCACATTTTGTAAGAAAGGAAGGCTTGCTGTCAAGTTTTCCAAGAATAGTGGTGTTCAAAGTTCCCTTTCATCTCAAGAAGCAATCCTCGAATCTAGAAAGGAAGATTCTGAAAAGACAAGGGTACCCAAATACACCACAATCTTTTTGTTTCAACCTATAAGTCCTCTACCGAATGTGATCGTCTATGGACAGAGTCGAGACAATACGACAATATGGTTCACACTTCGTGTGATTGTCTATGGATACAAGATCGAGAAAATACAACAACAAGATAACTTGTGTGATTGACTATGGATACAAGATCGACACAATACTATAATAAAGTGTGTTACTTGATAATAGGTTCGGTAATAACCAAACTCTATAGGATCACTATCAAGTGATGCGGAGTTAACGTATATGTGTATTTTACTTTATTATAATAAACAATTATAATGCGGAAAATCAAAGTAAAAGACACGGCAAGATTTTGTTAACGGGGAAACAGCAAATGCATAAAAACCCTGGGACCTAGTCCAGTTTTGAATACTCTCAGAATTTAGCCGCTATACAAAATCTAATACCAACTTCGTATAGTTGAGACCAAGCAGACTACCCCTAGCTACTTAGTTCCCTTAGTATCCCTGTGCCTTCTACTTCTAGAGTCACGCACGTGAATAACAAGTCCTTTGGATCGTATTCCAAACAGAAAAGGAAGAATTTGTTTGGTAACCACTCTAATCAATCTTGCTAAATATTTAGATGAGTCGTTGGCAAAAGCTCTTCCGTTTAATCTAATACATTCCTTTGTCTGGTTAGATCAATCTAACTTTAACTACCAAAATAGTCAAGGATTATATTCACACTCAATCAAAATATATCTCAAAGAGATACATTGAGAATGCCGATCTCAGGCAACTAATCAATCGAATAAATCTGATTCTAGTTAGATCCCAGCCGATCAAGGTTTGTGAATACAATTCACAAGATACGAAAACTAATAAGAAATCTTCTTCGTCTTCAAATCTTCTTTAATCTTCAATAACATGCACAACACTACTTGAATCTCTTGTGATAAATCACACACAGAACGGAGTCTGTTAACAATGGATTATCACAAGATATGTTTAGATCTAATAACATTTCTAAAGATCTCGTCGATACTTTGATCTAGTTTGAGTGAATCTTATATCAGAAGAGAAGATTCTCAAGCATAAACAAACTAGGTGCAATCAAAGTTTCAACAACCGTAAGTCAATCAAATCAATCGAAAACTAATAACACTACAATCATCTAGTTTCCCACCAACGGTACTCGTAGAGCTTCTTGATCCCACATAAGTCTTTAAATGAGCGGTCATAAGAGATCACCTAATTAGGATACTTTCCTCTCCGAATAGACGGCTCCACCAGAAACAAAAAAAATGAAGTTTTCCTGGCTCTTAGGATAGTTTGCAAGAAATGCAAACTTAAGTATTTATAGACCAAGGATGTTTGGACACCAAGGAATTTCCAAAACCGAAAGTATTCTCAAGATATGCAATGAATGGAAAAGTTCGGTTTTCATAATTCTAATAAATTCTTGTCCAATATTTCTGAAATCTCTCAATTAGAAAATCTCCAATTAGTAAATGCACATTACTAATTTTTATTCTCTAGAGATATGCATTACTTGTTGGTAATTAAAGCATATAAAACCAAAAACCTTAATTAAAAGATTCTTAATTTATTTGGGCACAGAATCACCTTGAGTACTAAGGAATATCTTTGAACAATAAATGATAAGAGTTAGTTCTCGTGTTCAAAGTATATTGACATCTTTTCACTGCAAATCCTTATTCCATATTTACATGGATTTACATTATTAGAATCAGTTATACCACACTTCCAAACAAGTTTAGAATTGGTTCACCTGTTTTCCAAGACTATTATGTGATTGATCAAAAACCAAATCAAATACATGGGTTCAGTCGGTTCTACCAATCACTAGGATCGATTATACCTGATTATGGAAACACTTGTGATCGGTCACACCACTCACTAGGATCGGTTAGACTAGTTACATGGATCGGTTCCATCTACACATGGTATTACTTGTGATCGGTCACACCAGTTACCAGGACCGGTTACACCAATTACAATGATCGGTCACACCAATTACAAGGATTGATCATACCATCACACGGTGATTACTTAGGATCGGTTACACCAATTAACAAATCATAAGTTAGGCATTGTGATTAGTTATACCAAGATACATAGCCTAAGTTAAGATCGGTTCTACCATCTCACACATATTGGTCATCCAAAGATTTGCAATGAATAGCCAGACCAATAAGCCTAATGATTTCCCTTTCGATTCACGAAACAAGTTCATGAATGTAGTTCCTTTGAACAAATGTAAAACATTATTTCCTAAGATGAAATCTTCAGCATAACCCATTCACATAATCATAACAGTATATACAAGATTATGTCGATGTCATATCTACGAAGTTCAAAAGATAAGTGTTATATACTTCGTAGTCTAATTCTCTCATACTATGATCATACTATTATGATAATGTCACATCATTAGAGTATTATACAATACGTACAGTATATACAGCTTCGCATTTATGTTTTCAGTATAGCACGACTTGAAAGATACGTTAGGATTGAAACAGTTCAAGTCAATACTACTAACCTCGAGTGGAAGGATGATGTCGTCGTTGTAGTTCATTACTTCTTCACATTCTTCAGGTCTTCGGAGTAATACTTGTATGTCTCAACATTCCTAGACTTTCTAGTCTAACCTAAACAAAGTTGACTCTAATATTTAATCAAGCGACTCTAGATGAGTTTTGATACTAAATATGACAACCAAACTTGACATACCAAAGCCTGGTGAGTTCAACCAATCTATGCTCTAACAGATTCCTCTAACTTTCGTAAAGATGGGAAGTATTGTGCGTAAACTTATCATTTATGGTCGAACCCGACCAACCCAACTAACATGAACCAAACCTAGCAGACATATCCTTTTGGGATGACAACATTAGTCAACTAAAAGGTTGTATGGAAGATCTGGCCTAAGGCTGATTTCAATGGCTCTTTTACATTTTGGTTTTTGGGGTCCTTGTCATGACCCTTCATTTGGTGGTTTTTATTATGCTAATATGTCGTACCGATTTTTTTTCTTCATTTAATAGGTCAATATTCGACCTACTTGGAAGTTTCAACTTTCCAATATGCCACTTAAGAACCGAGTTTTCAAACTTTTCGGACCAATTTAATTTTACCGAATAAATATTCATCGATTTATCAATGTGATTACCAATTTATTGAAGATTTTATCTTTCAAAAGGATTATTTATGGATTTTATAAACTTCTTTATAAGCATACAAGCAAAGTTCTTACATCAAAGATCATCGTATCTGTTAAACTACTTTATACTTTCAGATACCACTGACGATATTTCTTGAACCTGACGAATAATATGAAAAATGGCGAGACTATAAATTACAAAATAATTTTTTTGATATCAATTTGTGCAGACACACCTATTAGTTAACAAGACTGTACAAGTATGATTACTTAATTATAATTATGACAATCACAATGCAAAAGGTAAAACAGTTGCACAATATAAAGTTTTTGCTAAAGATAAAAACTGTCTAGCAGAAAAACCCCGGGACCTAGTCCAGTTTTGAATACTCTCAAAATTAAGGCGCTACACAAAAACCTACCGGAAACTTCGTGTCGAGACCAAGTACACTACTCTTAATTACTCAGTTTTCTCAGTATCGCTGCGCGTATAACTAATATGTCCAACGCACGTGAATTTAAAGACATAATTTACTATCTTGAGTTGCTTCACCTATTGTGAAGATTTTTGTACCTAACTCTTTTGGACCATAACCCGAAACAACAAAAATCTAATTTTTTAAAGTAACCAACACACTCGTCAGTCACAAATATCAAAAGTTTGATCAGTGATAAAGAAGAGTAATGATCTTCCATTAATATTAATAAAGTCCTTTGGTCAAAAGATCAAACCAAGACAACAATTATCGAAATTATTAATCTTGATGAACAAGATGTATCCAAGCAAATGAGTGTCGCTACACGGTTTGTTCGATCTCACAATTCTTATATTTATCGGCATAAACTGTTTGTTATTCCCATAGAATCAAGCATGCAGAAAATCCTGCAAAGATCATAACCAAAAAGAAAAGTCTTCAAATATTCAAAGTCTACAGTCTTCAATTTAATCTTCAAAGTAACCGCTACCAGCAACTTGTTTCTATTATTGATCAATCACACAGAACCAAGTGTTAAGCATTTTCGGCAATAAACCATATATGCTCCACTGTTGTTTTTGGATTCTAATATTACTATTTTTTTTGCGTCGTTTTGGATGTTTAGTGGACAAAATATTCGTATGATATTGAAATTTATCAATATATATTAATTTAATTTGAAACTGAAAATGTTCTTAGTTCATATTACGTTTATTTATAAATTGAGCAATAAGAAAAGAGTATCCATGTAGTTTCTGGAAAATAAATTTAGGATTAACTGACAAGCAAGGATCGTCAAAATTATTGACAAGTAAAGCTTGTAGTTTATTTTTGATAGTTATTAATCGAAGTGTTAGAGCACTACTCGGTCGAACTCGCAAGTTTTTCTATCTCAAGCTTGTTGTCAAATTTAGTTGCACAAAAATATATCTTTATTTCTAGTATACATATTATCTAGGTCTCGGACTAGGATTATAAGTGTGTAGTTGAGTATCAGACATCACTGAATCACATGTTGAAGACGGAGGACAACCTAAGACATTTGGAGAACTTCATCAACAAAAGGTATGTGAAGACTGAACCTACCCATTACTCAAATATTCAACTTTATATCTTTGAGACTAAGTCGTATGACTACGTGGACTTTAAACATTGCATAGAAGAAGTTTCGAGTCAAGCTTGTCTTGTTAAATATCTCGAAAGATGATTCAAAGAAATAATCATTCATATACTTGATGAATTTAGTTAAGAACAATTTATTATTTATGATCTAAGTTATGATTCAAGTTAATCATTTGAAAATAGTCCGAGAGATGATATTCATCATTTATGTCATTTGGGAATGTTTCGAATTGATTATAAGAGAGTAATAGAACTACTGAAAATATGGATACATAGAATATACACGAATTGGCATAATTATATAAGATCTGGATCAGTGGTGCCGACGTAACTCTAGTTCGGTAACATCTCATGATACACGTACCCAGTACGCATACCGAAACATCTTGAGTTCGTGAATTGGCTTATGGTACACGTACCCATTTCGCATACCAAAATAGCTTGAGTTTAGAAACTGATTTATGGTACACGTAGCTAGTATGCGTGCCAAAATAGTCTGTCTGATAATTCCCTTAAGGGTACACATACCCGGTACACGTACCTTGGCAGTCTCAGTTCACATATTGGGTCTAGTACACGTACTCGTTTCACCTACTTACCCATACTGAATATTTTAGATGCATTCAAACTATTTCTACAATATGTTTTGCATTTGATTAACTCTCGAAAACACCTCTAAGACATATTTTATCACTTAATCACTTGTGATTGTGCATCGAGATTAAAGTCTAAAGTGTTAAATGAATATGACTAAGCTTATGTTTCAAATGGTTAACCGACCATGAACTATTATTATACGTTGTTTGGTTACGACTGACCGTAATATATATTCTGCTATGTGATTTCAAGGTGAATTTCTCACATGCTTACGTGAAACTCTAATCAGAGTTTCATCTAAATAGAGATAGTGTTTGCTTGATTCCAAAGCTACCTTATCTTGAATCTTAAGCGATCTTCGATCTAAAAAGTCTTTAAACAGAGATACTCAAACAACTAGGAAAATTCAATTCCTGACACTTTCGTGTGTCCTAGTTGTATGCTAGAGTTTTCCTCTATTAACCTAGGTTTCCTCTATGAAACATAATTAGGTTAACGACTTACAGACTTCACTTAGGGATTCGTGAAGCCAAGACTATATTTTACCTTGATAGTTCGCGTATCCTGATCTTGCTTTTCTGTTATCGAGGTTTTCGTAATCTCTTTCTGGCAAGATATATAGTAATCGCAAATTTTATTCATCTCAGACGTTGTGATTCCGCAAGATAGATATCTGATAATGATTCTTAATTGAACTCGTTTAAGATTGTTCTTGCGAGGTGAATAATAATCTAGGCTGCTCTTTGGGAGTTACAACTACCGTATTTTGAGGTTTTCTAGGTTTGTCAATTGAAAACAGATTTCCTCACCTTGATCTTACGATCTAAATGAAAATCATATAGGGTTATCTGTTAGCGGCGAATTGGTATCAAAAGTCTCCACTTAGGTTGAAGAAACTCTTAGGCTATAAAAAGGACGTCACCTATGTGAATCAATTGGGTAGAATCTTTCGAGATTCTATAGACGTAAGTAGCACGACTGTAACTGAATTGCTTGGAGGGTGGATTAGGTCTCAACTACATTCCAGTCTGAAATATGATAGTAGCCTAGTGTTTGTAGCGGCTTAATACAATTTGGTGTTCAAATCTGGACAAGCTCCCGGGTTTTTCTGCAGTTGCGGTTTCTTATTTAACAAAACTTCTGGTGTCTTATGTTTGTTCTTGTCCCCACTATATTACGTAACTAATCGTAGTTATATAATTCATATTGATTGTGATCGATTATAAGAACTTGTTCTTGTAGAACTCGTGTCTTGAAAGATAGATAACAAGTTCCGTGCCTGGAAGAATTCCAATCCGGTTATTGGGTTAAACTAGATTGAACTTGGACATTGACCTTTGAAATCGTCCAAGTACTCTTACGGATATATCAGGTTCACAGACTCTTTGTCTAGAACTTTCTAATTGTAAGAGAAAGATATATAATCTCTTTGTACAATTTTTTCCAAGGATCGTTAATGAAGTTGGTATACTTGGAATTGTATTAAGGTTTTTTCCATACAGGTTGCCGAACGAAGAAGTTGGTGGTGTACTTGGTACCCCCTCGTTTTCAAGTAGGAAACCATAAATTAAGGTTTTCGAAACCTTAAAGCACGATAATCCCTTCGAAAACTTGCCACTATTGATAATCCTAATTAACGACAGAGTCACCCTGTTAAAAAAGGTTATTCCTAGCGTAGTGTGTGTAGAAACTTGTTACGGTTGGAATGGTCAAATCTCGATAAACTGTGCCGACTTTGGGACTTCAAAAATCTAAGTTTTCTATTCGGAAAAGAGTAACTTTCAGCATGGTTGATTTCCTAGTGAATTTTGGGACAAAAATATACAAAAATGTTGTCTGAAGTAGTGTTACTTTCGGCATGGTTGGTAATTGTGTCGAAAGTTGTGTTGTAGTTCGTTCTTTTTCACTTCGGCTGTTTTACCTATAACTTCTTCATCCAAACTCAGAACGACCTCATTTTTTTTGCGTTCGCTTTGTATTCCAGTTTTATTTAAGATGATGAGCATAACTGCTATATTTAATGAGTTTTTCTTGGTAGTTGTCCCCTTTTCACTTGTACAACTTGACTTCCTCGTACATTTCATGTCGGAGTGAACTCCTTTCTTCTTCTTTGGTTGAGATAACTCTAAAATATTTATGAAACTCAAAGACAAAAAAAAATATAAGCATAATGATATGAAAACTAACAAGAATGTAAAGCATTTGAGTACCAAACTAGTGCAAAGAATGCAACTATTAATAAACACTCACTGTTGATAAGAGTCATATCTAACATGAATTTATATGACCGGTACCATGCTTATTACTAGACTAAGTAAAGAGTATACCAGTAAATCCAAGATCCACTAATCCAGTCTGATTTATGCAATTCAAAAATAGCCTGAGAGCTAGAACTAGAAGCCCTAGCTTTATTATTTATACTTTTTCAATAATAAAACTTACATTTAGTTCCCCAATGAGGACCCAATGAAGAAAATAGCTTTACCTAGATTTCTAATGTACTCCCACAGTTTTATTCTTTCTTAGGGATTATGAGTACCATAGACACAAGATAGTAACCATTTAGGTTTAGCAGGATCATGTTTCACAATCAATTGGATCAGTATTTCGAAGTATGCATGATTTCAAGCCCAAAACCATCCTTCCAAAAAAGGAGTAGTTCAACAACAAGACCAATAGAGGGAACATAATAACTATTCAGAAATTGTAAATAACTAGATTTTTTTAGATTTTTTCAGAATTAATTTTTGTTTCAGATAAAAAGTTATGTTTGGGTTGTCCAGGTTTAAAAGATGTTTGATATGCTCTCTAGTACGTTAGAATTAAAACCTTGCAAATTTTATGCACTGATTTTCATGATGAGAGGATTTTTTTATTTTATTTTTTTTGTAAAACATAAACAATAATTTCAGAGTAATAAAATGAAAAAACAACTTTCAAAATTTCAGAAGACAAAATTATGAAGAGATTATTTACCATGTTTGCAGCCATTCCTTGATTATTTTTTTATGCAAGATTTTTAGTAGCATTTGCTTCTTCCTCAGCTCCATCCATTTCCATCACTTCCATGTTGCTATTTGTCTTTGTTTTCTCATTGCTGGTGCTTAAGGGACCTTGAGTTATGATGGCTTTAGATAGGATTTCAAAATTAAAAGGATAATTCTCATTCTTTTGTTTTGTCTAGGTTCATTTGTACTAGTGTCAGATTTTTTATTTTCCTCTTAAATAGTAACTTCAGTTGTAACTTCATTCATTTTTTTTTTTCATTCATACCATCAGGGATTAGCCCAGTTGGTCAGGAGCCTAACTTTCAAGTAGGAGGTCATCGGTTCAAGTCTCCGCTCAAACATAAATTATACTAACTTTAGCATGGGTTTAAGAGGGCCGAGTTTGCTCAGTGGGGAGTAAGCCGGTGGCTACGCTGCCAGGGGGCAGGACGGGCCTATGCCTAGCATAAAAAAAAAAGAAAAAAAAATTGTACCTTCATTCATAGTTTATTTTCCTCTTAAATAGTAACTTCAGTTGTACCTTCATTCACAGAGTTATTTGCTTCTTTAACATTGACAACACCATCCTCCAAAATTGAAGTATCTTTCCTCTTGGCGCCAAACAATGTATTCCTCAGCTAACATATATTCCATCAGAAATTGGTTTATAATTACATCACAAGCATCATCAGAGTGATCAATCACAAAGTTGTTGTTGTGACGAGTTTCAACTCAGTTAATTGGTATAATATTAATTTTTCTATTGTTGAACCCCCCCCCCCCCCCCCCCCCCCCCACACACAACACACACACACATTTCCATCAATATCTTAGACATGATTTGGATGTGCATATTTGGGATCTAAAATGAGACAGACACGCTCCTTAATGCAACCAATTCAAGTTTACTTTGATTTTGAGATTTTAAGATGTTATTTTCTTTTAACTATTGTAGTTATTTGTGTAATTTGAATGGGAATTTAATAAAAATAAGAATTTTAAATTCACGAATAAGTTAAAAGCTAATACAATTAAATTTTGCATAACTATTGTATTTAAGTTAAACCAAATACCACATTTAATCATAATTATTTATATTTAAAACAAACTATTGCAGTTAAGCATAACTGTTATATACTATGTTTAGTTGGAACTGTTAGACCACTGCTCGGTCAAACTCACAAGTTTTGTTGTCTCAAGATTGTTGTCAATGTTATATGAATAAAATTATATGAACAAAATTATATTTTGATTTCTAGTCTACTAAGTGAAGTTTCGTACTAGGTATAGAAGTTGTTAGTTGAGTATCATACATCATAAAAATAAGCCTCGAAGACTTAAGATCTACGAAGACATTTGGATAACTTCATCAACAAGGTATGTGAAGACTGAACCATTGTATTTACTCACAAGCTTTACCATTATATGTTTGTGAGGCTCTGTCGCATGACTTCTAGTAGATTTATTGCAAATAAGAAATTTTGAGTCAAGCTTGTATTGTTAAATATCTCAAAATATGATTCAAGCAATGGATGTTCATTGGTCTTTTAGCAATATTAGTTCGAAACAATTTATTGGTCAAGAACTAATGTTGTGGATAATTTTGGAAACTGCCCAAGAAATGATACTTATATTTATGGAAAATAGGAAGGTTTCAAACATAAAAAAAGATTTGTAAGGAGTACTGAAATTTGGACTCAGGGTAGATTGGCGAACCACTTCGCAAATCATAGATATCTGAAGTTCAAAATATTGGTAAGTTGGCGAACCCAGTTCGCAAACCATAAGGTTCTGAATGAGACAGTTCACCAACCTAGTTCACAAACTGCGGCGATCTGAAACTGGTGAAAGGACAACGGTTGGTGAACCAAGTTCACAAACCGTTGTTATTTGAGTTCATGAGTCACGGTTCTCGTAAATGGTTCACAAACCGTAGCGCCCTGAATTCATGAATTTCCTAATGGTTCACGAACCGTTTCAACAACGGTCCCAGTAAATATTAGCAGACGGTCAAAGACTTATTTTTTTAAATATGTTTAACATTGCAACGACTCTCGTAAACACTTATAAGACATGTATGATCACTAAAACACCTTATGTATGTGTATCATGATTAAAGTCTTAAGTGTTTATATGAACACGATATTGCTTCTAGTTCGAAAGGAATATCTTCTAAGAATTATCATTATACACGATTCACGTACCCGGACCACTGTGTATATTTTTTTATGCGATTTCAAGACAAAATTCTCACATGCTTACTTGAAAGCCTAATTAGAGTTTCATCTAAATTGATTAAGTATCTGCTTGAATCTCAAGTTGCCTAGCTTGAATTCAAAGTAACCCTTAGTCTTGAACATCTATAAATAGAAACACTTATTCAACTGGTAAATGAAATCCCTGACATTTTGTGTCCTGGTTGATTGCTAAAGTCGTCCTCAATTGATCTAAATTTCCTATGAGAAACATCATTAGGTCTACGACTAAAAGACTTCACTTAGAGATTCGTTAAGCCAGGTTCGACTATCTTTACCTTGATACTTCGTGTATCCTGACCTGCTCTTTCTGTTATTGAGGTCTTAGTGATCTCTTTCAGGAGCGAGATAGATAGGAATCACAAAGTTCTCTTCATCTCGGACTTTATAATTCTTTAATATAGATATATGAAAACTATTCTTAATTGATTAGTTCACGATTATTCTTGAGAGATGGTTAAGAGTCCAGGCTTCTCATCTAACAGAGTGTAAGTATTCTGGATTTATGAGGTTTGCTAGCTTTGTCTATTGCAAACAAATTTCCAACTGTTGATCTTTGATCCAAATGAAAATAAAATAGGCTTCTCTGTTAGAGGGAGATTGGTATCAAAAGTCCTCACTTAGGCTGTAAAAAACGAAATCTAAGAAAATTAATTGCATAGAGCCTTGTGAGGTTAAAGAGACGTAAGGAACGCGACTGTAACTGAATTGCTTGGAGGGAAAATTCTGTCGCAACTACATTATAGTCCGAAGTCTGATAGTAGGCTAGTGTCTGTAGCTGCTTAATACAATTTGGTATTCAAATCTGGACGAGGTCCCGTGGTTTTTCTGCAGTTGCAGTTTTCTTTCTAACAAAACTTTTCGTGTCTTGTGTTTTTCATTTTCACATTATATTGTTTATCTTTATAATATGATTTACACAAGTAGTAACATACTCAATTCTAGTATAACATTTATATAATTAAGATCAATTACGAGACTGGTTTCTTATGGAATTCGTGTCTTGAAAGATAGATAACAAGTTTCATACTTGGCATAATTCGGATTTGTATATATCAGATACGACTAGATTGATCTCGAATAATAATTTTTGAGATCGTCCAAATACTCTTCTTAACAATCAGGTTCGCATACGTCATTGTCTAGAATTTTTGATTGAGAAGATGTAGAGATATAAACTTTATATACATATTTTCAAGGGTCATTAAGTTGGTCTACTTGCAATCGTATTAGGTTTTGTCCATACAGGTTGCCGAACGAAAAAGTTGGTGGTGTACTTGGTACCCTTTCTTGTTCAGAAACTAAACTAACTTAAACTAATGAATGTCTTCGTCATCTTCAATGGCATTGTCGTCCTCATATTGGACAAATTGTGGTTATGTGGTTCATCTAATTGATTATACAGGATTCTGCATAGGGGCAAGAGGAAGCTCATGACCTTCTTCACTAATCCATAAGATATGAAAAGAAAATGAGCTGAAGCAGCCACAAATGAGCTGAGAACTAAGATAGAGATAAAAAAGTGACAACAAAGACTCTGTTCAACTGCTGATGCAGAGATATGGTGAAATAATGAGACCCATTTCAAAAATGTTTCCAATAAAAACCTTTATGGAACCATAATATATTCTAATTTTTTCATTAGCAGAGCTTAATAATTTAAAAGATATTCCCACAAAGTTGTTGTTAGTATACCTCCGAATCGTAATATAATTAATAACAATCATAGGTGAGTAGCAACATAAAACTTTAATCAAAAATTACAATTATAATTACAATCATAGGTGAGTAGCAATTATAATTAATTAATTTTAATAAGATAAAAATTTTATCTCTTTTTTTATTCTTATTAGTTGTTGAGAATCTTTGATCGAAAACTTTGTTAAATATGATACATCACAAATTACATATTGCTTCTAACAAGTCAAGCTCTCGAAGGACGACCATAAAAAATGGGAGATATCAGATCCAATGACAATCGGGAAAGGGGAAAATATCGTTTGGTCCTTTTTTAGGTGGTCCAAAGTCAATTTGTTCCTTTGGGAAAACGCCTTTATTGTTTGGTCCATAATTATTTAAATATATTAAATGGACAAAAATATCCTTCCGTGTTAATTTCTACTTATTTTTTTGTAGCAGTTCATTCTTCAAAATGAAATCATGTTAATTTCTACTTATTTTTTTTTCCAGAAATCACCTATATAAAACAAAGTTTATTCCAGAAATGAACTCCATATAAAAACCTAAAAAAACAGAGTTCAATCCAGAAATGAACTCCATATAAAAACCTAAAAAAACCAAAGTTCATTCCAGAAATGAACTCCGTATAAAAACCTAAAAAACCCAGAGTTCATTCCAGAAATGAACTCCATATAAAAACCAAAAAAAAAAACAGAGTTCATTCCAGAAGTGAACTCCATATAAAAAACCTACAAAAACAGAGTTCATTTATGGAATGAACTGCAGCATCATCATCTTCATCATCTTCGTCGTCTTCAACAGCAACAAAAATAAATCCTTCGTTATCTTCAACAACAGCAGCAACAATGAACTTCATCAAAATTCATCGTCGTCATTCATCTTCAACAACAACAACAAAAAAAAACGACGAAAAAACACACAAATCTTCATCTTCTTCATCATCTTCATCGATTTCAACAGCAGCAACAACATCGATCGTCATCAAACAGCAACAACAACATCAAATCGTCTTCATCATCTTCGTTTCAATCTTCATCTTCTTTGACAGCAGCAGAAAAAGTTAAAATCAAATCTTGAAATCAATCTCTGTAAATCTTTGCAATCAAATCAATTTTCGAATTCATCTTTGTAATCTCTGTAAATTAACCGACGACATCATTATAAATTAATCTTCGAATCCCTGTAAAACAATTGCAACAGCAAAAGAAAAAAAAACCTAAAAAAATTGTTGTAGCAAGGAGAAAAAGAGAGAGACCGAGAGGAGAGAGAAAGTAGATTCTTTGAAAAATGATTTCTTTTCTCTTACCTTTTGACTATATATATATGGTCCTAATCTAAAAGGGTATTTCTGCCACTACAAGATGATAATTACATCATTCATGGCGTCATCCTAGGACCAAACCATAATTTCCAGGACCAAACTATATATTTTTCAAAAAAGGACCAAACAGACAATTGACAGAGTCAGCTGGACCAAACTTCCTATAATATATTATTTATAGGACCATATGGTATTTCCTATAATCGGGAAAACCCTTTTATCATCAGAAAAGGGCCCAATTTTTTGAATAATTCGGGATTATCCTCAGAAAAAGAATGATTTTTTGGGGACCATGGTTTTTTTGGGGGGACCATGGTCCTATTAGGCCACCTACCCTATAATTATAAGGGGTGTCCTAAAGCATTGAAATGACTAACCTACCCTTAACCTAATTTAATTTAAAACCAACCTAATAACCACCTATATATATATATATATATATAACCACCACCTCCTCCCACCACCACCTCCCACCATCGTCGATTACCACCACCACCACCTCCGATTATCACCACCACCAACCACCGATTACCACCACCACCACCGCCCACCACCGTCGATTACCACCACCACCACCTCCGATTATCACCACCACCAACCACCACCACCACTATATATATATATATATGTATATATAACTTAATTTAAAACATTAACAAAGATATTCTCACAAACCCATTACTTGTTATTCGTTTTTGGTTGACTAAATGAGAAGTAATCATTAAAATGAGTTGAAAATGGAAGTTGCAGAGAGGTTTAATGGAGGGTTTTTTTCAGAGAAAAGTTCGGTTATCAAGAATTAATTTTTTCTTAACCGAACTCAGAGTTCGGTTGATTCGCAAAAAATACTTTTAACCGAACTCCTTGTATTAGAACAACACAAGTCCATAAGTTCGGTTCCTTCGCAAAATAAGGATATCACCGAACTTTAGTTTACGAAAATAATGAGAAGTCCACAAGTTCGGTTCGTTCGCAAAAATGTTAAGTTTTCTTTGTAACCGAACTCTACCTTTGAAACTTCGTAACCAAACTCTACCTAATTCGCCAAGAAATAAATTTCGTAGTAACCTAACGTTTGCCTAATTGCATATATGCATATATAAGCCCAGTTCGGTTGATTCGCAAAATATGTTGAAGTTCGCGAACCAACCGAACTTCTAACACTAGGTTACTTTTAACCTGCAGTTCGGTTGGGAACTTGGTTGCGTTGAAGTTTGCGAACTAACCGAACACACAAGATGTACCCAAATAAATTGTTAAGTTCAAAGTTCGGTTACCTACCATTTTATC
This sequence comes from Papaver somniferum, assembly GCF_003573695.1. Lineage (NCBI taxonomy): Eukaryota > Viridiplantae > Streptophyta > Magnoliopsida > Ranunculales > Papaveraceae > Papaver > Papaver somniferum. The sequence continues at coordinate 87,303,044 of NC_039362.1, forward strand.
CTAGGTAACCGAACATTACACTGTACGACCAAAACCTCCATTAACGAGCGAGTTCGGTAACCCGCGTGTTTGGAACACGTAACCGAACTACACTTTCAGGTGTGTTCGGTTACATGTTCTTGACATATGGTAACCGAACTGGTCCAAATCTACATAAAAAGTTTCATTTTTTTTGAAAGTTTGGAGCAATTCAACCAACATTATCTAAGTTTGAAGCCTACCTGGGTACCCAAATACCCTTCCTCCGGTTGTGATTGGTAAAATCCATCGTTTTTCATGTTTTCCTTCTTCATCTTCTCTAACTTTACTCTCTCAATAATTCTATTTCTTTAAAAAAAAACCATCTGATTTTTTAATCTCACTAATTATCTTTAACTTAATCATCTCACTAATCATTACACTAACTATTATTAACACTAACTAATCATCACCCAAAATTAATCAGAAAGGTAATTTAGGTATTAGTATAAATATCTAGATAAGAGGTGACCTAGATTTACTTCTAATGTTTTTACCCAAAATAAAATCATGTTCCCCAAAAAAACCATGGTCCCAAAAAATCGTTCCAGAAAAATCCAAGATGGACCTATACTTTTCATCCAATCGGTGTGTAATTGGGTTGGTGAAGCAAACATTGGGCTGCCCTAACTACGTGTCAGTCTATAACCTCGAGGCAAGGCAACCGTCGATGCTGTAGATTTTTCCCCCTCTATCTCCCTCCTAATTCCTATACACTTACCCATTTGCCCAAAGCTTAACCTCGAGTCCGTCGAGAGTGAGAGACAAACCGGAACTACAACAACAAGAATTCTTTTACCAGCACCAACTCAGACGATACTTGATCAAATCTAGGGTTTCCAAAGTTCATCTTCCTTTTCCATTCCAACAGGTAATTTTTACTCTTTATCATCACTACTTACTTCGCTTCTCCATTTCTTCACATACAATTTTTTTCTTTTTTGTTGTTGGATTATTAGTTAAATAAATTGAATGCTTTGATGGCCTCTCAATCCACTGGCCTCTTTTCATCAGGGCATGTTGTTCTAGGATCTTTGATATCCTCTGATTTCAATGTGGTTATTTGTATTCTACAGGTCTGGTTCAAGCCCAATTTTCCATGTATTATGTGAGCAGTGCCTTTACATGGCACTGACATCATCAGTTGTGCGTTGTTGCTCGGTAAGTAAATTCATCTTATCTTATTGGTGTTATAGTTTTAGTTGTCTGACCCATGCTAGTGTTGCTATTAACAATTCGAATAGGTTTATGAATTTTGTCAAAAATAGCTCTATTCAGTTTGTTTAGGGAGAAAAAAAATCTCAGTTCTATTTAATAGATTGTGGTTGCTTCCCTACCTATGTAGTTCTGTCAAGTTGATTGGCTTAATGGTGCTAGTCATGGTAGAAATTTAGTGATTTTGGATGTGTTTGTTTGTAGATGGGTGTAACATTTGTGGATATACAACTTACAACCACTAGCCATTGACTGGAGTGGCTTAAGATCACTGTCCATGTGAGACCGTTCTGAACAATGTGCACCTATTTACTTGGGAAATTATTCAGTCAGTTTCCTGGGTTGTCAGCACAGACTACTCTGCATAACAATAATGATTTGCCACCATTGGCAAATTTCATTTTAATGATGTGACAAGACCACTCCACACTCCATTTGCTTAGCTTCATATTTTCTAATATTGGACATGTCATAAATGTATCAACTGTTCAACTCTGTAGAACCTAAATGAACCAGTATTTTCTTTCAGTATTTCAATGAGAAGAACTTTAAAAGTGCAAAATCATTCGAGGCAGAGAAAGGATACACGAATGCAATTGGTAGAAATATGCGGTAGGCTATTCATGCTTTGTTATACATAATTGTTTATGGGTTTAAGCTTGAGAATTAGGAATTTGGTTCACCATGCTGGTCAACTACTTGTCACAGAATTAGCAGTATTGTTCGCTCGAAACTATCCAAGTTGTGTTCTCGATCAAACAATGAGGGTGCTCAAAAGCTATTGCAGGAGATGAACCATTATGGCACTGCAAGCACCTCAGATCGTGCGAAGTTGTTGAGTAAGGTATTAGTTCCGTATTATCGGGGAGTGTTTGCATCTTCCGTTTCTTCTGCTAATTTACTTTATCTTCTGAACTACCCATCCACACACGCACAAAACATGTACAACTGAGAAGTTCTGATAATGAAACTGATTCAATCAAAATACAAGATCAGATGTATTTGTTTTTGTTTTTTGCATATCCTACTGTGCTGGTCAGTTGGTTTTTTAAACTAATTGGTAGTTTAATCATTTGCTCTAATTGGTTCCCTATCAGTCACTCATGTAGTGACCAGGAAAAGTGATAGATAGTAAGTGATTGTCGCATGCGATCTAGCTTGCTAGATAAAAGAAAACTATGAATTTGAAGGTGTTGCACTGCACATCTTGAAAGAACATGTTCAATTTATCATGAGTCGAAGTGCTTATTTGCATGGCGATGCTTCAGTATATCTTCATTTCTTGATATATACATTTGAGATTGTGCTTATTCTTTCATTGAGGTAGTTTAATGGCGTTGTTATTCTTCACTAGATTTTGCGTTCCATTTTATTTTTTTTGAATTAATTCCATCATGTTGCTTATTTCTTGCTTTGTTTCACAGATTTCCGTTTGTTTGGGTTATAAAAGTGTGAAAGATTTACTTGGAAATGAAAATTTCCTGGCAAAATCAGTTGTAGATCTAAAAGATGGGGTAGACGACTTAGGGTTTCTACTGACCTGCGAAAGATTTGCATGTATCACTTTGGGTAGTGCTTCACCAATTGAATTGTATGGCGAGATTAAGTCGGGAGGAAATCAGTTACCAGCTCAAAGTGATAAGGTTTTCCCAAGTTCTCCAGGTGGGAAATTACTTAATCAAGAGGGGCAGAACCAAAAACCTTATTCTTTGGGCCCTCCCATTTCTGATGAAAAAATATCTTCACTAGAGGATGAATCTTCCAATGCGTTTCTTGCACTTTCTGAAGGGCAGCCTCTTGACGTAGAGAGACTGAATGAAAGGTCGTCTCTGGCTCTTCCCATTTCTGATGATAAACTTTTTTCATTAGAGGAGGGAACTACTGATGTGGTTCCTTTATCTCCTCCTCCCCAAAAGAATTCGATTCATAAAGCTACTGCAAAGGAGTCTCACATTAATTTGGTCAGGGAATCACAACAAAATACATCATTGCCCAAGTTGAATCTTGACACTCCTCTGAGCAGTATACCAAGATTAAGTAGCAGACAGTGTCAGCAGCTTGAAAAAGTTGGCTTTCACACGGTTGATATCTCTGAACCTTACGCAAATAGTAATTTATTATGTATTCCTTGCAAGAAGGCTTGTGATTACTGATCAAAAGTGCGAGGCTTATATTCACGTTTATCATTTGCTTCATTACAGGTGAGAAAGTTGCTAAATCATTTTCCTCGCACATACGCCGATCTACAAAATGTCCAGGGTGAAGTTGACGAGGGTAACTATTTGATATCCACAGGGAAAGTCATATCTTCAAGGTAAATTAGATTCTCCATTTTCTGATGCTTTTTAGCTGATCTACATTTAAGTTAGGGCAGCACGATTTGCTCTTTTTAGTAGTTATGGTTTGATCTTGATATTATTATTTCGGGCGAGATGATTGGGAATCCTTGAAAAGATTCTTGATTACTTGAGATGTTCTTTTGTGCAGGGGGATTAGAGCGAGTTCGTTTCTCTCATTCCTAGAGGTTATCGTGGGTTGTGAAATTAGAAATGATATATTAGCATCTAGACGTGGTCATGATGATGATCATTCTGGTGATACTACAAAAAGAAAGATGGTTTATTTGCATCTAAAGAAATTCTTCCGTGGTCCTCGATTTACCAATCAGTATTTTCTAGATATCATTCAGTCCAAGCATAAAGCGGGAGATTTCGTATGTGTTACTGGTAAGGTAGGTCTTCCCTTTGTTTTCTGTCTCCTCTGTTGCATTTTGAAGCGGATACAATATGAAGTCAGTCTGTTTTTCTTTTGTCTTTGTTCACACCCAAGCTTAAGTTTTCTGCTCAAGTTTGGCTTGGGTTTTTCTGATTTTGACTTTGGCCTTCGTGGACTCTTTCTTTTACGAGGTCACACATGCTTAGGTCCGCCGGACTTGGCATGTTTATGAATTAGCAAGTCAAACACACCTTTAGACTGTAAGGATTTGCACTACTTACTTAATATCAGTTTTAGAAAATCAATAGTATCTTAAAACCTTAAAAAAATACAACGTATAGTAGAGCTTAGAAAGAGTTGAGGTAAAACCTGAGTAGCTCGTACTGTCTCATGCTAAATACAACCTGTTCATGACTTTTACAAGCTTAACACCATAGTGCTGAAGCTATTTTTATGTTCGGCAGTCGAACTTGGGCGATCTGCAGACGAGTCTAACTCGAGCTGTTTTGAGAACCGGTTTACAAACCCTACATGCATAGTTCAGAAAATCTCCGGTAGAGGAAACCAAAATATATAAACAAAATGGCGAAAAACTCCAAATTTTTGTGAAGGGGAAAGGGGAAGAGTTATCGAGTCTAACCAGATAAGGAAGTCAAGCCACCTACATACTTCTGTTGGTATAGCTTCTCTAAAGCTTCTCAGATGACACTTGTTTTAATTAAAAAGTTGCTAAACAATTATTGTCATTTGTAAATCTTGGTATTGCGGTTGTTGGTGGCACATTCATTTGATCTGATACAAAGAGCTTTTTGGGATGCGAAGAATATCTCATCTTTTCTTTTTCACTCGGATGACAGAATCTGCTGTTTAAGTTTAAGAATTTTCTATTGTTTTTGTTATTAACATTGGCTCATGTGTTCCGATAATTGTACTCCAGGTCAAGTTAATGCCTGCCAAAGATCACTATGAGTTGAAAGAATACAATATTGACATCATCCAAAGTGAGAAAGAATCATCAGTTCACGGAGAAGGAAGGCCATATCCTATATATCCATCAAAAGTAGGCTTGACTCCAACTTTTCTTAGAGAAACCATTTCCAGGTGAGTTCCTTCATACTTGCAGGTATTTTTCGCTGACTGTCATCATTTCTCTATCCTTTCTTTCAAGATGTCTTAGTAAGATGTGATAAAGGCATGGTTTTGCATTTTCTATACGCTCTTATAGTTGAACTGTTGCGAACCATTAACTGTCCGCCTTACCTTTCTATTTCTTTTACGTGTCCAGAGCCTTGCAATCATTATCAACAGATATAGATCCTCTTCCCAAAAATATCTGCGAGGAGTACGCATTATTAGGTCTTCATGACGTAAGTTAAATTGTTGAGTTTGTTTTAATGTGTTTCTGGTCATGCTCCATGTTTTTAGCTCATGGTTTTGTAATTCAAGTTGGTAACTTTCACTCACTACACAAATGGCGCTCCTCTCATTGTTTTATCTAGCATAGTAACTGACTCTGTCCTATCAAATACTTTTCAAGAAATTGGGGGAAATTTACTAAGTGTCTGATAAATAGAGAACAAGGCTTAGAATCTTACCCATAGTCACTTTAGTTAAAAAAAAGTTGTTAACGGTTTTCTTATTTTCAACAACCTCGAAGCTTATATGGTTCTTGCACAAAGTAAATCCTTAATTCATGACCATTGATTAGGATTTAGGACTAACCCCTCTCAAATAAAGCTATTGGAAAAAGTTTAATGAAGTTAGTCAACCAACACGTTTAAAACATATACTAAATTTTTCTATGAACTAGCAAGGTTTGGAGTAGCATCTACTATTTTCCAGATTGATATAGTGGGGGTAGTGAGATGACAACCTTCTACAATAAACTTAAAGTATGTGGGTATTACCAGGTTCTCAATTCAGTCAAGCAGAGTTGTGTTTATTTTGATGCTGTTTGCACAAAAAGTGAATCTGAGGGACCTTCTAATTATGGTTGCAGGAAACATCAAATAACCATACTGCCATTGCAGAAAAATAGAGACCATGCATGATAATTAAACTTACAGTTACGTGATTGGTTAAATTCTTCTACCATGGTTGCAGGCATATATGGGAATCCACTGTCCAAAGGACTCAAAAGAAGCTGATTTAGCTCGCAAGAGGCTAATATTCGATGACTTCTTCTACCTTCAGGTGCACTTCATGCTGCAATTATTAAGCTGTTTGCAAATTGTGAATCAATTTACTGCCTCAGTTTACCCCAAAAAAACAATGAGACAGTGGCTAACTGCTTATGAGCGTATATTAGACAGTCATCCTATAAAAATTGCAACGACTCTGTTTTCCTGTACAAGTTTTTCTACTTATTGGAACAAATGATGTTGTACTCGAGAGTAATTAGTTCTACTTAACGTAATTATTAATTTACTGCAGTTGGGACGACTGTTTCAAATGGTCGAACCGCTTGGATCATGGATAGAAAGAGATGAATTGTTGGATAGTTATAGAAAACATGAACCTGATGCTGCTGTTGCTGAAGGGTGGTCCAGCCTCACCAAGAAGTTTGTGGAGGCTCTTCCTTATAAACTTACACCTAGTCAGCTAAATGCAATCTCAGAAATTATTCGGGATCTGAAGCGTCCAGTTCCTATGAACCGGCTTGTACAGGTGTTGTACCTGGCAACCCTTTCTTGTATCTTTTGTTTACTAAAATGTTGAGATAACTTATCCTATACGAGATTAGTTGTTAGTGCTCTTGCAAATTCCTTAGCCTGAATATGCACAATTGCACATAGGCTTGTGCAACTCCATAACCCGCCAAGTGTGAGATTAGAGAAGTTAAAAGATCTTATTGGAGGGCTCATAACACAAAACTTGTCATGACATATATTTTATCCAGCGGATGAATAACATGTGAAATGATCATGGTATTCCAGGGAGAAGTTGGATGTGGGAAAACTGTGGTTGCTTTTTTGGCATGCATGGAGGTTGTTACTTCTGGTTTTCAGGTTTGTTGCATTCACCCCTTTCTGTATTACAGAATTATGGATCAATCATTGATAAGATTTTGTATAATTACAATAATATGTTTTACATTCATCTCCAATCTTGCTACTGCAAATTTTTCATCCAATTTTTAAGGGATTCACTGAATGAGTTTGAGTTGTATGTATTTGGTCCTAACTGCAGGCAGCTTTCATGGTTCCAACTGAACTGCTCGCAATACAGCATCATGAGCACTTGCTTAAGTTGCTTGAGAACGTTGATGACCAGTCTAAACCTTCAATCGCTCTACTAACTGGTTCTACCACAGCAAGACAATCGAGGATAATTCGTCAGGTATGTACTGTTTCTTATTTCTTTGTCGGTGGATCGCACATAGTCTGAAATTCTTATTTCCTACAGGGTCTCCAAAATGGAGATATCTCGTTGGTAATTGGGACTCACAGTCTATTTGCCGACAAAGTGGAATTTTCAGCTTTACGTATTGCTATAGTAGATGAGCAACACCGTTTTGGTGTGATCCAGAGAGGAACTTTCACTAGTAAGGTGAGACCTTTTGGTTTAGCATGATAATTTAATATAACTCGATTAACTTCTTTTCTGCTATTTATATATCTTTGCCTATTATAAGTTAGGCAATGTTGGTAGCTTGCTCTCATGGAGGCACGCATGCTATGGGGTTAAAAAATAATTTCTTCTGACTGTCGATAGTCGTACAAGGCTGTATACGGTCAAAAGTTAAACGGATGGACTGGTTTCTGTTTTAATCATCATTGGGGAGTAAAATAAAGCTTCTAAATTCTGCAGTTATATACGGGATCAGGAAACTCAAAGATGAGTGAGAGCACGGCTTGTTTACCCAAAGACGAAGTCTACATGGCCCCTCATGTTCTAGCCATGTCTGCCACACCTATTCCAAGATCACTTGCTTTGGCATTATATGGAGACATGTCTCTCACCCAAGTACGTTGTACTTTCCTCATTGATAAATGTATCCACTGGATAAATAAATTATAACGAATCATCTGATGGTAACTTTTTTATTGTTTGATAACAGATTACAGATTTACCTCCTGGGAGAATACCAGTAGAGACATTTGTTTTGCAAGGGAACAGTGTTTGTGATGATAATGTGAATCAGGTGATTTAACTAATTTGGCTACTTGATTATATGCTGTTAATAAACTGAAACAAGTGAGGTGGGAACTTTAGGATGTTTATAGAGTCTGACCGATCTTTCTACGCAACAGATGATACGAGATGAATTAGAAGCAGGAGGAAAGGTCTTTATTGTTTATCCAATAATAGAAACATCTGAGAAGCTGCCACAGGTTCGTGCAGCTGCAACAGATTTCGACGCTGTATCGTGTGTTTTTGAGGTTTACAAATGTGGTTTATTACATGGAAGAATGAAAGGTGATGAGAAAGAAGAAGCTCTGCAGAAGTTTAGATCCGGAGAAATTCGTATACTGCTTTCGACTCAAGTGATTGAAATTGGAGTTGATGTCCCCGATGCATCCATGATGGTTGTTATGAATTCTGAGAGATTTGGATTTGCACAGCTACATCAACTAAGAGGCCGAGTCGGACGAGGGTCGAGGAAGTCAAAGTGTATATTTCTTTCATCTACGGCTAGTGGTATAAACCGATTGAAGACCTTAGCAGAATCATCTGATGGATTTCACTTAGCGAATATGGACCTTGCTCTTCGTGGTCCAGGAGATTTGCTGGGTAAGAAACAGTCAGGGCACCTTCCAGAGTTTCCTATAGCAAGGTTGGAAGTGGATGGAGGTATTCTTGAAGATGCACATATTGCTGCACTGGTAATCTCTGTGCCTCAGTCATTTTTATTTCCTATATGCTTTAATTGCATCTTCTATCAGATTCCATGTGTGGATGATTTGCCCTTGCCTTCTCCAAATCGTAACTTTTTTTACTAGCCTGCATAGCTACAAGCTACGCTTTCTTATTTCTTTTTGGTTCTTCTTCCCGTTTTGTAGTTTCCATGTTTGCATCTTAGACCATTTAGGTTTATGTTATTCCTTAAATGTTAACGAGACTTTCTTTTTCCTTCTTTTGGCTTCTATGCAGAAAACTTTGATTGCTTCCCATGATCTAGAGCAATTTCCAAAGCTCAAAGCTGAACTTAGCATGCGACAACCACTTTGTATACTGGGCGATTAATTAATCTCTCTGCCAGTACACCAGGAGTGCGGAGATCATGAGTAAAGCTTATGTTGTACATTGTTTGTGTGATTCTGATTGGCAGGAGAATCTTAATCTTTATTTTTGTTTTGTTGTATACTGAATTTGTACAAACTGGTTCTTAAAGAACACAGCTCCAAATCGCTTATTTATTAAGTAGCTACCCCAAAATTGGATCTTCCTTAACGAAGAAGGCTGGCGGAACCATAATCTGACCCTGTCACCCTGGTCCCTGGTGACCAGATTGGCAAGTTGAAGCCCAGTGCAGTATAATAGTGCCTGGTGCGAGAGTTGGCTTCTATCCTCCTCTTTTGAGTTTCCAAGCAAGTACAAACAAGCGCGTGTCATACAATGATGAAAATGGGGTGAGTTATCTCCTCCAAGTTGCAACACGTGCGACAGATTGCCACTATCTTTTTCAATAAACAAAGCCTGGTTAAGCAAGGTCAGAAAACCAGTTTGTATTCGTAGTCTAACCCATTTCTCGCAATCTAGGTTTCTTGTAGTTCCTCTTTTGGATGATGTCCGGCACTGATGATTGGGTGGATCCAAGACAAGTTGATCCACTAGTAGTCGGGAGAGTGATAGGAGATGTGGTTGGCATGTTTGTACCGAGATTAAACATATCTGTTTGTTACGGCTCTAAGCATCTCACTAGTGGTTGCGAAATTGAGCCTTCCGTTGCTGCTGATCCTCCCAAAGTTCAGATTTCTGGTTCTCCTCAACATCTCTATACGCTGGTAGTACATGTTAATTGCTCCATTCTTATTGAGGAAATAATCCACATAGCCTACATCTTTATTTTGTGACTCACCAGCGCTTCATGTACATGCAGGTGATGGTAGATCCTGATGCCCCTAGCCCAAGCGAACCCACCATGCGAGAGTATATTCACTGATAATCTAAGAAATCTTAAATATGCTTACTGATAGCAGGGTTAATACTACAGTCATCCAATAGTTTTGCCAAATGATCATCTTATCGAGTTCTTGCGAATTACTGGCAGGATTGTAGTGGATGTTCCAGGTGGTACAAGCCCATCCGAAGGTTAGTCAATCTAAATCCATCCATCAAACTTAAAAGCACTAATCTTGTTTTTTCATTTAGGCATTATTAAAGCACATATATCTTGTTACAGTATCAAAATTTAGTTTCGTGTTTCAAGTTGATAATTTTACATTGCCAGGGAAAGAGGTAGTAAGATATATGGGGCCAAAACCACCTGTGGGGATGCACAGGTATGTGATGGTGGCCTTCGAGCAGAAGGGCGAGCTTAAAATGGTTGTGGAGGAACCTGCGTGCCGTCCGCACTTCAACACTCGAAACTTTGCTCAACAGTATGATCTTGGAATCCCTGTCTCGGCTTTCTACTTCAACTCTCAGAAAGAATGACCTGCCACTGCGGGCCATTAGCTGGTGAATAAGTAAGCTTAAGTAGTTTTAACAGTGTACGAGACTGAATACGTTGGTTGTATTTGTATTTTGTATACATAAGTGGGAGTTGTGGATCCTTTAAATAATGTGTTTAGAGCTCGTTCCTTGGTTTGAAATTGTGTTTTATGTCACCTCTAAAGGATGTCTAATAATATGCCTATTTACTTGTATATGTCCACTCGACTTAAAGATGAAAAGATGAAACATTGTCAAGATTTATTCCTTCACAAACTGCGATCAAGCCATATGGTTTGCTTTCTCCCTGCGGCACCGTATGTCTACAGCTTTCCCAATTACCACTATAATAATATTAGAGCAATCCAAAATCCAATAGTTTTGCCAAATAATTGTCCTATTCTTCGAGTTCTTGAGGATTCTTGATAGGGAAACTTAGCGCAGGCCCAAAAAAAAATAATATTCTCATTGTCAGGCCTACAATTAATTTTACGTACCGTGACACCCATAATAATATGAAATTATTAAAAATGTCCGCATGACGGATTACGCATCAGGAGTATAATTGCCAACGCAATTTGGATATAACATATCTAAAAATATAATTGCCAACGCAATTTGGATACAACATATCTAAAAATCCGCGCCTTAGAATTTTACAAATTTTATATCGTTGGAAATTTTTTTAAGAGAGCTAAGCAACGAGTATAAACAAGAATATCAAATTTTAGTTTTTCACGAAAAAATCGGAGGTGAATATCATTTTAGGCAAAATTTTCGAAAACTTGATACATAACCATTATGCAGCCACCAAAAAGATGCATAATACATTCTGCAGACGCATAACGAATTATGCAACCATTTTCTCCACTACATGACAAATTATGCATTTGGATAACAAAGTTATGCATCTATAACAAGTTATGTAACCATTATTTTGGTTGATTTTAGTGGGTACATAAAAAAATTGATGCATAATGCATTATGCATCCATATTTACGGATGCATATATTTTCTCGATGCATAAAAGATTGTGCAACAATTTCTCGATGCATAATGCATTATGCATTCATATTTTCGGATGCATAACAGGTTATGCATCCATTTTCTCGACTGCATAACATGTTATGCAGATATTATGCAGCCTTTTTTTGTTGGTTTCAATACTAACAAAAAAGTAGTTGCATAACGTGTTATGCTACTATCTAGGGCTGGCAATGGATAACCGATATCCGATATCCATTTCCGAAAGCCGACATCCTATAGGATTTAATCCGACATATCGGATATCGGAATCCGATATTCTATTGGATATTTCCTCTTAACGATATCGATATCGGAATAGGCTGTTTCCGTTAGGTTAATATCCGATATCCGATAGTCTAGGGGTGTACTTGTAATTTCCTACCCCTAGGTATATGTGTCGCATGTCGGAAGAGAATAACCCATTTCATTCATTCTACCAAAAGTCCGTTTTTTCTCATTCTCTAACAGTGATTCACTGGTTCGTGATTTGATCGAGAGAGGGGGACTGAGCGATCGATTTGATCGTGATTTGGTCGAGAATATTGATGATTAAAGACTCTCAATCAAAAAGTAAGTCATTGTTTGTGTTTTCTATTATTGTTTCGAAGTTTAGGTTTTTTTTCCCCAAATCGATTGCGTATTTAATTGTTTTTGTTGTCTATTATTGTTGCGAATAGCGGATTATAGGTGGGTTTGATGTATATTTTGAATTATAAAATTGTATGATGTTTAATTTTGATTTTAGAGAGTTAGGGTTTGTGATGTTCTTCCCTAAATTAGAAATTAGGGTTTATAAGAAGAACTTAGAAGGGAAATAACTGTTTGAGTTTCTATTGGATTTATATGAATTTGAAATTCTTTGTTGTATGGTATGAAAAAATCAAAGTATTTGAGAACTAATTTTGTTGATTGTTAACAAGTTACAGCAAAATGTAAATATCTAACAATACACTTTTTTTGGATTTCTAAATATTTGATGCTAACCAAATATTTTGGAACCCACGTATCTATCTTGTTTAACCTTATTTCTGGCATATATATACACAAGCAGAAACCTGTTTCTCCCTACAATTGTAAAGTTTTGCGCTTCGTTTGCCTTATCCTTTTTGAACTAAGTTTCTTAGCTTTTCACCTGATCACAATTATTTTGTCTTTACTTCCTTTGTTCCTTCAGCAATAGCTAGTTGCCACAGGAAATAGTTTGAAGAAGCAAGATTGATCCAAGGGTTAAAGCTTTTGTATCGTCTGGAGGATCATCTTCTTGGCACATATCAAGTAGGTTTTCTATCTGTTAGTTTTCTATCTGTTAAAGCAAGTTAATGCCTAATCGATTGTTTCGAATTTGAATCTTCCTTTTAGTTTAATTTTGTCATTTCTATGTTAATATGTCAACTGATTTCAAGAAATCTTTGTGAGATTTTGCCCCTGCTACTTTCATTTTTATACTATTTGGAATCACTATTTGTTTGTCTGCATCACTATTTGTTTTTCTTTCTAATTGATTGTTTCTGTTTAATCCTTTTTTATGTCATATGTACATTAATGAACTCATGAACCGTGTGTTTATTTCTGGGTTGTCGTTGTTCTCAGAATGTCTCAAAGTGAAAAAGCATCCAATAGAGTTGGAACTCCAAGCTGCAGTCAACCAATTTCCCAACAGCCAGAACAAGAAGATCAAAGTGTTGCTTCAACAATTGCTTCAACAGCACCTTCTTCGAGTAATAAGAGATCATTAGCAGAAGTAGAAGATGAAAATCATCCACTTGTTATTGCTTTATTGGAGAAATTGCGCACAACAAGGTCACCTTCATGGGAATTCACTAGGAAAATCATTGTAGAGCCTGATAAAGATAACCCGGGTAAGGAAGTGGCTGTCCTTATGGGTGAATGTCATCATTGCAAAAAGTTGGTACCTGCTTGTAGTGAACAAGGAACTACCCGCTTGGCTCAACATCTAAGAATATGTCCCCAGAAGCCTCAAAACAAGCCAGGCCAGATGAAGATTACCACTGCAGTTAAAAAAGCAGGTACTAACCAAGTTAAATTACTTAATTACAAGTATTGATCCAATAGTTACTAGGAACTGCCTTGCTAAAATGATTGATAAACATGATTACCCACTCAACATGGTTGAGCATTTCTATTTTAGAGATTTTGTTAAGTCTTTGAACCCTGCTGCGAGAATGTCATGTAGGAATACAAGTAAAGCTGATGTGTTGAGGTGTTACGCTGAAATGAAAGGTGAATTTCAATTACAGTTAGAGAATTTGACTTCCAAATGTAGTCTCACAACTGATATGTGGACTGCCAAACACACTAAAGATGGTTATTGTTGTGTTACATGCCATTTTATAGATGATGAGTGGAATTTGATTGCCAAAACCTTAGCTTACATTGTAGTGCCATCTCCGCATACAGGAGATGTTCTCTCAGATTTTATCAAAACTTGCACATTGGAATGGAACATTGATAGGAAGTTTTTCGCTTTGACTGCTGATAATGCTCCAGCTAATGGTGTTATGATGAGGAATCTTATTAACTGGCTAGATGGTAAGAATTGTTTGTTGCTTCAAGGAAAATTGTTTCACATGAGGTGTAGTAACCATATACTGCATTTGATTGTATTGTATGGCATGAAAGTAGTTGTTGTGTTTATAGAGGGTATTAGAGATTATGTTAAGTATGTAAAGTCTTCACAAGCTAGGAAAGAGAAGTTTGAAACAGCATTGACACAATGTAGATTGTCTGGAGAAGTTAGTTTAGATGTGGACACAAGGTGGAACTCCACTTTTACGATGCTTAAGAATGCAATTAAACTGCGAGAAGGTTTTCATAGACTTAGTGAGTTCGATTCTGACTTCGATATTCTGCCATCAAGTGAGCAGTGGGACCAAGGAATAGAAATTTGTAATTGTTTAGAGGCTTTTAATAATATTTCAACTGAGTTTGCAGGGATTAAGTATCCAACTGCGAATCTTTATTACAATGGGGTATACAAAATTAACCAAAGCATCACAAGTTGGGAAGATAGTACTTTTGAGTATGTCAGAGAAATGGGGTTGAAAATGAGAGAAAAGTTTAATGCATACTGGAGTGAAAGTAACTTGATTATGAGCATTGGAGTGGTTTTAAATCCAAGATATAAGGCAAAATGGGTTAGGTTCACATATAAGATAATTTTTGGGGATAATGAACGTGCATCAGTTGAGTATGAGAAGTTCAGAATAAACTTGACCAAAATTTTCAAGGCATATGAATCTCAAAACAACACTTCAGCTCCTGCTTTCTTTAGCAACTTTGTCTCTCGCATGGATGTAAGAGGCCCAGGTACAACTAACCCAGATTATGCTACTTTTCTGTTGGAAAATGATGAATATGTTGTTCAAAAATCTGAGCTAGAGACGTACTTAGAAGAACCAATTCTTCCAACTGTGTCACCCCAAGATGAATACAATTTTGATATATTGAGTTGGTGGAAGCTAAGTGCCGCTAAGTACCCAATTCTATCAAAGATAGCAAGGGATGTGTTGGCTGTTCCGGTGACCAGTGTAGCATCAGAGTCCATGTTCAGCGATGGTGGAAGGGTTCTAACAACACACAGAGCTTCATTAAGTCCAGAATTAGTCCAAGCACTTCTATGCTTAAGTGATTAGCTGCCAGGCTCCTTTGATGCAGGTAAATCTTCTTTTCCTTTGCTTAGTTCTTTTCCTTTGCTTTTCTGTGATGCATCATGTACCATTAGCTGATCGAACAACAATTGAATCTTTCATTTTCTGCAACAACCAAGGAAAGCATAACCATGAGCATGACCATGAGTACTGAGTAGCATGAGTATGGACAAACATGTATAAACCCTGTTGCTAGTATAACTCCACCTGCAAATGCGCTTTTATCATAAAGAATATATTGTTTCGTTTGTTTCATTTTGTTTCGTTTAAACCCTGTTGCTAGTATAAACCATGTTTGCTTCTCTTTTGTTTCGTTTGTGAATGCAGATATGGAAGTCATCGACTGAAGTTGATGCAATGATGCAACATATAACCAGGCATCCAAGGAAGATCATCACTAGCAAGTTGTTTGACATTATTGTTAAGTCTATGTACAAGAAGACATGGTTTTTTCTCTTTTGCTGTTGTGTACTTTAGTTTGCAGACTGTTTGGTTGGGTGTTTGTAGTTTTTTTCTTCATGTGTGATGTGACTGAGACACTGGAGTAGTGTTTGTGTGGGTTTTTCTGTCTTTCAGTTAAGCTAAACACTTGAAAATTCCGTTAAATTTCAGATTTTGCTTCTGTCCAACAAAACTGGATATTAACGGATAAAAATCCGATATCCGATAGGTTAACCTTAACCTTATCGAATTGGATTTTTGATATCCGTCGGATGTTATCGGATATCCGATAACCCTTAACCTTAACCTTATCGGTATGGCCAATATCCGGCGGATATTTATCCATTGCCAGCCCTACTACTATCTCTGGACTACATAACAAGTTATGCAAAAAAAAAAAAGGCTGCATAACTTGTCATTCACCTACAATAATAGCTGTGTAATATGTTATGCAATCATTTTCGGAACTACATAACAGGTTATGCAACAAATTTTGTAGATGCATAACAGGTTATGCAACCATTTTCATAACTGCATAACGAATTATTCAACCATTATGACTAACACCAACACCAACACATTCGTAGCCTCCCTACCAGTGATGTGTTGATGTATATATTAAAATTGAGAAATGTCATTAAAACCTAATCTCGAACTATACAAGAACCCTCAAAATCTATATACAATTAGCCAGTTCACGGCTAACTTTGACTGCAACATTCTCGTCAGCTACAGATTCAAGCCAAATACTACAGATTCAAGCCAAATACCACCTGAAGTTATTATCAACTCGAGCCAATAATTCTCCACAGCCTCCTGCACTCTAAATGAGATGACACCACCAGTTTCACTTTACAGTTCCGGTGCTTACCCGTCAACAAACCGATTCCAGCAAAGTACCCACAACGACGGCCATCAATTCTCGACTATTTCCACATTTTCCATCTTTTCTTCGCAGGCACATCATCTCAATCAAGTCTAGTCTCTTAAAATGTCCAATTAAGCCCAACTGCAGTTAACTTCTACTCTTAACCCCAGTTCAGGCTACCCCGTTCATTCTTGTACAACATCACCAGCGTCCCACAACCATTTCAGACCCACTTTCCGTTCACAACAAACTCCAGTTCTAGCTTCTTAGTTTACGTCTCTAATCACCAGTTCACCACCACTGACTGCTGCAAAGGCCTTATAAGAAATTCATTGTCGCCCAACTGCAGTTAACTGCTGCTTTTAACCCCAGTTTCACTTACTAGAAAACAAAAAATCAAAATTAGTAAGGTTCATCCCACCATATCCTAGTTTTAATGTGGTGACTCACTAAATGTGTATGTGTACCAGCAGCATCCTTAGAATGGTAAATGGAAATCCAGAGCACGTCCCAAGTAGAGCTGGCAAACGGGCGGGCCGGGGCTGGCTTGTGACCAACCCGCGGGTTACGGGTTAATACAAGCCTAAGCTTGCGGGTTGAAATTCTTCACGGGTGGTCATTTCTCCAACCCGCGCCCGTCCCGGGTAAAGCTTGCGGGTTCACGGGAGCTCACGGGTTAGCTGGTTTTTGTTGAGTCAACTCGTCAGAAATCGATTTCTGGGCTATTTCCGGCCACATTCAGGCCATCTAAAGCTCATTCCCAACCTAAGTACTTAATTTAACATTCATCATTTCATCTAATTCATTTGATTTCGATTCAAAAACTCAAAATTGCAAAACTAAACTACTTTGCAATTATATTAGAAGATGGTTCAGCTGCTTCAGCATTATCAGTTTTGGACTTGTTATTTATCAGGGATGCTTCATCAGTCTTCTCTTTGTTTTTCATCTGCAACAACCATAGCTTAGTTAAAATGAGAAGCTATACGGAAATTTCTTTACACTGCAATTGAGATGACAAGTCTTAACCTTTATTTCCAACTGCTTGACCGGCTTCTTCTTTACTGCTTCCTTGCTAGTCTTCATTATTGCAGTTATGCCTTGCAAAAACAGAATTCAATTATCAATGTGGCTCAAAAGCTAACACAAAACCATCATTTCATATCCAGAACATGAACTCTTGTGCATATTATTATTATTTCAAATACTAAATAAAGCATGTGAATAATAAAAAGGAAATCTTCAAACCCATATAGCATCTCAGTCACTACTCTTTGGGTCTGGCTCTCTTTTGCAGACATTATAATTAATGACAAGACATATTTCATGGTTTCAGTTCTCTGTACGTCGATTGACACTCTTACTGGTTTACAGTATCCAACTTATACACAATATGCAGAAGTAGTTTATCTAATTCTGACTATGAAAGTCAAAATCAATCATAAATCCACATAACAACAAACAATCATGTAAAATAGGAGATATGTCATGCATACACTATGAGAGGATAAAACCATACAAGGCTTAATTTATGCCACAAAACAGAAAACTGGACGGAATCAGAAATGAGACGGGACTCCTCTAAACTAGTCCAGGAACATTATTTCCACCAGAAATAGTATCAAACAGTTCATGTGCATTTCAAATTATCTGCAGGATTTTTAAAAATTCAAATCCACATAAGAAATACTGACATCTCTCTGTGTGTATGCATATGCAATTTAAACATGGATTTCGGATATAGACAAATGAGATGAATAGAAATCATTTCAAATACTTATCATCAACCAAAGAAATAAAATTCAGTTGATTTGTGCGTACTTATCATCAATCAAAGCATGTTAACAAATGAGTTGATTTGCATAAATGAGCTACAGAGACAAAATCATCAAAAAGACCAAAATTATGATGAAAATCATCATGAAAATCAAAGACCAAAATTAAAGATCTAAAATCAAAAATCCCCAAAATTAAACAGGACCCAATATAAATTTCATCATATAAGCAACAAAACTTAAGTTGCATGTTAAGATCTAAAGTTCTAAACATTTCTGAGAGGAAAAAAAAAACTCAAAATTATACAATCCCTAAAACAGAAAACTGGAACAGAAATTATTCTTAAGATTTGAGAGTATGAGAGATTCTTACCCCTTGGTGAGATCTGATTGAGTTCGAGAGATTAATCCTTTGAGTTTCTGCTGAATAGATTGAGAGATTGCTTCTGAGTTAGGGTTTTCTGATTATGGGTTATCTTTTGAGAGATTTAGAGATCGAGAGATTGCTTCTGGGTTGCAGGGTTAGAGAGTTTTTGTTTTCTTTTTCTGGTGAAGAGGGTTTTTGTTTTTAGTGGTTTTCGTGTCATTGTGTTTGTGTGACACGCGGCCTAGTGAACTGAGCCGGGTTACCCGCGGGTTTCACGGGACGGGACGGGCCAACCCGTTTCTTCACAAGCCACTAATTATACAACCCGCGCCCGTCTTGTTTAGTTACGATCCGGGACGGGTGCGGGTTTTCACGGGACGGGACGGGCCAACCCGCGGGTTTTGGCTCGGATTGCCAGCTCTAGTCCCAAGCCTAGTTAGCAATTCGGGATTCGGCAAACGTACGGAACGACAAACGTACGAGTATTATACGGTTTTGTAAAATCCAGAGTCGGTCCAAAATTCGGTCAACGGGACGTGATTCGTCAGTAATTCGGAACGGCATATGTACGTGTATAATTCGATTTATAAATGTGAGTTCGGATCTGAAAATTCGGTATCTATATATAACAAATAATTTGTATTTATAAGGTCATAGACCAATTTTTATGCATATGTGAGAGTTATTTAAAGAAAAAATAAACTTAATATGATGATATTAATAATATATACAACATTAGTTATCCAAGAGGACGTCGTATGGTGGTTTAGATGCTTGGTTAGTGAGTTTGAGATCTCTCTCACCTTCACCTTCAAATCTCTTCAGTCGTTTTTGTTTCATAAAAATTACAACACGTCTAATATTTGGTCGTGTATGCTCGGGAGGCAGTAAAGCCCAAAAAATGGAGTCTTTGAAAAGTAAAAGCTAAAGAATTTATGGCGAAGTAAGCGGACGTATCATTCGGGATACGTAAAATTCGTGAACGATTCGCGAATAATCCGGGAATGCCACATAATACGCGACTTGGGTTCGGAGTTGCAAACGTACGCGAATAAGACGGTAAAATTCGTGATACGGAAAAATTCGCGAATCATTCGGGAACTTACTAACTAGGGTCCCAAGATACAAAGAGCATTTCTATTTTTGCTCTATCAAAATGTACTATTTACTCAAAATCAACGTCTACAGCATAGATGGGAACAATAAGATCCCATCAAACAAATTAAATCTTAAGACAATGGAAAAACAACTTTGCACGAACCTGCAATACTTACCCTGTCCTTTCACTCCGTGAAGGAAGATTGGCTTCCCATTGTGTCATCCAAGCTTTATTATTAAGCAAAGTAAATCCTCCAATGCTCGGCAGTAAGCATCTGGCTCATTGTAGTACCATCACAATCCCAATATCACCGAAATATCATTCCAAAAACCCATTCTTCCACTGAATTCATCTCGGTTCATCAACAACTACCACACCTTCGATTCCAACAGCATCATCTCTTCATTTCAACAACAAACCCCCATCATTCCCATGAACATCAGCGAAAACCCTAATCTTCCCTGATTCTTTATGGCAGAAAACCCAATTTCTTCTTCATCCGTTTCCAATCAGTCATCACTACAAACCCATTCTAAAATCGTTTGATTTATCCACCAGAACCGTCTTTTAGAAATCATTTGCAATGGAATTACACTCCAATCGAAAATTGAGATCTAAAGCCTAATAGAAAATTCCGATTCAAAACGAAAACCTAAAAATAAAATCGAACTTGGAGAGAACAAAATAAACAAGAGTTGATAAGAATCAAGAGTAGAAATTGATAGAACTTGGAGAGAACAAAATAAACAGCTTCTTCTTCGGTTGTCTCGCCTCTTTCTCCATTTCTAATTAAGAAAAATATGGGTCTCCTAATAATTTTTTTCCGAATAAATGGGTGCGTCCCTCAAGTTTTGGGACGGTGCGTTTGACAGTTGGAAAAATCTGAGAAATGGGTGTTGTAGTAGTTTTCACTTCTTGGCAGGATTGTACTGGATGTTCCAGGTGGTACAAGCCCATTGAAGGTTAGTCGGTGTACATCCATCCAATATGAATTATCTCCTATAGTGGTTGCGGCCACTCCGACTAGAGAAATGCGAGGTTCAATCCCAAAGTGTGGAGTTTGTATAATAGTGCCAGAACCAGTTATGTAGCGGCCCGTCAACTTTTTTCCTCACAGGTCGATGCACACAAGACATGTTGGTAGTCACCGGCTTGAAGCTACCATTAAAGGCCATTTTCCATGCTTGATCATGTGAATTTTCTTTTAATTTATTTTTGTTTGGTTTTCAATTAGTGAGGTTGGTGGTTGTAAATGACTGGGCTTGTAATTGTAGCATACCTTCGGTTCATTTGAGTTAATGTTTGTATCATTGTATGAAATACAGCCTTGAATCCAAATACCGAAAACAAAGCTCAGAAAGACTAAGAAAATCTCTTCTTAGCATGTGATCTTTGATTCTTTGCCCTCTCCCCAAAGAATATCCATCAACTAAAAAGCACTGCACATACTTTAAAAGTTGGCTCTAACAAGTAAAATTCTCTTTTTAAAAGCAAAACCCACCTTTTTTTTTCTTTTTTTTCATCCTGAATCAAAATGTCACAGTGTGTTGATCTGATCTTGATTTAACATGCACACATGATAGAAAGATTTTCTCTGAATTATAATGCAAGTGAGCAAATGGCCAAGTCGGTTGTCTTCAGTCATTGACGGGGCATGGCTCCGAGCAATTTCACGTAACTTTGCAAGGATGTGCCCTTGAATTTCATCATATGGACTCTCAGTGGAGGACCAAGGAGCAAGGAGAACCCCAACCTGCATTGCCTGGCAGGATGTAACTGGAACTAGCGCGGCAAACTCTTTCTTAATTGAACTTGGTCTTTTTTATACTTCAGCGCAAAAACTCTGCGTATGAATAGACACAAAAAGTTATTCGTTGGTCAAACCGTATTACATCAATGATGGGTCATGAAAATTCATGAAGACTACAAAGGTCCAAGACTTACCGAGGACCCAATCTCTTTTAACTGACAATGAAAAAGCCTCGGTATAAGGAGCATGCATTCTCCAAAGGACTGTTTTCTTGATAAATCGTAACTTTGATTTTTGGGTACATTAATTAAATACAATTTACCCCTTCAAATTTTTTTCCTCAAAAAGTACCACTTTTCACTATCACTATCAAAGTTGCAACACCCAAGCATAGTTACTACAGCCTCCTTCTCAATAACAACAAAAATCGTCTGACTGCCGATTAACATTCATTTCAATACAAACCTAGACCAATTGAAACCCATTTCAATACAAACCTAGAATCCATATGACAAGACCAATTGAAACCCATGCGAGAAATTTAATCCTCATACGCAGGTTAGTTTCCAAACAATTGTATTCAATTCTTGCAAGTCCTCATTACTGGTCAGATGAAAGTCATCAATGATACTACTCTCTCCCAATGAACGACTGTGTCACAACTTCATCACCAAATATTTGTTTGAAATTCATTTCTGGTATGTTTTCTCTGGATTCCAAAGTAAATCTCCATAAGTTATACCTTTTGGCGTTTTTAAATAATGGTCTAATTTTATGTTCAACAACAAAACATTGTTATACCAAAATATCATGTATGTAATCCACTTTTGAAAATATCGGTTTGTTGCCCAAACTACTTAATCTTAAGGCTATTATCTTCTCTGGTTTGATTAGTACTTCACCTGAAATTGGTTACAAAGTAATTCATATCCCACAATTTGGCAAAAAGAAAAGTTGGTACTAAATTACTTTATCTTTTTATCAAATTATGAGATACAAATCACTTTGTAACCAATTTCAAAGGAAGCATGAATCAAACCCGAAAAAATACTAATCTTAAGATTAATAAAACCACTAATCTGGTTTGTGTAGTAAATCTGATATCTTTGAAAGTGGATATTACATCTATTGTATTTAGTCTCACAATGTTTAGTTGTTGAACATAAAACTAAACCATTGTTCAAGCTGCTAAAAGGTAGAATTTATCTAGATTTTTGAAACAAACAAAATCTAAAGAAAACATATCAGAAATGGATCCCGAAACATTTGATGACGAAGTTGGGATATAATCATTTATAAGAAGAGCAATATCATAAAAAATTGTTTTTCTATAGTTCGAAATTATTATTAATTTTCATCTAACTAATTATGAATAATGGAATTGAAAGAATAAATTTCATTGTTTTGAAAACTAAACTGTATTTGAAGATCATTTCATAACTCATTCTTGGTAAAAGGCATCCTAAATACTAATAGGATCCATACGATAAAACCGGTCAAAACCGAGAAACTTATATACAACAAGTTGATCCACAATTGCATCAGCACATTTGGGAGCCCATTTAAAAAACTCATTGCCTTGTTCTTTGTTCACTAGGATTTTAGGCATCAAAAAGTTCATGGTACCAAATTTCAAAGTATGCTACTGGTAAACACTGATAACTTAGAGCAGCTGTTACTGGCCAAAATAGGAAATCTACAGTTGCGATTGAGTTGAAGTACCTTCTCTGAGCAAGTAACGCCCTTCTGCTTTTGTGAAAGAACAAGAAGTACTCTTGTTAAAGGGAGGAATTCTTGAATCAACATAATCTAGTACAACAAAGTTTTAGTTAAAAACCCTAATAAAAAAAAATCGACTAAAAACACATAATCAAAGAGATTGAATAAAACAAGATTGTTCCCAGTCAACCTCAGCAATTAAAAGCGCAAAGGAAGAATATAAAACTCGTGGATTGATTAACAGAAGTTACGTCAATGGATAAGCGCGGCGCAGAAGTTTTTGGAAAAGAAGCGAAGGACGAGAGGAATTAAATAAGAAAAAGAGCGAAAATAATTAGGTTTTCGTGAGTACCGGAACAACATCCTGTGGCTTGGGTTTCTAGTCATCGAAGGCGGCGGTTACTCTAGAAAAGGCATATGAAGTCCGGAGTTTGTTTTCTTTCTCTCTCCTAAAAAACGCTCTGCAAGTAGGTAGTTATCTTCATCCACAAAATCAGTTAGAGTAGTTTAGTTTTTTTTTTTTTTAATGTTTGAATAAATAAAATTGCGCTCGGATTATGATGTGGTCGGGCCACATATATTTTGTATGTGGCCCGTCTTCATATTTTGACACGTACTCATATTAAAAACCTGCCCCCTCTAAATCCCCGTAATTGTTTTATCTTTTTGAGAAAAAGTAGGAAGTTAAGACAAAAAGTTAGGTAATAAACTGTTTTGGAGAACAAAAAATCTATGTGTCACTATTTAAAGATGGGCCACATACTTGAATGATGTGGCCCGACCACATCGTAGCCGCACCGATAAAATTGTATTATAGCAAGGAAAATTTCTTGTTTGGTCCTAAGCCCATAAGGTTATTTATAGTAGGGTCCAACCGGATTTTATTCTTATCCTAGGGTCCAAAGTTTTTTGAAAACATGGAAATAACTAATATACCCTACTGGTTAAATATGTGTGAAATAACATACTTCTACCAAATCGAGATTTTATTTATCGGGAGGTCCAAATTTAATTAACACATATAAAATACCACAAATTTGAGTACATATCTGCTACATTTGTGTTACAAATTTGAGTACATATCTGCCACACTGCTTACAAATTTGAGTACATATCTGCCACCATGCTTAAAATTTGAGTACATATCTGCTGCACTTTTTACAAATCTGAGTACATATCTGCTGCACTACTTACAAATCTGAGTATATATCTGCCGCACTGCTTACATATAGAGTGTCTATCCGTTGGACATATGGAACCTGTAAATGTGATCATAATATAACAATATTAAAACACATCAACAAAGCTACCATCTATTTCAGTATTTCGCATACGTACTCATGGGTCAAACAAAAAAAAAGTGGCAAAACTATGAACAAAACAGAATCAAAAGAAGTTTCTATCAGTACGTCATATACGTACTGCAGATTCATAAACTAAAAACTCAATTGCATGTCAAGAAGTGATGATTCCATGAATATAACCGAATCAAAGCACATATTTTAGTATCTCACATACGTACTCGTGAATAAAACAGAATTAGAAGAAGTTTATATCAGTTTGACATATACGTACTGCGGAGTCATGAACTAAAAACTGAACTTCATGTCAAAGAAGTGGCAAAACTCAATTGCATGACAAGAATAGGTGACAAAACTATGAAAAATAAGAGGATCGAAACAGATATTATAGTATTTCGTATATGTACTGACGGATAGGACTAAAAAATGAGACAAAGCACATCCAAATAGCATTTCCTATCAGTATGCGACATATGTACTTAAGATTCATGAACAACAAATCAACTGCATGACAAGAATAGGTAATAGATCTATGAAAAATAAGAGGATCGAAACAAATATTACAGTATTTCGTATATGTACTGACGGATAAGACTAAAAAAGGTGACAAAACTTCAGTATTATACATACATACTCATGGATCGAACAAAAAAAACTGGAAAAACTTCGAATAAAACAAAATCAGAAGAGTACGCCATATATGTACTGTCAATTCATACCAAAAAAACACTGTAAAAAACTGAAACCAAACCTATAGATGCATAGTAAACACAGATTAATAGTACGTCATATACGTACTGATGGTTAATACACAAAGGCAAATTGAAACCAAACCAAAAGCCAACAAAATGAAACTAAAATATCAGATCTACTAACGAAATGAACATAAAACATGATTTTATAACTAGATATGAACTATTTTCATCAAAAACCACCAGTACATCATATATGTACTGATGATTAATATACAAAATCAAACTAAAAACAAATCAAAGACCAACCAAATGAAATTAAAATATCAGATCTACTAATGAAATGAACATAAAACATAATTATCTATCTAGATCTGAAGTATTTTTTTATCAAAATCGAAG
The DNA here is from genome assembly GCF_003573695.1 of Papaver somniferum. Classification (NCBI taxonomy): domain Eukaryota; kingdom Viridiplantae; phylum Streptophyta; class Magnoliopsida; order Ranunculales; family Papaveraceae; genus Papaver; species Papaver somniferum. The sequence goes on from NC_039362.1 coordinate 87,328,697, forward strand.
TAAAAAAATTAAAAAATCAAGCATGAATATCGTAAGAACAAAAATTCCACCTACCGATTACACTTGCAGAGCTCGAACTCATGAATCAAACTCACGAATCGAACAAGGACCTCAAATAATCTTCAGTTGCAGAGCTCTTCTATGAAAACATAAATTGAGAGAATGAAAAAGAAACGAACGTCTCTATCCGTTTTTATACGGTGCAGGGTGTTTTGGGAATTATGATAATACGTCTCATGTGTCCCGTAAGTGTACAGGACCTAGGCTTAAAAAATTAGGTCTAGTTTCATGTTTTCTTTTAATTATGGACCTATGCTTACTGGGCTTTAGTGGGTGGACCTGCCACTAATTAGTATCACTAAACTAGTACCTATAGGTAATTCCTACTTATAGCAATGATTGATATGTATTTACCGTGTCTTTTAATTCTCATACGTATGCCAACTGTATTCCATTACGGTTTCTCATACTTCCTTGAGGGCTTTCGATTTCGTTCAATCTTTCAATCAGCCATTTACAGACGTGATGATCAAAGATTACAGAATTCGATGTGGAATTTGGGCATATTACTTCTTTTATGGAAGCATCATATCTTCTCGGAGAGTATCCTACAAAATGGTATTAAACCATTAGAAGATTTCAATTCCCCATTCAATTTACATATATTTGGTACATAATTTTGTTTTCGATTTCTTTCGGTTCAAGATTATTGTATTAATCATGTATTTCTATTTATGGATGTAATTGAACATTATGTAATTATTTTCAAGTATCAATAAATTTCGGGGCTTTCATGCTCCCTATTCCTTCAAAAAAAAAAAAAGAATTCCGCAACCAAACGAATCATAAGTCCGGTGGTCGTCTAAGATTGGGATTCAACTGTTAAAACCGCTGCCCGTTCACTTGGTTCAACTTATGATTCAAGGGATTGCCTTTTTTTTCATAAAAAATAGGAAGATACCCTCTAACATTACATTTCATAGTCTGTTACCAAGATCGGATTGGAATTCGACCAAGGAACAGGTTCATTAAAAAACTGATAATTAAAAGAGTTAAGCAAGCCTCCTAGATCATTTCCTATCAGATATTACAAAAAGTTGTGGTGTGCGCTTCCCAAATTACATTTAATCTATTGCAAAAAATAAGTTCTGAAATTTTAAGTTCACTACTTCAGGATTGATACTTTGGAAATCATTACTAATAGAGTATCTCAGTTTTCTTGCTTCAATATACATTCCTTTAAGCAGCATCAAAGTAGGTAAATTAAATCACTCTGAAAAGTTACTTCATGACCACTCCATTGTGTTTCCCACTGGAAAGCAATTTTAGCACCGTTCTTCTCTAGATCTTCTTTGTTCAAGGGATTGCTAGTTAAACCATTTTGTGCAATATTTTTTACTTTTTTTGAAAATGATTTGGGTTGGCCTACCATTATAGATTAACGACATGTATTCATTACACTAAACCTTTTAACGAGAATGTCTGAGTCCATCTATGAGCAACCCTGCTTAACCAGGGGTGCACATTCCTCCCCTCATTATTGGGTCATATCTAACTATAATCATTTCCTTAGTTTTAAGGGAAAGAGAAACAAACCTTGGAATATGAACTCATTAGTTACATACAAATTCATAAAAAAATAAAATAAAATAAAATATATAGGTAAGAAACTCAGAGATGTATCCAACTATCCAAGTACAATTTGATCAAGAGAAAAAAATAAGTGGCGAAAAAGTTCAACTTTTGTTTACGGGAGATTGAAAAATCATAATCATCATCAGATTCGTAAGTATTAAATATATGGGGACTTAATTTCTTTTTATTTTCATCTAAAAAAATTTAATCTATGATCCTAAGCAAACTGATGATTGTTGATGATTTGCTATTGAAATTACGTACAACCTTGTTGCCACTCATTTTCTTTTAAAAATCTTTTACATTTATGTTATTGTGATTGATATTTTCATTTCTTTTGATCAATAGCTATTAAAAGAGACTGAGTAATTATCTTTTAATAGATTCACAAATCCAAAATAAAAAGTTCATCCTACTGAATCCTAAACAAAAAAGTGTTTCACGTTGGTAAATCTAGCACCCATTTGATTATCTTCTTCTTACCATTTTCATTAAAAAAAAAGGTTCTTCATCTTGGAAAGAGAGGTTCATACTTGGGGAAGTACATAGGAGCATAGAAAGAGAGAAATTCATTTCTTTTCTGTAGAACTAGAACCTTAAGATTACTCAGATGAAATTTACTACATATTGGAGATCTGGATCGTTCTTTTGTTAGTCTCATACCAGAAACATAACTTGTGCAGTAACATTCAATACACACTGTCACGGATCCTTACTTATGTAAGTTGGAAAAAAAAGAAATAAGAAGTAATACAATATAAATATGAGAGAGCTAAAGAAAAAGAGAATAGCAATAGATTTAAAAGTGATAAGGGGACAATAGCATTAACTAATACTAAGAGTATTCATTATAATCAAGGTTCCACTTCACCATATACTTTTTCTTAAAATACAAAACTCATAAAAACACTATAATAACCAAGTTTAGATATGAGCCAATGTTGAGGGGAGGAATTGTACCCCTGGTTAAGTAGGGGTGCACATAGGTGGACTCAAAATGTCTTGAATGATTTTCTTTTTGTCCCCCTATACTAAAACCGGATTCAAGACCCTACTCGAATCCATCCAGTTGGACAGGCCCCACTGTCAGACTCAACTCCGCCAAACCCCTCTATACAACTTAATACCAACCTCTGCGGTGGGGATTGAACCTCTAACTTCCTCCTTACTGGAGTTGATGGGATATCACTGAACTACGCTCTTAGACCTGTCTTGAATCAGTTTAAACCACCAGATCTAACTCCCTTTTAAGATTACGAGGCTCGGCCTTAGAGACTCAGCCCCAGTTCTTGAAAATGTTTAAGTTAACGGTGGAAAGGGAGCACCACTAGGCTCAACCTTAGAGACAAGAACACTCTTTTTCCAAAATAGGAAATGAAGTATTTTATTTAAAATAAATTAATTAAACATTATTTTGGTCACTTAAGATCATACTATCGATCCAAGCAAGACACTCATTGTACCATTCTACTTTAGTTATTTGAGTTCTTGCAAATTTGGCTAATGAATCCGCCAAATCATTTGCATCTCTATGAATGTAGCTATATTTTCAAGAATAAACACTTGCTAAAATAAATAGAATATTAGTAGTGATATTATTATTGGTCCATTTCACAGTTGTTGGATGTTACCGAATAGCTTTCACAACATTACTGTAATCTTCCTCCAGATGGATATTCCTTGCCCCTTTTTCCTTAGCCCATAAAATTGCTTCCAGAGCTCTTAAAGCTTGAGATTTTTCCGGATCTACTGCCTCTATAGGAATGCATCGCACTCCATTGCATTCTTCTCCACGGTTCCTAAAGATTAGTCCAATGACAAATGATACAGTGTTATCAATGTATGAAACATCAAAATTAATTTTCTCTACAATGTTTATCCTGAAGGAGGTATCCTGACATGTCTATCCTGAACATTGTTCCTGATCAATTTGTCAATGTTTGTCCCTGAGAGCTTCTACTCCTCAACATGATTATTTATAGTTTCAAAAGCGATATTAATATCCATCAGAACATTATCAAAACTTTTAGAGCACCTTCCTTTCAAATATACAAGGATATGAAACTGACATACTCAAAATTTCTTTGATCAACCTGCGCACCTATGTTATTAGTATTGAAAAAAGTACATAACCAATTATGAAAATTATAGTTTCTTAAAGTATTTAGGATTCACTATATTCCAGAAACTAATAATAACTAGACAATCTCTAAATATGATGGGTAGTTTATATACCATTGTCACAAAGAAGACAAGACACACTTTTATGTCTGGTAAGTCTTGCTAGTCTATCCTTAGTGGGGAGACAGGCATGACATATCCACATAAACTGTTGAATTATAGGTGGAAACTTAATTCTCCAGAAGGATTTCCAATTTACACTTATATTATTTCTAGTGGATTCTTGAGCATTTTTGACAGAAAACACCATTATAAGATGAAGAATCTAAGTTTATCATAACCAGAGAAAGGAATCCTAATGCTAGTTATCTCTTTCACAGTCTCTTCATCTAATAGAGCTTGAAGATTATCTACTTTCCAAGTTTTACTATCATTGTCTATTAGCTGACTAACACATATCATATTAGTAGAATAATTGACAGAGTATGGAGGCTTATTCTTGTTTGGTATCCAATTTTCCTCCCAAATGGATATGTTCTCTCCATATCCAACCTCCCGGACATAATGTTTTTTTGACAATATATATACCTTGACATATCCCTTTCCACACCCAAGAAACCTGAGAGTTCACAACATTAATAAGAGGATTAGTATTAACAAAAATATTTACACCTTATTATTTTTACCCATAAATCATCCTGATTATTAAGCAGACTCCAAGCTAACTTAGTAAGAAGGGTTCTTTTAATGTTTAAGCCACCTAGAACTTTAGGAAGATCAACATCTAGCCATCTTTTTGGGCATATATACCCTCCAGTTTCATTTTTTCCCTATTAGAAATTCATTTGAGCACTATCTGTTTTATCCATGATCTTTTTTGACATGGGAAAAACAGCGAGATGGTGATTAGCCATGTTCTCTAAAACAGATTGAATAAGAACAGTTCTACCTAAAGGTGCAAAAAGTTTACCTTTCCAAGTAGATAAATTTACCTTATAACTATCAATCAGGTGAGAGAATGACTGAGACTTATCTCTTTGTAAAACAAGTGGCACTCCCAGCTATTTATCCTGTGGAGCCACTCTTTTAATTTACAAGATATCAAAAATACTGTTTTTTATATTACCTGGAACTCTAGGATTGAAAGCAACTACAGATTTATTAGAATTTACAGCTTGACCTGAAAATTTGTTGAACTGACTTATAATAGATGCTGGATGATTAGCTTCACTTTGTTGATGGTGGTTTTTAGTTCAAAGATAAAATTGTAAAACCGGTAATACTCTGTCACCCTGCAAAGGGTAAGGCCATTTGAAAAGTGACGAGTGCAAAAAAACTTCTCGCTTATTGAGCAATTCAATGTATATGAAATTCACTCAGAATGGTGCGCGTAGTAGCAATCCCAAATATTCTGTGATTTCTATTTTATACCAGCATTATTAATTAATGCATGATTTTCCTAGTATTTTCCGTGCTATGTTCTCAGCCGAACTCTCATCATTGACATGACATGACGATTAAGTGTTCATTCTCAGCAGAATAGCATGAATCTCCCGAAGTGCCAGTATTGCGATTTGCATGAAAATACCCACACAGGCTACATCACTCTCTGACAAAGAGAATCTTGTATCGACGCGCTTTTAACTAAAGGAGACTCGATTGAACATGTTTAATTTCCTTAAGGAAAATCTAGACTGTCCATATCAGTCTCAGAAACGATCACGACCACATAATTTTGCCGCGCAATTCAACAAGCCTGGCCAAGCCCTGGCGGAAATAGGCAACCATCATGATGACCATCGGCGGGCCCACCAACTCCCCAACTGATCGGACCTTGCCTAAACGCATCCCAACGTTATCAAACGCCAACCCTAAGTAGGGTGGTCACGCTGTGGAAAGAAGCTCGAACGAGCATAGACTGTCTAAAACAGTCTTAAAAGTGTCATAGCCGTCCAACTTTGCCAGCCTGGTTGGACGACTTGGATTACTCCATGAGTGATTAAGGAAGTGCTAGCACGCACACCGGCGGCCCATCTTTCCCCCACTCGATTGGTCTGTCCACGGCAAGATCATAAGGCAATAAATCGTTTGCCCAAACTATGGCAGGCGTGATGCTTCTAAACCCTAATTTGGGTCGCGGAAGTACATTAGTGTCTTAAATCGATCACGACCATCCAACTTAGCCAGCTTATTTGGATGGCTCAGATCGCGTTTTGGACGACCAGGGAAGTGCACACGAGTTCACCACCGGCCCAACACTATTCGTGTTCGATCGACTTACCTATGGGAGGTCAATGAAGCATCGAATTGATCGATCGAACTGGAGTAGCCGCGGCTGTCCAAAACCCTAATGCGCTTTACAGCAATATATTTCTGTCGCAAATTGACCGTGGCCACTCATCTTCTTCGGCCCAATCGAGTGGCCTAGATCCGGTTTTGATGGACCAAGAGATGTAGGCATGCACGTTGGCGGCTCGTCTCCATGCATGCCCAATCGATCCGTTCGAATTAGCAACCAGTGCTTGGATTCGACTAGCCAAAGAAGGAACGCCCGCACGTCCCTAAACCCCTAAAATTATATCAACGGCGGCAAACATCTGCCGCAAACCATCTCGTCCGTCCAACTTCTCCAGCTTGGTCGGACAGTTTGGATTAGATATTAGGCGATCAATGAGGTACCTCAATGATCACCAGCCGCTACTCTTTCATGGATAACGAACGACCAAATGATGGCTCTCCCATGCGGCCTTCAAACGATCACCCGAAGGTGGTCGGACATGCTGTTATTTTAAGATGCTCAATTCGCGACTTATTCAATCAAGCTTTAAAACAACGATGCTTCATGCATATCGATTGTCTTGAGATGCTTGCTTAAAAGCGATGCATTACATGCATCGAACACATGCGATATTTTATGAACATCGACTCCATAAACAACTTAGTTATTTCACCTAATAGCACTGTATGCTATTCTTTACGGCAAGTCCAATGACTTGACCCACTTACTCGAGACATCACACATGTCACAAACTGGGGGATACTTACTGGGGTGTTGGTCTGGCGGTTTACAGCGTGCGGCGTGCAACGCTCCCATCACGAGAACGTGTCAGGAAAAGATGAACGGTTAACAACAATAAGAGAAGTGGGTAAAGGAGTGACCACGTGATGATCACCATCTCCTACACAACCCCACTACTCCATCACTTAACCTTCTCCACTTCCTACGAGATCAAGGTTGCGCTCAAATGACTTGTATAAATAGGTTTTCAACCTATTTCGACAAGACAACAAGTGTTATCAACACAAGTATCCAGAAAACACCAAGAACTGATAGCTTACATTCTGCAAGCCAGTTTCACATTCTGATACAAGTCATAAACATCCACACCTTCATAATTCAACATTCTGATCTCAAACACCTTCTTCGCTTCCCTCCTTGAGATCATCCCCTTCTCCTTCACTTTGTGACCGAATTGAATCTGGAACGACCATTTCTTGGTTTAGGCCAGAGTCTTACAGATTGATCTCTCGAATATAAAAGTACTCCCGTGCAGTGCATTGTTTAGGGTTTGAATTCGTTTCTCATCAACACACCCAAATTTACCAAAAACAACAGAACCAATTTTTACCCTCAAACAACTGGCGACCACAGTGGGAGATTGATCTCTCGGTTGCAAAATAAATATTTCAATATTCATTCCAGTTTTCTCAATTTCAAAAGGGTGGATCTTAGATCCAATTCAATCGTTAAATTCAATTTAGGTTCAACAACCAATTTCAATTCCGGTGTTCCATTCGCTAAGAAGCTTCATAAAAATGTTTTTTCAAGCAATGCTACTGGAAATGCCTTGGATAGCTGAGCACCAGTAAATCTCCCAGATGAAAGGACCAGAGAGCCGCGTGGAGACACAAGAAGAAGTGACTACTGCTTAGAAGAACGCAACGACTTCTCTGGAGATCCGGATGAAGCAACCTCCTTTTCTGTAAACACCACAAGTGTTGTATGGAGCAAGCCAGAAATGCCTCAAAGGGTCTACACCCAGAAAGACAAAGTGAAGATTCGCGTAGCTGTTGTTCCAGTATGGATATAGTCAACAAAAAATCTCAACACCATTGGAGTCCTAAGGAGACACCTGCAGATATCACAAAAGAAAAGGTCTATCTCTATTCCACCACTGCTACCAATTTAAATTCAGGAATATCCGCTACCACTTCATCAACAAAACGTGTAGATCCAGAACATGGCATAATTCCGATTCGTACATCTACAACAACAAAGGAGGCTTGACCCATCTTCAAATCATCATAAAGGGTTCGCCTATTATGTCAACCCGGACAACAGCGAGACGCTCCCTTATATGTAACACCTCCGATCACCAGATCCAGAGCCGCTTCCGCCACCAATATTTCTTCGAGCATAACGCCCCGGTCGTTACTAGAGCTTCTGTCACTTCCCCATCAGGACGAGAGACCGGAGGAGCCAGAGGAGGCCGAAAGAGGTACTCACTTTCCTCAAGACGCTAATGGAGCGACTACCACAAGAGCCGTGTCAGCCCATAGAACCAATGAGGAGTACTTTCAACACTTTTGGCACAATCACTTCAACAGGGCGTGCATTCATAGATGAAGAGATTCGTGTTGCTCCTGAGCGCTCAAGGGAAAGGAATCAGCAGTCCTATTTCATCACGCGTGAGGATCTAGAATGAATTCTCCAGCATCGAGACAAGGAAAACCCGGTAGACCTGCACCAGCATCAGCCTCCTTATCCTCATGATGTGCAAAGAGTTTCTCTTCCATGAGGATACTCATCTCCTCAATTTTTCCTTTATGACGGAACTGGTTATGCTCGTGAACACATCTCTCGTTTTCTGGATTCATTAGGAGAGCACGAATACAATCATTTCCTCCTCTTGAAAGAGTTCTCAAAGTCACTTACCGGGAGAGCGTACACCTAGTACAACGACATTGCACCAAACAGAGTATCCAACTTGTGTGAGATGGTAACCGCTTTCTACAAGAAGTGTTTCTTCGTATCCGAGCAAATCACCTTTTCAGATTTGGGGAGGATGTTCCAATGAAATAATGAGCATCCAAATGATTATGTCAAGAGCTTCAAAATCCAGGCACTGTATTATCACGATCCAAGTATGATTGAACAACGATTGGCAGAATTATGCATTAATATGATGGTACACATCTATCGTGTTATGCTGGAGAATCTGCAATTTCAGACATCCTCTGAACTTCGTGAAGCTGTTAAACGCTCGGCTACAACATCACCTTCCCTGCTAGAAAGAACCAAGCCTGCCAGGAATGAAGAGCCTCATGATATTCGTGGAAGCATACATCTCACCAATAGGCAATAAAACCTTCAGCCTTCTGTAAGCAGCTTCACTGAAGCAGCAAGAGGAAAACCACCAAGATACAACATCCTGCGCGTCCAAAACCGCCAACTCCAATCTCAGTCCCACATGCACGACTATCACAATGATAAAACAACGTCCGAGATATACCATATCTATCTTGATGGCAACAAAATCGGTGAGAGACGATTTCAGATATTCGTCTCCCGTAGAAGAAGTAGTTGCATTACCGAAAGAGGTCGCACCCGGGACTTAAGAGGTACATACGAACTCTCTATGTCAAGAGCTTCTTCATATTTGAACAATATGTTAGTTAAGTCATCCGCATGATGGAACTTCCCTACTCCTCAAAGACACGATCCAAAAATGATAAAGGCAAAGGAGTGTGGCTGAGGACTGCTCAATACTACCCATCTCAAAGATGCAAGCAAGCTATCATTATGATTCCAAGATGTCCAAAAACGAGGACATACTCAAGAGAGACGGTCAATCAAGAAGCATGTAATTTGCAAAGGAAAATCAGACTGAAGGTTGGTCGAATCCTTAACCATTATTGTTATCTCCCCTATTTCGAATTACTGGAAAAGAGCGTTGCATGCGTTGAGATGTTACAATAGAAACGGTATTCTTTCTCATGAGGAGAAAACACGACTTGCCGGCCAGCACTATTTGTGCGTCGTTTTCCCATTTGCCATATCGTATCACCTCAGAAGAATGGGAAGAACTCATTTTTCGAAATCAAGAGTTAAGGGTTCCCTCACTGGAGTTCTCTCCAGAAGCCGCTTCAACGCACGCTCTAGAAGCCGTTTCAACGCACGCTCTCTTCTGAATCCGCTTCAATGCTCTCTCCAGAAGAAGCTGCTTTAATGCTCTCTCTCCCGAAGCCGCATCAGCACTCTTTCCCGAAGCCACTTCAGCGCTTTCTTCAGAGGTCGAAGCCGCTTCAACACCTTACCAGCAAATGCAATGGAAGTACGTCTTTCAAGAGAAAATAAGCTCGGGATAATTACACCTGGGGACTGCCAACACAGGATGCCTTCACATCCCTCAACCGGTTTATTTCGAATATTAGCAACCATCACTGTTGAAGCCTTATGAGCCGCAGAAAATTCTCAACATGAAGACGTACATGTGCATCAAATTCTCCAAAGTACAAACCGGAGATGTTTTCACATGTCCAGCCACGCCATCGATTCTGAAGTGTAACTGGGGACTGCTCATCGCATCCCATTCCATACAACCATCCAAGATTCAGAATACAGTTCAAAGGATGTTGCTTGAAACAAAGTGCTTGAAGACTTGATAGCGGCAAGGCGACAACAGAACGCCTCTCAGCTTGTATACTTCACTTAACGGCTACGGAGGATTGTGCCCATACAAGCATCCCCAACATATCATCATCGCAATCAGAAAGAGCAAGATGACTGAAAGAAATCATCAAGCAGCCAGTACATGCTTCTTAGGGCAAGCGACATTCGTACCCTGAAGTGCAGCTGCTTCAATGACGAAACAACCTCTGAATCACCATCTCATTGTGCCTAGATCTCAGAAAGAAGTTTCGCCATTTGTAATTTTCATATTTTGGGAAATCCCTTCACGGAATCAGGAAGCAGTGAGCTAGTGCACGCGGTACTCCCAGATTGTAATTACTTCTTCAGACGTGTCCAATCACAACACATGCGCTATTAATTGGAGATAGAGCCTCCGCACCTAACAAATACGACTTCCGTATCTCTTGTTCACGGAAGCACAACACACGTGATATAACAAATGGAAGTTACAACATGAATGAGGGATTATTATTCGATCAATCCCTGGCTCCAGCCGCATGAAACAAAGACTACTAAACATCAAAGAAGTGTCGTCAACGCCAGGGCCAATGGTGCCTTCACTAGAGTCCTCTCCAGGAGCTGCTTTAACATCCTCTCTGGAAGCCGCTTCGACGCCCTTCTCGGAAGATGCATCAACGTTCTCTTTGGGAGCTGCTTCAACATCTTTTTCAGAAATTGCTTCAGCAACCTTTTAAGGATATTCCTCATGATAGGGCTCATCCACATCAGAGTCGAGGATTACGACATTGTCATGAATAGTTTGAGATCCCAACAAACCGTATGCCTAATCTACCTGGGGTCCAACCGACATCATGCTAGGGGAACGCTCACCTGGACGCCTCTTGAACGTGACATGTTCCAAAGACAGGACGACCCATCTCTCCTGGTAACATCTAACTTTGTCTCATAAGTTTTATCTTTATTTGTCACCATCTAGTGCTTACCCCGCAATAGTGTAACTATTACGTGCTAAGCAGGGGACTTAATGTTGATGGTGGTTTTTAGTTCAAGGCTAAAATTGTAAAACCAGTAATACTCTGTCACCCTGCAAGAGGTAAGGCCATTTGAAAACTGACGAGTGCAAAAAACCTTCTCGCTCATTGAGCAATTCAATGTATATGAAATTCACTCAGAATGGTGCGCGTAGTAACAATCCCAAATATTCTGTGATTTCTATTTTATACCAGCATTATTAATTAATGCATGATTTTCCTAGTATTTTCCGTGCTATGTTCTCAGCCGAACTCTCATCATTGACATGACATGACGATTAAGTATTCATTCTCAGCAGAATAGCATGAATCTCCCGAAGGCCATTTGAAAAGTGACGAGTGCAAACAACCTTCTCGCTCATTGAGCAATTCAATGTATATGAAATTCACTCAGAATGGTGCGCATAGTAGCAATCCCAAATATTCTGTGATTTCTATTTTATACCAGCATTATTAATTAATGCATGATTTTCCTAGTATTTTCCGTGCTATGTTCTCAGCCGAACTCTCATCATTGACATGACATGACGATTAAGTGTTCATTCTCAGCAGAATAACATGAATCTCCCGAAGTGCCAGTATTTAGATTTGCATGAAAATACCCATACAGGCTACATCACTCTCTGACAAAGAGAATCTTGTATCGACGCACTTTTAACTAAAGGCGGCTCGCTTGAACATGTTTAATTTCCTAAAGGAAATCTAGACTGTCCATATCAGTCTCAGAAACGATCACAACCACACAATTTGGCCGCGCAATTCAACAAGCCTAGCCAAGCCCTGGTGGAAATAGGAAACCATCATGATGACCATCGGCGGGCCCAACAACGCCCCAACTGATCGGACCTTGCCTAAACGCATCCCAACGTTGTCAAATGCCAACCCTAAGTAGGGTGGTCACACTGTGGAAAGAATCTCGAACGAGCATAGACTGTCTTAAACAGTCTTAAAAGCGTCACAGCCGTCCAGCTTTGCCAGCCTTGTTGGACGGCTTGGATTGCTCCACGAGTGATTAAGGAAGTTCTAGCACGCACACCGGCGACCCATCTTTTCCCCACTAGATCGGTCTGTCAAAGGCAAGACCATAAGGCAATAAATCGTTTGCCCAAACTATGGCAGGCGTGATGCTTCTAAACCCTAATTTGGGTCGCGGAAGTACATTAACGTCTTAAATCGATCACGACCATCCAACATATCCAACCTATTTGGATGGATTATATTGCATTTTGGACGATCAGGGAAGTGCACACGCGTTCACCACCGTCCCAACTCTATTCGTGTTCGTTCGACTTACCTATGGGAGGTCAATGAAGCATCAAATTGATCGATCAAACTGGAATAGCCGCGGCTGTCCAAAACCCTAATGCGCTTTACGACAATATATTTCTGTCGCAAATTGATCGTGCCCTCTCATCTTCGCCGGCCGAATCGAGTGGCCTAGATCCGGTTTTGATGGACCAAGAGATGTAGGCATGCACGTTGGAAGCTCGTCTCCACGCATGCCCAATCGGTCCGTTCGAATTAGCACCCAGTGCTTGGATTCAACTAGCCAAAGAAGGGACGTATGCACGTCCCTAAACCCCTAAAATTATATCAACGGCGGCAAACATATACCGTAAACCATCTCGTCCGTCCAACTTCGCAAGCTTGGATTAGATATTAGGCGATCAATGAGGTACCTCAATGATCACCGGCCGCCACTATGTCACGGGGAGCGATCGACCAAATGATGGCTTGCCCATGCGGCCTTCAAACGATCACCCGAAGGTGGTCGGACATGCTGCTATTTTAAGACGCTGAATCCGCGACTTATTCAATCAAGCTTTAAAACAACGATGCTTTATGCATATCGATTATCTTGAGCTGCTTGCTTAAAAGCGATGCATTAAATGCACCGAACACATGCGATATTTTATGAATATCGACTCCATAAACAACTTAGTTATTTCACATAATAGCACTGTATGCTATTCTTTACGGCAAGTCCAATCACTTGACCCACTTACTCGAGACATCACACATGTCACAAACTGGGGGATACTTACTTGGGTATTGGTCTGGCGGTCCAGCGTGTGGCGTACAACACGCCCATCACGAGAACGTGTCAGGAAAAGATGAACGGTTAACAACAATAAGAGAAGTGGGTGAAGTAGTGACCACGTGATGATCACCATCTCCTACACAACCCCACTACTCCATCACTTAACCTTCTCTATTTCCTACGAGATCAAGGTTGCTCTCAAATGACTTGTAAAAATAGGTTTTCAACCTATTTCGACAAGACAACAAGTGTTATCAACACAAGTATCCAGAAAACACCAAGAACTGATAGCTTACATTCTGCAAGCCAGTTTCACATTTTGATACAAGTCATAAAAAACCACACCTTCATAATTCAACATTCTGATCTCAAACACCTTCTTCGCTTCCCTCCCTAAGATCAACCCCTTCTCCTTCACTGTGTGACCGAATTGAATCTGGAACGACCATTTCTTGGTTTAGGCTAGAGTCTTACAGATGCATCTCTCGAATTTAAAAGTACTCCCGCGCAGTGCATTGTTTAGGGTTTGAATTCGTTTCTCATCAACACACCCAAATTTTCCAAAAACAGCAGAACCAGTTTTTACCCTCAAACACACTTATTCTAGCTTTAATGAAGACTAAACAGTCATAAGCAAAGAACAAATAAGTTATGAGAGGAGCATCTTTAGTTACCTTAAAACCATGGATAAGATTAAAATCTTTTGCAGTTTTTGTAGCCCTTGAAAAAGCTTTCATACACAAAAGGAAATCTGAGGAAAGCATATCTTACCCGTAGCACCATTAAGAAGAATTGAAGTTGACACTGTAGATATGCATTGTTCAATCATTTTGCACCAAATATCAAATAAACTCAAAGCTTTTAGCAATAAAAAAAGACCATTCAACTTTATCAAATGCTTTTGGCACATTAAAGTTTTATAACAATACCTCCATCTTTAGCTTTTCTTTTCTTTAAAGAATCAATCATTTCATGAGATATAACAATGTTATCCTGAATAAGCCTACCAACAATGAAAGCAGTTCGGTTAGGAGTAATAACCTTATGAAGGATCCTTTTTAACCTAGTAGCCAAAATTTTAGATATTATTTTATAAGCCACATTACATAAACTTATTGGTCTGGAATCAACTGCAAATTTAGGACAATTGGACTCAGGAATGAGGGTAGTAAAATTATGGTTGAGTTGTTTTAAAATGTGTTGAGATTCAAAAAAAAATATTTAACCATGTTTACTACATCCTGACCCACAGTCTCCCATATTATTTGGTAAAAGCCATCTGGGAAACCATCTGGACTTAGAGTTGTCCGTGGCTTCATATCAAAAACAACCTACTTAAATTCATCATAAGAAGGGATATCAATGATCATACTATTATCAATTGAAGAAATACAAGGAAAAACATTATTCAAATAATTAATAGGATTGTTAGGATTAGTAGTCTTGCTCATATTAGGAAAATGATTCAACAGTTCATCAACAATCTCTTCCCTCACAGTAAGCCATTAACCTGTACTACTCTGTACAATATCAATTTGAGACTTCTCATTCTAAAATTAGGTTTTTGGTGAAAATAAGCAGTGTTCCTATCTTCAAACCTTAATTCATCATCCTTATTCCTTTAATTCCAGAAATCCTCTTCAACTTGATACCAAAACTTAAGTTTTTCAGTTAACTCTCTAATATGTTCAGAGTTCTGAGTACTTCTACTCCTAGAAATGACAACTAGATGAGACTGAATTTCAATAATTTTTGTTTTATATTACCAAAATAATTATAGTTCCAATATTTAAGGATATATTTAGTTTCAAAAAGATTCTTAATAAGCCTAAAAGCATGAGAACCAGTATTATGACCACCCCACTTTTTTTTTTCTTTTAAAAGAACAAGAATCATCCTCAAACCAAGCTTTGTTAACTCTAAAGGTTTTTTTTGGTAATATTATCCATCTTAGAGGTGACAAACATGATAGGGCAATAATAACTTCCTAATGTTGTAAGATGATACAAACCAGCATTATTTTAGGTGTTATGCCAATCAAGACTAACACAGGCTTTATCCAGTGTTTTAAGAACCAATTATTCATCATTTTTCCTATTAGTCCAAGTAAAGGGATTACCAATATTGAAAAAGCAGGGGTCTAACAACACCACCCAATATTTCGGTTAGAAATCTATATGGACTAACTCCGAAATACTTTGATAGAGAATCAACTAGACAGTCAGACTCAATCTAGATAAAAGTATCTCAAGGAGTTAATATCTCTCTCTTGATTTGATTTTTACTCAAGCTAAAAACAATAGCGAGTCTTTATCAAATACAAGGAATACTTGGACGGTACCAAAGACCAATGCCCAAGGATCAATCAATATCAATCAACAACCAAAGGTTGGATTTCCAATTGATGATCACGAACGCACAACCTATATTATTTCAATTATATAAAATATAATGCGGAAAAGAAATAACACAGACACCAGAAGTTTTGTTAACGAGGAAACCGCAAATGCAGAAAAACCCCGGGACCTAGTCCAGATTGAATACACACTGTATTAAGCCGCTACAGACACTAGCCTATTCCAAGCTAACTTCGGACTGGACTATAGTTGAACCCCTATCAATCTCCCACTGATACAAGGTACAGTTGTACTCCTACGCCTCTGATCCCAGCAGGATACTGCGCACTTGATTCCCTTAGCTGATCTCACCCACAACCAAGAGTTGTTGTAACCCAAAATCACAGACTTGATAATAAACAGATCTGTCTCACACAGAAAAGTCTATAAAAGGATAAATCTGTCTCCCACAGATAAACCCTAGGTTTTGTTCCGTCTTTAGATATAAAATCAAGGTAACATGAACCAATTGATAATCCGGTCGTATATTCCCGAAGAACAGCCTAGATTAATCAATCACCTCTCTACAATCCTTCCTGACTACACACGCGGATTGTCGAGGAATCACAAACAGTGAGACGAAGATGTTTGTGACTTCTTTATCTTGCCTATCGGAGAACTCTCACGATCTCAAGCCAATCAATCGATTGTACTCGTACGATAGAAGATGCAAGATCAGATCATACAACTACGATAAAGTAGTATCGGTCTTGCTTCACAATCCCAATGAAGTCTTTAAATCGTTAACCTGATTTTAGAGAAGAAAATCAAAGGTTAATGGAGATCGACTCTAGCGGGAGCACTAGTAGCACACAGACGTGTGGGGATTAGTTTTGCACAATGCTAGATGTCTCCTTTATATAGCCTTCAAATCAGGGTTTTGCCTTAGTTACAAAGCAATCCATATTCACCGTTAGATGAAAACCTGATTTAGATTCAACCCAAACGTGTACGTGTATGTTGGTTCAACATAGTAACCCAAAAGATTAACCATATGAGCATTTCATATTAACCTTGTTCTTCTTCACCATAACTAGTTCAATTGACTCAAATGAACTAGTTACAGAGTTGTTCAATTGCTATGAGATCTTATATTAATACACAAGACACAATTGAAACAAATATGATTCGATTGAATCAGCTCATGAACATTATAGCCACGGTTTGCATAAAGCATTCCTTAGTAATTTAATGTTTCATGTTCAGAGCACATCTTTAGATCATAACCTCTTAAGTTCACAAACAAGTTCGTGGACTTAAGTTAATCGGTTGAGTTTTCCAAACTCAACAGAAATTCTCGGAAAGAGAACTTCCGCTAGTTCGCGGACTTAGCACACAAACGAGTATTTGGAAAATCCCTGCAGAAATTCTCGGTCGAGAACTTACAACAGTTCGCGGACTTGGCAAGCCAATTCCACAATCCTCCCGATTTCTCTTGATCAACAAAGTTCGAAAACTTCGGTTCAAGGAATACATGGTTATGTAATCTAAACTCTCATTTCAATCATTGAGACATTCTCAGAGGATTCTATGTAGCCGTTATTCACAGACCGATTCACGTCAGAGCAATTCTCAAAGTGATTGAAACTTTTCATGACTTTCGTCACTAGGTGAAGATAAACTTGATCAAAGCGAAACGCTTTACCAACACACGATTTTGAGATAAAAGATAAGCAATGAATGCTCAGCTCGAAATGTCAAATGTGTATGATCTAGTCTATATAGCATACGAATTTTGTCTCAAAAGAAGTAGGAGATAGAAGAGATAGACTTTTGAGTGATAGATAAGTTCAAGTCTCCACATACCTTTTTGTTGATGAAGTTCCACGTTTCCTTGTATAGATCTTCGTCGTTGTATGATGAATCACCATGAAGTATTTGAGCTCAACTACACTTTTCTATCATAGTCCGAGACTTAGATATGTAGGCTAGAAATCGATACTTATAGTTTTGATCACTAACATTGACAAACATACTTGAGATAGCAACGCATGCGAGGTTGACCGAGCTATGCTCTAACAATCTCCCCCTTTGTCAATTTTAGCGACAAAACTATTAATACATATGGAATACAAAAAAGATAAACTTTAGTGGATCCTATTCCATAGTCTAATCTCCAACGTTCCTTGAAATCTTCGTCCTTCCAAGTACTCCAATGATCCCAA
Organism: Papaver somniferum; assembly: GCF_003573695.1. Taxonomy (NCBI): domain Eukaryota; kingdom Viridiplantae; phylum Streptophyta; class Magnoliopsida; order Ranunculales; family Papaveraceae; genus Papaver; species Papaver somniferum. The sequence continues at coordinate 87,346,741 of NC_039362.1, forward strand.
AGGTTGTAAGTTTAGCACCATTGTTGTTGAAGATCCGTAGCTATAACAATGAGAGAAATCGAGATTCTCGATCATTATTATACAGTGTCATAGTATTATTATATAACATCAAAGTCCAATTGTATCACGACTTTAACAATAATACTACGGTGATATGTATCACTACCCCTTAGTCAATACTCCATCTCGATCATGGAAACCACTCCCCCTTACACAATGATCCGAAAACCATATGTATTTGTAGTGTGAACTACAATATTTCTCCCCCTTTTTGTCAATAAAATTGGCAAAGGTACAAGAATGGGATCATAATGAAATTTCCACAAGAGACATTTCATGACCAAAAGAAAAATACATACCAACTTAATTTAGATTCAATCTAATAGCCGAAGCTAACAACATTCATCAAGGAGTTTTAAGATACAAGATAATCCCTATAAAATTCCACAGCCGCACTCCCCGCAAGATATTACCATTAAGCACAAGTTCAAAAGAACTCTCCCCCATTTGATGTCATTCCCGAGAGAACAACAAGAGCGACCTTAATTTCGAAATAAAAGAAGGATTTTTTTATTGGACACCAAAAACCATAGGAATGATTTTCTATATCAAAAGCTCAACCAAATTAATCACAAGTAAACCCATGATTAATTCAATTGGAATACGCAACTAAATCAAACTACAAAAGTGATCAATTTAATTGAAAGTTCTCAACATAAGTAAACTCACGGAGCTACGACTAAGTCAATCACATGGAGATGACTAACTTAATCGTTCAAATACTCAACATAAGAAAAACCTTACGGAATATATGACTACATTAACCAAAGAACATGATAGTGTAGTATTTCATATACTCAACACATGAACTTGTGGAATATATGAAAACTCAACTAGATTAATTACAAGAGAACCTATAATTAATCTAATTGGAATACAAATAACCAAACTAATCACCGAAGTAATCAATTTAATTATTTTGGGATCAACATAAGAGAACTTATTGAACCCCGACTAAGTTCATCATAGAAGATGACAACCTTAACCGTACATGTACTCGACATAAGAAAGAAGACTTATGGAGTACTAACTAAATAAAAAACTAGTTGATTAATTTAGTTCCTAATGCTCGACATATAACATCTTATGGAACAACCAACAAAGCCAAGGTAAATCGACTTGGTTGTAAGGTGCTCAACATAAGGCACACAATGGAGCCTTCACGGTAAAACATAATAAAATGGATCAATAAAGATCAATATTGTGGATAACATACAAGGATCTATTCTATTTTCCATCATAACAACATAATAGACTTTATCCTTGTTGAAAAAAAGATTTTATCCTATTTTCCGTCAAATACATGATTGCATAGGATTAACTTTTGTATATGTCTAAAGTCCATTCGTCCTTTCATCAATAAGAATACTGATTCATGAACGACTTTACTTTTGACAAAATATGGGACCTTCAAGTTCACGGACGCAAAAAATACATATCCCATAAAAATATTGCAATATCACAAACCATTAAAATACTGCAATAAACATCATGCTCCAAATATTTTTAGAATTTAAAACCAATAAACCTAAAAAAATAACATAAGAAGATGAAAACAAAAATAGCTGTGAGTAGTCACAATCATCGCTATTCAAAGAACTAGTTATTCTTCCAACTAAACCAAAAAGAAGACATCCTAGGCGACAATGCCTTTGAGAAATTCAACATCATTCCCAAACTCCTTGTTGTCAACAACCATTGGAACATATGGTTCACGAAGATAGGAGTTTATGTCAACGAACTGTCTTGGCTGATTATGTCGTACCAAGGCTCTCTGAATTTCTAAGGAATTTGACACAAAAGCCTTTATTTCACGAATCTCCTTTCTTACTTCCTTCAACTCATCATGAACATCGGAAAACTTCTGAGAGTTAGAAGGCACAACCCTGGGATTTCTTGTATTCCTCCTTTTTCTTTTCAGGGACTTAGAAACAGGAGATTTTTCTTTTTCCTTGATTGAAGATTTAACAATCATGTTGACATCCTTTCCATCTGACATGGTGCTTTGAGAACAGTTATAAACAACTGGATTTGTGTGATTGAATCACTTAACTCAACAAGCAATCTTATATAGGATGTCAAAAAAAAAAGGAATGTAGGGTTCGAAACCTATTGACAGGTTCGTATACGCCCAACTCTAAAACCCTATAAAGAGTAGAATTGTCGATAATAACCCTTTATTTTATTTGATAGACAGAAAATAACAAATCTAAGAAAAGAAGGAAAAACTTTACTGAAGCCTGAATCAGCACTCAATCTTGTCTCTTTTCGATCAGGCACATGAGACAAGATTTTCCCAACAACACAATCAAGTTGTGTTGCGATGAACAACGATTTGTCCATCTTTTTCCTCAAGGGAGGAATCTTCAGACTTCTGTCTATCAAAACGATTCGACCATACTTTCTTTTCAAATGGTCTTACTCTATCCCTGGAAACCAACTTCTTAGACGAAGATAAGATCCTACATACCTCGGCGGTCTTCTGAGCAAGTTTCAGCTTCCTTGCTAATCGATCTGCTCTTCGTTGAAGTTTGCTGGCGTGCCTTATTTGGTGCTTGTACTTGTAACACCTTGATAGTTCGTGTCCCTTCATCGAACAAAACGAGCACGTCAAACTTGGATAGTATTCAGGCATCTGAGATGTGCAAGCAGCTAGACATAGTAGATCCTGAAACATTACTGACAGGGTTTCCAGTTAGAGAATCTTCCAGCTTGATTGGGTTTCCTTCTTCTCCGAACCCATTGAGGTTGATATATGTATTGCTACAAGTATCAAAATCGATGTTTTCCAAGGAGCCCTACACTTGATTTCCTATCTTCATCGGAATCATAGGTTTCAGACATTTCATCAAGTGTTACAGCTAGACCTTTGTTCCCAGTGTATTTTCTACGATTTGGGCATTCGTTAGCAAAATGGCCAAAACCCTTACACTTAAAGCACTGAGGCATGTCCTCGTCATCAGCCTCGTCAGCATCCCTGTTTTTAGGAGGTACGCGACCGTGAGGTTTGTCTGATGACCTAGGTTTGTCTCTTGAAAACCGTTTACTTCTCTTCAACAGAAGATCCCTAAACTGTCTTGTGATCAAGGAGACCGACTTGTCAAGGTCTTCATCTGAAAAATCATTCTCAGACTGATCATCCTCAGAGACATGAACACTTTTACCTTTGGCAAGTAATTTAGTGCTCTTCTGTGCTTTAAAGGCAACATCCTTACCGACTTTGGATGTATGCTCATGGTCAAAGATCTTTAGCTTCCCAACCAAGGTGTTTCTGGAAAGATTATTGAGGTTATTCCCCTCAACGATGGCATGCTTCTTAGACTCGTATCTAGATGGCAGCGATCTGAGAATTTTTCACAATGTCCTTTTCAGGAATAGTCTTACCCAATGCAAAAGATGCATTAACAATTTCAGACACTTTGTGATTAAACTCATCAAATGTTTCTTCATCTGCCATACGAAGGTTCTCCCAATCGGAATTAAGGTTTTGAAGCCTAGCTTCCTTTTCACTGGAGTTTCCTTCAAATACGGTTTCTAAGATATCCCAAGCATCTTTAGACCTAGTGCAATTAGACACATGGTGTTGAAGACTTGGGGCAATGGCATGTATGATAGCATTTAACCCTTCAGAATTCTGCTTTGCAGCAAGAATCTCGGCAGCATTATATTCACCAATATTCTTGGGAACAGTTCCGTCTCCAGCTGCAACAACGGGCGCATCATAACCATTCACCACATATACCCATGATTGAAAATCACGCGATTGAAGAAAAGCTCGCATAGCAATTTTCCACCATAAGTAATTGGAGCCATCGACTGGTGGTACGTTAATAGAGATAACACCTTGTCCATAGAGTCAGATCGCTACAAACAGACTTGTTAGGTCTTAAACGTGTTTGCCTGCTCTGATACCAATTGAAAAAGCGGGGGTCTAACAACACCACCCAATATTTCGATTAGCAATCTGTATGGACTAACTCCGAAATACTTTGCTAGAGAATCAACTAGACAGTCAGACTCAATCTAGATAAAAGTATCTCAAGGAGTTAATATCTCTCTCTTGATTTGATTTTTACTCAAGCTAAAAACAATAGCGAGTCTTTATCAAATACAAGGAAACTTGGACGGTACCAAAGACCAATGTCCAAGGATCAATCAACAACCAAAGGTTGGATTTCCAATTGATGATCACGAACGCACAACCTGTATTATTTCAATTATATAAAATATAATGCGGAAAAGAAATAACACAGACACCAGAAATTTTGTTAACGAGGAAACCGCAAATGCAGAAAAACCCCGGGACCTAGTCCAGATTGAATACACACTGTATTAAGCCGCTACAGACACTAGCCTACTGCAAACTAACTTCGGACTGGACTATAGTTGAACCCCAATCAGTCTCCCACCGACAAGGTACAGTTGTACTCCTACGCCTCTGATCCCAGCAGGATATGCGCACTTGATTCCCTTAGCTGATCTCACCCACAACCAAGAGTTGTTGTAACCCAAAATCACAGACTTGATAATAAACAGATCTGTCTCACACAGAAAAGTCTAAAGGATAAATCTGTCTCCCACAGATAAACCCTAGGTTTTGTTCCGTCTTTGATATAAAATCAAGGTAACAGGAACCAATTGATAATCCGGTCTTATATTCCCGAAGAACACCTAGATTAATCAATCACCTCTCTACAATCCTTCCTGACTACACAAGCGGATTGTCGAGGAATCACAAACAGTGAGACGAAGATGTTTGTGACTTCTTTATCTTGCCTATCGGAGAACTCTCACGATCTCAAGCCAATCAATCGATTGTACTCGTACGATAGAAGATGCAAGATCAGATCACACAACTACGATAAAGTAGTATCGGTCTGGCTTCACAATCCCAATGAAGTCTTTAAGTCGTTAACCTGATTTTAGAGAAGAAAATCAAAGGTTAATGGAGATCGACTCTAGCAGGCGCACTAGTAGCACACAGACGTGTGGGGATTAGTTTTGCACAATGCTAGATGTCTCCTTTATATAGCCTTCAAATCAGGGTTTTTCCTTAGTTACAAAGCAATCCATATTCACCGTTAGATGAAAACCTGATTTAGATTAAAGCTAATATTTCTCAACTGTTAGATCGAAAACTTAGCTTGTCACACACACTTGGGTAGACGTTTATTGGGTTCGTGAAAACCATGCCCAAACGTATACGTATATGTTGGTTCAACATAGTAACCCAAAAGATTAACCATATGAGCATTTCATATTAATCTTGTTCTTCTTCACCATAACTAGTTCAATTGACTCAAATGAATTAGTTACAGAGTTGTTCAATTGCTATGAGATCTTATGTAACTACACAAGACACAATTGAAGCAAAGATGATTCGATTCGATTGAATCGGCTCATGAACATTATAGCCACGGTTTGCATAAAGCATTCCTTAGTAATTTAATGTTTCATGTTCAGAGCACATATTTAGATCATAACCTCTTAAGTTCACAAACAAGTTCGCAGACTTAAATTAATCGGTTGAGTTTTCCAAGCTCAACAGAAATTCTCAGAAAGAGAACTTCCGCCAGTTCGTGGACTGGGTTCGCGGACTGAGTTCGCGGACTTAGCACACAAACGAGTATTTGAAAAATCCCAGCAGAAATTCTCGGTCAAGAACTTCCGATAGTTCGCGGACTTGGCAAGCCAATTCCACAATCCTACCGATTTCTCTTGATCAAGAAAGTTCGAAAACTTCGGTTCAAGGAATACATGGTTATGTAATCTAAACTCTCATTTCAATCATTGAGACATTCTCAGAGGACGCTATGTAGCCGTTATTCACAGACTGATTCACGTCAGAGCAATTCTCAAAGTGATTGAAACTTTTCATGACTTTCGTCACTAGGTGAAGATAAACTTGATCAAAGCGAAACGCTTTACCAACACACGATTTCGAGATAAAACATAAGCAATGAATGCTCAGCTCGAAATGTCAAATGTGTATGATCTAGTCTATATAGCATACGACTTTTGTCTCATAAGAAGTAGGAGATAGAAGAGATAGACTTTTGAGTGATAAATAAGTTCAAGTCTCCACATACCTTTTTGTTGATGAAGTTCCACGGTTCCTTGTATAGATCTTCGTCGTTGTATGATGAATCGCCATGAAGTCCTTGAGCCCAACTACACTTTTCTATCCTAGTCCGAGACTTAGATATGTAGGATAGAAATCAAGACTTATAGTTTTGATCACTAACATTGACAAACATGCTTGAGATAGCAACACATACGAGGTTGACCGAGCTATGCTCTAACAAATATGACTTATATAATGAAGACCTCTGTTATGAATCAAAGCATTATGATAGTCTAGATCAGTTTGAATAGGAATATTACCACCTTCATTTTCATCACTATGAAGAATGAAATTTAAATCTCCTATCAAAACCCAACTATTATTATGATTATCTCTAATGTCATCTAGATATTACCAGTGCAGGTTCCTACCAATGTCATTGATAACCCCATACATGAATGAAACAAGAGATGTGGTATTCCTGGAATCAATTTTTAATGGGAAATTTATAATATTAAACTTGGTATCCACAAGTCTTCCAGAAATACCAACAGGTCTTATGGAAAATGAAAACGCGGGGGTACTAAAATGCACCACCAACTTTTTCTTAGGAAATATGTATGGACAAACTCAATACAACTCCGAGAGTTAAACTCAATCAAGGAATAATATATGGAGTTATATCTCTCCCTCTCTCTTGTGATTAAAACGTTTACATAAACACATCTGTGAAGCTAATCATAAAGAGATTACTTATACGGTACCAAAGACCAATGTCCAAGAATCAATCAAGTCGTATCCAACAAACTAGGTCGGATGTATCTACCATGATTGATTAACGCACAACCTGTAAAATTTTAATTATAAAGATAAACGATATAATGCGAAAAAATAAATAATACAGACACCAGAAGTTTTTGAAAAAGCGGGGGTCTAATAACCTCACTCAATATTTCGATTAGCAATCTGTATGGACTAACTCCAATATACTTTCTGGAGAATCAACTAGATAGTCAGACTCAATCTAGATAAAAGTATATCAAAGAGTTAATATCTCAATCTCTCGATTTGATCTTTACTCAAGCAAATGTAAATCTGCGAGTCTTTATCAAATACTAGAGAGATAAACTTGGATGGTACCAAAGACCAATATCCAAGTGTCAATCAATTTAAATCAACAACCAAAGGTTGGATATTCTAATTGATTGATCTTAACGCACAACCTGTGATATTTCAATTATATAACAAAATATAATGCGGAATAGAAATAATACAGACACCAGAAATTTTGTTAACAAGGAAACCGCAAATGCAGAAAAACCCCGGGACCTAGTTCATATTGAACACCATACAGTATTAAGCCGCTACAGACACTAGCCTACTACAAACTAACTTCGGTCTGGACTGTAGTTGAACCCTAATCAATATCACACTTAGAGCTGGCAAACGGGAGGACCGAGACTGGATTGTTATGGGTTACACGGGTACGGTTTACCACGGGCCAAAACCCGCGGGTTGATATTCTTCACGGGTGGTCATTTCTTCTACCCGTGTCCGTAACAGGTAAAGCTTGCGGGTTCACGGGTTAGCCCGGCTTGTTTAATTAATCAACTTAATTTATGACAAATTACAATTATCAAACACAAATTTCAAAAATTAGACCTCAATACAATACCCATCAAAAATTCATTAAATCATTTTCAGGCCTTTCAACTCCTTCCCTGTAAGGCTGTAACACCTAACATACATCTAATCTCTTCATTTTCATCTCAATCCATCACGAGATTCACGACTTCAATCGCAACAAGAACTCTTTCCAGTTGTGTTCTCTGCTCAAACTCAGACTCACGCCCATGATAATCACCAACACCAACACCTTCAATTCTATAACCTGCAACACCTCATGCCTGCACAACCCATTAGTAGCACCCCCAAGCTTCACATAAACTCACACCACATCCGCAACATTCTCCTCTTTTCAGTTCTTCAAATTCAAACACCATAACAGATCAATAGCTGCAACACAATTCAAATATGACAAAAATCAAGAGCAATTTTACTTAGATCTAATTCTTTTACAAATTCATACAAACATAAATGAATTTCAAAATTTAAAATCCAAAATAGTTAATTAAGCAAAAGTAGTAATCAAAAATCTCAAAAACATTCAAAACAAACCCACATCAATCATTCTCACAAAAAACAAAAATCAAAATTTCAATCAAGAATTCTCGTTTTCAGCACATATTAACAAAACCCAGACACCAAAACATCATGCCAAATCAATATACAAAGCGTATGATTTTAGTAAACCCTAACGAACTAAAATTTAGCAGCTTCAGGTGAGTATCAATTGGAACAAACCCATCGATCAACCCCATCTCAAATTCATCTTCTTTTGATTATAACCAAGAATTGAATAACACCACCACTAAATCGAACCAAATAAACCCATCTTAACTTCGATTACAGTCACTAGATCTATATCCTATGAATCAATCGCAGCTCTTCTTCAGCAACAGACGAGAAAGAACAAAAGAAATCTTCTCTTCTCATCAATTAATTCGATCAAAAACACCCACTTCTCTCTCGGATTCAGAAACATCTTTATCTGCTCGATAAACATATCTTCTTCAAATCAGCAAAACAAAACCCTGACCATAGAAACCTTCATAAAGAAAGATACAAAACAAAAACATCTTAAAAAGTAAGAGAAAATTGGGTATACCAGCTCTTGAAGGAAACTTAGCAGCAGCAGCAGAATCAACAGCCAGAGAAATGATGGAGGTGGTGAGGAGGCGCAGCCGCAGGAGAAGACAGTGGGGAGAAAAAAGAAAAGAAAGACGAAGAAGAAATGAAAAGATATCCATCTGCTAGGGTTTTTGGTGTTTTTATATTTTAAATGTAGGGATATGATTAACCCTAGATAATCCAACGGTGAAAGTTAATATATTGTACACGGGTTAACAGGTTTACCCGCGGGTTTACAGTCCGGGCACGGGTTAACCCGTTTTCTCACAATCCAACATTTCTCTAACCCTAACCCGGCTTGTTTATAACCCAGCCAAGCCGGGTTAGGGTTTTCACGGGCCGGGTACGGGTTTATCCGCGGGTTTCGGCTTGTTTGCCAGCTCTAATCACACTGATTCAAGGTACAATTGCGCTCCTTACGTCTCTGATCCCAGCCGGATACTACGCACTTGATTCCCTTTGTTGATCTCACCCATAACCAAGAGTTGCTATGACCCAAAGTCGAAGACTTTAATAAAAAAATCTGTATCACACAGAAAAGTCTATGACGATAGATAAATCTGTCTTCCACAGATAAACCTAAGAGTTTTGTTCCGTCTTTTGATAAATCAAGGTGAACATGAACTAATTGATAATCCGGACTTATATTCCCGAAGAAAAGCCTAGTATTATCAATCACCTCACAACAATCTTAATCGTATGGTAGCGAAACGAGATGTTGCGGAATCACAAACGATGAGACGAAGATGTTTGTGATTTCTTTTTATCTTGCCCTATCGGAGATATAATCTCAAGTCAATTATTCAATTGAACTCGTACGATAGAAAATGGCAAGATCAGATCGCTCAACTACAAGAGAAGTAGTTTCGTCTGACTTCACAATCCCAATGAAGTCTTTCAGTCGTTAACCTACAGGGTCTCGGAAAGAAACCTAAGGTTAAAGGAGAATCGACTCTAGCAAACTAACTAGTATCACACTTGAGGTGTGCGGATTAGTTTTTCCAGTTGCTAGATTCTCCTTTATATAGTTTTCAAATCAGGGTTTGCAATCTAAGTTACCTTGGTAACAAAGCATTCAATATTCACCGTTAGATGAAAAACCTGATTTCTCCAAGCTAATATCTTTCAACCGTTAGATCGAAACTTAGCTTGTCATACACAAATGAAATGTGTTTCATTTAGGTTTAAGTAACCGTACCTAAACGTGTGCACTTGGTTGGTTCACAAATAGTTAACCGAGGTTAGCCATATGAGTACTTTCATATCAACCATATTCATCTTTCTCATAACTAGTTCAAATGACTCATAAGAACTAGTTGATAGAGTTGTTCAATTGCTTAGGTCTTTATTCATAGTCACAATTGAAACAAAATCTGTTTGATTCAATTGAATCAATTCATGAACAATCTAACCATGGTTTTCAAAGATTGCATTCCTTATTGATTTATTGTTTTAAGTTCATGAACTTCCGATTTGAGAAATAACCAGCTTGAGTACGCGTACGGGTACGTGTACCTTAGCTACCAGATTTGAGTTTGGAAACTCAGCAGAAATTTTTGGTTCGAAAACTACAAACTCCAGCAAAGGTTTTCGGTTAGAAAACTTCCGCCAGTACGCGTACGGGTACGCGTACCCAACCCGTCTCCTTTACCAATGTCGCATGCACAAGTGCACACAATTGGTTTCCGGCACATGTATTTATACACTAATGTGCGAACACACTATATATGCTTATATCCATAGTTGGTTACATAATCTCAACTCTACATTTCAATCATTGAAACATTCTTCTATAATGTTATAACAATCATTATTCACGACTATCGTCATCAAAGCTATTTTCAAGATTGAAACGTCATCATGACTTTCGTCAAGGATAAAGATGAAAAGTGGTTAAAGCAAAAGCTTAGCAACACGTATTTCGAGAAAAAGATAGGCGAGTAAACTCGGCTCGAAATAGCAAATGTGTATGTATGAAAACTATCATACTTATATGACTTTGTCTCAAGAGTAGGAGATAAAGAGATAGACTTCTGAGTGATAGATAAATTCAAGTCTCCACATACCTTTTAGTCGGATGAATTTCCACTGGTTCCTCGAGTAGTTCTTCGTCTTTGTAAGATAATCGCCATGGAGTCTGGAGCTCAACTACACTAATGCGTCCTAAACCGAGACTTAGCTATAAGTAGTCTAGAAATCAAGACATATAGTTTTGACAACTAAACTTGACAAACATGCTTGAGATAGCAACGCATGCGAGTTCGACTGAGCAGTGCTCTAAATGCAAAAAAACCTCAGGACCTAGTTCAGATTGAACACCAAACTGTATTAAGACGCTACAGACATTAGCCTACTACCAATTAACTTCGGACAAGAATGTAATTGATCCCTAAAAGGTATCCCACTGATTAAGGTACAATCGCGCTCCTTATGCCTCTTGAATCCCAGCAGGACTCCGCGCAATTGATTCCCTTAGCTGACGTCACACCAACTAAGAGTTGCTTCAACTCAATTGAAGATTTTAAGCCAAATTTTCTTCCCACAAAATAAGCCTATATATGATTTATTTTTACAATCAAATAGTTTGATCAAAGGTGATGTAAATCGATAGTGATAGACAAAGACTTGCTAACCTCAAAATCCGGACTTATGCAACCCGAAGTGCATCCTAGATTGTTATTCACCTCACAAGTATAAAACTTGTGGAATCAACAAAGTTTGAGACGAAGATAACTTTGATGATTTCTATCTATCTTGATCGAGTGAACACTCAACAATCGATCAAGATCAGGATACTCGAGTTATCAAGGAAAGATAACTGGCTTCACGAATTCCTATGAAGTCTTTGTAGTCACTAAACCCTAAAAGGGTTAAGAAGAGGACGACTCTAGTTACAACTAGGACACACCAAAGTAGTGTCGGTATTCAAAGAAGTCATTTATCCTTTTCTTTCTTGAATAGCATTAGAGAATTCAATAGACTTAGTCTCAAGAGAATCAATAAAAGGAGGACAAGAAATACCTGAAGTTGTTGCCTTCCTTGCCTTCTTAACGCTACGCTTGAGTCTATTTATACTGGTATTGAGTTCCGAAACACGATTATTGATATGTGAAAAGACGAGGGTACCCAAATATACCTCAATCTAAAACTTTTACACCTATAAGTCATTTCTCCGAAAGTGATTGTCTATAGACCGAGTCAAGACAATACAACTAATCGGTTCACACTTCGTGTGATCGTCTATGATACGAGATCGAGACAATACGACGAAAAGATAACTTTTGTGATTGACTATGGATACAAGATCGAGACAATACAATAACTAAGTATGTTTACTTGATAATAGGTTCGGACTTAACCAAACACAATAGGATTGCTATCAAGTAAATAGGAATTAACGTTTGTGTAATTTACATTAAATTATAGTAACAACAATTATGATTGCAGAAAATAAAAGTAAATGAAACAGCAAGATTTTGTTAACGAGGAAACCGCAAATGCAGAACTCATTTAAAGAGCATAGCTCGGTTGAACCCACCAAGCGTTGGTATGTCAAGTTTGGTTGTCATATTTTAGTGAACCAAAACTCATTTAAAGAGTCGCTTGATTATGTACTAGAGTCAACATCGTATAGGTTATCTTAAAAGTATTAGGATATGACACATTACAAGTATTACGTGAAGACTTGAAGAAGTGAAGAAGTAAGGAGCTACAACGACAACATCATCCTTCCACTTGAGGTTAGTAATATTTGACTTGAACTGTTTCATTCCCTAACATATCTTTCAAGTCGTGCATATTGAAAACATAACTGCGAATCATGAATGATTATACTCTAGTTAGACGTAGTATTAAGGAATACAATACGAAGTGTAACGCTTATCTTTTGAACTTCGTATATAAGACATCAACATAATCGTTCGAATGCTATTGTGATTATGTATGGGTATGAGGCGAAGATTTCATCATAGGAAACAATGTTTTATATTTGTTTAAAGGAAGTAAATTCATGAACTTGTTTTGTGAATCGAAAGGGAAATCGCTAGGATTATTGGTATTGTTATTCATTGCATATCTTTTAAACTACCAATATGTGTGATTAGTATAACCGCTCATGACTTGCTTATGTTCTTGGTAAAACTATTCACAAGGCCTGACTTTTGTATTGGTATAACTTTTATTCGTGAAAGCGATCTTAAGCAATCACCTGATATGGTATGATCGATTTAGTGTTATTGGTATGACCAACTCTAGGCAAAGGGGAACCAATCCTAGTAAGAGGTGCAACCGATCACAAGAGGGTAATCGATCCTTGTAAGAGGTGCAATACGTTTCTAGATATTGGGAACCGATCCTATGAACATGTGCAACACGTTTTTAGATATTGTGAACCGATCATATGGACATGTGCAACAAATACAAGTTATATACCATATATATATGGGAACCAAACTCTCTGAGATAATTAATTCCTCTTTCTTTCTTGGAAAGACTATTTCTGAAAAGGATATAGTGTGCAAAATTCTCATATCGTTGCCATCTAAATACGATTCCAAGAAACATGAAATCATAGAAGCAAATGATCTTTCAACTCTCTCACGAAGCACACTTGTTGGAAAGTTAAAGATCTTTGATCATGAATCACAGTCTATTCAAACAAAAGGAATCGCTTTTAAAGCTGCAAAAGTTCTGAAAGCTCCAATAGAGATGAATAGACAGATGGATGATTCAGATGAACATATTGTAGAAAATTCTAATGATGAAATTGAACAATCATTATCATTGATTATTAGACAGTTTCGAGATCTCTTAAAGAAACTAAATAAGGGATTCATAAAGGATACTCATCGATCTTCTCGTCCACATGATCGAATTCCTGTCAAAAAGGATCATGAAGAAGATGATGAATATCAGCCGCAATGCTTTAAGTGTAAAGGGTTTGGTCATATTGCTAAAGACTGTCCCAATCTCAAGAAATACACTGGAAGCAAGGCCCTGTATGTAACTCTAGATGAGAGCTCTGATTCATATGATTCTGAAGAAGAGGAAACAACTAATATTGCATTAGTTATCAATCTTAATTCTTCCTCCTCCATTAGTTATTTACCCATGTTAAAAATGGACATGTCTTCCGATGTTATTAAATCATCCAAAAACTGTCTCAAAAACAGAATTGCTAAAAGTTGCATAGGCAACCCAAGTCAATCTTAAGATACTTCGCTAGTTCGAGGTAACAAGAGGAGAATTTCTCATACGATACTAGATCAAGGACACTCTGGTTGTTCAAAATTCCATAATGAGAGAAAATATCATATTAATACCACCTGATCGGTATTAGAATTCTTTCCTCACCATGTGTGCCAAATTTTGAGTGAGGAAGAAGAAAAATCAAGGCACTTATGTGTAGATTATGGGAATAAAATCTAATATTTGAAAATATTTGAGATATTCGTATTTATAGGAATATTATATTTCCGAAAGTATGAAAATTATAAAAAGATCCTTCTCCTTCTTTGGTCATTCCTTGTACGAACCATGAGTCTGGATCCAACATCTTCTCTTGGTAAGATGCTAGATCAGAAAGATCAACTTAAGAATAAGTCTGCATCTTCTCTTGATATTAAGAGTAAAATCAAAAGGAGAGATTGGCTTAGCAAGAAGGAAAGAGAGAATATGCTAAATAAAGACCAGTGTATTGAAGCATTGACACATTTTTGTGTTCAATCAAAGACAGAATTACATGCTCTTGCAGAATCCTTCACGAAAATTTCTCACCTGCAAGAAATTCTGGTCAAGCAACAAGGTTATCTACTTGAAGAAATTCACAAGCTGAAGACTTAAAGTAATAATCCACCTTTATTTAGCACTTATATGAAGGACTAAGTTGCAAAGAAAATATACATCAGTTTTTGATTTCTTTCAATAATTGTATAAGGTCTATTATGAATAAAACTATCTTATTATGAATACAATTAATTGATTTATAATTTTTCTTGTGATAATTTTTCGTTTACATAGCCTGTGCTTGAATGCTTTATCTTATTTCTATGTATGTTTATGGGATGTTTGATTTCGGTTTTCTGATATTAATATTCGATCTCATATGTTGTGAACCCTTATGGTTTAGGTGACTTTTTGGTTTAGCAGGATTAAGTTCTAGCCCATGTTGGTAGGCTTTATCAAAGGATTATGAGGGGTTCTGATTGAAACAATATGTGAAAAAGTCAAAATATGTTGAATCGTTTGGTTTAGCATAAAACCATATGTGTTTCGGGGTTTTCAACTTTTGTTTGCAATAGTTAAAATCGGTTTTCAACCTTTCTCTCGTAAAGGTTAGTTGTTGTTATTCTTTTTTTTTGTATAAGGATGACAACATAATGATATTTCGGTATCAATTCTCTATGGAAAGAAGATGCAAACATATTGGAGAAGAGGATGTGAAATTTGAGGTAACGACTTTGTTAGTTAATCGTTTTCCTGTTTAAGAAAAATCTGATTTTATTGAATATATTTATTACTTTTTCTTAACAAAATTTCGGTACTATTGATGTTTTATTCCATTATTGCGTATGGATGTGTGTGTGATTCAATTGTTTCCGGTTAAGAAAAACTATTGTTATCTTGCTTTATTGTTTGGTATCAATCGTTTAGGCTTACAAAATTTCGGTGCAATTGCGGTGCTTTAATGTCTATGTTTTTTCAATTGCTTCCGCTTGAGGTAAATAGTTATGCAAGTTGATTTATTCGGTTTGTATGAATTTTTTATGGCTTAACAAAAGAAAAGGTGTTCGGGATGAATTGTTTAGTCCAATTCGATTCCGGATAAGAGAAACTAAGTTAATTATGATATTCGTTAGACTTATCAAAGTGGAGGTTTCGGTTATTCAAGTCTAATTGGATGCCTTAACAATAAATGCTAGTTAACTAACCTAGTACTTGTCTTGTTTAAAAGTGAAAGGTATAAGTTATATGGATAATTAGAACCTGATAAGAAAAATAGAGTTATCTTTATTTTGGTCTTATCGAACAAGCGATTGTATTTGTACAATCGGTTTAGCAAAGGAACTAAGGTGCTTAGTCGATTTTTGGTTTGCTAAACTATTAGGGAAAATTACTTCGGGCAATTGTTTCCTTGGTAACATATCAAAACAAAATTACTTTGTAGTTTCGGTTTTGATATTGGTTATCAAAAATGGTGTGTGGAACCCTCGTGCTTAACTCTATAAGTGACAAGTCTTGTGAGATTTGTAAGATCCTTTCGGTCTGTCCTTTATTTGCTCGTACCTTTGTCATTTTGTGACAAAAAGGGGGATAAATATATGGAGTAGACAAGTGATACTGGTATTGATTTATATTGATTGATATCACTAAGGGAAATGACAATGGTGCTTAAACATTATATCTAACGAAAGAGTAAAGCATAGACTAAGGGGGAGTAGCATATCATATGATAATGGGAATAACAAAGACGTGCGGATTGAAAAAATCTACCTATCTTACCTTTAGGGGGAGTATTAGATTTATTATTATCAACAACGACATTTATGGATTGAATGTATACAGGTTATTGTGTTGTTGAATTTGGGAATCAAGCGTATGTGTAATGAATTCTTGTAATTTGTTTATCCATATGATGTAAGAGTTTAGTCACTAAAATTGACAAAGGGGATATTGTTAGAGCATAGCCCGGTTGAAGCCACCAAGCGTTGGTATGTCAAGTTTGGTTGTCATATTTTAGTGAACCAAAACTCATTTAAATAGTCGCTTGATTATGTACTAGAGTCAACTTCGTATAGGTTAGCTTGAAAGTATTAGGATATGAGACATTACAAGTATTACGTGAGGACTTGAAGAAGTGAAGAAGTAAGGATCTACAACAACAACGACAACATCATCCTTCCACTTGAGGTTAGTAATATTTAACTTGAACTTTTTTATTCCCTAACGTATCTTTCAAGTCGTGCATATTGAAAACATAACTGCGAAGCATGAATGATTATACTCTAGTTAGACGTAGTCATAAGGAATACAATACGAAGTATAACGCTTATCTTTTGAGCTTCGTATATAAGACATCAACATAATCGTTTGAATGCTATTGTGATTATGTATGGGTATGAGGTGAAGATTTCATCCTAGGAAACAATGTTTTACATTCGTTTACAGGAAGTAAATTCATGAACTTGTTTTGTGAATCGAAAGGGAAATCGCTAGGCTTATTGGTATTGTTATTCATTGCATATCTTTTGAACTACCAATATGTGTGATTAGTATAACCGCTCATGACTTGTTTATGTTCTTGGTAAAACTATTCACAAGGCTTGACTTTTGTATTGGAATGACTTTTATTAGTGAAACCGATCTTAAGTAATCACCTGAGATGGTATGATCGATTTAGTGTTATTGGTTTGACCAACTCTAGGCAAAGGGGAACCGATCCTAGTAAGAGGTGCAACCGATCACAAGAGGGGAATCGATCCTTGTAAGAGGTGCAACACGTTTCTAGATATTTGGAACCGATCCTATGAACATGTGCAACACGTTTTTAGATATTGGGAACCGATCCTATGGACATGTGCAACAAATACAAGTTAGATACCATATATATGTGGGAACCGATCCTAGTACCTAGTCAACCGAATTTTGGAAAGCTAGTGTGACTAATTCCAGTATCCACATGGAGTAGAACCGAAACTTGTTTTGGTAGAACCGTGAAACCCATGTTTGGTGATTGAGTGTTCTTGATCAATCACATAGTTCTTGGAAGTCAGATGAACCAATTCTAATTGGAAGTGTGGAAAATCTATTCCAAGATAGTAAATATGAAAATTCCGGATCTTTTATTGTTCAAAGATATTCCTTAATAGCTAAAGGAAAATCCCGGATAGAAAATAAATTGAGAATCTTTTAATTAAGGTTTTTAATTTTATTTTTAAAAAATGAAAATTAGTAATGTGCATTTACTAGTTGGAGATTTTCTAAGAGATTTCGGTCAATATTTGGACAAAGCATTTCCAAGAATTATGGAAACCGAATTTGGAAATATATTGCATATCTTGAGAATATTTTCGGTTTTGGAAATTCCTTGGTGTCCAAACTTTCTTGGTCTACAAATATCAAAGTTTGCATTTCGAGGAAACTAATCCTCAGAGCCAGCAAAACTACCTAGTTGTGTTGTTACTGTAGGAGCCGCCTATTTAGAGAGGAAAGTAACCTAATTAGGCGAAATCTCTTACGCCCGCTCAGTTTAAAGACTTATTTGGGATTGAGAAGCTCTATTAGTACCATTGGTGGGAAACTAGAATTGTGGTTTATTATTAGTTTTCGATTGATTTGATTAACTAATGGTTGTTGAAATTTGATTGCACCTAGTTTGTTTATGCTTGAGAATCTTCTCTTCTGATATAAGATTCACTCAAACTAGATCAAAGTTTCGACGAGGATCTTTAGACTGTTTGTAGATCTAAAGACGTCTTGTGATAATCCATTATTAACAGATTCCGTTCTGTGTGTGATTGATCACAAGAGATTCAAGTTGATTGTGTGCAGGTGTTTGTTGAAGATCTAAGCAGATTTGAAGACGAAGAAGATTTCTGATTTGGGTTCATAATCTTTGGTGTGCACAATACTTGTTTCGCTTAAAGAGGATCCAACTATAATCGGTTTATCCTTGTGGTAGATTGGATTGATTAGTTGAGTAGATCGGCATCAATACAATTCTTTGTGATTCAAAGTATTGATTACAAAATCTTGACAATTACTTTGGTAGTTGTTATTAGATAGATCTAAGGACCTGACAAATGAGTTTATTGGGATAAACGGAGGAGCCTTGTGTCGAACTCATATCACTTGGTTGAAAAGAGTTGTTACCGCACAGATGTTTTGTTCCTTTACTGTTTGGAATACAAACCAAAGGAATTGTTCCAAGTACGTGACCTATTACAAGTTGGAGGCGTGGGAATACAAACGGAACTAGGTGAACTATAGGTTTAGTTGCTTGGTCTCAACTATACGAAGTTTGTTTGATTTTGTATAGCGGCTTAATCCTGAGAGTATTCAATTCTGGACAAGGTCCCACGGTTTTTCTGCATTTGCGGTTTCCTCGTTAACAAAATCTTGCTATGTCTTTTACTTTTCTATTTCCGCAATTATAATTGTTTTTATTATAATTAGAAGTAAAATACACAAACTTTAATTCCTATTTACTTGATAGTAATCATATTGTGTTTGGTTAAGTCCGAACCATTTATCAAGGAAACATACTTCGTTGTTACATTGTATCGATCTTGTATCCCTAGTCAATCACACAAGTTATCTTGTTGTCGTATTGTCTCGATCTTGTATCCATAGACGATCACACGATGTGTGAACCGATTAGTTGTATTGTCTCGACTCAGTCCATAGACAATCACTTTCGGAGAAAGGACTTATAAGTGGAAAAGTTTTAGATTGAGGTATATTTGGGTACCCTCGTCTTTTCAAGAATGTTATGAATTTTTTCATTTCACAGTCTAAAACGACATCTTAACCGTTCTCACATGAGTCGTCTTTGGAGGTTGACTACTCTTGTTCTTTGAACCTTCCGCTGCTGAAGGTAATTTTTCACTTTTTTCATTAGTAAAATTTTTCTTTTGGAAATTGTTATTAGTACAAACAAAATCAATTTTACTACTACTTGGAGCGTCTATTCCTTCATAGCCCAAACCCAGTGTATCACGATATTTCTTACAAGCTCCCAACATAGTGGATAATTTTGTTGAGCTAAGGTTAAACTTTTTCAAGTTTTCTTCCAGCAACTTGACCTTATTCTGAGCACTAGTTAGGTCAGCCTCCAATTATTTTTCTCGTGAAAGAAAAATGTTTTCTTTGTCATTAAAACAACTTTGTTGAGAGCTACATCTTGCTTTAGATTCTACAAGTTCTTATTTCAATACAAAGAGATTTCGACGAATATTTTCACATTAAAAGTTCTTTGAACGCACATCTTCTTCATGATCTTTAAGAAGAGATTGTAAGAGATTATATCCACAATCGTAACCCTTAAATAGTTTTCTCATTTTTTTTTCTAGACAGAGAGGAGTCAGAAACTCAGTCAAGCAAGATGTTGACTTCTTTTTCTTTATGAGATGGTCAAAAAGCTTGATGTATTGTGATACTTCCTCATCAACATCGTTTCCATTGTATGCATCATTTTCATCCGAAAGATCATCCAACTGTTCATCTAGGCGTGCTTCCCAGTTATACACAGTTTCAGACAATAGAGAAGATGTAAGAGATTTCTCAGAAGAAATAAAGCTTTGAACCAAGTCAGAACGTTTCTGAGCTAGTGATGCGTTGTTTGAGATAGAACCTTTGTCCATATAGTCAGTTTGCTGCAAACACATACTTATGAGGTCTTAAACGTGTTTGCCTGCTCTGATACCAATTGAAAAGGCGGGGGTCTAACAACTACACCCAATATTTCGTTTGAAAATCTCTATGGAATAACTCCAATATAATTCCAAGAGAATCAACTAGACAGTCAGACTCAATCAAGGAAAAATATCCAAGAGTTATATCTCAATTTCCCAGTACAATCTGCAATCGAACAGATAGAAATCTGTGAGCCTGATTGATATGAGAAATAACTTGGACGGTACCAAAGACCAATGCCCAAGCGTCAGTCAATCTATATCAACAACCAAAGGTTGGATTTACCAATTGATTGAACTACGCACAACATGTGATATTTCAATTATATAAACAAATATAATGCGGAAAATAAATAACACAGACACCAGAAGTTTTGTTAACGAGGAAATCACAAATGCAGAAGAACCCCGGAACCTAGTCCAGTTTTGAACACCACATTGTGTTAAGCCGCTACAGATACTAGCCCACTACAAGTTAACTTCAGATTGGAATGTAGTTGAGCCCTAACCAAGTCTCACACCGACTAAGGTACAGTCGTGTTCCTTACGTCTCTGAATCCCAGCAGGACTCTACGCACTTGATTCCCTTAGATGATTTCACCCACAACTAACAGTTGTTGCGACCCAAAGTCAAAGACTTATAAACAAATCTGTCTCCCACATATAAGTCTATTCTGATAGATAAATCTATCTCCTACATAAGTACCTACGAAGTTTTTGTTTCGTCTTTTGATAAATCAAGGTGAACATGAACCAATTGATAGCCCGGTCTTATATTCCTGAAGAACGGCCTAGAAATATCAATCACCTCACAATAACTTAACTATATGGTAGTAGAAGAAGTTATTGTGGAATCATAAAGAATGGGACGAAGAGCTTTATGATTACTTTTTATATCTTACCTATCAGAGTTAAATCTCGAGCATATCTTAGAGAAGCTAGTACTCAATACGATAAAAAAAGTAAGATCAGAACACACAACTACATATAAAATAGTTGGGTCTGGCTTCACGAATTCCAAATGAAATCTTCAAGTCGTTAACCTATAACGGTTTTGGAAAAACCTAGGTTAAAGGAGAATCATCTCTAGTCACAACTAGGAAACATGAAAGTGTTGGGATTAGGTTTTCCAGTTGCTAGAGTTTTCCCTTGTATAGTCTTTCAAATCAGGGTTTGCTTTCAATCAAAGCTAAGATAGCTTAGTAACAAAGCATTCAATATTCACCGTTATATGAAAACCTGATTTAAAATTCATGTTAAGTTTGTTTAAAACCAAAGAAATATCTTTCCACCATTAGATGGTCTTAGCTTGTTACATACAAATGAAATATACCTTGATTTAGATATAGGTAACAGTACCTAAACGTGTATATTGAGTTGGCTCAACAATAGTTAACTAAAGTTAGCCATATGAACACTTTTGTATTAACCACATTCATCTAAAACTTCTAGATCAAACATGATGATAAATCAATCATGAAAGCTAATCAAATGAATCCGATTGTGTTACTCACAGAGTTTTTCAATTGTTTATATCTCATAGAAGTATAAAAGACACAATTGAAACAAAACGGACTTGATTCATGATTGTACAAAGTACTTATACAAGAATAATTTCATGAACATTAAGCCACGGTTTGCAAAGATTGCATTCCTTAATTTATAAATGTATTTGTTCATGAGTATGAAATTATACTTAACCTATTTTAGAACTTTAACCACTAAGTTTGCAAATGGGTACGCAAACTTAAGTTTCGGACTTTGGTCTTGTCCAGCAGTTTGCAAACGGGTTCGCACACTGCAGTCTCTGACCGTAACTCAGGTAGAATTGTTCGCATACTGGTATACAAACTTGGTTCACGGACTTTGACCGTTAAAACCGTTCGCATACTGGTATGCAAACTTGGTTTCCGGACCTGAATCATACCACAACAGTTTGCATACTTGTATGCATACTGTGTTATATCTAGACAAAGGTTAATTATTCTAAACTCCCATTTCAATCATTGAAACATCCTTATAAGACGAAAATGACTATCTCACACATACCATTAGCTTATAAGTAATTTTCAAGTGATCGTATGATCAATACGAAACATTCTGAGTCTGCCTCACACAAATCATGTAAGATGTTTCAAGGCAATTTTCACATGATCATCTTTTGACTTATCATTTAGTTTCCAACAAATATATTGTTTCCAACTAAACTCGTCAAGAATAATTATGAACGTAGATAAAGCAAAAAGCTTCCAAAACATATTTTGAAAAATATATAATCGAGTTAAACTCAGCTCTAAATATCAAATGTGTATAATGTAAAAGTCTATATAGCTATAAGACTTAGTCTCATTAGGAGATAAAATAGAATAGACTTTTGGGTGATAGATAAGTTTTAGTCTCCACATACCTTTTTTTGATGAAGTTCCTCCAAGCTCTCCTCAGTAGATCTTCGCCTTCAATCGATGAACGCCGTGAAGTTTAAATCTCAACTACACATTCTACCCTAATCGGAGACATAAGTATAAGTAGACTAGAAATCAAGACTTACAGTTTTGATCACTTAAACTTGACAAAAATGCTTGATATAGGAACACTTGCGAGTTTGACCGAGCAGTTCTCTAACAATTTTTAATGTCTAATTTGACTATATTTTTGATTACCTAATAGTTTGTGTGTCCAGATCTTGTTCTTATTGATCTTCGAGGTTCTTGTTATCTCATATCATGAACGAGATAAATAAAAATTACAAAGTTCTCTTCGTCTCAGGCTTTGTGATTTATCAAGACATATATTTAGACTCTTGTTCGATTTTTTTCTATTGTTCTCGAGATTTGATTAGTAATCCAGGGTTTTTAGCTAACTAGGTGTAAGTGTTCCGGGTTCGTCTATTGTAAACAGATTTCCAAACCTAGATCGAAAGAACAAAAGGGAAATCAAATTGGCTTATCCGTTAGAGGAAGATTGGTATCAAAAGTCTTCACCTAGGATGAAACAAGTCTTAGGCTTTAAAGGACGTCAACTAAGGGAATCAATTGCGTAGACCCTTGCGAGTTTCAAGAGACGTAAGGAGCACGACTGTAGCTGAATTGCTTAGAGGGTAAATTCGGTCTCAACTATATTCCAATATGAAGTTTGATAGTAGGTTATTGTCTGTAGAGGCTTAATACAATTTGATATTCAAATATGGACGAGGTCTTGGGGTTTTTCTTTTATTGCGGTTTCCTCATTAACAAAACTCCTGGTGTCTTGTGTGTTTCCCTTTCCGCATTACATTGTTTATCTTTATAATAGGATTTACACAAGTAGTGGGTATTCAATTCCAGTAGACACGTACATATAATTAAGATCGATTACATGACTTGTTTCTTGTATAATTCGTATCTTGAAAGATAGATAAGGTAGAACTCGGATCTAAAAATTTGGATATGACTAGATTGATCTTGAATATTGATTTTTGAGATCGTCCAAGTAATCTTATATACATTACGGTTCACGTACTTTGTTGTCTTGACTTTGTGATTATCAAGATATAAAGATAGATATAAACTCTATCTACACATTGTAAAAGATTATTAAGTTGGTGAACTTGCAATTATTAGGCTTTGTCCACACAGGTTTCCGAACGAAAAAGTTGGTGGCGTACTTGGTACCCTATCGTTTTCGTAACCAATTTGATGGTCTACATGGATGGGAAAACTTACTTTATCACATTGGTAAAAGAGTTTATTGTTGATGGTTGAGATGAGCGTCCAAGATTGATGTAGTGCTTGGTTTAATTTGAGCCGAACATCGGTTGAACGACAGCCGATCGTCCCTTGGATGGAAGACAATGACTATATTTTCAACCGTTATCCAACTGACAAATCTACATTGTACCTATATAAATATATTCAATCCACCAATTAACACACACAACTTCTATCTATTTTCTGTTTTCACAAAAATTCACCTAATTTCTTTAATATATTACTTGTTTTCAGGCGTTACAATCAAAATTTACATTTTATTATGGATCCTAATTTGGAAAATAAGGAAACGTACACAGATGAACTGATTTTTCTCCAACAACAACAAGCGTTTATGCAACAGCTGGACCAAATGGATGTGAAAAGACGAGGGTACCCAAATATACCTCAATCTAAAACTTTTCCACCTATAAGTCCTTTCTACGAAAGTGATTGTCTATAGACTGAGTCGAGACAATACAACTAATCGGTTCACACTTCGTGTGATCGTCTATGGATACGAGATCGAGACAACACAACAACAAGATAACTTGTGTGATTGAATATGGATACAAGATCGAGACAATGCAACAACGAAGTATGTTTACTTGATAAATGGTTCGGACTTAAACAAATACAATAGGATTACTATCAAGTAAATATGAATTAACGTTTGTGTATTTTACTTCTAATTATAACAAAAACAATTATAATTGCGGAAATAGAAAAGTAAAAGACAAAGAAATATTTTGTTAACGAGGAAACTGCAAATGCAAAAAAAAACCCGGGACCTTGTCCAGAATTGAATACTCTCAAGATTAAGCCGCTATACAAAATCAAACCAACTTCGTATAGTTGAGACCAAGCAACTAAACCTATAGTTCACCTAGTTTCGTCTGTATTCCCACGCCTCGAACTTGTAATAAGTCACGTACTTTGAACAATTCCTTTGGTTCGTATTCCAAACAGTAAAGGAACAACAGATCTCTTTGGTAACAACTCTTTTCAACCAAGTGATATGAGTTCGACACAAGGCTCTTCCGTTTATCCCAATAAACTCCTTTTTCGGGTCCTTAGATCTATCTAATAACAACTACCAAAGTAATTGTCAAGATTTTTCAACCAATACTTTGAATCACAAAGAATTATATCGATGTCGATCTACTCGACTAATCAATCCACATATACCACAAGGATAAACCGATAGTAGTTGGATCCTCTTTAACCGAAACAAGTATTGTGCACACCAAAGATTATGAACCCAAATCAGAAATCTTCTTCGTCTTCAAATCTTCTTAGATCTTCAATAAAAACCTGATCACAATCAACTTGAATCTCTTGTGATCAATCACACACAGAACGGAGTTTGTTAACAATGGATTATCACAAGACATCTTTAGATCTACAAACAGTCTAAAGATCCCCGTTGAAACTTCGATCTAGTTTGAGTGAATCTTATATCAGAAGAGAAGATTCTCAAGCATAAACAAACTAATAATAAAATATTCTCAAGCAATCAAAGTTCAAAAACCATTAGTCAATCAAATCAATCGAAAACTAATAATAAACCACAATTATCTAGTTTCCCACCAACGGTACTAATAGAGATTCTCAATCCCAAAGAAGTCTTTAAACTGAGCGGCCGTAAGAGATTTCTCCTAATTAGGTTACTTTCCTCTCTGAATAAGCGGCTCCACTAGTAACAACACAACTAGGTAGTTTTGCTGGCTCTGAGGATTAGTTTTCTCGAAATGCAAACTTTGATATTTATAGACCAAGGAAGTTTGGACACCAAGGAATTTCCAAAACCGAAAATATTCTAAAGATATGCAATATATTTCCAAATTCGGTTTCATAATTCCTGGAAATGCTTTGTCCAAATATTGACCGAAATCTCTTGGAAAATCTCCAACTAGTAAATGCACATTACTAATTTTCATTTTCCAAAAATAAAATTAAAAACCTTAATTAAAAGATTCTCAATTTATTTTCGATCCGGGATTTTCCTTTAGCAATTAAGGAATATCTTTGAACAATAAAAGATAAGCATTACTGCACATGTTCAAAGTATGTCGACATCTTAACTTAGTAAATCATATTTCATATTTACTATCTCGGAATCGATTTGCCACACTTCCAAACAAGTTTAAAATTGGTTCATCTGACTTCCAAGAACTATATGATTGATCAAGAACACTCAATCACCAAACATGGGTTTCACGGTTCTACCAAAACAAGTTTCGGTTCTACCTCCATGTGGATACTGGAATTAGTCACACTAGCTTTCCAAAATTCGGTTGACTAGGTACTAGGATCGATTCCCACATATATATGGTATATAACTTGTATTTGTTGTACATGTCCATAGGATCGGTTCCCTATATCTAAAAACGTGTTGCACATGTTCATAGGATTGGTTCCCAATATCTAGAAACATGTTGCACCTCTTACAAGGATCGATTCCCCTCTTGTGATCGGTTGCACCTCTTACTAGGATCGGTTCCCCTTTGCCTAGAGTTGGTCATACCAATAACACTAAATCGATCATACCATCTCAGGTGATTACTTAAGATCGTTTTCACTAATAAAAGTCATACCAATACAAAAGTCAGGCCTTGTGAATAGTTTTACCAAGAACATAAGCTAGTCATGAGCGGTTATAATAATCACGCATATTGGTAGTTCAAAAGATATGCAATTAATAACAATACCAATAAGCCTAGCGATTTCCCTTTTGATTCACAAAACAAGTTCATGAATTTACTTCCTTTAAACGAATGTAAAACATTGTTTCCTAGGATGAAATCTTCACCTCATACCCATACATAATCACAACAACATTCAAACGATTATGTCGATGTCTTATATACAAAGTTCAAAAGATAAGCGTTATACTTCGTATTGTATTCCTTAATACTACGTCTAACTGGAGTATAATAATTCATGCTTCGTAGTTATGTTTTCAATATGCACGACTTGAAAGATACGTTAGGGAATGAAACAGTTCAAGTCAAATATTACTAACCTCAAGTGGAAGGATGATGTTGTCGTTGTCGTTGTAGCTCCTTACTTCTTCACTTCTTCAAGTCTTCACGTAATACTTGTAATGTTTCATATCCTAATACTTTCAAGCTAACCTATACGAAGTTGACTCTAGTACATAATCAAGCGACTCTTTAAATGAGTTTTGGTTCACTAAAATATGACAACCAAACTTGACATATGTAGATGGGGAAAACGATTTGCTGGTTTTTAAGGAATTGAGAAGATGACCGTACGGAGGAGACTCCTCGAACCGAGCGAAATGTTAAACCTCACACAGATGCACCGCTGCAAAGGGGGTGCTTTAGATTCGAGAGATCAATCTGTAGTACTCCGGCCTAAATCAAGAAAATGACCGTTCCAGAGTAAATTCGGTCACAAGAGAGGATGGGTTGATCTATAGGAGGGAAGCTGAGAAATGTGTGAGATCAATGGTGATCGAGATTGTGGGTGTATGAATTCTGAATATGATAAGCTCTGAATGATTGAAATTGCTCAATTGAGAATAGTTTCTCAATTGATGAGTTGATGATCTCGTGTTGTCGATGAGACGTGAGATTGATGATACTGTTGATGCTGATGATTCAATCATGATTCATAAACTTATTTATATTGCTGAAATTTTAGACACCATGATCCCATGAAGTGTGACAGTTGATGGAATCAAGGAGTGGGGAAGTGGAGATCGTGTTTGAAACCAGTTGCTCAATGTGTGGAGACTTGGTCGATTTTCCACCCACTACCTCGTGAATTCCTTAAACTGATTGCACGACTTGTTCACATTTCATCGTGTGTTTGAACACACGTTCCGTAGACCTCCAGACCAAAACCCTAAGTGATATCCCCCCAAAGTGACACGATTGACGTCTCGTGGTATGTTAGTCAATTGATGACTTCGTGGTTTGATGGGACGATGAGTCCATGTAGTTGCATGATGTTCTGAAACTCATGAATTGAACATGTCATGAGACAGAGGTATAATTCTTACGATGAAGTGAGCAATATTCCTTGGTTTGAGCAATATTCGATGGATCGTTGAATATTGATTGTTGAACCAATATTCCTTGGTTTGAGCAAATATTTATCATCTGAGCAAGTGTTGCTCATGTGATGAATTGTTAAATATTTGATCGTCTGAGCATGTGTTGCTCAACTGATGGATTACTGGCAGTGTACTAAAAATATTAATTAGAATATTGGTCGTTAAACCGAGCATAGTTAAAATTAATGACCATGAGGTCGTCGTAAAATTATTAAGGTTGGAATCTGGAATGATGATCCTTGGATTCAGAAACCCTAATTTGATCAATTGATGATCAATTCATGGTTCGTCAGAAGTTTAACCATGGGATGAAGGAGGGAGCGACTACATGGGACCGTGGATCAACTATGTAGTGTCCATATGCTCACGTGAGAAAATATAAAGAACTCCTGAAGAGTTGACGATTTGTTGGTGAAAGAATGATTAAATGCTGGTTTAATCATTTATTCGAAAATGCTCATCTGAGCCTTAGGTGAGAAAACCTAATTAATTATGACGGAGTGAGGGACCGACCATGGGGTCATGAAACCGGCCCTGGGTAGTCACGTGACCGCATGATGATCACTTCATGAAAATCCAAAGTGTTTGGAAGAGTCTTGTACCTAATACGTGCAATTGTGCAAATTAGGTCAAAATTGTGAAACTTGATGGGACCGGCTTCTGTAAGCCAAAGAGCCAATATTGGTCGGTCAAGATAGCGCGCTCGTGTCCCCAAGGCGTCCGCGTCTTAGTCCTGAGAATTTTGATATTTTCTGGCGTGCAATTGAGCATCCATTCGAGAAAATATGTCAAAATTAGGGTTTCGACGAAACTGAGGAAAACACCATGAGATGATGGAAAATAATTATAAAATAAGGAATAAGGAGGCGTGGGACCGCCGAGGCCAAGCCAGAGTCGGCCGGTCGTGGCCAATGTCCCGTGGTGCCTTTTTCTTAATTTTATAATATTTTGATGATTTTATGAAAAATTCATGAATTTTGATAAATTTGATGAATTTAGGGAGTTTCAATGAGTTGAAGGAGTTTTCATGAGTTCAGGGAAGCAAAAAATATTAAAATGATAAAAACAAGGGCGTGTGGGACCGTGGAGGCGCGGCCGGCCGGCTAGGGCCCGGTCCCACGAGTTTGCCTAATTTTTATGTATTTTTAATGTATTTTTCCATGATTTGAAGGGATTTTCCTAATTTGAGAGAAACACCATGAAATCAAGGAGTTTCATGGGATGAAGGAAATCCTAAAAAGAATAATAATAAAATACATGGGCGTGTGGGACCAGCTGAGGCATGGCCGGTCCCACGTGTTTCCCTAATTTTATATTATTATTTTTTATGTATTTTGAAAATACCATGATTTGAAGGAATTTTCATGAAATCAGGGAAATAATAATAATAATAAAATAATGAGGAACCATAAGGTGTGGGGCCGGCTGGGACCAAGGCATGGCCGGTTGGCCAATGGTCACGCCTCACACTATTTTTCCTTAATTTTATATTATTTTCATGGGTTTATGAAAACAGCATGAAGCCGAGGAGTTTCCTCGAGACGAAGGGGATTTGATAAAACGAGAGAATTTTCATCAAATCATGGAGAATAATAAAAATGCATTGAAAATATAAAAGTGGCGTGTGATTGAACACGATACGGTCGGTTGGTCGTGTGTTCGTGCTCCCAGCACCCTGGTCAATATTTTTAATTATTTATTATTTTCTTCCCTATTTTGCATAGGTTTATCGTTTCGTTGTATTTTGAAATACTCGTTCGTGCGGTGACTGTTAGTGCATTGTCGTTGAATACACTTTCACCATATAAATCGGGGCTTACTTAGAGGTAGCTCAGACGCCCGGTTGTTGATTATTTATTACTAATTGTGGAATTCAGTGGAAAATAATTCACAAAGCTGAGTAATAGGATGTTTATTATTAATTCATAGGATCAGCGGAGGATTCGACTACGAGTTCATAATAATAAAGTGAGCATTACCATTCCATGGGATCGTAGATTCGACCAAAGAATCGGAGTAATTAAGTTTTATCTGTTACCATTTATGTGCCCAATAGGATCAGAATCTCGCAACAATTATGTCTCAGCGAAGTTATCAATGGTACAGCACAATAGCGTCGCAGAATAATTTCAGAAACGACGTAAGCAAGGATCATGAGAAAGATGTGATAGTCCTGCGAAAATTAGAGAGCTTGCGAAATTAACATTTGTAAGGTTGCGAGAATGTCGCAAACCATATCCGAAAATAAAGGACAGATTAGCTGTCATCCACTATGTATTTCCTTATAAATAGTCATTCGAGTTGTAAAGGAGGGAGAGATCTTTTTTGAGTAAGAAACAAGTAAATAGGAGAGAGAAAGTTCAGAGCAAAGATCATTCTTGACTTCTTTATCTTTCTTGTAAGAACATTCAAAATTTAATCAATAAAATTGAGCGCGTAAACCTAAAAATGAGCTGATCAACAATGAAATCATATGAAGGGTGTAGTGTAGGATTTCCTGCAACTACATAATGGCGCTAGAAACAGGGAATTGAAGATCGAAATTTGAAGATTGTTGATTGAGAATATTCAAATCAAGAAAGTGATTAAATAAATCAGTGAATCAGTTAGAAGAAAGATGAGTAGAATTAATGAAAATGGCAAAAGATTGGAGTGTAATATGATAACAAAAAGCTTGATTAATGAATTACATGAAAACATCAAAGGAAGAATACATAAACGAAATTTTGAAGGAAAGAAAGTTATGGCGGCAGAAAAAACATCACCCTTGAAAGATTGGGAAAAGAAAAAAATTGCATTCGTGGCGGAAGAAATACCAAAAGAAAATTTGAACCATACATCTCCGTTGGTCATCACAGTGCCTATTACACGAAAAGAGAAGGAGACAACAATAAAATCCACAGGAGAATGGATGTTGAACAGAACTTTAATCGATACAGGAAGTTCAGTTGATATAATATTTTATCATGCATTCCGGAGAATGGGATTTAAAGACGAAGAAATGTCCAGTTCAACATATTTTGTTCACGGCTTTGGAAAATCCACAACAAAACCTAAAGGAGAAATAGTGGTACGAATTCCACTTGGAGAAATCGAAACACATGTAACATTGTTCGTGGTGAATATGGAATCGCCATATAATATGTTATTAGGAAGATCATGGATACATGCGATAAAAGCTGTGGTATCAACGTTGCATCAATGTATTAAATTCCCCACTCCAAATGGAATAGGTGAAATCAGAGGAGACGTTGACAATGCGAAATTATGTCATCAAATTGAAGTAAAACATTATGAAGAACAAGCAAAAAAGAAACAATTTCGCAGAAAATTGGCAAAAGAAGCAAAGAAGGAATAAGAATTTAGAGTATATATGATAAGGGCAAAAGAAGGCAAAGGAATACCCAGCGAAATTTCGGAAGAAGGGGAAAGACCCATAAAAGCAATAAAACCAACACCAACGGGAGAACCTAAACCCAATTACACTGCCGCAGAACCAACAAAAGAAGTAAATGTTGGGAATGTAGAGGAGCCTCTAATGTTGAGAATTGGAACCAAAATGGATATAGAAGAAGAAGAAAGAACTGTTAACTTGTTGCGAGAATATAAAGATATTTTCGCAGGAAACATGGATGAGATACCAGGAATAGGTCCATCAATTGCATGCCACAAATTGGAGATTAACAAAAATATGAGACCATTTAAACAGAGAATAAGAAAAATTGCAACAACTTACCATTCCCAAATAGAAGAAGAATTACAGAAAATGCTTGAGGCAGGAATTATAAGAGAAGCTAAATACCCAGAATGGATAGCGAATATGGTAATTGTCCCAAAGAAAAACAAGGAAATCAGGATTTGCATAGATTTCACTGATTTAAACAAAGCTTCCCCCAAAGATAGTTTTCCGTTACCAGATATTCCTCAAATGGTGGAATCCGCAGCGGGAAATGATAGGGTATCATCTTTAGATGGGTACAAAGGGTATAACCAAATCCCTCTCGCTGAAGAAGATCAAGAACATACTGCTTTCTTTGCCCCTAGAGGTTTATATTGTTACACGAAAATGCCATTTGGTTTGCGAAACGCGAGAGCGACATATCAAAGAATGGTAGAGAAGGTGTTCGCAAAATGGATACATAAAACATTAGAAGTGTACGTGGACGACATGTTAGTAAAGAGTAAAGAATCTAAAGACCAAGACTTGAGGGAGATTTTTGAACAAATGCGGCAGTATAACATTAAATTGAATCCTGAGAAGTGTACTATTGGAGTTGGATCGGGAAAAAATTTAGGCTACATTGTATCAAAGGAAGGAATACAGGTTGATCCAGAAAAAGTGCAAGCAGTTCGTGACATGCAAACACCAGCAACAATAAAAGATGTACAGAAATTGAATGGGCTTCTAGCTTCGCTGGGGAGATTCATTTCGCGATCATCAGACAAATGCAAATATTTTTTCGATATACTCAAGAAGGGTGCAAAATTTAAATGTAGTGATGAATGTGAAAAGGCTTTACAAGGAATCAAAGAACATATTATGAATATAACTATTTTACAAAAGGCAGAACAAGGAGAAGAATTATTAATTTACCTTACGACAACGTCGCATGCATTAAGTGCTGTGTTATTGCGAGTAGACGCAGGAGTGGAGAAACCCATTTATTACATTAGCAAAACTTTTAATACCGCCGAGAAGAATTACTCAAAGATTGAAAAGTTAATCTTAGCATTAGTTTATGCATCATTTAAGCTTCGCATATACTTTCAAGCACACAAGATAAAGGTATTGACAAAAGTACCAATTGAATCAGTGATGAAGAATTCTAAAAGATCAGGAAGGGTGGAGAGATGGAATGCACAAGTAGGCCACTTTTATATTAAATATGAAATTTTGTCTTCACCAAAATCACAAGTTTTTGCGGATTTCTTGGCAGAATTTCCTTTAGAAGAAGATGAAGCAGTATAAGAAATGATGGATGTAGAAGAAGAACATGGAGATCCAAAAGATTTATTAACAGAACCAAATAGATGGGAAATATTGGTAGATGGATCATCAAACGGAGAAGGAAATGGAGTTGGAATTGTTTTAATTTCTCCAGAAGGAATAAAGATGGATTTTTCATTCAGATTGGAATTTGCATCCACTAATAATGAAACAAAATATGAAGTTGTGATACATGCCTTAAAATTCGCAATAGAAATGAAACTAGAAAATGCCAGGATCACTAGTGATTCGCATCTAGTTATTCGCCGAATAAAAGGAGAGTATACTACAAATGAACCATCCTTGAAGAAATACAAGAAGCTGGGTGAAGAATTATCAGCGAAAATCCCAAAGATAAAATGGAGGCATATTTCAAGAAAGGATAATAGACTCGCAGACGCATGATGACAGATCCAACTGCGAGATGCATAAAAATACAAACACTTCTGTCACCATCAATAAATAAAGAAGAGGAAGATGTGGATGTGATGATAATATATAATGAAAAAGAAGAACAAATAAACAATGTCGCAGACTGGAGAATGAAACTTCATGCATATCTGGCGAAAGGAGAAACACCAAGAAATAGATTGGAAACACACAAGTTAAAAAGCCGAGCAACGAATTATGAATTAAGAGATGGGTTGCTATACCGAAAATCCTTTAGTGGACCATCACTCAGATGTTTGACACGAGAGGAAGGAGAAAAGGTGCTAAAAATGTTACATAGTGGAGATGCTGGCAATCATAGTGGAGGAAGATCTTTGGAACATAGAGCAAAAATGCAAGGTTATTATTGGCCATACATGCATGAAGATGCAAAACAAATATCAAGACGTTGCGAAGATTGTCAGCGGCATGGAAAGAAAATACATGCACCAGGAGCACCATTGTCATCTTCAACCAGTGTGTGGCCCTTTGGAAAATGGGGCTTAGACGTTGTGGGATTATTTTTACTAGGAACTGGACAAAGAAGATACTTAATAGTCGTAACAGATTATTTCACAAAATGGACAGAAGTGAAGGCAGTACAACATATTTGCGACAAAGATATCTTTACGTTCATATTCGAAAATATCATTTGCAGATTTGGAATTCCTGCACAGTTGGTATCTGATAATGGGAAACAGTTTGAGGGGCAGAATATAGAAATTTTACTAAATGCATTCAAGATAAAATGTGGAAAGTCCACTCCTTTGTATCCACAAGCTAATGGGAAAGTAGAAGCAACAAATAAAACAATTGCAGATATATTAAAGAAGAAATTGGAAGGACATCACAGATCATGGTGCGAACAAGTACATAATGCAGTATGGGCTTATAATACAACTAGAAGAGAAGCTACTGGAATGTCACCTTTTTGTTTAACATACGGAGTTGAGGCGGTGTTACCAACAGAAGTTGTTATTCCGACAACAAAAAGAGAAGCTTGGGAGAAAAATCTTAGTGCGGGCTTAATTTTAAACAAACTTGATGAATTAGAAGAAAAGAAGAAAAAGCTTTACAACATATGGAGAATTATCAGCGAAGATTAGCTCGAGAATATAATAAACGTGTCAAAATACGCGAATTTCAACCAGGAGATTTAGTTCTGCGAGAAACACCAATATATCAGCGAGAAAATGGTGGAAAATTAGCGAAAAAATGGGATGGACCTTACATCATTAAGGAGATAGTTGGAACAGGAGCTTATAGATTAATGGATCCAGAAGGAAGAGATGTTGGTCATAGATTAGACAGACCATGGAACAGGTTGTATTAAAAAGATATTATCAGTAAGAAGCTTTGAGAAGTTATGAATTCTGAAAGAATAATTGCAGAATTACTCATATCAAAAAGATCATGATGTGCGAAATTTCGCAGAGATAATCACAGAACAATGACATAAAAGAAAGGGGCTTTATGGCGTACACCCTAGTTCGCGAATAAAATTTCGCAAGAGGCAAATGTAAGACCTAAAGTACGTCATATTAGGGGGTACCTGTTACATGGCTCAGGGAAAGGCTACACCGCCACCGGAACCTGAGTCATGGAGATTTGGGGTCAATAAAGCCCATCCGGGAGAGGCACCTTGGATTCTCAACTTAAGCATATGACTTAGGTTGGGCGACTAAGGTAATAAGGACTCTCCCAAGGAGTGCAGAATCTGATCAAGGCGCCGAGGTACACGGTTGAGTCAAGAGTGCCGGGGGCGTTTGAAGCGTCCTTGCCATTCTTGACAAGTCTTGGCTTATACTGCACTCGGCCTGAAGAAAACCCCACTTAGGGTGCAGTCTCGTAACCATAAGCCCTATAGGTAAAAGGGATAAGAGGCTGCGAAAACAACTGGTTGTTGTTAAGACTGGATGGGAGGAGCTAACCTTGTATGGTAGAAGTACGCCTCCTTGAAGGGGCAACCAGGGGGGAGATAAGGGCGGCACCCTCCATTAGGGAGCTGATAAGTGTCTTAAGACGCAAATGTCATGAGGCTTTTTATTCGCAAGGATATTAAGGCTTGTCATATTTGTGCAACAATCCTGAAGAGGCAATAATACAAAAGAAAAGGATAAGACGAGATCAATGGGTTTTCGCATGAAAGTGCGAAGACGTCCTGCGATTTCGTCGCAAGACGGCAATGTCATGGGGGTTTATTTTCGCAAGAATATTTAGGCCTGTCATATTGTCGCAACATTCCTGAAGAGGCCATAATACAGAAGAAAAAGTTAAGACAAGATCAATGGGTTTTTGTATGAAAGTGCAAGGACGTCCTGCGATTTTGTCGCAATGACAAGAGATGGCATAATAAGACCTTTAATTAGGAAGGCAAAATATGACCATATGATAAAGAAAATTAATTATAAGCATTCATAACAGATTATTTTTTGCAAGAAAGATAATGAGAGGCAAGTATGGGAATCGATACACAAGAAGCATTATCTTTCTTATCAACAAAATATTAAAAGGAAAAGTTGACTCCAAAGTCGATTGAAAAATGTAACTCTCAGAAGTGATAAAAATAAGACAGTTCAAGAAAACAAAGCTAGATAAGAAGCTCAAGCTTCAATATTAATGTCAGTAGCAGGAGATGACAGAAATTCTTCGCCAACATTCTCGCAAGCTTCTCCTTCATTTCGGCTTTGATCTTCGCCATGATTAGCATCTTGATTATCGCCAGCAATTACTTCTTCAGGAGAAATTTCTTTCTCATTCTGATTAACACCATCAGATACTTCTTTAGAAGGAACCTCTTCTTCATCTTCCAGGAAATTATCCTCTGCACCGCTTTCGTAATCATAATCACTATCAGCAGGACGAGGAACTTCATCATCATCTACTTCTAAAGGATCAATTGATGTAGGAGGAAGAGAGTTGGACAATAAAATGTCATTTACAAGGACTTCAGCCCGGAGATGAACTTGGTGAAGAAGTGCTCTTTGATGATTCCTATCTTGAATATCCTTAAAATAAGCAAGATAATCAAGTCTCTTTCTGCTCGGTTGCGAGAACCAGTAAGGGTAGAAACGAGCAATGCATTCTCTTTGCGAATTTTAGCATATTTAGCCTCCAGATCAGAAATAGAAGAATGAAGATTCATCTCAGACTCTGGGAAAAATAGAATACAAAATTTTATTAAGATAAGGAATTCAGAGAGATATGACAAAGAAAAGATAATTAAGGCAGTCAAACTATTATGATTACCTTCTTTTTGCGAAATAAGGTGTTGAATCAAGGATAGACAACTATTCTTCCAATGGTCCATTGCGTCATCAAATTTATCTCCAACTAAACCTTTAAGTCGAGACTGAAGATTTTTCTCTTTAGAAATAAGAAAGGCATTCTTCTTCGCAAGAGAAGAATAAGATTCTTCTAATTTGGAATATTGTTCTTTAAGCTGGTTTTCCTTCACACTTAAAGCTATTCTACCTTGAATGAGTGTATCTCTTTCAGTGATAGATGATTCTGTTACTTCTTTAAGTTCATTTCTCAAAGAGTGAAGAGATTGCTATTGGTCAGCACATACTTTTTGGAGAATACTAAGTTGTTGCGGAGATATCGCCATCTTGTTTAAATAAGTTCGCTTCTCTTGAGATAAGGTTTTATTCTCATCTGATAAAGTTTCCATCCCTAAATTAGCTTTAGTTAAAGAATAAGAAAGACGAGATATTTCATTACTTAATAGATCTTGTCTTTGAACTAATTGGGTATTTTTATTGGTAAGATTATTTATCTGATCAAGAGAATATGAATAGAGGTTATCTAATTGGTTATATTGATCCATCAAGATTTCTTTATCAACACGGGCTTCTTCAACAGCTGATTCAAATTGATATCTCTCCATTATTCATTTCTGATTTAATGCTTAACATGTGAAAGAGGGATTTAAAGGATAATTAAACATGGGAAGGATAAAACCATCGAAAAGGCAAATTAAAGACATAGATAAGGAAATCATACCTCTTAATTCATCATAGAAAGGTCAACTGAAGAAATGAAATCAGAGGCAGCATTTTCGCGAATTGGAGATAAAGGTTTATCTTGCGAAGATGTCGCAGGAGATTTGGAAGAAATGAAATCAGAGGCAACATTTTCGCGAATTGGAGATAAAGGTTTATCTTGCGAAGATGTCGCATGAGATTTGGAAGAAATGATTAGGTGGAAGGGAACAGAAGTTGGAACAGTTTTAAGGTGGCGAGATTTCTTGTGAGGTTTATG
Organism: Papaver somniferum; assembly: GCF_003573695.1. Classification (NCBI taxonomy): domain Eukaryota; kingdom Viridiplantae; phylum Streptophyta; class Magnoliopsida; order Ranunculales; family Papaveraceae; genus Papaver; species Papaver somniferum. Next base: position 87,384,515 of record NC_039362.1, read on the forward strand.
AAGATCTTTATCACCCTGCGAATTACAATCCAGATAAGAAATAGAGGCAACAATATTTTTATTAGAAAAAGATAGTGTTTCTTACTACCTTCTCATTCGAAGAATTTCTTTTATGTGCGACAACCTTATGTTGTGATTTGGGATTGTTAGGGTTCTGAACTGCAAATTTAGTGTTGGAGCCGCTTTTGCTGAAATAACAAGAGTATGGGAATCACATAGACAACATCAAATAAGGCAATAAACAAGATCAATTTCAAATATATCAATTCAACAAAACTCATAAAGAAGAAAAGAGAAGACTAACCTTGATGAATCCATGAAAAATAGTAGCAGGGAGATTGTCTCGAAGAAAATTACGAACTATGAAGATCTAGTATGAAGATGAAGAAGAACTTAAGAAGGTTGAAGAAGAAAGAATAAAAGTTGCAATAATGGAATTTGCAGGAGAACGATGAAGTTGCAGAGAAAATAAAAGAAGAAAAAAGAGAGTGAGAAGGAATATATATATAGAGGGAATTTCTCCTCGAGAAAATCAACACGATTAATACGGAAAGATATAAGCGGTTAAAAGGCAACGGTTACAAAAGACGTGTCGAGAAATAAACGGAAGAAAGAATACGTGTGATAAATGCAGAATATAAAGAAGAGAACAGCTACGGCATTTCTCACATCATTATCTACTTGGTAAAGAAGATATGAGAAGAGGCAAGATGTAGGATCAGAATCTCGCAACAATTATGTCTCAGCGAAGTTATCAATGGTACATCATAATAGCGTCGCAGAACAATTTCAGAAACGACGTCAGCAAGGATCATGAGAAAGATGTGATAGTCCTGCGAAAATTAGAGAGCTTGCGAAATTAACATTTGTAAGGTTGCGAGAATGTCGCAAACCATATCCGAAAATAAAGGACAGATAAGCTGTCATCCACTATGTATTTCCTTATAAATAGTCATTCGAGTTGTAAAGGAGGGAGAGATCTTTTTTGAGTAAGAAACAAGTAAATAGGAGAGAGAAAGTTCAGAGCAAAGATCATTCTTGACTTCTTTATCTTTCTTGTAAGAACATTCAAAATTTAATCAATAAAATTGAGAGTGTAAACCTAAAAACGAGCTGATCAACAATGAAATCATATGAAGGGTGTAGTGTAGGATTTCCTGCAACTACAAGACAAGTTGTGGATTCGATCATGAAATTCGAGTAATGAGATAATATAGTTATTGTTATTCTATGAGATCAAGCCGTGGATTCGATCATAGAATCAGAACAATTGTTTATTTCCATTCCATGGGACCAGTCGTGGATTCGACCATGGAATAGGAGCAATTGTTATTGCCATTCCATGGGACCAGTCGTGGATTCGACCATGGAATAGGAGCAATAATAGATTATTCTGGGAATTCAGTAGTGAATGTCACGGCAGAATTAATCTTAATTAGGAATAATTAACTTTGTGGCTCTATACTAGCAGAGCAAGCTGTCTAGGAGCATTAATTATCCCGATATGAGCTTGTCGGTAAGTCATATCCTTTATATAGTCAAGGTAAACTCGTTGTTTGTTCCTGAAGACGTTATCGCTTTACACTAGCAGAGCAAGCTGTCTAGGAGCCGTCCATCTCGTGATACTATATAGAAATAATCACTGAAAGTGTTCAGTGTTCATGAGATATGTCGTTGTCCAGTCGTGAGACTACATATCTACATGTACTCTGAGAGAAAGTACTCTCCGTTGAGAATTCGATGAGAGACCCGTGTCTCAATACTCACGTCTGATTGCTGGATCAGAGCTTCGTATAATTATGAGTTCACGATTTTACCCCTTGTCGAAAATCCGCCATCTACATTAAGTCCCCTGCTTACTTAGGAAAGCCATGTTCCTCAGTCAGCATTAAATGGTGATTTTCCGGCCATAAATTATACAAGTAATTGAACTTAGTTGTAAATTAGGACATTACCGAATTTCGAGAACATGAGCAAACCACGACTTGATGAAGGCTTCAGTGTCATGATTAGAGCATCATTTGATGAGCATAAATTGGTGTGAACCGCTGGTTTGGACGATGGAACCTTGGTCGTTTAGGATTTGCGGGCCGGACCCAATAAGGAAATCCTTGGAAAGTTAGGTTTTGGAAATAAAAAATTGTATAAAAGGAATTAATCTTTTTTTTTTAATTTTTTACGTCCAGCTCTCCATCACCTCTCCTCCTTCACGCCAGAAGCTTGGAGTTCCTCCGCCACCTGATCGCCGCCGCCGTCGCCGCCAGTCGCCGTTGCCGCCGGCCAACTTCCGGCCGTCCAGGTGTGAATTTTTTTTTGATGTTTGCTGATGTTCGCATTAATTTCATGGAGTGATCATGTTGAAATCATATATTTGTGTATGTTTTGGTGTGAGTTTTTTATGAAAAACCCTCGTTTCAAAAACGTATGTTCGTTCGATCGTTAGTTTTGAAAACTAACAATAATCCCTGATTTATAAGATATTTTTTTTTTATATATGAACCTAGGTCCAGTGATAAAACTTAGTTTATGAGCTTTCATGTGTACCAAGGATTTATCATAAAAGAAGTGAATTTTCACGAAATCGACATAAACCTTCGTTTTAAAGACAAATAACGACAACACGGAAAGAAAATATATATTATGAACATGTGTCCAGTGATAAAATTTTGTTTATGATCTTTCATGTAAACACAAAACTTTATCATATATATAAATTGTGAGCTTTCACAATATTTCGAAATAAACCTTCGTTTTAAAGAAAAATAACGACGATACGAAGGAAAAATAGTTTTTTTTATTAAATATATGCAGCCGTGACATATATTGTGCAAAATATGATGATATATTTTATTTTCATGAGTTTGTTTTCATTAAATAAAATCCTTGAGAGTTTATGTATGCAAGTTGCATTAGTTGCTGCTTTTTTCGAGAAATCAAAGCGTGTGTCTTGAGGAACCTTCGAAGATAGACAATATATTTATGATGAAATATTTTATTGCTATAAACTTCATAGTTCAGTTGTGTGAATGTTAACATTATGAAAATTGTGTCAGTGATTTCATGAAAAATCAGTTTCGGAAATTAAATAAAGTTTCGTTCGTTTTTTGCAGTTTTCGAAGAGGCGAACGATTTTAAGGTGTTAACTCTAGTATTACTATCAATATTGTTAGTGGAAGTATAAAAGGTAAGAGTTAAGAGTTACCATTTTTGCTTGTATTTCCTTGATTTATATCTGGACGGCATACTGAAGTAGAATGTAGTGTGAACCTTTTCAGCTACTCAACAAAGATGACCAATTCCCAAGCTGACGACGCCTCGAGGGAAGAGATGTGCGTTGATGATGGTATCTCCAGAGATGAGACATGCATGGATGAAAATTCCATTGGGGGAGATGAAGAAGAAATCCCTGGGATTAAGAATGTCCCGAACATAGATGATGCATTCTTTGAAAAAGATATTCCAGGAGCTGAGCAACATTTGAAATCCCCAGTGTATCGTCTTTTGATAAATCCCAGAACTGTTACTCAGAAGAAATTGGTGACTCCTAAGATAGTGATTCGATTTTGTCTTGAACGAGGGATCTTCACCTCATCAATCATAGAGTTTAAGCTTTCTCGACGACTTTTAGAGAAGTTTTCCGGCTGGGCGAGGCATATGTTGGGTTTTCCTCATGTGAGGACTATGCTCGACCAGGCGTAGGTGACGAGAGTTATTCAAGCTTCTGGAGAGTTGTTCATTTATCATGACGCAAGTGGTATTGTGGCTCTGTTTGCTCGCTGGTGCATTCCCACTCACACTTTCATATGTAGATGGGGAGAGTTTACCATTACCTTGGAAGACGTGGTGGCTCTGATGCATCTCCCAATCACGGGAAATATTCCTGGGGATATTTCAGATGAGGTGACCGCCGTTTCTCATGTCTTGACAACTGCAATGGAGAAAGCGAATAAGGCTGGTAGTAAAGGATGCTATGCTTCCTGGTTGACACACTGGTGGCCCAAAGATGAGGTTTCTGATAAACCCATCAAAGATATGTTACCCATTGCTGCTTTCTTATGTTTATGGTTGTCCAGAGACGTTTTTGAAGACAGTGGAAACTTGTTGAAGCCTTTTGTGATTCCCTTTGCTATTAATATGGCTCAAGGTGAGAAACTTCCGATAGGTAGTTTATTCTTAGGCTCCTTGTATTACAACCTGGACTCCTTGATTATAGACTCCAGTGTGTCGAACGGCTCTATGAAGATTGAGTGTTATGCCAACACGATGTTTCTTCAAGCTTTGATGTGGGAGAATTTTAAGAATTATGCACCTACTCCACGTAATGTTCTGCAAGGACCGAATACTGATGCGCGCCATACTTTCCCTGAGAAAGATAATGCTAGGATCATGCGTTGGTCCACAAAGTAGTCTCGTTCTAAAATACGCTTTATTGATGTGTTAGATGAGGAATCTGAGTTCAATTTTCGCCCGTGGGTGTCAGTCCCTGATTATGTTTCTCAGCCTATGACTTTTAATACTGGAGAAAGCACGAGTTTGACATCTGGTGCGTATCTGAGTGATGGCGAAAGATCTTTCATGTTGAGTTGCACCCCGGGTCATTTGCTATCAGCCACGTTTGGAGAGCTTTCAGTAGAGGAGTATAACATTGATAGAGCATCTCGACAAATGGGTATGGATCAGTGTGTTCCAACCATACGGAGAAGGAACCCATCAGTTGAGCAACTCAGGACTCATTTGGATCATACTCACGTGAAAGGGAGTAGCTACTGGTTTCCTGGTTCTGATAGATTCGCCTATGTAACCCCAGGTTATGTAGAATTCTGGGATCAACAACTTGGGCATTTGCGTGGCTTTGTAAGATTTCCCAGACCTCCATTCAAGGATCTTCCTTCGGCTGAGATGATTTCCAGTCGACCAAGATTGAAGTATCTTTCTGGTGATAAACAAAAGTCGTCTCCAGGATGCTCTCAGATATGTTTCTTCATATAATCTTCACGAAATTATAAGAACTGTATTCTGATTATATTACTGGATTTCACCACAGGTTGGTCGTAATATACGACCTCGAATCGGTGTATATTTCTCAGAGACTGAGGCGGTTATTCATGGCGGAGAAGGCAGGCATAAAGGTTATAAGCTGTTACCCAATACCGTAAAGTCCCAAGTTGGTGCTTTGGTGAGTTTCCAGTATTTTCTTTGTTGTGACTCTTTCTCGCCCGTATTATTAGGATCCTGAAACCGATATTGTTATTCCGTTGCAGAGTTTTTCTCCATCAGTATTGATGGTCTTCGGTTCTCCGCCTTTGAGCAAGCAATTCCTGACTTGAGCGATGAAGAAGAAGCTGTAAGTATCTCTTCACATGTTCGATTATGATGCTTTATTGATGAAATGCTAATTGTTTGAGAATATGTCCATGAGGATGTCGTTATGGAAATGGAGAGTGCTGCTACTCGACCGTCGCTTGAGAATAGAGACACAGGCAGTGCCAAGGATTTGGAGCCGAATGAAAGTAATGATCCTCCCATCGTTGACACGGACAATCCCAACTCCTTGAACGCTTTGGATACCTATCAAGTAAGCATATACCCTGTACCTTCTCCATATAAGTATAAAAGTGCTGATTTTTGAATGATTGAGTGTGAATCCATGTGCGTATATGAAAACTTAGTCAAATTTCGTCTTCAGAAAATTCGGAACCCAGCTTTTTAGTAAAAAAGTCGTAGAATCTTCGCCCGTAATCGGATTTTGATGATCTGCATGTGCAAATTCAAGCCCGGAAAATTTATTAGCTTTAGCAAAGAAGATTTTTAAGTTTTGAGCACGTTCAGAGCCTGAAAAAGGCGAAATAGTAAACTTCCAGGAGACTTTCAAGAGTTTTTCAGATTGCGCATCACTTGATATTTAGGCCACATCTACTTGCTCGTTCATCGGATTGTCATGAAATTTTGACAGGTCGTAGAGGACATCCATACGAAGAGAATGGTATATGTCCCCTCAAATTCCTTGTAGATTGCTCCCAGTTCGTCTCTTAGTACAAAGCAGAGTTCAGTTTCTTCAGACGGACTCATCGTAAAACGTGTTTTCATGACTTTTATGTTATTTGCTCGTGCCTTGAATGTATTATGATGAAACTTGATGATGTTGCCTTGCTGGTATACTGTGTTTTATAATCTCCTTTGGATTCGTGACTCTAACCTCATGTAATCTTCGTATTAGGTGCTAAATACCGAAGTTGAGGATACTAGAGCCAACGATGATAACTCTAACCATTCTGGAGTTATTGATGAAAATACAACCATCCCTGCACTTCAAGGCCATGAGAAGGTCGCTACTGATGTTATGGAAACCCAGATGGTTGTTGCCTCAGTGATAGAAGAAACCGAGACAGCAGCGGAGAATACCGAAGGAATTATTGCTTTGGTTGTGGAAGCCGCTCCAGTGACTAAGAACGGTATAATAGTGTATGAATATCCAACTGCAGGAGTTGCTTTCGATCCTCCATTTGACAGTTCACTCCCATATCATGAACTGATAGGTGGATTCGACGTTCCCATTGGATATGCACGCTTGTACGAGATAATATGGAAGAAGTTTTGCCACATGATTGTTGACAGGAATATTGGGCGTGCTTATGCTTTAACCATGCAAGTAGGCGTTATCTTGCGTGTCGTGAGTGATATGCGTGCCAGACCTAGGAATACTGTGACTCCAGATATACTCTTTGATTGGGAGTTTAACTTGGAGAATTCAGAGAGACTTGGCCTCAACGTGAAATGGCTTCGCAAATAAACGTTATCAAGGATTCATGTGAGAAGAACATACCCTTTCCCAATGATGCTGTGAAGGAGAAGGAGGACAAGATTTCCAAGCTGACCGAGGAGTTGAACAAGGAGAGGGCGGCTTTGCAAATCTTGAAGGATGCTGATGAGCGAAAGCCTTTTCTTGCTGATTTCCTTTGATTATCTCTTGAACTTCTGAACTTCTGAGAGATGTGAGGTTTATACTTGGGTTTTGATATTTAGATGGTTTTGGATTGACTGATGGTTAAGGATTTTCTTGTAGATTTGATAGAGATTTTCTTTTGAAATATGAACTGAATTTTGATAAATTGCTGAATTCAAATACTAATTGCAAGTATTGCAAACGTTTTGGAGGAATTGAAATACAAATGAAAGAAAATCCTAAATGTTAAATCCAAACGCCATGAATGCTTCGAACGCCCAATACCTCAAATGTCCAATAATTTCAGATAAACGCCTTGAGCCAATTTTCGTGAATTACTGGCAGGGTTCTGTCATCTGTGTTGATCAATTTGTAGTATCCTCCGGCCACGGACTTAGCGACCATGAATGGTCCTTCCCAATTGGAGTTCCTTGTAGAATGAAGACCGCGCTGAACTGCTTTGAGAACCAGGTCTCCTTCATGAAACTTGTTAGGCTGGTCCGTGCCTTGAATATCTTCCGCTGATTCGGAATTCCCTGTTTGACGGAATTCCACGATTGTGGCACATATGGACACTCGCGCGGAAGAGAGTATCCAGCATAGTGTTGATCATGCTTAGCCAGGTCTTCAACAATAAACCTCTCGATGGAGTGACCGATTTGAAGAAGTTCTGAACCCAACCATTGGGTGTAATATTGTGCGGTGAAGTTACCCACTCGTAGCTTTTGATGACTGCTAAATTGTTCATGGGGAGAAGTCCCTGGACCATAGTAGCATATCTGAATATTGGTAATATTGGAGCATGAGGAGGAATAAGACTTGCCTGAGCTCGAAACCTTCTGACAAAGGTGTGCGGATTTCTCCAAGTTCCTGCGTAAGTCCCATCAGAGTTTTTACTTCTTCCAGATGCTCAAACGGTGGTGCGTCCTCTGCTTCGTCTTCTGACTCGGAATCCTTGTCGATGACAGGATGTGTTGAAGGCATCGTTATCCTTCCAGCATGAATCCAAGTTCTTCCAAGGACCATGTCGTATCCAGGGTCTTCCCGGATTATGAAAAACTTGGCCTCAGTGCAGATCAATCTTTCCGTAACTTTGAGAGTGATGAAGCCGTATGCGTCTCTGGAGATTCCTTCGTGGTCCCTGATTGCTATGGGAGCGTGGGTGGCTTCCTGTCGAGTAATACCAGCAGCTCTGAGAGTTTTCAAAGGGATGATGTTGACAGCGGTACCAACATCGACGAACGCCCTCTTGAACTCATTTCCTTTAATGTGCACTGTGGTGAGCAGTCCCCAGTCATACATTTCTTTGTCGGTGGCTGAAGGTTCGGTGGTGGTCTCTTGGATCAGCAGACGTTTTCCGGACACGATGTGGTTCAGTGCAGCAAACATGTCTTTCCTTTGAGCTTTCGAAAGATACAACAACTCGCAGACATGTTCGATCAGAGATTGGACCGCTTCCTTGACAGGAGGTTCAGAGATGGTAAAAGTTCGACTGGGAGGGGTTTTTTGTGTACTCCCTCAGTCCCCAGGTTGAGCTCTCCTGATTCGACCTTTTCTTTGAATATGCGCTTCAAAATTTTGCAATCACTTGTGGGATGGCTGACGTATCTATGGAAGCGGCAATACCGAGGATTTTCCATGGCTTCTTCAGTTGGTTCCTTCTTGACATAAGGCAATTTGATTGCACCATCTTGGATCCAGGCATCGAGTAGTTCATTAACTTCTTCCATTGAACAGGGAAAATCAGGTGCTTCTGGATCTTCCGTATGCTGAGGAGGGACTTTCGAATTCTCCTTCTTGTGTGCCTTTGAAGGGGTGGAGGAAGTCTGCTTGTGCTGTGGTTCTGCTTTTCGCTTACTCCCTTCTGTGACAGCATTTGTTGAAGGTTGCAGGTTGTACTGCTTGTTGATCAAACGCCTGCTTCCTCGAGTGTCTTTTGAATCCTCAGTCTTTGTAGACTTTGTCTTTCCAAAAGAGCGGGTGCAGTGGTTGCCGACCTCTTCGCAGCTTCGTGAAGCTCTGAGAAAGTCTGGAATCGAAGGTTCTCCAGCAAGGCCCTGTAGACCGGGAGCATGCCATTGATGCACAAGTCCACCATTGTTGCTCCGTGACGTTTGGGTCATGACAATCCAGGGCTTGGACTCTGAACCTTTTCACATAATCATTGGGATTTTCACTGACCCTCTGAAACATTCTTCCAAGGTCGGAGAGGGTGACTTGTTCTGACACGAAGAAGTATTTTGTAGAATGCGTTAACCATTTCTCCCCAATTGTTGATAGTCCCTGGTGTGATGTTGTTATACCAGGTGTATGCCTGCCTTTCAGAGATTTGAGAATTCCTTGAGACGAACGACATGATTATGTTCATGTTCTCCCAGGGCTTCGAGAAAACGAGAGACATGTTCCCGAGCATTGCCAGTTCCATCATATAAGGTGAAGGTTGGAGAAACGTAACCTTTGGGGAGTGGAATCCTCTGCGTAGCGGCAGGATAAGGAGGTTGATGACGATGGTCATGCGATGTTTGTCTTTTCCACGGTTCTCCAAGAGGTGCTCCAGATCCTCGCGAGTAATGAAGTTCGATGATCCCTTCGCTGATGAGTTGTCTGCAGCAGTTTTGCGGACTTCGTCGTCTTCTACTGTATGGATTGGAATTACTTCAGGATCGTCTGAGGATTTCTCCTTCTCCTTTCCCTTCTCTTGAGTTTTCTCTGACATCTTGTCAGTAAGAGTTTTGAGATAATTACACAGCTCCTTCTGTGTAGCAGCCATGTCAGTCTGATTCTTTGCAAGAGTCTCCTGCGCTTTGATAAGATCAGCAATGGTAGGTGGTGGATCTCCTCTGACTTCTTCAGGGTGTCGTCCGGACAGTGGATGACCTTCGACGTGAGGAGGAGTAATGTCACCACCATCAGTGTTGGAGGTCGGAATTGTCTCCGGGATATTCTGATTGTTGTTGTTGCTAGTGCTAGCACGGTTTGTGTTAGGATTCGTAACTGAACCTGACCTGAGATCAACCATCTTGTGAATTGTGAGATTGCAACCGAGAGAATGATCTCCCACTGTGGTCGCCAATCTGTAGATGGGGAAAAACGATTTGCTGGTTTTTAAGGAATTGAGGAGACGACCGTACGGAGGAGACTCCTCGAACCGAGCGAAATGTTAAACCTCACACAGATGCACCGCTGCAAAGGGGGTGCTTTAGATTCGAGAGATCAATCTGTAGTACTCCGGCCTAAATCAAGACAATGACCGTTCCAGAGTAAATTCGGTCACAAGATGGGTTGATCTGTAGGAGGGAAGCTGGGAAATGTGTGGAATCAATGGTAATCAAAGATTGTGGGTGTGTGAATTCTGAATATGATAAGCTCTGAATGATTGAAATTGCTCAATTGAGAGTAGTTGCTCAATTGATGAGTTGATGATCTCGTGTTGTCGATGAGACGTGAGATTGATGATACTGTTGATGCGATGATTCAATCATGATTCAGAGACTTATTTATATTGCTGGAATTTTAGACACCATGACCCATGAAGTGTGACAGTTGATGGAATCAAGGAGTGGGGAAGTGGAGATCGTGTTTGAAACCAGTTGCTCAACGTGTGGAGACTTGGTCGATTTTCCACCCACTACCTCGTGAATTCCTTCAACTGATTGCACGACTTGCTCACATTCCATCGTGTGTTTGAACACACGTGCCGTAGACCGCCAGACCAAAACCCTAAGTGATATCCCCCAAAGTGACACGATTGACGTCTCGTGGTATGTTAGTCAATTGATGACTTCGTGGTTTGATGGGACGATGAGTCCATGTAGTTGCTGAGTTGAACATGATGTTCTGAAACTCATGAATTGAACATGTCATGAGACAGAGGTATAGTTCTTACGATGAAGTGAGCAAGTATTGCTCATTCGATGGATCGTTGAATATTGATTGTTGAACCAATATTCCTTGGTTTGAGCAAATATTTATCATCTGAGCAAGTGTTGCTCATGTGATGAATTGTTGAATATTTGATCGTCTGAGCATGTGTTGCTCATCTGATGGATTATTGGCAGCGTACCAAAAATATTAATTAGAATACTGGTCGTTGAACCGAGCATAATTAATAATTAATGACCATGAGGTCGTCGTAAAATTATTAAGGTTGGAATCTGGAATGATGATCCTTGGATTCAGAAACCCTAATTTGATCAATTGATGATCAATTCATGGTTCGTCAGAATTTAACCATGGGACGAAGGAGGGAGCGACTACATGGGACCGTGGATCAACCATGTAGTGTCCATATGCTCACGTGAGCAAATACAAAGAACTCCTGAAGAGTTGACGATTTGTTGGTGAAAGAATGATTAAATGCTGGTTTAATCATTTATTCGAAAATGCTCGTCTGAGCCTTAGGTGAGAAAACCTAATTAATTATGACGGAGTGAGGGACCGACCATGGGGTCATGAAACCGGCCCTGGGTAGTCACGTGACCGCCTGATGATCACTTCATGAAAATCCAAAGTGTTTGGAAGAGTCTTGGACCTAATACGTGCAATTGTGCAAATTAGGTCAAAACTGTGAAACTTGATGGGACCGGCTTCTGTAAGCCAAAGAGCCAATCTTGGTCGGTCAAGATAGCGTGCTCGTGTCCCCAAGGCGTCCGCGTCTCAGTCCTGAGAATTTTGATATTTTCTGGCGTGCAATTGAGCATCCATTCGAGAAAATATGCCAAAATTAGGGTTTCGACGAAACTGAGGAAAACACCATGAGATGATGGAAAATAATTATAAAATAAGGAATAAGGAGGCGTGGGACCGCCGAGGCCAACATGGTCGGCCGGTCGTGGCCACGGTCCCGTGGTGCCTTTTCCTTAATTTTATAATATTTTGATGATTTTATGAAAAATGATTTGAATTTGATGAATTTAGGGAGTTTCCATGAATTGAAGGAGTTTTCATGAGTTCAAGGAAGCAAAAATATTAAAATTAAAAACAAGGGCGTGTGGGACCGTGGAGGCGGGCCGGCCGGCTAGGGCCCGGTCCCACGAGTTTTCATAATTTTTTATATTTTTAATGTATTTTTCATGATTTGAGGGAATTTTCCTAATTTGAGAGAAATACCATGAAATCAAGGAATTTCATGATAAGGAATAAAAATAATAATAATAAAATAAGGGCGTGTGGGACCGGCTAGGGCATGGCCGGCCGGCTGGGCCCGGTCCCACGTTTTCATAATTTTATATTATTATTTTATTTTTTTGCAAAATACCATGAAATCAAGGAGTTTTTCATGAAATCAGAGAAATAATAATAATATAAAATAATGAGGAACCATAGGTGTGGGGCCGGCTGGGACCAAGGCATGGCCGGTTGGCCAATGGTCACGCCCCACACTATTTTTCCTTAATTTTATATTATTTTCATGGTTTATGAACACCATGAAGCCGAGGAGTTTCCTCGAGACGAAGGAGATTTGATAAAAGAGAGAATTTTCATCAAATCATGGAAAATAATAAAAATGCATTAAAAATATAAAACTGGCGTGGGATTGACCACGCACGGTCGGTTGTCGTGTGTCCGTGCTCCCAGCACCCTGGTCAATATTTTTAATTATTTATTATTTTCTTCCCTATTTTGCATAGGTTCATCGTTTCGTTGTATTTTGAAATACTCGTTCGTGCGGTGACTGTTAGTGCATCGTCGTTGAATACACTTTCACCATTTGAATCGGGGCTTACTTAGAGGTAGCTCAGACGCCCGGTTGTTGATTATTTATTACTAATTGTGGAATTCAGTGGAGAATAATTCACAAAGCTGAGTAATAGGATGTTTATTATTAATTCATAGGATCAGCTGAGGATTCAACTACAAATTCAGAATAATAAAGTGAACATTACCATTCCACGGGATCGTAGATTCGACCATATAATCGGAGTAATTAAGTTTTATCTGTTACCATTTATGAGACCAGTTGTGGATTTGATCATGAAATTGGAGTAATGAAATAATATAGTTATTGCTATTCTATGAGATCAAGCCGTGGATTCGATCATAGAATCAGAACAATTGTTTATTGCCATTCCATGGGACCAGTCGTGGATTCGACCATGGAATAGGAGCAATTTTTATTGCCATTCCATGGGACCAGTCGTGGATTCGACCATGGAATATGAGCAATAATAGATTATTCTGGGAATTCAGTAGTGAATGTCACGACAGAATTAATCTTAATTAGGAATAATTAACTTTGTGGCTCTATACTAGCATAGCTAGCTGTCTAGGAGCATTAATTATCCCGATATGAGCTTGTCGGTAAGTCATATCCTTTATATAGTCAGGGTAAACTCGTTGTTTGTTCCTGAAGACGTTATCGCTCTACACTAGCAGAGCAAGCTGTCTAGGAGACGTCCATCTCGTGATACTATATAGAAATAATCACTGAAAGTGTTCAGTGTTCATGAGATATGCCGTTGTCCAGTCGTGAGACTACATATCTACATGTAATCTGGGATAAAGTGCTCTCCCTTGAGAATTCGATGAGAGACCCATGTCTCAATACTCACGTCTGATTGCTGGATCAGAGCTTCGTATAATTATGAGTTCACGATTTTACCCCTTGTCGAAAATCCACCATCTACAACATACCAACGCTTGGTGGGTTCAACCGAGCTATGCTCTAACAATCTCCCCCCTTGTCAATTTTAGTGACAAAACTCTTACATCATATGGATAAACAAATTACAAGAATTCATTACACATACGCTTGATTCCCAAATTCAACAGCACAATAACCTGTATACATTCAATCCATAAATGCCGTTGTTGACATTATACTAACAAAGCTGCTACCCCCCTAAAGGTAAGATAGGTAGATTTTTTCAATCCGCACGTCTTTGTTATTCCTATTATCATATGATATGCTACTCCCCCTTAGTCTATGCTTTACTCTTTCGTTAGATATAACGTTAAACACCATTATCCTTTACCTTCGTGATACCAATCAATATAAATCAATACCAGTATCACTTGTTTACTCTATATATTTTCCCTCCTTTTTGTCACAAAATGACAAAGGTACGAGCAAATAAAAAAGCAAACCGAAAGGATCTTACAAATCTTTGTTTGAAGAACTAAATTACGGAACTGCTTCAATTACAAATTTCAGGGTCAACAAGGGTTATTTTATGGCTCCAGCATGATCAACTTTAGTTCAAGCTTATGCTTACATACCCGAATAGGATGAGAACCGCGATAGAAAGTATTTTAAGCAGAAGCATATGAGGTGTATGAAGGATGTTGAACAAGCATTTTGAATTTTTAAGAGGAAGTTCCATATAGTTTGTGGACCATATCGTTTGCTTAGACTAATAGAAATAAAAAGGGTTATGCTCACTTGCATCCTTTTGCATACTATGGTAATCAAGGAAAGTCGACGAGATACCAGTTAGACAAGTTATCCATAAAAAAATTTGAAGAATTAAGTTTAATCTCGTTAGGTTACGCCAGAAAGAGAGTATATAATGGTAATATAGAGAATCCAAAACCGAGGTTTATATTTAAAACTAAGGGATGATCTCACAGTACACAACTGGGCTGTATTTGGAAGAAGGAACCCTCACAGGATTAGTTTTTTTTTAATTTTTATCTTTTTAATCTTCACATTTTAGTTATCATTTCAATCATTTAAGTTTTATTAATGTAATTTAATTTGTGTAAATGAATTAAACAAACATTGAAATTCAAACTAAGGATCACATTGGAAAAGAAAAAAAAAACACCAAGGATTACATTGACATTTAAACGAAATATTACATCCATATGTTAAACCTAAAACTAAACAAGTGTAATGGCATTATTTTTATCCTCATCTAAGGTTTCTTCCTCGTAGTCAGAATTAGTGTCAACTATTGTTGGGCGTTGTCGTTTCTTCTGTGTTTGGGTTTCATCAAATTTATCTTTCCAGAGTCTTATTTGTACAAGATTTACCTTTGGTATGTCAATTCCTAGGATTTATTTCATGTGCGCTAAATAAATTATGTTTATGACCTTTCTTCATTTATGAAGTCCTTTTCTTACACTCAACAATTTCAGCAACATCGCTATTTTCTTGATTTTCAAAATATTCTTGAATGTTGAATTCTGATGTTGATGATTGTTGATGAGTGCTAAAAAGTGCATATTTCTATATCTTTTTGTTGGCAATTAACTCATCTTTTGTGCATTAATTCTACATTTTATCCCATATTCTGTATTTTCTTTGTTTTCAAGAATAAATATTTTTATTAATTAATTTTGCATTTTTAGGTAATAAATAAAGTTTGGATGAATTGCGGAGCGGAAAAGAGCAGAAAAGTGGTGGAAGCCAAGAGGAATCACACAAGGAAGCCGCGAATAATGTTGTGCGCAAGACCAAAAGGCTAGAACTGGGCTTGAAGAGGAAGAATTGTTCTTAAAGAAGATATGGGCATGGCATACCCAAGGCCCAAACCCCTCACCCAAACCCACTTCCAATATCCATAGCCCACTTCTCCTGTAGCCGTCAGATTGGATCATCTCAGCATCCTATGGTCGCCTCATCGTCGTGCATCGAAGTCTGAAGCTCCTGTCAAACACTACAACACCTAACCCCATCTTGGACCGTCAGTCTTGATGTATTACATATCCAACGGTCGCTCCACATCCATTTACATCACATCGTTGGATCTTTCCCTCATCCTATCATCCTACGGATTCCCTCACAAAACATCGAGATTTGATGGGTCTGCTCAACACCCAAACAACCAAATACCTATACCCGCAAAACAAACAACCCCTTCCTCAAACCCCATCGACTCCATCTTCTCCCTCACCCTCTGCAACACCACCTTACCCTGCCCCGCTCAACCACCACCTCAACCACCACCATCTCCTCTCAAATCAACCAAACACCATAACCCATCTCCACTACCATCATTACAACCTATCTAGCCACCTAATTTCCCATTTTTATACACGTTTTTCTCAAAACCCTAACGTGTGAAAAATTGGTAAATTAGGTGAGTTAGGAGAGCAATTGGAGGTATGGGAAGCAAGAGAAGACTAATTCTAAGCATAGGTCGAAGTTTGATCGGAGTCAGAGATTAGGTAAATTTCTAATTTTAATTTCTAAAACCCTAATTTTTCTGATTTGGGAAATTTTTGGGGGAAATCAGTTGAATGTTAAATTGAAGTATGGGATAGTCTATTAGGGTTGTTATCAGAGTTAGGTAGGATTATTTTTGATTTAATTTGTATTTTCACCAAACCCTAATTGGACTGATGTGGTCCTGTTTTGGGGAAAGTTGGTTTGTGTATAAATAGGGATGATGGGTGTGTGTTAGAAGCTATGCCTGGATTAACCAGAGCATCAGTAGAATAGTTTAGTTTTGTTATTTCCATGAACTGTAGCTTTGAGGGTTTCAATCTTTTCAATTCCATGATTCTCAATTCAAATGCATTGTTAATTTTAGCTGTTCTGAACTCCAACATGTATTTAATTTGAGTGTGTGATTGTTACATTTTATATCAAGCTCCTGTTCATGTTTATCTTGATGCCTGTTTTGTTTGAGCAATGGGAAGTAATCAGTGCTCTGGTATGCCTGTGATTGACTGTGCTGTCAAAAGACAGTCAATACTAGGGGCATATCAGTGAGCAAGCTGATTTTCCTCCCATTCTAATATATTGCATTGCTTTACTTTCTGTCACTAGAAAAGTAGAAACAACAACCCAGCTCCCTCCTTGTCACTGTGGACTTCCCCTGCTTTTCATTATCTACTATCTGACCCTGTATACTTGCAGGTGTAAATATAACCATAGTTTTAGGTTTAATTCCTTAGCTATCAAGTTTTTGGCGCCGCTGCCGGGACTCGGTAGCGGTGCTGTTGCTGTTTCTCTTTATCTTTGCTCTTATTTCTGCATTTTACTGCATACTTTCATTGTCACTGCATATTTGCACTTTCATTGCATATCTTGCACATAACCTCATTCTTGCATCTTCATCTGTCACTCTTGCTGTCACTCTTACAAGTTATTTCCCTTTGCTCATTTGCTGCTCACTTGCTCTTCTAGCTTGCTGTGTAGTCTCTCCTGTACATATGCATTTTTAGCTCAATCTTCACTGTTGCCATTCTTTTGCATGCATCCATTCCTGTATCATAATTCATACTGCATACCACTATATCTTAAACTGAATTTTTAGTCTAGCTGCATACCATCGTCATCTTAAACTAATTCTGCATTTCATTCACTTTAGCATCTTGCTCTGTAGCCTTAGCCTTCATCTCTTCCTGTAACTTAGCTCTTGTAATGATAGCTATGCATTGTCATTTTCAGCAACTTCTTAAACTGCATGTTCTCAGCAACTTTATATTCTGCATTCTGTAAGCATTTTCTCCATCTGCAATTGCACAACTGCATGGCAGTTCTTCAACTTTGCTACTTTGCCCATGTTCTTTGTGTATTGATCACACACATTTAAGTGTGCAGGTAACTGGTGCTGCTGTTGGTTGTTGCCTTGCTTGCCAGAGCTGCTGTGGGCTGTAGGTACACTTTGCTTACCTAGCTGCTGGGCTAGAAGAACCTTGTTGTTGGGATGTAAGCTGCAGAAGGAGAGGAATTGAACCAAGCCCAACTGGGCCTTGAGTGTTGAAGCCAAAGCTTAGGATGATCCAAAGCCCAACTGGCTTTTGGCAACCAAACTGAACAGCTGGGCTGTGCTTCAAAGGTAAGCCTAAACCCATTAAGAGAACCAACCTGTGGGCTTCCATTTTTAATCTGTGGGCATGTAATAATTATTTTAATTTTAATTTTATTTCTTTCTTTATTTGGGATTGTAATTTTAAGTTTATTTATTTTTATTTTATTTTTTTTTTGTGGGTTTGTAATAATTATTTTATTTTTATTTCTTTCTTTATTTGGGCTTGTAATTTAGTTGTTTGTTAGGCTTGTAGTTCTTTTAAACTAAAATTTGGGCTTCAAAACCCAATACAAAAAAAAAAAAGATGTTATATTTTCAGAAAAAAAAAAAAAGAAAAAAAAAAAATCAATCAAGTATTTATCAATTCCTCCTCTCTTGTTCCAGAAATAAAAGAGAGTAGTCAATGTAAATAAGAGTCATGTAAATAGTCATTTTGTTGTTTCATTGTAATAAGCAAGGAGGGTGTATGCCATGATGTACTACGCGAGTAATTGTGAAATACCTCCAACTCATTCACAATTCTCGTAAAGTCCGGACAGCTAGCTAGATTTCGACCTTGGTTCTTAGCCTGAGAAACTATCTCTTGGTGATTAGTAGTCATAACATCCGATCTTTCTTTACACATGTGTAGATACACTTTACACTCTTATCACATGTCTTTATTTGTTATCAGTTCTAGGATTGTGCCTTGGATAGCTAGATTGACATCTCCATTTTGCTGTGAGCTTAAACTGACTTGCACATGTCACATTTGATGGAATCTGAGCTTATATTTTGACCTAGAACTTTGTAGGTACGTTCTAAGCAAACCTTCACGAGACTTCACTCGTCCACTAGGGACACTTAGCGGTTTAAAAGGCTTAGTGCATATGCTAAATGCATTCGAGAGACCAGCGACAGTGGTATAGGTAGGATTTCCCTAGTTTTGTTTTACTTGAGGACAAGTAAAATTCAGGTTTGGGGGTATTTGATGAGTGCTAAAAAGTGCATATTTCTATATCTTTTTGTTGGCAATTAACTCATCTTTTGTGCATTAATTCTACATTTTATCCCATATTTTGTATTTTCTTTGTTTTCAAGAATAAATATTTTTATTAATTAATTTTGCATTTTTAGGTAATAAATAAAGTTTGGATGAATTGCGGAGCGGAAAAGAGCAGAAAAGTGGTGGAAGCCAAGAGGAATCACACAAGGAAGCCGCGAAGAATGTTGTGCGCAAGACCAAAAGGCTAGAACTGGGCTTGAAGAGGAAGAATTGTTCTTAAAGAAGATATGGGCTTGGCATACCCAAGGCCCAAACCCCTCACCCAAACCCACTTCCAATATCCATAGCCCACTTCTCCTGTAGCCGTCAGATTGGATCATCTCAGCATCCTATGGTCGCCTCATCGTCGTGCATCGAAGTCTGAAGCTCCTGTCAAACACTACAACACCTAACCCCATCTTGGACCGTCAGTCTTGATGTATTACATATCCAACGGTCGCTCCACATCCATTTACATCACATCGTTGGATCTTTCCCTCATCCTATCATCCTACGGATTCCCCTCACAAAACATCGAGATTTGATGGGTCTGCTCAACACCCAAACAACAAAATACCTATACCCGCAAAACAAACAACCCCTTCCTCAAACCCCATCGACTCCATCTTCTCCCTCACCCTCTGCAACACCACCTTACCCTGCCCCGCTCAACCACCACCTCAACCACCACCATCTCCTCTCAAATCAACCAAACACCATAACCCATCTCCACTACCATCATTACAACCTATCTAGCCACCTAATTTCCCATTTTTATACATGTTTTTCTCAAAACCCTAACGTGTGAAAAATTGGTAAATTAGGTGAGTTAGGAGAGCAATTGGAGGTATGGGAAGCAAGAGAAGACTAATTCTAAGCATAGGTCGAAGTTTGATCGGAGTCAGAGATTAGGTAAATTTCTAATTTTAATTTCTAAAACCCTAATTTTTCTGATTTGGGAAATTTTTGGGGGAAATCAATTGAATGTTAAAATGAAGTATGGGGTAGTCTATTAGGGTTGTTATCAGAGTTAGGTAGGATTATTTTTGATTTAATTTGTATTTTCACCAAACCCTAATTGGACTGATGTGGTCCTGTTTTGGGGAAAGTTGGTTTGTGTATAAATAGGGATGATGGGTGTGTGTTAGAAGCTATGCCTGGATTAACCAGAGCATCAGTAGAATAGTTTAGTTTTGTTATTTCCATGAACTGTAGCTTTGAGGGTTTCAATCTTTTCAATTCCATGATTCTCAATTCAAATGCATTGTTAATTTTAGCTGTTCTGAACTCCAACATGTATTTAATTTGAGTGTGTGATTGTTACATTTTATATCAAGCTCCTGTTCATGTTTATCTTGATTCCTGTTTTGTTTGAGCAATGGGAAGTAATCAGTGCTCTGGTATGCCTGTGATTGACTGTGCTGTCAAAAGACAGTCAATACTAGGGGCATATCAGTGAGCAAGCTGATTTTCCTCCCATTCTAATATATTGCATTGCTTTACTTTCTGTCACTAGAAAAGTAGAAACAACACCAGCTCCCTCCTTGTCCCTGTGGACTTCCCCTGCTTTTCATTATCTACTATCTGACCCTGTATACTTGCAGGTGTAAATATAACCATAGTTTTAGGTTTAATTCCTTAGCTATCAAGTTTTTGGCGCCGCTGCCGGGGACTCGGTAGCGGTGCTGTTGCTGTTTGCTCTTTATCTTTGCTCTTATTTTCTGCATTTTACTGCATACTTTTCATTGTCACTGCATATTTGCACTTTCATTGCATATCTTGCACA
Organism: Papaver somniferum; assembly: GCF_003573695.1. Lineage (NCBI taxonomy): Eukaryota > Viridiplantae > Streptophyta > Magnoliopsida > Ranunculales > Papaveraceae > Papaver > Papaver somniferum. The sequence goes on from NC_039362.1 coordinate 87,404,971, forward strand.
TAACCTCATTCTTGCATCTTCATCTGTCACTCTTGCTGTCACTCTTACAAGTTATTTCCCTTTGCTCATTTGCTGCTCACTTGCTCTTCTAGCTTGCTGTGTAGTCTCTCCTGTACATATGCATTTTTAGCTCAATCTTCACTGTTACCATTCTTTTGCATTGCATTCCATTCATGTAGCATAATTCATAACTGCATACCACTATATCTTAAACTTGAATTTTTAGTCTAGCTGCATACCATCGTCATCTTAAACTAATTCTGCATTTCATTCACTTTAGCATCTTGCTCTGTAGCCTTAGCCTTCATCTCTTCCTGTAACTTAGCTCTTGTAATGATAGCTATGCATTGTCATTTTCAGCAACTTCTTAAACTGCATGTTCTCAGCAACTTTATATTCTGCATTCTGTAAGCATTTTCTCCATCTGCAATTGCACAACTGCATTGCAGTTCTTCAACTTTGCTTACTTTGCCCATGTTCTTTGTGTATTGATCACACACATTTAAGTGTGCAGGTAACTGGTGCTGCTGTTGGTTGTTGCCTTGCTTGCCAGAGCTGCCGGTGGGCTGTAGGTACACTTTGCTTACCTAGCTGCTGGGCTAGAAGAACCTTGCTGTTGGGATGTAAGCTGCAGAAGGAGAGGAAATTGAACCAAGCCCAACTGGGCCTTGAGTGTTGAAGCCAAAGCTTAGGATGATCCAAAGCCCAACTGGGCTTTTGCAACCAAACTGAACAGCTGGGCTGTGCTTCAAAGGTAAGCCTAAACCCATTAAGAGAACCCAACCTGTGGGCTTCCATTTTTAATCTGTGGGCATGTAATAATTATTTTAATTTTAATTTTATTTCTTTCTTTATTTGGGATTGTAATAATTTTAGTTTTATTTTTTTTTTTATTTTTTTTTGTGGGTTTGTAATAATTAGTTTTATTTTTATTTCTTTCTTTATTTGGGCTTGTAATTTAGTTGTTTGTTAGGCTTGTAGTTTCTTTTAAACTAAAATTTGGGCTTCAAAACCCAATACAAAAAAAAAAAAAAAAAGATGTATATTTTCAGAAAAAAAAAAAAAAAAAAAAAAAAAAAAAAAATCAAGTATTTATCAATTCCATCATCTCTTGTTCCAAAAATAAAAAGAGAGTAGTCAATGTAAATAAGAGTCATGTAAATAGTCATTTTGTTGTTTCATTGTAATAAGCAAGGAGGGTGTATGCCATTGATGTACAACGCGAGTAATTGTGAAATACCTCCAACTCATTCACAATTGTCGTAAAGTCCGGACAGCTAGCTAGATTTCGACCTTGGTTCTTAGCCTGAGAAACTATCTCTTGGTGATTAGTAGTCATAACATCCGATCTTTCTTTACACATGTGTAGATACACTTTACACTCTTATCACATGTCTTTATTTGTTATCAGTGCTAGGATTGTGCCTTGGATAGCTAGATTGACATCTCCATTTTGCTGTGAGCTTAAACTGACTTGCACATGTCACATTTGATGGAATCTGAGCTTATATTTTGACCTAGAACTTTGTAGGTACGTTCTAAGCAAACCTTCACGAGACTTCACTCGTCCACTAGGGACACTTAGCGGTTTAAAAGGCTTAGTGCATATGCTAAATGCATTCGAGAGACCAGCGACAGTGGTATAGGTAGGATTTCCCTAGTTTTGTTTTACTTGAGGACAAGTAAAATTCAGGTTTGGGGGTATTTGATGAGTGCTAAAAAGTGCATATTTCTATATCTTTTTGTTGGCAATTAACTCATCTTTTGTGCATTAATTCTACATTTTATCCCATATTTTGTATTTTCTTTGTTTTCAAGAATAAATATTTTTATTAATTAATTTTGCATTTTTAGGTAATAAATAAAGTTTGGATGAATTGCGGAGCGGAAAAGAGCAGAAAAGTGGTGGAAGCCAAGAGGAATCACACAAGGAAGACGCGAAGAATGTTGTGCGCAAGACCAAAAAGCTAGAACTGGGCTTGAAGAGGAAGAATTGTTCTTAAAGAAGATATGGGCTTGGCATACCCAAGGCCCAAACCCCTCACCCAAACCCACTTCCAATATCCATAGCCCACCTCTCCTGTAGCCGTCAGATTGGATCATCTCAGCATCCTATGGTCGCCTCATCGTCGTGCATCGAAGTCTGAAGCTCCTGTCAAACACTACAACACCTAACCCCATCTTGGACCGTCAGTCTTGATGTATTACATATCCAACGGTCGCTCCACATCCATTTACATCACATCGTTGGATCTTTCCCTCATCCTATCATCCTACGGATTCCCCTCACAAAACATCGAGATTTGATGGGTCTGCTCAACACCCAAACAACCAAATACCTATACCCGCAAAACAAACAACCCCTTCCTCAAACCCCATCGACTCCATCTTCTCCCTCACCCTCTGCAACACCACCTTACCCTGCCCCGCTCAACCACCACCTCAACCACCACCATCTCCTCTCAAATCAACCAAACACCATAACCCATCTCCACTACCATCATTACAACCTATCTAGCCACCTAATTTCCCATTTTTATACACGTTTTTCTCAAAACCCTAACGTGTGAAAAATTGGTAAATTAGGTGAGTTAGGAGAGCAATTGGAGGTATGGGAAGCAAGAGAAGACTAATTCTAAGCATAGGTCGAAGTTTGATCGGAGTCAGAGATTAGGTAAATTTCTAATTTTAATTTCTAAAACCCTAATTTTTCTGATTTGGGAAATTTTTGGGGGAAATCAGTTAAATGTTAAATTGAAGTATGGGATAGTCTATTAGGGTTGTTATCAGAGTTAGGTAGGATTATTTTTGATTTAATTTGTATTTTCACCAAACCCTAATTGGACTGATGTAGTCCTGTTTTGGGGAAAGTTGGTTTGTGTATAAATAGGGATGATGGGTGTGTGTTAGAAGCTATGCCTGGATTAACCAGAGCATCAGTAGAATAGTTTAGTTTTGTTATTTCCATGAACTGTAGCTTTGAGGGTTTCAATCTTTTCAATTCCATGATTCTCAATTCAAATGCATTGTTAATTTTAGCTGTTCTGAACTCCAACATGTATTTAATTTGAGTGTGTGATTGTTACATTTTATATCAAGCTCCTGTTCATGTTTATCTTGATTCCTGTTTTGTTTGAGCAATGGGAAGTAATCAGTGCTCTGGTATGCCTGTGATTGACTGTGCTGTCAAAAGACAGTCAATACTAGGGGCATATCAGTGAGCAAGCTGATTTTCCTCCCATTCTAATATATTGCATTGCTTTACTTTCTGTCACTAGAAAAGTAGAAACAACACCAGCTCCCTCCTTGTCCCTGTGGACTTCCCCTGCTTTTCATTATCTACTATCTGACCCTGTATACTTGCAGGTGTAAATATAACCATAGTTTTAGGTTTAATTCCTTAGCTATCAAGTTTTTGGCGCCGCTGCCGGGGACTCGGTAGCGGTGCTGTTGCTGTTTGCTCTTTATCTTTGCTCTTATTTTCTGCATTTTACTGCATACTTTTCATTGTCACTGCATATTTGCACTTTCATTGCATATCTTGCACATAACCTCATTCTTGCATCTTCATCTGTCACTCTTGCTGTCACTCTTACAAGTTATTTCCCTTTGCTCATTTGCTGCTCACTTGCTCTTCTAGCTTGCTGTGTAGTCTCTCCTGTACATATGCATTTTTAGCTCAATCTTCACTGTTACCATTCTTTTGCATTGCATTCCATTCCTGTAGCATAATTCATAACTGCATACCACTATATCTTAAACTTGAATTTTTAGTCTAGCTGCATACCATCGTCATCTTAAACTAATTCTGCATTTCATTCACTTTAGCATCTTGCTCTGTAGCCTTAGCCTTCATCTCTTCCTGTAACTTAGCTCTTGTAATGATAGCTATGCATTGTCATTTTCAGCAACTTCTTAAACTGCATGTTCTCAGCAACTTTATATTCTGCATTCTGTAAGCATTTTCTCCATCTGCAATTGCACAACTGCATTGCAGTTCTTCAACTTTGCTTACTTTGCCCATGTTCTTTGTGTATTGATCACACACATTTAAGTGTGCAGGTAACTGGTGCTGCTGTTGGTTGTTGCCTTGCTTGCCAGAGCTGCTGGTGGGCTGTAGGTACACTTTGCTTACCTAGCTGCTGGGCTAGAAGAACCTTGTTGTTGGGATGTAAGCTACAGAAGGAGAGGAAATTGAACCAAGCCCAACTGGGCCTTGAGTGTTGAAGCCAAAGCTTAGGATGATCCAAAGCCCAACTGGGCTTTTGCAACCAAACTGAACAGCTGGGCTGTGCTTCAAAGGTAAGCCTAAACCCATTAAGAGAACCCAACCTGTGGGCTTCCATTTTTAATCTGTGGGCATGTAATAATTATTTTAATTTTAATTTTATTTCTTTCTTTATTTGGGATTGTAATAATTTTAGTTTTTTTTTTATTTTTTTTTTATTTTTTTGTGGGTTTGTAATAATTAGTTTTATTTTTATTTATTTCTTTCTTTATTTGGGCTTGTAATTTAGTTGTTTGTTAGGCTTGTAGTTTCTTTTAAACTAAAATTTGGGCTTCAAAACCCAATACAAAAAAAAAAAAAAAAAGATGTATATTTTCAGAAAAAAAAAAAAGAAAAAAAAAAAAAATCAATCAAGTATTTATCAATTCCATCCTCTCTTGTTCCAGAAATAAAAGAGAGTAGTCAATGTAAATAAGAGTCATGTAAATAGTCATTTTGTTGTTTCATTGTAATAAGCAAGGAGGGTGTATGCCATTGATGTACAACGCGAGTAATTGTGAAATACCTCCAACTCATTCACAATTCTCGTAAAGTCCGGACAGCTAGCTAGATTTCGACCTTGGTTCTTAGCCTGAGAAACTATCTCTTGGTGATTAGTAGTCATAACATCCGATCTTTCTTTACACATGTGTAGATACACTTTACACTCTTATCACATGTCTTTATTTGTTATCAGTGCTAGGATTGTGCCTTGGATAGCTAGATTGACATCTCCATTTTGCTGTGAGCTTAAACTGACTTGCACATGTCACATTTGATGGAATCTGAGCTTATATTTTGACCTAGAACTTTGTAGGTACGTTCTAAGCAAACCTTCACGAGACTTCACTCGTCCACTAGGGACACTTAGCGGTTTAAAAGGCTTAGTGCATATGCTAAATGCATTCGAGAGACCAGCGACAGTGGTATAGGTAGGATTTCCCTAGTTTTGTTTTACTTGAGGACAAGTAAAATTCAGGTTTGGGGGTATTTGATGAGTGCTAAAAAGTGCATATTTCTATATCTTTTTGTTGGCAATTAACTCATCTTTTGTGCATTAATTCTACATTTTATCCCATATTTTGTATTTTCTTTGTTTTCAAGAATAAATATTTTTATTAATTAATTTTGCATTTTTAGGTAATAAATAAAGTTTGGATGAATTGCGGAGCGGAAAAGAGCAGAAAAGTGGTGGAAGCCAAGAGGAATCACACAAGGAAGCCGCGAAGAATGTTGTGCGCAAGACCAAAAAGCTAGAACTGGGCTTGAAGAGGAAGAATTGTTCTTAAAGAAGATATGGGCTTGGCATACCCAAGGCCCAAACCCCTCACCCAAACCCACTTCCAATATCCATAGCCCACCTCTCCTGTAGCCGTCAGATTGGATCATCTCAGCATCCTATGGTCGCCTCATCGTCGTGCATCGAAGTCTGAAGCTCCTGTCAAACACTACAACACCTAACCCCATCTTGGACCGTCAGTCTTGATGTATTACATATCCAACGGTCGCTCCACATCCATTTACATCACATCGTTGGATCTTTCCCTCATCCTATCATCCTACGGATTCCCCTCACAAAACATCGAGATTTGATGGGTCTGCTCAACACCCAAACAACAAATACCTATACCCGCAAAACAAACAACCCCTTCCTCAAACCCCATCGACTCCATCTTCTCCCTCACCCTCTGCAACACCACCTTACCCTGCCCCGCTCAACCACCACCTCAACCACCACCATCTCCTCTCAAATCAACCAAACACCATAACCCATCTCCACTACCATCATTACAACCTATCTAGCCACCTAATTTCCCATTTTTATACAGTTTTTCTCAAAACCCTAACGTGTGAAAAATTGGTAAATTAGGTGAGTTAGGAGAGCAATTGGAGGTATGGGAAGCAAGAGAAGACTAATTCTAAGCATAGGTCGAAGTTTGATCGGAGTCAGAGATTAGGTAAATTTCTAATTTTAATTTCTAAAACCCTAATTTTTCTGATTTGGGAAATTTTTGGGGGAAATCAATTGAATGTTAAATGAAGTAGGGGTAGTCTATTAGGGTTGTTATCAGAGTTAGGTAGGATTATTTTGATTTAATTTGTATTTTCACCAAACCCTAATTGGACTGATGTGGTCCTGTTTTGGGGAAAGTTGGTTTGTGTATAAATAGGGATGATGGGTGTGTGTTAGAAGCTATGCCTGGATTAACCAGAGCATCAGTAGAATAGTTTAGTTTTGTTATTTCCATGAACTGTAGCTTTGAGGGTTTCAATCTTTTCAATTCCATGATTCTCAATTCAAATGCATTGTTAATTTTAGCTGTTCTGAACTCCAACATGTATTTAATTTGAGTGTGTGATTGTTACATTTTATATCAAGCTCCTGTTCATGTTTATCTTGATTCCTGTTTTGTTTGAGCAATGGGAAGTAATCAGTGCTCTGGTATGCCTGTGATTGACTGTGCTGTCAAAAGACAGTCAATACTAGGGGCATATCAGTGAGCAAGCTGATTTTCCTCCCATTCTAATATATTGCATTGCTTTACTTTCTGTCACTAGAAAAGTAGAAACAACACCAGCTCCCTCCTTGTCCCTGTGGACTTCCCCTGCTTTTCATTATCTACTATCTGACCCTGTATACTTGCAGGTGTAAATATAACCATAGTTTTAGGTTTAATTCCTTAGCTATCAAGTTTTTGGCGCCGCTGCCGGGGACTCGGTAGCGGTGCTGTTGCTGTTTGCTCTTTATCTTTGCTCTTATTTTCTGCATTTTACTGCATACTTTTCATTGTCACTGCATATTTGCACTTTCATTGCATATCTTGCACATAACCTCATTCTTGCATCTTCATCTGTCACTCTTGCTGTCACTCTTACAAGTTATTTCCCTTTGCTCATTTGCTGCTCACTTGCTCTTCTAGCTTGCTGTGTAGTCTCCTGTACATATGCATTTTTAGCTCAATCTTCACTGTTACCATTCTTTTGCTTGCATTCCATTCATGTAGCATAATTCATAACTGCATACCACTATATCTTAAACTTGAATTTTTAGTCTAGCTGCATACCATCGTCATCTTAAACTAATTCTGCATTTCATTCACTTTAGCATCTTGCTCTGTAGCCTTAGCCTTCATCTCTTCCTGTAACTTAGCTCTTGTAATGATAGCTATGCATTGTCATTTTCAGCAACTTCTTAAACTGCATGTTCTCAGCAACTTTATATTCTGCATTCTGTAAGCATTTTCTCCATCTGCAATTGCACAACTGCATTGCAGTTCTTCAACTTTGCTTACTTTGCCCATGTTCTTTGTGTATTGATCACACACATTTAAGTGTGCAGGTAACTGGTGCTGCTGTTGGTTGTTGCCTTGCTTGCCAGAGCTGCCGGTGGGCTGTAGGTACACTTTGCTTACCTAGCTGCTGGGCTAGAAGAACCTTGCTGTTGGGATGTAAGCTGCAGAAGGAGAGGAAATTGAACCAAGCCCAACTGGGCCTTGAGTGTTGAAGCCAAAGCTTAGGATGATCCAAAGCCCAACTGGGCTTTTGCAACCAAACTGAACAGCTGGGCTGTGCTTCAAAGGTAAGCCTAAACCCATTAAGAGAACCCAACCTGTGGGCTTCCATTTTTAATCTGTGGGCATGTAATAATTATTTTAATTTTAATTTTATTTCTTTCTTTATTTGGGATTGTAATAATTTTAGTTTTATTTTTTTTTATTTTTTTTGTGGGTTTGTAATAATTAGTTTTATTTTTATTTCTTTCTTTATTTGGGCTTGTAATTTAGTTGTTTGTTAGGCTTGTAGTTTCTTTTAAACTAAAATTTGGGCTTCAAAACCCAATACAAAAAAAAAAAAAAAAAGATGTATATTTTCAGAAAAAAAAAAAAAGAAAAAAAAAAAATCAATCAAGTATTTATCAATTCCATCCTCTCTTGTTCCAGAAATAAAAGAGAGTAGTCAATGTAAATAAGAGTCATGTAAATAGTCATTTTGTTGTTTCATTGTAATAAGCAAGGAGGGTGTATGCCATTGATGTACAACGCGAGTAATTGTGAAATACCTCCAACTCATTCACAATTCTCGTAAAGTCCGGACAGCTAGCTAGATTTCGACCTTGGTTCTTAGCCTGAGAAACTATCTCTTGGTGATTAGTAGTCATAACATCCGATCTTTCTTTACACATGTGTAGATACACTTTACACTCTTATCACATGTCTTTATTTGTTATCAGTGCTAGGATTGTGCCTTGGATAGCTAGATTGACATCTCCATTTTGCTGTGAGCTTAAACTGACTTGCACATGTCACATTTGATGGAATCTGAGCTTATATTTTGACCTAGAACTTTGTAGGTACGTTCTAAGCAAACCTTCACGAGACTTCACTCGTCCACTAGGGACACTTAGCGGTTTAAAAGGCTTAGTGCATATGCTAAATGCATTCGAGAGACCAGCGACAGTGGTATAGGTAGGATTTCCCTAGTTTTGTTTTACTTGAGGACAAGTAAAATTCAGGTTTGGGGGTATTTGATGAGTGCTAAAAAGTGCATATTTCTATATCTTTTGTTGGCAATTAACTCATCTTTTGTGCATTAATTCTACATTTTATCCCATATTTTGTATTTTCTTTGTTTTCAAGAATAAATATTTTTATTAATTAATTTTGCATTTTTAGGTAATAAATAAAGTTTGGATGAATTGCGGAGCGGAAAAGAGCAGAAAAGTGGTGGAAGCCAAGAGGAATCACACAAGGAAGCCGCGAAGAATGTTGTGCGCAAGACCAAAAAGCTAGAACTGGGCTTGAAGAGGAAGAATTGTTCTTAAAGAAGATATGGGCTTGGCATACCCAAGGCCCAAACCCCTCACCCAAACCCACTTCCAATATCCATAGCCCACCTCTCTGTAGCCGTCAGATTGGATCATCTCAGCATCCTATGGTCGCCTCATCGTCGTGCATCGAAGTCTGAAGCTCCTGTCAAACACTACAACACCTAACCCCATCTTGGACCGTCAGTCTTGATGTATTACATATCCAACGGTCGCTCCACATCCATTTACATCACATCGTTGGATCTTTCCCTCATCCTATCATCCTACGGATTCCCCTCACAAAACATCGAGATTTGATGGGTCTGCTCAACACCCAAACAATCAAATACCTATACCCGCAAAACAAACAACCCCTTCCTCAAACCCCATCGACTCCATCTTCTCCCTCACCCTCTGCAACACCACCTTACCCTGCCCCGCTCAACCACCACCTCAACCACCACCATCTCCTCTCAAATCAACCAAACACCATAACCCATCTCCACTACCATCATTACAACCTATCTAGCCACCTAATTTCCCATTTTTATACACGTTTTTCTCAAAACCCTAACGTGTGAAAAATTGGTAAATTAGGTGAGTTAGGAGAGCAATTGGAGGTATGGGAAGCAAGAGAAGACTAATTCTAAGCATAGGTCGAAGTTTGATCGGAGTCAGAGATTAGGTAAATTTCTAATTTTAATTTCTAAAACCCTAATTTTTCTGATTTGGGAAATTTTTGGGGGAAATCAATTGAATGTTAAATTGAAGTATGGGATAGTCTATTAGGGTTGTTATCAGAGTTAGGTAGGATTTTTGATTTAATTTGTATTTTCACCAAACCCTAATTAGACTGATGTGGTCCTGTTTTGGGGAAAGTTGGTTTGTGTATAAATAGGGATGATGGGTGTGTGTTAGAAGCTATGCCTGGATTAACCAGAGCATCAGTAGAATAGTTTAGTTTTGTTATTTCCATGAACTGTAGCTTTGAGGGTTTCAATCTTTTCAATTCCATGATTCTCAATTCAAATGCATTGTTAATTTTAGCTGTTCTGAACTCCAACATGTATTTAATTTGAGTGTGTGATTGTTACATTTTATATCAAGCTCCTGTTCATGTTTATCTTGATTCCTGTTTTGTTTGAGCAATGGGAAGTAATCAGTGCTCTGGTATGCCTGTGATTGACTGTGCTGTCAAAAGACAGTCAATACTAGGGGCATATCAGTGAGCAAGCTGATTTTCCTCCCATTCTAATATATTGCATTGCTTTACTTTCTGTCACTAGAAAAGTAGAAACAACACCAGCTCCCTCCTTGTCCCTGTGGACTTCCCCTGCTTTTCATTATCTACTATCTGACCCTGTATACTTGCAGGTGTAAATATAACCATAGTTTTAGGTTAATTCCTTAGCTATCAAGTTTTGGCGCGCTGCCGGGGACTCGGTAGCGGTGCTGTTGTGTGCTCTTTATCTTTGCTCTTTTTTGCATTTTACTGCATATTTCATTGTCACTGCATATTTGCACTTTCATTGCATATCTTGACATAACTCATCTTGCATCTTCATCTGTCACTCGTGCTGTCCCTCTTACAAGTTATTCCCTTGCTCATTTGCTGCTCATTGCTCTTCTAGCGTGCTGTGTAGTCTCTCCTGTACATATGCATTTTTAGCTCAATCTTCACTGTTACCATTCTTTTGCTTTGCATTCCATTCATGTAGCATAATTCATAACTGCATACCACTATATCTTAAACTTGAATTTTTAGTCTAGCTGCATACCATCGTCATCTTAAACTAATTCTGCATTTCATTCACTTTAGCATCTTGCTCTGTAGCCTTAGCCTTCATCTCTTCCTGTAACTTAGCTCTTGTAATGATAGCTATGCATTGTCATTTTCAGCAACTTCTTAAACTGCATGTTCTCAGCAACTTTATATTCTGCATTCTGTAAGCATTTTCTCCATCTGCAATTGCACAACTGCATTGCAGTTCTTCAACTTTGCTTACTTTGCCCATGTTCTTTGTGTATTGATCACACACATTTAAGTGTGCAGGTAACTGGTGCTGCTGTTGGTTGTTGCCTTGCTTGCCAGAGCTGCCGGTGGGCTGTAGGTACACTTTGCTTACCTAGCTGCTGGGCTAGAAGAACCTTGCTGTTGGGATGTAAGCTGCAGAAGGAGAGGAAATTGAACCAAGCCCAACTGGGCCTTGAGTGTTGAAGCCAAAGCTTAGGATGATCCAAAGCCCAACTGGGCTTTTGCAACCAAACTGAACAGCTGGGCTGTGCTTCAAAGGTAAGCCTAAACCCATTAAGAGAACCCAACCTGTGGGCTTCCATTTTTAATCTGTGGGCATGTAATAATTATTTTAATTTTAATTTTATTTCTTTCTTTATTTGGGATTGTAATAATTTTAGTTTTATTTTTTTTTATTTTTTTTTTGTGGGTTTGTAATAATTAGTTTTATTTTTATTTCTTTCTTTATTTGGGCTTGTAATTTAGTTGTTTGTTAGGCTTGTAGTTTCTTTTAAACTAAAATTTGGGCTTCAAAACCCAATACAAAAAAAAAAAAAAAAAGATGTATATTTTCAGAAAAAAAAAAAAAGAAAAAAAGAAAAAAATCAATCAAGTATTTATCAATTCCATCCTCTCTTGTTCCAGAAATAAAAGAGAGTAGTCAATGTAAATAAGAGTCATGTAAATAGTCATTTTGTTGTTTCATTGTAATAAGCAAGGAGGGTGTATGCCATTGATGTACAACGCGAGTAATTGTGAAATACCTCCAACTCATTCACAATTCTCGTAAAGTCCGGACAGCTAGCTAGATTTCGACCTTGGTTCTTAGCCTGAGAAACTATCTCTTGGTGATTAGTAGTCATAACATCCGATCTTTCTTTACACATGTGTAGATACACTTTACACTCTTATCACATGTCTTTATTTGTTATCAGTGCTAGGATTGTGCCTTGGATAGCTAGATTGACATCTCCATTTTGCTGTGAGCTTAAACTGACTTGCACATGTCACATTTGATGGAATCTGAGCTTATATTTTGACCTAGAACTTTGTAGGTACGTTCTAAGCAAACCTTCACGAGACTTCACTCGTCCACTAGGGACACTTAGCGGTTTAAAAGGCTTAGTGCATATGCTAAATGCATTCGAGAGACCAGCGACAGTGGTATAGGTTTTCCCTAGTTTTGTTTTACTTGAGGACAAGTAAAATTCAGGTTTGGGGGTATTTGATGAGTGCTAAAAAGTGCATATTTCTATATCTTTTTGTTGGCAATTAACTCATCTTTTGTGCATTAATTCTACATTTTATCCCATATTTTGTATTTTCTTTGTTTTCAAGAATAAATATTTTTATTAATTAATTTTGCATTTTTAGGTAATAAATAAAGTTTGGATGAATTGCGGAGCGGAAAAGAGCAGAAAAGTGGTGGAAGCCAAGAGGAATCACACAAGGAAGCCGCGAAGAATGTTGTGCGCAAGACCAAAAAGCTAGAACTGGGCTTGAAGAGGAAGAATTGTTCTTAAAGAAGATATGGGCTTGGCATACCCAAGGCCCAAACCCCTCACCCAAACCCACTTCCAATATCCATAGCCCACCTCTCATGTAGCCGTCAGATTGGATCATCTCAGCATCCTATGGTCGCCTCATCGTCGTGCATCGAAGTCTGAAGCTCCTGTCAAACACAACACCTAACCCCATCTTGGACCGTCAGTCTTGATGTATTACATATCCAACGGTCGCTCCACATCCATTTACATCACATCGTTGGATCTTTCCCTCATCCTATCATCCTACGGATTCCCCTCACAAAACATCGAGATTTGATGGGTCTGCTCAACACCCAAACAATCAAATACCTATACCCGCAAAACAAACAACCCCTTCCTCAAACCCCATCGACTCCATCTTCTCCCTCACCCTCTGCAACACCACCTTACCCTGCCCCGCTCAACCACCACCTCAACCACCACCATCTCCTCTCAAATCAACCAAACACCATAACCCATCTCCACTACCATCATTACAACCTATCTAGCCACCTAATTTCCCATTTTTATACACGTTTTTCTCAAAACCCTAACGTGTGAAAAATTGGTAAATTAGGTGAGTTAGGAGAGCAATTGGAGGTATGGGAAGCAAGAGAAGACTAATTCTAAGCATAGGTCGAAGTTTGATCGGAGTCAGAGATTAGGTAAATTTCTAATTTTAATTTCTAAAACCCTAATTTTTCTGATTTGGGAAATTTTTGGGGGAAATCAATTGAATGTTAAATTGAAGTATGGGATAGTCTATTAGGGTTGTTATCAGAGTTAGGTAGGATTATTTTTGATTTAATTTGTATTTTCACCAAACCCTAATTAGACTGATGTGGTCCTGTTTTGGGGAAAGTTGGTTTGTGTATAAATAGGGATGATGGGTGTGTGTTAGAAGCTATGCCTGGATTAACCAGAGCATCAGTAGAATAGTTTAGTTTTGTTATTTCCATGAACTGTAGCTTTGAGGGTTTCAATCTTTTCAATTCCATGATTCTCAATTCAAATGCATTGTTAATTTTAGCTGTTCTGAACTCCAACATGTATTTAATTTGAGTGTGTGATTGTTACATTTTATATCAAGCTCCTGTTCATGTTTATCTTGATTCCTGTTTTGTTTGAGCAATGGGAAGTAATCAGTGCTCTGGTATGCCTGTGATTGACTGTGCTGTCAAAAGACAGTCAATACTAGGGGCATATCAGTGAGCAAGCTGATTTTCCTCCCATTCTAATATATTGCATTGCTTTACTTTCTGTCACTAGAAAAGTAGAAACAACACCAGCTCCCTCCTTGTCCCTGTGGACTTCCCCTGCTTTTCATTATCTACTATCTGACCCTGTATACTTGCAGGTGTAAATATAACCATAGTTTTAGGTTTAATTCCTTAGCTATCAATTGTGCGACATCTTTTTTTTTTGATCGGTTAATGAATATAGTGCTGACGAGTTTCGAACAAGTCATTGTTATCATCACCCAATGACTTTATATTGCTACAATGACATCGGTGATTGTGCGGCATCTTGAGCTGCCTTTCAGTTTATTTTTGATCTTTTGACACCCGGTCCATCATATCTTTCTCCATTTCCATTAATACTAAGAATAGAATTACCATGATGGATCGCCAGTATTAGGTGAAGGGTTTGAGTTTGTTTCTAGTGAAGAGTATGGAGATCCTAGAGAAACATGTGTAGTCTCGTAAGGTGATTACTTTGTTACTCCAGCTTTCTGAGAATGTGGAAACAAGCTTCATACTGGAAACTTTTTTTTTTCTTTGTCATTCTCTCGAGTTTTTCGTTGTTGCAGTTTGAACATTTATAAATTAGTTATAACAACAAATTTAACACGTTTTAAAAATCAATTAAATAATTTCGAATATGTCTTACCACATCAACTTCAGTATCACCACTCGCTTTGCAACGATTCATTTGCATCACCAAAGCTACCCAATTGTTCATGTCTTTGTTGATTGTATTTAAACGACCTGACAACCCAGTAACATCACGTTTTTTTTAGATTTCTAGTTTGTTGACAAAGTTGTTTAAAAATATTTTCCAAAGCATATTAAATTGTTGTTGAAGTACACCATTGATATGATCAAGCGTACGTAAATGCTACATAACCTCTGCCGATAGGTTTATCTTCATCTAGATTATACTTTGGACCACGAACTTTTGGTGCTGAAGCATTTTATGTTGAAGCATTTTGTATTTGTGACGAAGTATTCATTTGTTGGATTTTTTTCCATTCTTCTTCTTATTTTGATTTAAAGATTAAGAGTTTGAGATTGAAAGTTTGAAATATGAGAGTTCTTGAGGGTAAAAATGTGTGATTTTACAATTGAAAATTGTCAAATTTATAGAGAATAAAATTAGACGTTGGATAAACTAGGCGTCATCGTCTCAAAGAAAGCCGGTCGACCCTGTTTGCTCAAATTTAAACATTTGCCACTTATTTGCTAGTTCCACTATGGGGGTGAAAATGAGCAAACTTGCTCATTTGCCCACACCACTAGACTTGCTGTTAGCAAGTTGGTTTATGTTCAAGTGTGGTCTTCGTTTACCGACTGTGTAGGATCAAACCAAAAATCACACTCATCCTCTCAAATCTCAATTCCACTCGAGTTCCTTGAGTATTCGAGTCACAGGTCATCGAGAGCAAATAGTATGCACCATCACAATCATTATACCTTTCATATATCGATACTTAAATCCACAGAAACCAAACATCCACCTTCAACATAAACGTATACAGCCCCCAATAAACGTTCCTAGTACGTAAGTATCTCAATCTGCACTGCACCTAGTAATTTACATCCGGTCTTGCGTGCGAGTCGCTAAATACGTCAAGCCAAATGCATACGCAAAATCAAAAAGGTCAAAAAAAAAAGTTAATCGAGTATTAATTATTAATTAATTAAGTTTAAAACAACATTCCTAAAAATTCAAAAAGAACATAGGAGAACACTCATGGGCCTACTTGTCTGCCACTAGGAACACATAGATCTTCAACTTCTCCCTACATAATCATAACCGGGTCCCACAAAATATTGGATGTATCTACACAAATCATCATCGTCATCTAAAAATGGACCCAACATTTTTTGCAACAAAAAACCATCCTCTTGGGAATGAAAAGAAACTTCAGCAAAACCCGTCAACTGTGCTGCGTTAAGTATAATGCGTCCATCTTATTTAGTTTGTCAAAATGTGACCTCATGAAGGAAATAATTTAGATGTACAATTTTGGCCCTTATTTTATATCAAAAGATCACGATTCATCATGAGATATTGCGATAACGTTCAAGGTGTTAGCACAAGTGTCAATGATGGTGGTACAGGGAACTAGGGATTTCAATGATAGATTTTGAATTTTCTGGTATTAAGATTTTGTGGTTTTTTTGGTACATACTATACATGTTGTATTATGCATGCATGGGATCTCATATCGTCATACTCAATCATCTGGAACAGAATGAGATGCATACTACATGTTGTATTATGCATGCATGGGATCTCATATCGTCATACTCATCATCTGGAACAGAATGAGATGCACACTACATGTTGTATTATACATGCATGGGATCTCATATGGTCATATTTATTTATTTTTCTCGGTAAAAGTAAATTTATACAAGAATTAAGCAAGAACAACCGCATACTTAGAGGAAGAGACTCCCAACGAAAATCCCCGCACTCTAAGAACAAGGTTGGACGTTGCCTGACATCAATCCAGAAAACAAAAAACAATACCAAAAGATTACATTTCAAAAAGATTGTCCACAATTTGAAATTACAGAGTCCATGTATTCCTACATCATTGGTAGACTTGCATTTTAGTCTTTTTGTATTCTGTATTTCTTTTGTTGTACCGTATTCCAAGTGATGGCCGCAGTAAGTAACTGCCACAAGACTTGACCCATTGAAGATAAGTGTTTAACCCTCCAACATTTGATGATTAAATCAATGCAATTCAGCATCACCTATTATGTATGCACATATGATCTGAAGTAGTCTCATATCTTCGTGAATGTCGGGCAGTGAAACAGTAAATGAGTAGCAGTTTCTTCTTCCTTGCAGCACATCAAACAACCATTCACTATCGATATTCTTTTCTTACGAAGGGTGTCCATGGTTGCCATCTTTTTATGATATACCTTCCATAGGAAAAAACCAACTTTGTGTGGCCACGCTATGGACCAGACACTTAGATTTCGTGTCACAATATTATGCTTATTTTCAAACCATGAGTAAGCTGATCTTACCGAGAAAAGCTCATTTTTGTCGACAGACCAGAAAGTGAGTCTTCATTGGTGTTGTTTAGAACCTTAGTTTCTATCAGCTCAAGTAATGAACAGACTTCGTTGGTCTGATGTTGATACGATCTTCTCGACAAGCCGAGCTTCCAAGTCCCTTCATTAGAAATGTTAACAACACATTGTTGAACTGTCCAGTTTTTGGACTATGTTATAGCATAGATGCTAGGGAATTTTTCTTTAAAAGGAAGATCACCCAACATTTATCTTCCCAGAACCTAGTTGTACTTCCATTCCCAACAGTAATTATAGAACCTTGTTTAAAAGATTTTAGTTGAGAGAAAATACCTTTCCAAACTCCGCAGTTGCTAGAAGCTTTAGATTTCTTAGTTTCCCTGTCGCAATTTGCAGAATCGTACTTCGCCGCTATCGCCTTCCTCCAAAGAGCCGTCTTTTCTTTATTGAAATGCCACCACCATTTGGAGGGTAAAGACTTATTCATGCTCTTTATAGATTTTATACCAGCCCCCATTTTTTTGAGAGGGATGCCATATTTTTTTTCCAATTCACATAGTGATGACTTTTCTTAGATTCAGAAGCATCCCATAAGAAATTCCTAATCACTATTTCAATTGATTTAATCACCTTTGATGGTCAATAAAAAGAGATAACATGTATATAGGCATGCTGGCCAAAACACTCTTTATAAGCGTTAATTTGCCGGCTTTGCGGAGACATGATCTCTTCCAAGTGCACAATCTTGATATGCACCTTTCTATAATCACTTTCCACTTATGCGAAGAGTTTGAAAAATACCCTAAAGGCGGACCTAGGTAGACGTAAAAGCTTCAACTTTGCAACATAACATGGCATCCATAGAATCTGCATTCACAGCATTGGCAACCCCAAAAAGACTGCTCTTAGCAAAGTTGATGTGAAGCCCAGTGACCATTTCAAACACAAGGAGATAGTATTAATAGACAATGTAATTCTGTTACCTTATTTATCTGGGAGAATATACGATATGCAATGAAGTCTCCCAGATTTCCTGTAATACTATTTATATGAGTTTATGGAATAAGAATAATCAACGGATTCATTAACATCCGATATGGTATCATGAGGCCAAACCGGTCCTCCTTCTTCTTCCTCTAAAAACACCAAAACACCAATAATCATCAATGGCAAATAATCGATCCACACAAAGTAATAAAAACACCATACATCCGGCTTTCGCCGTTTCCAACATCAAAGTTTTGATCCCTGTTACACTAGATATCAAACAAGACGAATACTCTTCATGGGTTCTCCTATTTCAACTTCATCTTCAAGCGCACAACCTCCTTTTTCTTATAGATAGTTCTTCTACCACACCAGATCTTGACGCTGCCACCATTCTACAACTTGACGCCCTGTGTCGTCAATGGATGTTCTCCACCATGACCAAAGATCTGATGCTGACTGTTCTCAAAACTGGAAAAACTGCGAAGGATTTATGGAACCATCTCAAACGTCTCTTCCAAGACAACAAAGGAAACCGCGCTGCCAGCATTGAAAGTAAGTTTGTAAATCTAAAATTTATTGACTGTAACAACGTTGATGATTACTGTGATAAGCTACAGGCACTCTCCAATCGATTGAGTGACCTCGAGTTTCCAATGGATGAAAAACGACTAGTTATCCAGCTTGTCAATGGACTTCCGGAGGAATATAATACTGTTGCCTCCTTCATTCAACAATCGATGCCATCGTTTGACACTGCTCGATCTCAACTACGCACTGAAGATATTCGCCGTGAACATCAATCCACATCAAATACTCATGCTGCCCTTGCTGCCGAAGCACCGCACACCTCCCATCACCTTCCTGTTGCTGCACAGCGTCATCAACAAAGTCTGGATCGCACAGCGCCGTTGCTTCCCAACCCAACAGGCCCACTGTTTTCTCACCAGCAGCCCACTACTGGATCGAACAGAAGCCCACTACTGCCCAACCCAGCAAGCCCATTTCCTCCTTACCCGCACTGGGCTTCTCCCTGGAACGTTGCTGCACCTGGCCCATATCCGGCTACTCCTTACTGGGCTTCTCCCTGGAATGCTGCTCCACCTGCCAACCGCGGACGAGGCCGCCAGAACCGTGGTAGAGGACGGGGTCGTGGCCGCCATCCTACATCCGGCCGATCACCGCAAGCCTACATTGCTCCGACCACAGACTATCTACAACCGTCAGATATCGCCGAAGCCTACAGCTCTATGAGCATTCGGACACCCGATGATGATTTCTATATGGACACCGGAGCAACCTCACACATCACCTCGGATCCAGGTACATTACAAAAAGTTTTTAATTCCAGTAATGTTCGTTCTATCTTGGTGGGAAATGGCAATAGCATTCCGGTAACTGCTAGTGGCTCTAAGTACATAAATCTTCCAACTCACACCCTTCATCTCAACGACACCCTTGTCGTTCCTTCCATCATCAAAAACTTAATCTCTGTTCGAAAATTTACCACTGATAATCATGTGTCTGTTGAATTTGATCATTATGGTTTTTCTGTGAAGGACTTGAGTTCGAGGAAGACTATTCTCCGATGTGATAGTTCTGGGGAGCTCTATCCCATTACCACCTCCGCCGTGCAATCCTCTTTTTCGTCACCACCTAATCAATATTCTCTTGCCGTATGCTCACCTACCGTTTGGCATAGTCGTCTCGGCCACCCTGGCAAAGCTGTCCTCGATGCTTTACGCACAAAATCTTTTATTCAATGTAATAAGGATAATTCTCCCAATCTTTGTCATTCTTGTCAAATTAGCAAACATGTTCGTCTTCCCTTTTATGACTCTCATTCCACCAGTATTGCTCCTTTTGATATAATTCATAGTGATTTATGGACGTCTCCGTTGAATATAGATACGGGATTTCGTTATTATCTTCTATTTTTGGATGATTTCACCAATTATTTATGGGTTTTTCCACTAAAATTAAAATCCAAAGTCTTCACCAAATTTTTGGAATTCCAATCTTTTGTTCAAACTCAATTCGAACGCCAAATTAAATCATTCCAATGCGACATGGGTCGCGAATTTGACAATTCCACTTTTCACAACTTTGCTAGTAAAAACGGCCTAGTTTTTCGCTTCTCGTGTCCTCACACATCATCTCAAAATGGTAAGGCTGAACGCATGATTCGCCGAATCAATGATATCACTCGTACTCTAATGTCTCATGCCTCCGTTCCTCCCAAATATTGGGTTTACTCTCTTCTTATGGCTGTCTACCTCCACAACATTCTTCCTACTAGACTTCTCAATTTCAAATCACCAATGTCCATCTTATATAGACGCCAACCCACATATACTCATCTTCGCATTTTTGGTTGTCTTTGCTACCCTAATCTCTCCTCCACCACACCACACAAACTTGCCCCTCGCTCCACTAGGTGTGTTTTTCTTGGTTTTCCACCCAATCATCGTGGTTATCGTTGTCTTGACATTTCCACACACAAAATCATTATTTCAAGACATGTCACGTTTGATGAAAACGTATTCCCCTTCTCTGTTTCCTCTTGTCCAGGCTCTTCCCATACTCACGACCCACAAACCCATCCTCTCTATTCATTTCTAAAATCCTCCACCTATCCATCACCCGTACCTTCAAATCCTGTTGAGCCTGTACCCATGCTCACTTCCGCTCCACCTCCTGAACAAGGCCCATCTCCCTCGCCCTTGTACACTCCTCCACACCGCAGGCTAGCTTATCCCTCTCAGCCCATTTCTACTCAGCCCACTTCTACCCAGCCCATTTCTACTCAACCCACTTCTCCTCTGCCCATTTCTATTCAGCCCATCTCTTCTCATCCCATTTCCGATTCACAACCCATCTCCCTCGACACTCCAACAACCTCCCAAACTCAGCCCATTTCCGATTCACAACCCATTTCTATTCATCCCATCTCTGTGCCTGCCTCTTCCAGCCCACTTCGTCCAGCCTCACCTTCCTGCCCACAGCTTCGAGCGGCATCTCGCCCAACCACCAGGGCCTCCCGGGGCATCTTCCGTCCCATCCAAAAACTCAATCTTCATGTCCAATCCACAATTCCCATTTCCCCTCTTCCCCGTTCTCATCTTTATGCACTTAGGGACCCCAACTGGAATGCTGCCATGAAGAACGAATATAATGCTATGATTATGACCAACACTTGGGAACTGGTTCCTCGCCCTAGTAACGCTCATATCATTCGGTCAATGTGGCTTTTCCGTCACAAGTTTCACGCTGACGGCACTTTGCAACGTTACAAGGCTCGACTGGTGGCCAATGGCAAATCTCAACAAGTTGGAGTTGATTGCTTTGAGACGTTTAGTCCAGTTGTTAAACCAGCGACTATACGCACTGTGCTCAGTATCGCAACATCTCGTTCTTGGGGCATTCGTCAACTAGACGTCAAAAATGCCTTTCTTCACGGTGACCTGGCTGAAACAGTATATATGCATCAACCACCAGGTTTTGTTGATTCCGCTCATCCTGATTATGTTTGTCGCCTCCGTAGGTCTCTTTATGGCCTTAAACAGGCCCCTCGAGCATGGTTTCAGCGGTTTGCACAATTTATTACCGGTTGCGGTTTTCGTGGAAGTGTTTGTGATCCGTCAATTTTTGTCTATCACTCTGGTTCGGACACTGCATACTTATTACTATATGTGGATGATATTGTCCTAACCGCTTCTAATGATGCACTTTTAGAGCGTTTCATTGGGTTGATGAAATGTGAATTTGCTATGACTGATCTTGGCGCGTTACATCAATTTCTGGGTATTATTGTGACTCGCTCAGATTCAGGATTATTTCTATCACAATCCTCATATGCACAAGATATTATTGCTCGTGCATCGATGACGAACTGCAACCCAGTCACTACTCCTGTTGATACACAACCGAAGCTCAGTACTACATCTGGCCCTCCACTCGAGGATCCGACTTTATACAGAAGTCTGGCCGGGGCTCTTCAATACCTGACCTTCACCCGCCCTGATATTTCATATGCCGTGCAGCAGGTTTGTTTATTTATGCATGATCCCAGGGAGGCACACATGCAAGCTATTAAGCGCATTCTCAGGTATCTTCAAGGCACTCTTGATCACGGCTTATTTCTCTCCGCTTCCCCTATCACGGGTTTGACTGCATACTCTGATGCTGACTGGGCGGGTTGCCCGGACTCTCGTCGGTCGACATCTGGCTACTGCATCTTTCTTGGAGACAACCTGATTTCTTGGTCATCCAAACGACAAGCTACTGTATCTCGTTCCAGTGCGGAAGCCGAATACCGAGGAGTTGCCAATGCCGTTGCTGAGACTACTTGGTTACGCAACTTACTTCTCGAGCTTCACATCCCTCTACGTCGTGCCACAGTTGTCTACTGCGATAACACTAGTGCAATTTACATGTCAGGGGATCCTGTCCAGCATCAACGCACTAAACATGTGGAGATTGATATTCATTTTGTACGAGAGCGTGTACGTATCGGTGAGATTCATGTTTTGCACGTTCCTTCTGACAGTCAATATGCAGACATCTTCACCAAGGGCCTTCCACGGGTATTGTTTGTTCGTTTTCGTTCTAGTCTTAACGTGTGCTCCTCTCCCGTTACGACTAAGGGGGTGTAATAGACAATATAATTCTGTTACCTTATTTATCTGGGAGAATATACGATATGCAATGAAGTCTCCCAGATTTCCTGTAATACTATTTATATGAGTTTATGGAATAAGAATAATCAACGGATTCATTAACATCCGATAAGTATCACAGAAAAATCATTTGATCTGTAGAATCATCTAAGAACACTAAAGTGTCATCGCCGTATTGTAAATGACTCACTTTCAAGTTGTGCGAGGACACAACAAACCCACCTAAGTGGCCTAAATCGAAACATAATATTCAAGTCTTCAGAAATAACAAGAAAAAGAAAAGGCGAAAGCTGATCACCTTGAGTTAAGCCTCTCACAGAGATGAATTTGAAGTGAGCTGACCCATTTATAAGAACTGAGATTGGAGTATCAGTTATGCAGCCTTGAATCCGTTTGCGCCAAAGAATTCCAAACCCCATCTTTTCCAACACCTCATCGACAAACTCCGAAGAAAAATGGTCGAACGCTTTTTCAATGTCACTCTTACAAACCACCCCCGGCATACCGCTTTTGATTCTCGAATCGAGACGTTCATTTGAAATTAAAGCACAATTCAGAATTTGTCTTCATTTTATAAAGACAGTTTGCTGGTGAGAAATAATAGAAGGGAGAACTACTTTCAATCTTTCCGCTAATACCTTTGAAAGCATTTTGTAGACAATATTCATCAAACCAATTGGCCTGAAATCTTTCACTTCTTCAACCACCTCTTTATTACGGATTAAAGAGAGAAAAGTATTTTTAAGCCTCCAATTTAAAGTTCCCCATTTGTTGAAGTCTCTTACGACCTTCATTATGTCGACACCCATGAAGTGCCAACTAAGAATAATCGTTACCTGAAACCATCAGGGCCCGATGCCTTGTTCTGACCCAAACTTTTCAGGGCAGCAAAACATTCAGATTCTAAGATATATGTTTCCAACCCGGAAGCAACTGTAAAATTTAGTTGATTAAACTTCATACCTGTAATTGACGACCTTGTAGAGGAATTCTTCGAGAATAGATTTGAAAAGTAACCTGTGATGGAAGAATTGATAAGATTTTTATCCTCTATCATATGGTCATATTTGAGAAGATAAGGGATATGCCGCACATGCCATTTGGAAAATTATTATCACATGGGCGTGTCATTACGTATACTAAAATCATACAATTGACAAACTCTTTTTGATAATGCCACAGTGACAGACATTTTTATTTATAAGAAAATCTTACAAAAAGAAAATTAAGCAAAGTTTATTCGGGTCGTATGAAACAAGGTAAAACTATGAATTATGATCGTAGGAAAATGTAGGTAAAAATATAAAAAAACAAAAGATTTAAGGGTGGACAACCACAATCTGAAGAATGATTCTACATTGACAGTAGAAAATCCAATAAAAAATCCTGGAAAAGAGAGTCCAGGATTCCTATCACGGAGTTTAGCAGGGACCCTGTTGAAGTTCCGGCTCCCGTAACTTTCTTTAGAATAATTATTAACAGTGTGTTCGTTTCAGGTAATTGGAAGCCCAGGAATTGGATTACGAGGGAATCGGCCCAATTACCCTGAACCGAACGGAGTGAAAAAATCCAGAATCAGATTCTTAAGGAATCCAATTCCCCCGAAACTGGTCTTTTCCATTTCAGCGACCGAGCGATGCAATGCAATTCGATTTCGAACGAAACAGATGTAAAATGACTTCATTGCCCCTTCTTACAAAACGTAGATTGTGAAATCTCTTCGATTTTTTAAAATATCAATATATGGAGATTTCCAATTCCAATGTTGATCTTGTTCGAACTTTTTAACCCTAATTTCATCAAACCTTAGTCCTATCCATCACCTAATACGGGAGAAGATTTGGGTATTAATTCTTTCACCGTTACCGACAGTAATATTTGTAAGGGTGTTGTCAAGCAGATTAGGGTATCTGTAAGACAAACAAACTTGAGGTATCGCTGTATTTTCTCCTCTTTAGAATTGATTTCAATTTATTCTCGTTTTACTTGTATTAGTTTTGTAAGTATAAGCTATGATCATTGATCATGTACTTTTCCTAATCACCAGTAAAGCTATCTCTACAATGTCAGACACATGCAATAGGTGTTTGAGAGAAGGCCTGAATGACCTTTAATAGGTACACTAGCTCTTTTTTGCAAGGCTGAGTGTTTATTTTTTTGATGCTTGCTTGGGTATCTGCAATTTATGTAACTATAATTTGGAATGTTGTTTGATCATCTGATTCGTGTAGAAAAAATTTGGTTTTGAATAGGTGAGTTTTGAAACTGGTATGGTGTATTAAAATTTCAAAATGTAAGGAAGGGTATTAAAGTGATTTGCTATATTTGGATTACCATGTAATCCAATTACCTGAACCATGTAATCCAATTACCTGAACCAAACATTAATATTTGGAATCAGAATCTCATTCCTTGGAATTCAATTCCTGCAAATGGATTACCCCATTATTGAATTCCTGAGGATTGAATTCTCTGAACCAAACAAGCCGTAAAATTTAAGAGGCATACGTTCAGAAAAATTACTAGTTACCCACCTTTGCCATAGCCCTTCTATTAATCCTTTTAATAGAGTCATACTAGTAGACTAATTAATTAGAAATATTATACAAATGCTAACATGCATGGAAAAAATAAAAACCTTTCTTATATTTTTTATAAGAAAATTTCATGTATTACGAAGAGGTAAAAAGAAATGATATGAAAAATAACAATTAAGGAGTTTGATTCTGTAAACTCTTCTACTGTTTAACCCTGTTCAGGTTGGCAGCATGTTATTTTCTTTTTCTCCTTTCTTTTTTCTCTTGTATCATGTTTAGGGTGGTATAGCGTTTATACCCTCTATTTTTTTTTTCTGATCAATTAACTCTTCTTTACTTTTCAAAAGAAAAAAAAAAAAGAAAGATTAATAAGATAAATTGAGCACTTGATAACCTCCCAAATTCTAAGTCTAATTTGCGAAGGATATCGACATAACTACAACATATCTTCTTGTCAAAGATTTAATAACGAAAATGCTTTGTGCCCCTCACAAGTTCTCCCCAACCTTGCCCCACACTCACACAACAATAACCCCATGTTTTCTCAAAGCGCCCCTCATAAAACAAAATCAATGGTGGGAGATAAGGCCACCTATCGGGGGAGAGAGTGGGGAGGGATTTTGGGAGTATGTAGCAGATTCGGGTTAATAATCATTAGAAGGCAAAAAGAAAAAAAAATGCAGATTTGTACGGACTGTTCAATACCAATTTGGCTCACGAGTCACGACTCGCTGACCCAAGCTCTAGAATTAAATCAACATTTCGTGACTCAAGCTCAGTTGGAAGTGGGTTTTACTGCGACCTTGCTACAACAAGACTAGTCCAGATTTAGGACATGACGTGTCACAATTTTTATGGTAAAAAGGGAAATGCCTCTGTGATTGGTAATGAGGTGAAGATGGGAATGATCAAAAATCCCGGGATGACTCTAAAACTTTAGAACTAGAATGATTGTCTTAGATCTGGAATATATTAGTTGTCTGAGTCTTAGAATCATCCGGAGACTTTTAATCATTCCCATCTTCACCTCGCTACAAATTCCAATGTTAGAGTCATTCCCCTTTTTACAATTAAGACCAGCCCCACTTGGAATTGGTCACCAACAGCTAATAATAACCGGTACATCCTTATCATGAGTCGTATGAAATGTTCCTGAGACAGTTTTGCAGTTTAATCTTTCAAGAAAGAAAAAGTAGTTATCGTATTATCATCATCATCGTAGGCTTTTGGATCATCTCCATAGTCCATACTACAAAACATTGAGATCATCGTAGAAATACAATGGATGAATAAATATGACTTGACATAGAGATCTAGCTAGCTCATGTGCAATCTGATGCAATAGAGTAGAGGATACGAAGATATGATTGATGCAGTTATTTAGGGGTAATCTTGGGTAAATAGGAAGTTGCATGCGTGGTGAAATGACAAATCAATAAAGATGTCGAGACAAAATCAATGAGAAAAAGTTGTTTGTGTCTGTCTCATCATCGATAAGCAGAATCATAAGATATCCCAGTAGTCCCATAAATTTTGTAGAACTAATAATAATAATCGAAAATACTTGGAAACGTAGGCAGTACCATTGTCCGGTGTCCACTATTAAATTTAGTACCAACAAAATCTTATAATTATTTAATCAATATTAAGAATTCTCATAAGCATGATTAACTTAAATATATATAAACATGAAAACATCAAACATATATCCATGTTTTCCTTTTAGGTACACTACTGATTAGTGGACCTGAGAAAAGTGAGTGTGTGTCTGATTCAACGGGTTTGATCGGACTACACGGACTTGCTCATGTTTGATGATCCTAGTCCATCATTAGAAGAAATTAATGTTGATGCATATTTCAGTTTCTGTGTTTATTAATGTTGATGCAGATTATCTTGCAGTTTACATAAACAGATTGTTTGGAACTAAAGTTTTTGTAACTGATGTTCACAATTAAAATATATATTCCAAAACTAGAACAAAGAAATAAACACTCATCTTCAATATCATTTTAATTTTGTTTTGTTCTTTTCTTAAAAGAGGGGGTTACACTTTGACCATAAGCATTAGAAAAGCTGTTCAGTTATAAAAGCTAGCTTCCTTTCATTTATTGAAAGAAACTACTAACATAATTCTCAAAAAAATATCATACTACACGATCGATCGGCCGGGTTCAGCCTATGCAAAGTCTTGCTAGGTAATGTACTTAGAAAATAGACGCAATAGTCTTGCTGGGTTCAGCATACATGAGTCGCGGTTATTTACAAAAATATAGGCTTGGGAGCTAGCTTGTAGCTGGCTTCGACCCTGGCTAGGTTACCCCTATTTTTTGTGTTATAAGTTTTAACAGCGTTTGAATCAATAGACACAATATGGGGCTGTTATGAACCCATGATAAGATAAATTAATTTATTTTTAGTATCAAAATCACAATTTCAGCTACCATCTTTGTCTTTCTTTTTTTGAAGCATAGATAGTACTTAAATAGCAGGTAAATACTTAGAAAAAAATACATGCTCAATAACCTCCATTAGATTGAATTGACCAGATCAGTGGAACAGACATACCGTATCAGTGGATAATGCAAATTTTCGCCAATCTTGTAGGTAAAACATGGAATTGGTGCATCAATGTAGATATCAGTCGGATACGTTTTTATTTTTTTCCACCAAAAAAATGAAATAGAAAGAAAAAGTAATAGACGTTCCAATCATTTCCGAGCTGACCTATGAACCGACAACTCGAGTCAGCAAAACACCCTAAAAGGGGAAAGTTTGCCGGCTATACTCCTACAGTATATCTATAATCTCGACACGTGTTAGTATCAGACGTTTTGACTTGTGTTGACGTAACAATAATAATGTTTTACGGTCAGAAAATAACAATAAAAACCCTAGCTAGGGAACCCCCACTCTCTCCCTCCGGAACCAACTACTATTAGTACCACTTCTCTTTGGATTCCCTTAACTTTTCATCTTCTAAATAATCACTTCTTGTAATTGTTTTTCATCCATCCATTTTCATCAGACATCTCGTTCTGCAAGACTAGTACTTTCATGGCGATTTCACCATCATCAAATAGTCCTTCTTGTTTAGACTTAACAATCTCTGTACCTGGTTTTGCTTCTTCTTCTTCAGCTTCTTCCTCATCTCCTTTATCTCTTGTTCCTTCTTCAGGTAATTAAAACAGTTTTTACCTAAAACTACTATATCTCTACCTGTTTTCATGTTTTTGTGGGGACGAGGGTACACTTATAAAATGAGTATATCATCTTTTTTTATTTTTCTAAATATGGTTGTTTTATTTGTATATGTATGTAGAAGGAGGAGGATCATGTTCAATGAAGAATTTGGATATGAATCAAGTACCAACCTTTACTTATTCATTAATGGAAGAAGAAGAAGAAATAGATCATGAGTACTTGACAATAGGCACAAGATCATCACTACTGCTGGATGATCATGATCAAGAGAGTGGGGGTGATGGTAAAGCTCCTCCTCGTAAGAAATTACGTCTCTCTAAAGAACAGTCTCGTTTACTTGAAGAAAGTTTCAGAGAAAATCACACCTTAAATCCTGTAAGTAGTACAGTATATGTATTATATCTTCTTTATTTTAATGGAGGGTACTGTTCTCAATTCTTCTTCTTTTTGTTAAAACAATTTTTGTGTTTTGTTCTCCGTACAGAAACAAAAAGAAGCATTGGCGTTTCAGTTGAAGCTTAAACCACGCCAAGTTGAAGTCTGGTTCCAAAACCGCAGAGCTAGGTACTCCCATGCGTAATTTACCATTTTACAACCAATTGATTTTCCTAGACTTTTCTTTTCATTAATTCTCCATCACTAATCCTTCACCCACTTCCTATGATAGTTGTTATCAGAAAATCTCGATTATACTGGTAATAATTATCCTTCACCCACTTCATGACATTTACGGTGGAGATCAAGTGCCTCATTTTGGGAAAACAATAGTCTGTACAATGGATTTTCCCACGACAAACAGATAAAATAATAAATTCAGACTAAGGATCATTAGATGAAAAGACTTTATCTGTTTGTCGTGGATTCAGACTAAGGATCATTAGATGAAAAGACTTTGAAATATTTTTAAGGTTGTTCAAAGGTCCCCGTCATTTAATATTGAAGATTTGACTAACTCAATTATATTAGTCCAACTCTTGAATTTTTCTATCACCTAACTAATTTGTATTACGCTTTGGTTCAGTGCATGCATGAGTCCAATGTAGTTTCTATGAATTTATTTTCGGAGCAACTAAAAATGGGAAGAATTTTATGGTTCGAAGGGATCTTTGGAGAGACCTAGTTACTTACTTACTCATCATGACCATTGAATAATTAATAACTATTCAGTTTTTGACCACTGACTTTTTCCTTTTACCTTGTAAAACAGGACTAAGTTAAAGCAGACAGAGATGGAGTGTGAATATCTAAAGAGATGTTTTGGTTCATTGACAGAAGAAAACAGAAGATTACAAAGGGAAGTTGAACAACTTAGGGCATTAAGAGTTGGTCCACCAACAATATTATCACCAAATAGTTTTGAACCATTACAAGCATCAAATATCACTATGTGTCCGCGCTGCGAACGTGTAACAACAAATAGTGGTAATGCATCTGATAAGTGTCCTTCTGCTGGTAAGACTGCTAATAAGCAAGTTCATCATCACGTACTACTAGACTCAAGACAACCTTGGGCTGCTTATTGAAAAGGACTTTGGAGGATTTTAGTGCTGCTACAAGAAATCTTCTCTTAACAATGGCAGTGATGATCAGAAATCTTCCTCGGGGTTTGCATCTGAGGATCTCTGATTTTGTTTCTTGTGTTCAAAAATTAACCTCAGTTGGATTTTCTCATTTTGGAGCTTTTTAGTTTTAATGTATTTCACTCACTTCTTTTGTGTGTGAACAAAACCTACCATCATCTAACCACTTTAGTTTCAACAGCATCTGTTACTGTTAGATGATGAAGGGTTTTTCTCACCCACGTGAAAGTGTTTTTTACATTTCGCGTTCTCTTTTTCTTTCTTTCTTTTCTTCGGATGTTAAAATAGAAACTGTATATATTTAATGGAAATAAGGGGTTGGAAAGAAAATCAGCAGTGAATCATCAATCGGAAATTGAAGGAAGTTCTCTGGTGTCTACTACCGCACTAAACTGTCCCATTATTGATGGTCAATCACTAGTGTGAACACATAAATATCGATGGTATCCACGTGTTCACAAACAATAATCGCAGTGTGTATAAATTCTTTATGGAGAATAAAGTAGATGTAAAATGGCATAATCACGATGCTCATCGACTCGGAAACTTCGGGCTCGTCCTTGTCTAGTCATGAGAATGTAATTCAGCTATCCTTATGAGCACGATGCATGGTATCACAAAGCATAATAACAAAAATAGAAAGTAAAGTGCTGAAGTATAAATGAGACAATGATTTTACGTGGTTCGGCACTAAGGCCTACGTCCACGGGGTTGGGGTTTCACTAAGTATTTGGAATTACAAGGGTAGTCAAAATGACTTTGCCTGAATCACGAAGATAGAGGGGAAATAGATCTCATACTTACTCTTCCTATTTCTCTCTCCTATTCTCTTACTCTCAGTTGGTCCACCTCCCCTCTCTCAGTAGAGGGGGGGGGGGGGTATTTATAGGGATGATACATGTGGTCCACTATTAGAGACAGTTGCAACCTTATCTTCTTGATCTTTGTGTTGATCCCGTTGGTATCTTCGTTCTCGACCGAAGTCTCCATCGGTTTTGTATGGTTACGAAGGGTCACCTCCTTTTCTTCCTCAGATCTGCTGACACGTACCCTATGCTTATGGTATTTAATGCGGGTGGTTGGGGCGATCCGCACGCGTCAGACAGATGTCTGATGCCCCTGTCACATCTTCGTCAGTGGAGCTAATCTTCGTCGTTGATCTTGGATCTGCCTCGAGATGGGATAAAGCAGATCTTTGGGTGCTCTTCAGTACTTTGCGGTGGCTCGTTCCTTCAGTGCTCCCTGATCCTGAGCCAATGGATCATTGTGATGACGAACGGATATAGGCGATAGAGGTCCCCTGGGTGTTGGGACGTGGCATCATATCTTGATGTCTCACTGTTGCGTGTCTTCCATGTGTACTCCCTTCAACACGTGGCGGATGATGAATAATGTGTATACAATTTTCCCCTTTTCTTCAAGCTTGAAGTTGGTCAAAGTTTGGAGAAAAACCACCTTCACATTCATCTCTTCTCATTAACTTCTCTTTATCCTTGGCGCACGTTCCCACTATTGGCATTAACTTCCCCTTGATTCGTGGGACGATTTTTTTCTTGTTATAAATATGAGAGAAGTTGTAAATTCAATAAATGTTATTCGTCTTCATTCCTTATCAGTTCATAACTCTTCATTCTCCCTGGCTCTTCATTCTCTCTTCAAGTTCTTCTCTTTTATTCTTTAGCTCTTAACTGCTGCTGCTCCTGATTCTCTCAGTTACAATTTCGAATCATTCTGACAAGATTCTCTGAGTTAAGCCGTTGTCACTGTTCTTCAATAGTCTCGATCCTGTCCACCTCTGATTGTTCAAACCTCCTTTTGTCCAGGTGTGGTGTTCATCATCTTGTTCTAGATTTTAGTTGATATTCATCTTTCTGTTGCTGTATCTAGGTTTTGGCGATGAAGAAGAAAATATACGAAAGTATATATACTTTCCCCTGTTCTTTATCTCAAAAACTTAAGACTTCTCTACTGGTCGTTGAAGCTTATTTTTGACAGTTATGACTGAATTAGGGTTTCTCGTTTCTGTTAGTCTATTTGTCTCTGTGCCCCTGTCGATATTTCTGATGAACTGTGAGAGTTTGCAAAATCTAGATTTTTGATTATTTGCTTTATCTGATCTTGGTAGTACTTTCTTGCCCCTCGTAGGTATGTCTGATCGTCATCGGGTCCCATACCAAACTCCGCTATCGAGCCCCTATAGATCTCCACATAGAAGTCCTGATATATCTCCGCCGAAGGGTGGTCCATCTAAGCATTTCCAACCAGATCCACGAGCACAGAAAGTTTCGTCATCTTCGGGTCCAAGGGTTTATATTACGAAGAAAGGGGATCCACCTAAGGGGTCTCGGTATGCGGTTAATCGTCATGTGGCTCATCCCTCTTCCCAAAGTGTGGAGCCAAGAAATGTGCAACATTCTTCTCCCCATCGTGCCGAACCGCTGACTGTTCAACCTCTTCGATCCATGCCTCCTCAAACCACGATGCCTCCTTCGGGGTATAAAGCTTCGCAATCTACTGCTTCGGTGAAAGAGTCTTCCGCTAAAGTTGTTGCGCCCATGGCGGACCCTCTCAGGAATCCAACGGTCAAAAGGAAAGGTTCGGATATAAGTCCTCCTAAGACGAAGAAGCCATCGTTGAGTAGACCCGCTAGTCCTGAAACTACCCCGGTCATACGAATCATTTCGGTGGGAAAGAAAAAGGTTACTTTCAAGCATGTTGATCTCGAAGTATTCAAGGCAAAGCATGGCATCGAGTTCTTTGATGTTAAGTTCTATGCACCAGACGATGATCTTACCTATGATATGATCATGAACTATAAGTACGATGACCTTCATTTGCTGACTACTGTGGGGGATTTCGAAGCGGGTTTGATGCGGCCCTTGTATAAGTCGGGGGATTCATTTTATTATGATGTTCTGGCCGATCGCGAAGGTTCTAATCATAATACTCATTGTCGCTCGGTAGTGCAGCTAAGTGGAAATTATCTTCGTACTTTGAAGGAGTGTTATCTTCGAAGCAAGGGTGAGACGATGATGACCTGCTATGCTCCCGATCCTGCTGAGAGATATTTGTATACTCCTGCAAATTTTAACGCTTCTTTTGGAGATTACGTCAACAGTAGAAATCGCAAGCCATAAAGTATAGGTCTTCGTAGATTCCTGCTTCTCATGGTGAAGTTCGTCTTTTAAGTGAACTGAGTGATTCGAAGCTTCACTACGTTCCTGGTACCGAAGGGACTTCTCAACAGAAGCTTTTTCCCAACCGTGAAAAGCTTAAGCGTGACCATGATTATGAATGGCATTCCACAGTCATCGAAGTTGTTGGTCCTTGGGCTTATGGATGGATGCCTGGACAACATGGATGGCGTCCTGTTGCTGGTAGTCAGCCTCGTGATAGCGCTCCAGCTCGCTACGATGACTTCTTCCCCTGGCGGTTGAATTTCGATGGTATGAACTTTGATTATGCCGTTGACGCTGCTGATGAAGACGAAAGCTCCGATGCTATCCTTCCTTCTAAGGGTAATGCCTCTGCCAAGGTATGGTCCCTTATGTTTCCCCTTTTCTTCTTAGTTTAAGATAACTCGAAGCATGGAGAAAATAGTTGTTGTACTGACATGTTGAGTATTATATCCTTAGGCAAAGAAGAAAAAGAAGATAGACGCGGTTCAGTCTTCCACTGCCCCTGCGGAGGAAACAGACATTCATGATGAGGTTACCAGCCCTGTAAATGATGAGGATCTCGAGGATGAAGAATATGTTACCGATGGTGAGGAATGAACAGATACCTCTCCTCATAATCATGAGAAGGATGAAAATACCGATGGTGGCACCAACGAAGGGGAGAATGCCCCTGATGGTACTGGTGGGGAGAGAGTTATGTCTGGCACTCCTATGAACGATACCCCTATTGGATCGGTGCAAGATCAGGGGAATGAGGATGTTGAGCTTCAGCCAACAAACCCTACTCCGGAATTTTCTTTTGGTAAAATTCATTCCTCTGGGGGTCCGATGGATATTAACGCTGCCATGGGGCTAGCTGAGGAGTTTTCTTTGGTTTCGCCAAATTATGAATGAGATGTTCTCGGGGGCGAAGGTGAGATGGCCGCTGGCGGGGGAGTAACTGAGACTGGTGGGGAAAAAGCAGCTGGGACCGGTGGTGAAAGGGCAGCAGATCGGGAGGAAAATTTAGGCGGTGAGGGCGCTGAGACTCGTGCTAACGAGGAGGCCGGGGCCAAGAAGAGTTCCAATGGTCAAGGGGATGTGGATGATATTGGAACTTCCGCTGGTGCATCTTCGGAGGATTTTGATAGAGCCATGATGCGGGATGGTGATGATGCCACACTGAATTGGTTGATGAAGAAAAATCTGATGTTTGTGTCGAACCCTGCCCCGGAGATACCTGGCGAGAAATACTATGATTCCTTTACCCTCCAAAGGATGCAGTTGTCATCTCCCGATGATATTGCCGAAAGTTGGGAGAAAGATTTGGGAGCTACCTCTACCATCTTACTGGTCGATCCCCCTTCTTCCATCGCTGGCATGATGGCATCGCCGATGGGTACTAGTATGGTTATCCCCAACAACGTGTCCTTGAAGTAAGTCATCGTTGATTCCTTCTTTTGTTGCTGACATACCTCTTTATTGATAGTTATTATTTGTTTGTGATCATTGCAGATAATGAGAAGTGAACATTGCAACAATACTTTGTACCAATTCTTCAAGGAGAAGGCCCTCAAGCTGGAGGCAAAGCTTCGTCATAGGGAAGAAGAGTTAAATGCCGCTGAAGTGCTTATTTCTGCTAGGGAGAAGGAGATATTGGAACTGAAGAACCGTCTGAAGGGGAAGGAGCAGCTTGGAGCCGAAGAGGAGAAGCTTCATGTTGAGCTTGAATTGGTTCGTAGTGAGTTGGAGAAGGCCCGCAACGATTCTTCGTCTTCTAAAGGTTTGTTTTCTTTTTCTACTATCCCCTTCATCTCTCTCCTTCGTATCCTTAGCGCGATGTCTGAGTCTCCCCGCCCTATCTTCAGCGGGTGATGTCATAGAGTTAACATAGCTTCTAAGTGAGAGGACTCATCAAGATTCTTGAATTCAGGAATTAGTGACGAAAATTAAAGGTGAAGCTGAGAAGTGGAACTCCCGAGCTGATGATCACAATGAACTGGCAGCACGGCATCGAGAAAGGCGGGAACAGATGGTCGATATGCAGAATAAATTTAACTCTGATCGCCGCTTATTTAACGGTGCTTTATTGTGGACTCGGGAAAATCTTCGTGAGGCCCATGAGAATGTTTCTCGCTTGGAAGCTAAGGTAGCAGACTTGGAAGAAGAGTTGCATCAAACTCGATCCTCCCACGATCCCGAAGTCCAGGACTATATACAACGACTTGTTCGGGAGAGAGATGATGCCAGAGCTGGGGCTTTTGCCCTTAGTAATGCTTTGACCGCTTCTCGGGCCGATGTTGATCGTTTAGTGGATTCTGAGAAGGATCTTGAAGTTAATATGTACATTCTTACTAAGGGTATAGAAAAAATGAATAACGAAGTTGATCATCTTCGTCATTTAGACTCCATGAAACAAGTGATGAGTGCTAAAAAGTGCATATTTCTATATATTTTTCTTGGCATTTAACTCATCTTTTATGCATTAATTCTACATTTTATCCCATATTCTGTATTTTCATTGTTTTCAAGAATAAATACTTTTCTTAATTAATTTTGCATTTTTAGGTACTAAATAAAGCCTGGTTAACTCACGGAGCGAAAAGAACAAAGAAACGGCAAAGACTCCCGCAGAAAGGCAGCGAAGAATGATGTTTGCAAGAGCCGGATCAACTGGAAGTGGGCTTGAAGAGGAAGAATTGTCCTTAAAGAAGATATGGGCTTGGCATACCCAAGGCCCAAAACACTCACCCAAACCCATTTCCAATATCCATACCCGTCTCCTTCGCCAGCCGTCAGATTGGATCACATCTGAATCCAATGGCCGCAGCATCGCCAGTACATCAAAGTCTGAAGCTCCTTTCTAACACTACAGCACCTAACTCCATCTTGAGCCGTCAGTTTCGTTGTATTAGAAATCCGACGGTCGATACCAGTCTCTTCACTTGTAGCCGTTAGATCAATCTATCATTTCTGCATCCCACGGCTCAGCTTCGCGAATCATCGAGACTTGATGAAACCGCTGAACACCCTAATACCCAATTCTATACCCATTATCCAAACATGCCTTAACCCTAAAACTATCGATCCAAACTTTCTTCTTCCATCTTCTTCACCCATTCCCTCCCATGCCGTCGCTGCCAATACCACCAACTCCGTCTGCAGCCTCTCAACCACCACCATCCTTCATCATAACACACCAACCCTAAAACCCATCATCACTACCACTTTCACCAACTCTATAGACTTCTATTCCACCAATTTCACGCCTCACCAATCTCATGAACCCTAGATGTGAAATTGGTAGAATAGGTTGAAATGGAGTTGTAATTAGAGCATGGGTAGACGTATGAGAAGGAATAAAGGCATGAGTCGAAGAAGATTGAGTGATTTCAGAGAGTTAGGTATGTCAATTTTGCTTTTTGTAAAAACCCTAATTTCAACTGTTTAATTTGGGGATTTGGGGATTTTCTCTGTAAACCCTAATTGATTAATTTGGGTATAAATATGGGTTGTGGGTGTGTGTTGTAACGATGCCTGGATTAGCCAGAGCATCAATAGGAATAGTTTAGGTTTTATTTTGTAATTTACATTTCCATGAACTGTTAGTTTTAGGGTTTGTCAATCTTTCAGTTCCACAATTTTCAATTCAAATGCACTGTTAAATATTTGTTGTTCAGAACTCCAACATGTTTTGAATGTGATTGTGTGATTGTTACAATTTTCATTAAGCTCATGTTCATGTTATGTTCTTATGTTAGCATCATTAGGATAGTTTTATACATTGTTGTCTGACAAACAACATGTTTAAGAACTTCATCATGTTTTAATTCTACTACTAAGGCAGAGATGAAACTCTAGATAAATATAACCCTATTGGATGAGCACTTCTTCTCCATGACAATTTGATGACAAGCATGTTTTAATTTCCGAAATGGCTATATGAACTGAATGTAGTATAATCTTAGATTGCTTGTACCTTAGAAAGACAAGTAATGCTAGGGGATTGACATATGATAGCTGAGATTAAGGCATCGCTGTGATAGGAGAAGACTAGTATATCATCTTAGAGAATTATATGCAGCTAGGGGTGGAATTGAAGCCTTAGTTCTCACCTTATCCCTTAGCTTCCATCACTGCCCTTGGCTCACAGCCTTGGTTTGTTTGTCTTTGTTTCACTGTTTCTTTGTTCTCTGTCACTGTTACCTCATTGCTTTACTTACTGCCTTGTTAATTTAGATAACTAGCTTAAAAACTTCAACTATACACCCTAGTCCCTGTGGAAATGACCCGTTCTTGCACAAGCTACAATCGACACCGTGCACTTGCGGTTAACAAGTAGGCTTCCTCTTGCTCTTATTTTCTGTCCCCTTTCAAAGCCAACCAAGTTTTTGGCGCCGCTGCCGGGGACTGGTGCTGTGTTGAAGTTGTTTTCTTGCTTACATTCCTGCATCATAACTTGCATATTCATCTTTGCATTGCATTCCTGCATGAGCATTTAGTGTAGCATCTAGTGTAATTTTCCTGTTCTTTGTAGCTTGCTCTTAACTGATAACTCTGTTGAGTAACAGGTGCCTTCTCCAACTGACCTGTTGCTTGCCAAGGACCTGTTGCTGCTGCCAACAGCTGCTGTTGCTGAAGCTGTTGCCCCTGCTGTTGTTGTTGTGACCTTGTTGTGAGGGCCACAAACTGACCTGGTGCTGCTGCTGTTTCCTGCCAGGCCAAGCCTGTTGCTGTTGCTGAGTTGATCTGGTGTTGTTGCCCAACTGGGATGTGCAACTAAAAACAGAGCAGCTGGGCTGTGCTTAAGCAAGTAAGCTTAAACCCATTAAGAGAACCCAACCTGTGGGCTTCAATTTTTAATTTGTGGGCTTGTAATAATTTTTTCCATTTTTTTGTTGGGCTTGTAATTTAAGTTAACTTTTGGGTTTGTATTTGAGCTTAACTGTGGGATTGTCCCTATCAAAATTTTGGGTTTCAAAAACCCAACAAACAACCTAAACAAGTTTAACTGAACCTACCAACTCAGCTGGGCTTCGTTAGTTTCTGGGCTTGCTGAAGTCGTTAGTGGGCCGTGTACCCAAACTCTAGGCCGAGAGTTGGGCTCTGTTTCACAACAATTTTTCCAAAACCCAACAGTGGGCTTGGCCTTTTATCCCATAAAACCAAAGTTTTCAAAACCCAATAAACCAAAGTGTTTTCTTTTCCTATTAAGTCCAAATTTTCTAAAACCCATTAAAAACCAAATTTCTTTTTCAAACCCGACAAAACCAAATGTTACCCATAAAAACCAAATTTTTCCCAAAAATCCAAACCCATTAAAAACCAAATTTTGGGCTTTGTAATATAGTTACTTAGCTTTTGAGCCCAATCATGTCTAGATCTTGGTCTACAATTGGGGAATATAACAAATCCCTTAGAGAACTTGCGTATGGACATACTTCACGTCATGAGCCTCCCATAGACCATGATGCCAATAGTTATAGGAATTATTATGGACATTTTCAAAGTCCCGAGCTTCAATACATGAACCCTACTGACTATTCGCACATGCATTGTTCGCCACAACGTGAAAATGAACATTTTGCTAATGCCTCACTCACACAATCATCTCTTGTGGATCAATTAGAAGCTCGAATCGCAGCTTTAGAAATGCAATCACATGAGGAATCTGTCACATCTAATTTACTTAGGCAACCTGAAATCTATGCATGTCCCGCATGTGGTAGTGTAGACCACCCTGTTGAGAATTGTCATATTTTGCAATCTAGAGAAAATCCAAGGTATGAAATGCCCATAAATTGTGAGGCTGGTAGTCATTGGGACCATAATCAAACCTTTGAGGGTTGCGATCAATCTTTTATAAACCCTAATGACCATGCACACATGTACCTATCACCACAATTTGAACATGAAGAATTTTGTACTCCCATGAATTTAGACTCCACCACAGAAGCTTTCAGACTCAGTGAGCAAAACTTCGATAGATCTACATCACGAATTCGAGCATATTTAGATCAGATTTTGCTTCACCTACAAAAGGAGGAAATTCATGAGGAAATGTATGTTGTCCCTAATGAAGTGTCTAGTCCCATTTATGTAAATGATGTTGAATATGAACCTAATTTAGAGGAACATGAATCGACTAATGACACCACCACTGTTAATGAGGACCA
Organism: Papaver somniferum; assembly: GCF_003573695.1. Taxonomy (NCBI): domain Eukaryota; kingdom Viridiplantae; phylum Streptophyta; class Magnoliopsida; order Ranunculales; family Papaveraceae; genus Papaver; species Papaver somniferum. The sequence continues at coordinate 87,444,183 of NC_039362.1, forward strand.
ATATGCATGCTACCATGATGATGATTATGATGATATGTTAGAAGAACATGAAAATATCGTGGAACCTGTTGGTTCAATAACATATGGCTTCTCGCCCTCGACCTTCATGAATGTTGTTTTTTCTAATACTCATTGTAATTCATATGATTTTGATATTGACATGGGATTCGTACAATTATTCTGTGAAGATGAGCATGACATAGGAATAGTTGAATCTTCTGTAGACACTAATGTTATTATGCATGAAAATATAATTGATGTGTCTGATTCTCCACCTAGGTCACATTGTGATATTTCTCCTGATTTGCCGATGCATGAGAATAAATCTGTTGATGATGTTGATTCTGATTGTGGGCTTGCTAATTTATTTGATGAATGTGAGCATGTTGTGACACTTGTAGAAGACTTAGGAGATATTGATTTGATTAATAATGATGTGCCTATCGTCCTGCCTGAGTCACAATCTAATGGCCTTCCACCCAACCTAGATTTGGTTTGTACCGATATTGTCAAACCAACTTTTCTGAAAATTTCCAACCTAGGTTTGGAACTGTGTGCCTCTCAAGTCCTCTTGGACTATTTTGCATCTAAATACAATACTTTTAAGGAGCCACAGTTGGAATTAGCATGTGTACCCGTCCCTAGAAAAGTTCATTTCGAGCTAGACCTTGTGCATGATGAACCCCCAAAACTGCGAGATTTTGTATCCAAAATTTTATCTGTTGAAAAATCCAGGTTTGGGGGTAGCTCATTTTGTTTCACAGCTTCACTTGCATGCCTATCATATTATTATTGTGTGAAGCTGTTGAAATGTCTACACTTCGTCTTTTGGGTTGATCCTCAACTCTTTAGATTGTTAGTGTATGGTGAATTTTTTGTATATAATCCAGTAGATAAAAATTTTAAAAATCCTTTTGTTCCTTTTGTATATATTTTGCTAATCCAATATGATCTCGGCTGACATATGTTGGATTTTTGCCTTGAATAACGGAGTTCTAATCTTGCTTTCGCCGACATCCGGGTATTCTCTTTCCTTTTTCTCTTTCCAGCATGGTCCTATTCGTATGTTGTAATTTTATTCATCTTTTGAAACATTGAGGACAATGTTTAGTTTAGGTTTGGGGGTATAGAGTAGATATCCCGATAACATGCTATATTGAAAAATTTGAACTCTTCCTTTTTGAAAAAAATGAAAAAATGAAAATAAAAAATTAGAAAATGATAAAAACATAAAAATGGAGCTCATTTACCTTGAAATGTTGACTCTTGTGCATGTATGTAAACATAAGGATTCTTAGTCTAGATATTTAGGCACCCCTGATTCTAGCACAATTCACATAGTGATAAGAAACTTGCACGCACACGATCTACCAATACATGTATAGCCTCATCCTTGAGGTGTTCTATCGGAAGTCACGATTGCCAATCACTTTAGAATACTGAACGAAACTTGACTAGCTTGTTCTTTGGTTGGTTGGGATAGAAGGTGGAGGTTACATTAAGAAAAACAACCATCGAATTTAACTGGGTGCATCAAAAAGGGCTACCTCTTGCAAAGTGTCATGTAATTTTTTGTTTCTTTTTGTTATGTATCAAAAGTGTTAGCATGTTAAAAAAAAAAAGAAAAAAAAAATCAAAAAAAATATATCAAAAAAAAAAAAATCAAAAAAAAAATAATCAAGTATTTATCAATTTCATCCTCTCTTGTTCCAAAAATAAAAGAGAGTAGTCAATGTAAATAAGAGTCATGTAAAGAGTCATCTTTTGTTGTATTATAGTAAGCAAGGAAGGGTGCATGCCATTGATGTACAACGCGAGTAATTGGAAATACCTCCAACTCATTCACAATTCTCGTAAAGTCCGGACAGCTAGCTAGATTTCGACCTCGGTTCTTAGCCTGAGAAACTATCTCTTGGTGATTAGTAGTCATAACATATGATCTTTCTTTACGCATGTGTAGATACACTTTTCACTCTTATCACATGTCTTTATTTGTTATCAGTGCTAGGATTGTGCCTTTGATAGCTAGATTGACATCTCCATTTTTCTGTGAGCTTCTACTGTCTTGCACATGTCACATTTCATGGAATCTGAGCTTATATTTTGTCCTAGAACTTTGTAGGTACGTTCTAAGCAAACCTTCACGAGACTTCACTCGTCCACTAGGGACACTTAGTGGTTTAAAAGGCTTAGTGCATAAGCTAAATGCATTCGAGAGACCAGCGACAGTGGTATAGGTAGGATTTCCTTAGTTTTGTTTTACTTGAGGACAAGTAAAATTCAGGTTTGGGGGTATTTGATGAGTGCTAAAAAATGCATATTTCTATATATTTTTCTTGGCATTTAACTCATCTTTTGTGCATTAATTCTACATTTTATCCCATATTCTGTATTTTCATTGTTTTCAAGAATAAATACTTTTCTTAATTAATTTTGCATTTTTAGGTACTAAATAAAGCCTGGTTAACTCACGGAGCGAAAAGAACAAAGAAACGACAAAGACTCCCGCAGAAAGGCAGCGAAGAATGATGTTTGCAAGAGCCGGATCAACTGGAAGTAGGCTTGAAGAGGAAGAATTGTCCTTAAATAAGATATGGGCTTGGCATACCCAAGGCCCAAAACCCTCACCCATACCCATTTCCAATATCCATACCCGTCTCCTTCGCCAGCCGTCAGATTGGATCACATCTGAATCCAATGGTCGCAGCATCGCCAGTACATCAAAGTCTGAAGCTCCTGTCTAACACTACAGCACCTAACTCCATCTTGAGCCGTCAGTTTCGTTGTATTAGAAATCCGACGGTCGATACCAGTCTCTTCACTTGTAGCCGTTAGATCAATCTATCATTTCCGCATCCCACGGCTCAGCTTCGCGAATCATCGAGACTTGATGAAACCGCTCAACACCCTAATACCCAATTCTATACCCATTAGCCAAACATTCCTTAACCCTAAAACTATCGATCCAAACTTTCTTCTTCCATCTTCTTCACCCATTCCCTCCCATGCCGTCGCTGCCAATACCACCAACTTCGTCTGCAGCCTCTCAACCACCACCATCCTTCATCATAACACACCAACCCTAAAACCCATCATCACTACCACTTTCACCAACTCTATAGACTTCTATTCCACCAATTTCACGCCTCACCAATCTCATGAACCCTAGATGTGAAATTGGTAGAATAGGTTGAAATAGAGTTGTAATTAGAGCATGGGTAGACGTATGAGAAGGAATAAAGGCATGGGTCGAAGAAGATTGAGTGATTTCAGAGAGTTAGGTATGTCAATTTTGCTTTTTGTAAAAACCCTAATTTCAACTGTTTAATTTGGGGATTTGGGGATTTTCTCTGTAAACCCTAATTGATTAATTTGGGTATAAATATGGGTTGTGGGTGTGTGTTGTAACGATGCCTGGATTAGCCAGAGCATCAATAGGAATAGTTTAGGTTTTATTTTGTAATTTACATTTCCATGAACTGTTAGTTTTAGGGTTTGTCAATCTTTCAGTTCCACAATTTTCAATTCAAATGCACTGTTAAATATTTGTTGTTCAGAACTCCAACATGTTTTGAATGTGATTGTGTGATTGTTACAATTTTCATTAAGCTCATGTTCATGTTATGTTCTTATGTTAGCATCATTAGGATAGTTTTATACATTGTTGTCTGACAAACAACATGTTTAAGAACTTCATCATGTTTTAATTCTACTACTAAGGCAGAGATGAAACTCTAGATAAATATAACCCTATTGTATGAGCACTTCTTCTCCATGACAGTTTGATGACAAGCATGTTTTAATTTCCGAAAAGGCTATATGAACTGAATGTAGTATAATCTTAGATTGCTTGTACCTTAGAAAGACAAGTAATGCTAGGGGATTGACATATGATAGCTTAGATCATCGCTGTGATAGGAGAAGACTAGTATATCATCTTAGAGAATTATATGCATCTAGGGGTGGAATTGAAGCCTTAGTTCTCACCTTATCCCTTAGCTTCCATCACTGCCCTTGGCTCACAGCCTTGGTTTGTTTGTCTTTGTTTCACTGTTTCTTTGTTCTCTGTCACTGTTACCTCATTACTTTACTTACTGCCTTGTTAGTTTAGATAACTAGCTTAAAAACTTCAACTATACACCCTAGTCCCTGTGGAAATGACCCGTTCTTGCACAAGCTACAATCGACACCGTGCACTTGCGGTTAACAAGTAGGCTTCCTCTTGCTCTTATTTTCTATCCCCTTTCAAAGCCTACCAACAAGTAGAGTTGTATGAGTGTCAGTTTTCTCTTACTACTCTTCAGTTGGATTATAAGAAAATTTCTGAGGAGTATGATTTTTTTGACGAAGCTCGGGACGCTGTAGTTAATGAATATGAGATAGCTTCGGCTAGAGTCGAAGGTATATATTTATTGGGTTGTGAGTGGTTCTGTGACTCTAGCCTTCTAACCCTTTTGTGTTTCCTTTATCAGAGCTCGAGGGACAGCTTAACCTTGCAAATGAGAAGCTTGAAAAGGCTCAATCTTCCCTAGTGTTCCAGGAGGGTCAAACCAAGTATTTCGAAGGGCTGGCTGGATCTAGGGATGTAGCGGCGAAGGAAGCAGCCCAAGAGGTGGCCCGCTTGTCATCTTTGTTGTCGCAATCCGAGCTCAAAACTACCGTGATTACTCATAAGGCTCGTTGTCAACTGGCCGAGGATATTAACAAGACTTTAACAAAGATCGAACAGAACCTTCTGCAGGAAAATAATATTGTTAAGAAGTATCCTCGTCATCATATGCATGATCCTTTGGATAGCTCCTCAGGTCCTTCTTCGAGGGAAAGTGTTCCTTCGTCTCAACAGAAGAATCCTGCTGATCGAGTCAAGCCTTCTAAGGGGAAGTAAGCTTCTGTGTTTGTTATATAAAGTTGATCTTTGTTGATTACTTGGCTTTGGGCCATTTTTTGTGCATCTTGTTTTACTTTTGTTTCTTAATTTCCCGAGCTTGTAATAAACTTTTCTGGAATGAATCATCGTTTATTTGGATATGTAAAACTCTGCTTTACCTGCATCCTTAATTTATTTGAATTTTAGGCAACGAGTAAGTAAATATTCAAAATTAGATAATAAAAAGTGTTTGACGGCAGTTACGAAGGTATGCACCTCTGTTATTGACTTTGGACCTGACACCCTGATGGCTAACCCTTGGCCAGAGGATCACCAAATGGTGGGGGTTGATGCAGCGTTCCCGGATATGTGATGCGTTATTAAAAATATTTATAGGCACCCATTCCGCTGAACCGCTGCCTTGTTGCATGTTTGGGTATCTCTTTCTGATGGAAGCCTTCCCCATGGTCGTACGCTTATAGACGCTGATAGGGGAGTCCCGAGAGATTTTATATTGATACTTTCCCCAATAGAGTTATTTTGAAAAAAAAATCTTTTAATTGATTAGGTGAGGTCTGCTATTCCTCGTCCAGAGATAGAAACACGTCGAGCGGGTACGCTGTCTTCTTCTTCTTCTGGTACTCTTCACGCAGGTGTAGAACTGCGCTGCCTTACGGATAGTATGGCTTGAGTTATTTAGCGTTCCATGGGTGTCTGAGGATTTCTCCTTTCAGATTATGCAGGTAATAAGATTCATTCCCGGCGATGTCATGTATTATAAACGGTCCTCCCCATGATGGTGCTAACTTGCCCCACTTTTTCTCTCGCTGGTATCGTGGTATGGTTCTTAGCACATACTGTCCTTCTACGAAGTTCCTAAGCTTAACTTTCTTGTTGTATTCTCTGGCTAGCCTTCGTTGGTAGTTTTCCATCCTTTGTAGTGCCGTCTCCCTCCTTTCTTCTAGATCATCGAGCCTTTCGAGCATCATATCTGTTGTGAGGTTCTTCTCCCGGACTTCGGTCTTTGTAGTTGGCATGAGGATTTCTGTCGGGATGAATGCTTCTGCTCTGTACGTGAGGAGGAATGGTGATTCACCTTTGGCGGATCTTCGTGTTGTTCGGTATACCCATAACACGTTGTGTAATTGTTCGCACCATCGCCCTTTATGTTCGTCAAATTGTTTTTTGAGAATAAGACCAAGGGTCTTGTTCGTAGCCTCGGACTGGCCGTTACTCTGGGGGTAGATGGGGGTTGATTTGTTCTTCCTGATTTTGAAAGTATCGAAGAGCATATCTATGTTTTTCCCTTGTAATTGCTTGCCATTTTCAGAGACAATTTCTGCGGGGATGCCAAACCTGCAAATGATGTTTTGAAATATGAATGTGAATACATCCACGTCTCGGATTCTAGCTAGGGCTTTGGCCTCCACCCACTTGCTGAAGTAGTCCGTGGCTGCGATCAAGAATCGCCTTTTCCCGAACCCTTCGATCAGGGGCCTACGATGTCTACACCCCATTTTGAAAATGGCCAAGGACTATCTGCAGAATTCAGCTTTGTCGCAGGAGCGTGAATCTTTTTAGAAAACCACTAGCATTCTTCGCATCTCCTGGACATCCTAACATCATCTCGGATCATTTGTGGCCAATAGTATCCCTGCATTTTTGCTTTATCCGCCAGTGATCTCATTCTTCAGTGGTTACCTGCGTCCCCATAATGGATATCTTTCAAAATACGATGCCCCTCCTCTCTGTACAGACATCGTAGCAGTGGTCCGAGAAAGGATTTCTTGTACAATACTCCATCATGAAGATCGTATCTCCCTGCCCTTAATTGTATCTTTCTGGCTTGCTTCAGGTCCGTTGGTAGCGTACCTTCTTCAAGGTAAAGGTGAATCTCGGTTCTCTAGTCTTCTTCGTTGCTGAAGTCCTCGTCTTCGTTCGCCCTCGTCATGATGTCGTCTTCGATGAAGTCCTCAACAACGTCCTCTCCCACATCGTCGTCACCAATGTCCTCCCCTATATCGTCTTCACGATTTGTAGCGAAGGACTGCTATAGGGCGATCGAAGGTTCATACACTCTTGTTATTTTTATGGTTTTAACATTCTCATCTTTCAGCATGGATGATATGTATTCCAAGGTGTCGGCATTCCTGAGATCTTTTATGCATAGGTGTCGGAATTTGATGCTTGGTATCTGTGAGGCTAAGGTTTGGACCAAAGCCATGTATGTGGAGAGGGTGTCATCGTAGACATTGTATTCTAGTCCTATTTGTCGTATGACTAGTTGTGAATTACTTGTCAAGCATACATCGGTTATTTCCATTTGTATTATTAAACGCAGAGCATGTACTACAACTTCGTATTCTACGATGTTGTTGGTATGCCCCTTGAATTCCAACCTCAGCGCGTGTACGATCCTTTCTCCATAGGGGATAGTGATTACGATGCATTTGCCCGCACCTTCTCTATTTCTTGATCCGTCCACGAAGACCTCCCATCGTCTTTGGCTTGTGGGTTCGAGAACATCAACCAGGTCTTTTCCATCATCTTCTTTTGGTATGCCCTTTAATTCGTCATCATTGTCCAGGGGTAAATCTGCTAAAAAATCCGTCAGGACTTGCGGTTTTTGTGAATGTTGGATCTCATGGATGATGTTGAACTGATCGAGGTGAGTATTCCATTTTGCTATCCTTCCTACTTTCCCAGCGCTCTTGAGAACAGCCTCCAGCGGTGCTTTGCACGGGACACGAATGTAGTGAGTCAAGAAGTAGGTTCTTAGCTTTTGGGTTGCCCATACTAGTGCCAAGATGAGCTGCTCGATCTTCGTATAATTTCTTTCTGCCGTGTTGAGGGTTTTGCTGATGTAATAAATTGGCTGATCTATCTTCGTGTTCGTCTTGACCGATACTGCGCTGACCGCATCCTCTGTCGCTGCTATGTAAAGGGCCAAAACCTCATCGGGATCGGGTTTTTGCAGGATCGGGATCGTCGCAAGATATTCTTTGATCTTCTGGAAATCTTCTTCGCATTCTACAGTTCATTCAAACTTGCTTCCCTTTTTGAGGATGTTGAATAAATGTTTTCATTTTTCCGATGACCTGGCGATGAACCTGCCCAAAGCCGCTAGGGATCCATTGAGCTTTTGGACTTCTTTCAGGTTCTTCGGGGATGGCATCTCCACGATGTCCTGGATCTTGGCTGGATCTACTTCGATGCCCCTCTTCGTTACTAGGTATCCGAGGAACTTCCCTGAGGTAACGCCGAATGTGCATTTATTCGGGTTTACTTTCATGATGTGCTTCCTCATTGCTTCAAAGATATCCCTCAGGTCCTGATGGTGGTCCTTGCGAAGCTTACTTTTGACAAGCATATCGTCAACATAGACTTCTAGGGTGTTCCCGATCCAAGGTTGAAGATAGCATCAACCATCCTCTGGTATGTTGCCCCTGCATTTCTAAGTCCGAAGAGCATCCTTGTGTAATAATAGAGGCCGTGCGGGGTGTAGAATGTTGTGTGTTGTTGATCTTCTTCTGCAAGGGCTACTTGGTTGTAGCCAGAATATCCATCCATGAATGACAGTTCTTCGTATCCTTCGACGGCTTCCACCAGTTGATCGATGCTTGGGAGCGGGTAACTATCCTTCGGACATGCCTTATTGAGGTTGGTGAAGTCTGTGCATATTCTTACTCCTCCATTCTTCTTTGGCACTATGACCATGTTCGATATCCATGTTGGGTATTTGACCTCCTTGATGAATCCTGCTTCTAACAATTTGCGGAGCTCCTTCTCAATTGCTTGGTGGTATTCTGGTACTACCTTTAGTACTTTTTTCCCGAAGGGGGACGTGCCCGGCTTTATACGAAGTTCGTGCTGAATTATCTTCGGATCGATACCTGACATGTCCCCTAACTTCCACGCGAAGATATCCGCGTATTCCATGAGTAACTTCATTAGAGCAATCTCTCTTTCTTTATCCATTAAAGTCCCTATCTTGATAATCTTCGGGTTCTCTTCGGTCCCTATATTGATCTCCTTTACGGGTTTCACTGATGTGAATGTAGGCTTCGGTTCTCCTAGGAGAGGGACGTTCTTTAATTGCTACTTGGTAGGCTCTTCAGCCTCTTTACCTGTTGAGGTACTTGCTTCGGTGTTTAGAACGATGCTTTCCTTCGTCAGACTTTTTCCGGAGATTTCTTCGAGGTAAAGGTCAATTGCTTTTCCCTTGGATGCTTCTTTGTTTCGACTTCTTTGGGATTTACGCTGCTCATCCTATTCGTTATTGAGCTTATTTTGTATAGCCTGGCATTCCCGAGCGGTGACCTGATCTCCCTTTATTTCCATTACCCCTTCGGGTGTTGGAAACCTGAGGTACTGATGATAGGTTGCTGCTACTCCTTTGAGCTTGTACACCCATCTTCGACCAATGATGGCGTTGTAGGGGGAGGGTGCATCCACTACGCTGAATCGAGTATCAATCTTCATGGGTCCTGCATCTACTTGTAAAATAATATCTCCCAAGGGTTTTGTTGGGGCCCGTTGAATCCGTAGATGGTGTAATAAGAAGACATCAGCTATTCGTCATTCATCTTAATTCGCTTGAATGTGTCATAGAAAAGAACATTAACCGAGCTCCCTCCATCGATGAGGATCTTCCTGATGTTGCATCCAGCTACTGGTAAAGTGATGACCAAGGGATCGTTGTGATCTTCCATGTCTTCCTCTATATCTTCAGCATCGAAGGTCATAGGTGCGTTCATCCACTGCTCGTGTTCCTCTACTTCTACCCCATCGATCTTGTACAACTCACAGTAATCCTCGAATTGCTTTCTTAGTTTTTTCCCTATCTGGGCAGTCAATGATGGTCCAGTAGCTTCGGAACATGAGATGGTGTTGATGCTTCGATTACCTTCAGGTAATTGGACTTGCTTGTTTCTCTTTGCCCTGTCTTCAGTTTCTGCTATTTGTATGTATTGACTGAGGTCACCAGCGTCAATCAGCTTATGGATCATTATCTTGAGGTTCTTGCATTTCTCTGTTTGGTACCCGTTGAAGCAATGGTATTCACAGTAATCCCTTGACTTCTCAGTCCTAGGGGTTGTTTTCCTTTGGACCATGGTCATTCCTGGTTTTCCCGGTCCTTGATTTCCCTTAGAACGCGAGTGTAGTTTGTGTTCAGCTTCGTGAAGACTTGATCTTTGAATTTACAATCGTCACGTCGACGGTCGTCCCTTCGTCCTCTTTTATCATCTTTAGGATGTTCAGCGGAACCGCCCCTCTTTGATCCGCTGGCTTGTTCTACGGAATTAGTCCGTTGAGATCTTTGAGCTTGGGCCCTAGGGTTATCCCGCTGGATCTCTTCTAGCCTAGCGTGCTTTTCAATTATTACTCGAATGTATCCTTCTGTCTTAGGAACACTTCCATGAATCTCCACAAATAATGGGCTCATTTTATCCAGTCCCCATTTGTAACAGTTGATGTTGACCACTGGATCTACATTTCCTATGGCTTGACAAATCCTGTGCCATCTGTCGGTATACTCCCTTATCGTCTCTTTGTAAGCGGTTTCCAGTGAGAAGAGCTTATACATTCCTGCGTTGACAGCCTTGTTGTACATGTAAGTTTCTAAGAACTTCTCAGCGAGATGGCCATAAGAGTTGATGGAGTTGGGCGGTAGGTTGTCGAACCAAGATAGTGCTGATCCCTTTAGACTTGAAGGAAAATACCTGCAGAGGAATGCATCGTCTTGTTCCCATCGGGCTAAGATACGATTGTAAAAACGAAGGTTTGTTGCGGGATCGCTGGACCCATCATAACATTTGAATGCTGGAACAAGGCACTTTTGAGGGATAAGTGCTTTGGCCAAGTGTGGGGTCAGTGGTGTGGTGTTTGCTTCCCTCATCACCTCTTCTAGTCTTCCCCCTCCTTGCCTGGCTTTTAGTTTCTTGATCTCCGTCATCATTTCAGCACGAAGGTCCTCCATTTCCCGCTGGTGGTCTTCTTGGATCGTAGATTGCCCTGGTCTTCAACTCTCACTATCAAAATAGTCTGAATCCTCTGGTACGAAATCTGGGTCGGATGACCTATTTCCTCTGGTTGCTCCTCCGTTTAATGGCTCGGGATTAGTCACGACAAGCCTTCGGTCACGTTTCGGCTCTGGTGCTTTAGAATTTGCTTCATCGTGTTGATGCGCTGCTCCGACGCATTGGGCAATCTTGTCCTTGAGCTCCTGATTTTCTCGAGATAATAATGCCACAACCTCTGCATATGTCTTCTGTCTCTTCTTTAGTTCTCTGAGCTCTGCTATCAGCTGCGATGAATGATTTGATACTTGGTTTGGAGTTCCGATCCGCCCTTGCCCTCCAATGGCCACAGTGTGATCTTCATCAACGGTATAGATTAAGGGATGGGGCGGGTCGGAAATTGGCAACAACAATTCTACCTGTGGAGGCGTCGGTTGTGTGGCCGGAAGGATCTGGTTCTGGTCGTTCGTTGCTAGCATCCCAAGGGCTGGCTGCTGCATCATTGATTCTGCAAACCCTTATCATTGTTGGTGAGCACGGGAAGCAGCGATTGCCTTTGCTGCTTCAGCCTGGAAGCCATAGCTTTGAGTGTCGCTGCTGCTACAACGTTGACATCAGGGGGTGAGGTGAAAAAGCGGGGGTCTAACAACACCACCCAATATTTCGCTTAGTAATCTGTATGGACAAACTTCAATATTCTTTTTATGAGAATTAACTAGACAGTTAGACTCAATCAATAAAAAGATATATCAAAGAGTTTATATCTCAATCTCTCGATTTGATCTTTACTCAAGCAAATGGAAATATGTGAGTCTTTATCAAACAGAGATAACTTGGACGGTACCAAAGACCAATGTCTAAGGATCAATCAATATCAATCAACAACCAAAGGTCGGAGTTCCAATTGATGATCACAAACGCGCAACCTGTATTATTTCAATTATAAAGATAAACAATATAATGCAGAAAATGAAATAACACAGAAACCAGAAATTTTGTTAACGAGGAAACCGCAAATGCAGAAAAACCCCGGGACCTAGTCCAGATTGAATACACACTGTATTAAGCCGCTACAGACACTAGCCTACTCCAAGCTAACTTCGGAATGGACTACAGTTGAACCCCAATCAGTCTCCCACTAATTCAAGGTACAGTTGTACTCCTACGCCTCTGATCACAGCAGGATACTGCGCACTAGATTCCCTTAGCTGATCTCACCCACAACTAAGAGTTGCTGCAACTCAAGATCGCAGACTTGATAATAAACAAATCCGTCTCTCACAAAAAAGTCTATCAAAGGATAAATCTGTCTCCAACAGAAAAACCCTAGGTTTTGTTCCGTATTAAGATATAAAATCAAGGTGAACAGGAATCAATTGATAATTCGGTCTTATATTCCTGAAGAACAGCCTAGATTAATCAATCACCTCTCAAGATCAGATCACACAACTACGATAACAGTAGTATCGGTCTGGCTTCACAATCCCAATGAAGTCTTTAAGTCGTTAACCTGGTTTTAGAGAAGAAAACCAAAGTTTAAAGGAGAATCGACTCTAGCGAGCGCACTAGTATCACACAGACATGTGGGAATTAGTTTTGCACAATGCTAGATGTCTCCTTTATATAGCCTTCAAATCAGGGTTTTTCCTTAGTTACAAAGCAATCCATATTCACCTTTAGATGAAAACCTGATTTAGATTCAAGATAATATTTCTCAACCGTTATATCAAAAACTTAGCTTGTCATACACACTTGGGTAGACGTTTACTGGGTTTGTGAAAACCGTGCCCAAACGTGTACGTGTATGTTGGTTCAATATAGTAACCCAAAAGGTTAACCATATGAGCATTTCATATTAACCTAGTTCTTCTTCACCATAACTAGTTCAATTGACTCAAATAAACTAGTTAGAGAGTTGTTCAATTGCTATGAGATCTTATGTAACTACGCAAGATACAATTGAAACAAAGATGATTCGATTCGATGAATCGGCTCATGAACTTTATAGCCACGGTTTGCATAAAGCATTCCTTAGTAATTTAAGTTTCATGTTCAGAGCACATCTTTAGATCATTACCACTTAAGCTCACAAACAAGTTCGCGGACTTAAGGCAACCGACAAAGTTTTCCAAACTCAGCAGAAAATCTCGGCAAAGAGACTTCCGCCAGTTCGTGGACTAGGTTCGCGGACTAAACACGCGGACGAGTTTTTGGAAAATCCCAGCAGAAATTCTCGGTAAGAGAACTTCTGTCAGTTCGCGGACTTAGCAAAGCCAATTCCTACAGTTTCTCTCAATCAACAAAGTTCGAAAAATTCAGATTAAGGAATACATGGTTATGTAATCTAAACTCTTATTCCAATCATTGAGACATTCTCAGAGTATGTTATATAGCCGTTATTCACAGACCGTTTCACGTCAGAGCAACTATCAAAGAAATTGAAACTTTTCATGACTTTCGTCACTAGGTGAAGATAAACTTGATCAAAGCGAAACGTTTTACCAACACACGATTTCGAGAAAAAGATAAGTAGTAAATAATCAGCTCGAAATGTCAAATGTGTATGATCTAGTTTATATAGCATACGACTTTTTGTCTCATAAGAAGTAGGAGAGAGAATAGATAGACTTTTGATTGATAGATAAGTTCAAGTCTCCACATACCTTTTTGTTGATGAAGTTCCATGGTTCCTTGAGTAGATCTTCGTCGTTGTATGATGAATCGCCATGAAGTCCTTGAGCTCAACTACACTTTTCTATCCTAGTCCGAGACTTAGCTATAATAGGCTAGAAATCAAGACTCATAGTTTTGATCACTATCATTGACAAACATGCTTGATATAGCAACGGATGCGAGGTCGACCGAGCTATGCTCTAACAATCTCCCCCTTTGTCAATTTTAGTGACAAAACTATTAATACATATAGAATACAAAAAAGATAAAATTTAGTGGCTCCTATTCCATAGTCTAATCTTCAACGTTCCTTGAAATCTTCGTCCTTCCAAGTACTCCAATGATCCCAAAGGTTGTAAGTTTAGCACCACCGTTGTTGAAGATCCGTAGCTATAACAATGAGAGAAATCGAGATTCTCGATCATTATTATACAGTGTCATAGTATCATTATGTAACATCAAAGTCCAATTGCATCACGACTTTAACAACAATACTATGGTGATATGTATTACTCCCCCTTAGTCAATACTCCATCTCGATCATGGAAACCACTCCCCCTTACACAATGATCCGAAAACCATATGTATTTGTAGTGTGAACTAGATTATTTCTCCCCCTTTTTGTCAATAAAATTGGCAAAGGTAAAAGAACGGGATCATAATGAAATTTCCACAAGAGACATTTCATAGACTAAAATAAAAAAAATACATACCAACTTAATTTAGATGCAATCATAAAGCCGAGCTAAATGCATTCATCAAGGAGTTTTAAGATACAAGATAACCCCTATTAAATTCCAGAGCCGCACACCCCGCAAGATATTACCATTAAGCACAAGTGCAAAAGAACTCTCCCCCATTTGATGTCATTCCCGAGAGAACAACAAGAGCGACCTTAATTTCGAAGGAAAAGAAGGATTTTTAATTAGACACCAAAAGCCATAGGAAAATGATTTTCTATATCCAAAACTCAATCAAATTAATCACAAGTAAGAGTTGCTGCAACCCAAAATCGCAGACTTGATAATAAACAAATCCGTCTCTCACAAAAAAGTCTATCAAAGGATAAATCTGTCTCCAACAGAAAAACCCTAGGTTTTGTTCCGTATTAAGATATAAAATCAAGGTGAACAGGAATCAATTGATAATCCGGTCTTATATTCCCGAAGAACAGCCTAGATTAATCAATCACCTCTCAAGATCAGATCACACAACTACGATAACAGTAGTATCGGTCTGGCTTCACAATCCCAATGAAGTCTTTAAGTCGTTAACCTGGTTTTAGAGAAGAAAACCAAAGTTTAAAGGAGAATCGACTCTAGCGAGCGCACTAGTATCACACAGACATGTGGGAATTAGTTTTGCACAATGCTAGATGTCTCCTTTATATAGCCTTCAAATCAGGGTTTTGCCTTAGTTACAAAGAAATCCATATTCACCTTTAGATGAAAACCTGATTTAGATTCAAGATAATATTTCTCAACCGTTAGATCAAAAACTTAGCTTGTCATACACACTTGGGTAGACGTTTACTGGGTTTGTGAAAACCGTGCCCAAACGTGTACGTGTATGTTGGTTCAACATAGTAACCCAAAAGGTTAACCATATGAGCATTTCATATTAACCTAGTTCTTCTTCACCATAACTAGTTCAATTGACTCAAATAAACTAGTTAGAGAGTTGTTCAATTGCTATGAGATCTTATGTAACTACACAAGATACAATTGAAACAAAGATGATTCGATTCGATGAATCGGCTCATGAACTTTATAGCCACGGTTTGCATAAAGCATTCCTTAGTAATTTAAGTTTCATGTTCAGAGCACATCTTTAGATCATTACCACTTAAGCTCACAAACAACTTCGCGGACTTAAGGCAACCGGAAAAGTTTTCCAAACTCAGCAGAAAATCTCGGCAAAGAGACTTCCGCCAGTTCGTGGACTAGGTTCGCGGACTGAGTTCGCGGACTAAACACGCAAAGGTAAAAGAACGGGATCATAATGAAATTTCCACAAGAGACATTTCTCCCCCTTTTTGTCATTCCCGAGAGAACAACAAGAGCGACCTTAATTTCGAAGGAAAAGAAGGATTTTTAATTAGACACCAAAAGCGATAGGAAAATGACTTATAAGGTCTTTAACGTGTTTGCCTGCTCTGATACCAATTGAAAAAGCGGGGGTTTAATAATACCACCCAATATTTCGCTTAGCAATCTATATGGACAAACTCCAATATACTTTTTATGAGAATTAACTAGACAGTTAGACTCAATCAATAAAAAGATATATCAAAGAGTTTATATCTCAATCTGTCGATTTGATCTTTACTCAAGAAAATGGAAATCTGCGAGTCTTTATCAAAGAGAGATAACTTGGACGGTACCAAAGACCAATATCCAAGGATCAATCAACAACCAAAGGTCGGATTTCCAATTGATGATAACAAACACACAACCTGTATTATTTCAATTATAAAGATAAACAATATAATACGGAAAATGAAATAACATAGACACCAGAAATTTTGTTAACGAGGAAACCGCAAATGCAGAATAACCCCGGGACCTAGTCCAGATTGAATACACATTGTATTAAGCCTCTACAGACACTATCCTACTCCAAGCTAACTTCGGACTGGACTATAGTTGAACCCCAATCAGTCTCCCACTAATTCAAGGTACCGTTGTACTCATATGCCTTTGATCCCAGCAGGATACTGCGCACTTGATTCCCTTAGCTGATCTCACCCAAAACTAAGAGTTGCAGCAACCCAAAATCGCAGACTTGATAATAAACAAATCTGTCTCACACAGAAAAGTCTATCAAAGGATAAATCTGTCTCCCACAGAAAAACCCTAGGTTTTGTTCCGTCTTAAGATATAAAATCAAGGTGAACAGGAACCAATTGATAATCCGGTCTTATATTCCCGAAGAACAGCCTAGATTAATCAATCACCTCTCAACAATCCTTCTTGACTACACAAGCGGTTTTTCGAGGAATCACAAACAGTGAGACGAAGATGTTTGTGACTTCTTTATCTTGCCTATCGGAGAACTCTCACGATCTCAAGCCAATCAAAGATTGTACTCGTACGATAGAAGATGCAAGATCAGATCACACAACAACGATAAAAGTAGTATCGGTCTGGTTTCAAAATCCCAATGAAGTGTTTTTGTCGTTAACCTGGTTTTAGAGAAGAAAACCAAAGGTTAAAGGAGAATCGACTCTAGCGAACACACTAGTATCACACAGACGTGTGGGGATTAGTTTTGCACAATGCTAGATGTCTCCTTTATATAGCCTTCAAATCAGGGTTTTTCCTTAGTTACAAAGCAATCCATATTCACTGTTAGATGAAAACCTGATTTAGATTTAAGCTAATATTTCTCAACCGTTAGATCGAAAACTTAGCTTGTCACACACACTTGGGTAGACGTTTACTGGGTTTGTGAAAATCGTGCCCAAACGTGTACGTGTGTGTTGGTTCAACATAGTAAACCAAAAGGTTAACCATATGAGCATTTCATATTAACCTAGTTCTTCTTCACCATAACTTGTTCAATTGACTCAAATGAACTAGTTAGAGAGTTGTTCAATTGCTATGAGATCTTATGTAACTACACAAGACGCAACTGAAACAAAGATGATTCGATTCGATGAATCGGCTCATGAACTTTATAGCCACGATTTGCATAAAGCATCCCTTAGTAATTTAAGTTTCATGTTCAGAGCACATCTTTCGATCATAACCACTTAAATTCACAAACAAGTTTGCGGACTTAAGGCAATCAACAGAGTTTTCCAAACTCAACAGAAAATCTAGGCAAAGAGACTTCCGCCAGTTCACGGACTGCGTTCGCGGACTAAACACGCAAACAAGTTTTTGGAAAATCCCAGCAGAAATTCTCGGTAAGAGAACTTCCGTCAGTTCGCGGACTTGGAAAAGCCAATTCCTCCGGTTTCTCTCAATCAACAAAGCTCGAAATCTTCGGATTAAGGAATACATGGTTATGTAATCTAAACTCTCATTCCAATCATTGAGACATTCTCAGAGGACGTTATATAGCCGTTATTCACAGACCGTTTCACGTCAGAGCAATTCTCAAAGTAATTGAAACTTTTCATGACTTTCGTCACTAGGTGAAGATAAACTTGATCAAAGCGAAACGCTTTGCCAACACACGATTTCGAGAAAAAGATAAGTAGTGAATACTCAGCTCGAAATGTCAAACTTGTATGATCCAGTCTATATAGTATACGACTTTTTGTCTCATAAGAAGTAGGAGATAGAATAGATAGACTTTTGAGTGACAAATAAGTTCAATTCTCCACATACCTTTTTTTTGATGAAGTTCCACGGTTCCTTGAGTAGATCTTCGTCGTTGTATGATGAATCTCCATGAAGTCCTTGAGCTCAACTACACTTTTCTATCCTAGTCCGAGACTTAGGTAGAATAGGCTAGAAATCAAGACTCATAGTTTTGATCACTATCATTGACAAACGTGCTTGATATAGCAACGCATGCGAGGTCGACCGAGCTATGCTCTAACAATTGAAAAAGCCGGGGTCTAACAACACCACCGAATATTTCGCTTAGCAATCTGTATGGACTAATTCCGAAATACTTTGCTAGTGAATCAACTAGACAGTCAGACTCAATCTAAGTTAAAGTATCTCAAGGAGTCAATATCTCCCACTTGTTTTGATTTACTCAAGCTAAAACAATAGCGAGTCTTTAATCAAACACAAGGAATAACTTGGACGGTACCAAAGACGAATATCCAAGGATCAATCAATATCAATCAACAACCAAAGGTTGGATTTGGAATTGATGATCTTAACGCACAACCTGTATTATTTCAATTATGTAAAATATAATGCGGAAAAGAAATAACACAGACACCAGAAGTTTTGTTAACGAGGAAACCGCAAATGCAGAAAAACCCCGGGACTTAGTCTAGATTGAATACACACTGTATTAAGCCGCTACAGACACTAGCTTACGCCAAGCTAACTTCGGACTGGACTATAGTTGAACCCCAATCAGTCTCCCACCGATCCAAGGTACAATTGTACTCCTACGCCTCTGTTCCCAGCAGGACACTGCGCACTTGATTCCCTTAGCTGATCTCACCGACAACTAAGAGTTGCTGCATCCCAAAATCGCAGGCTTGATAATAAACAAATCTGTCTCACGCAGAAAAGTCTATCAAAGGATAAATCTGTATCCCATAGAAAAACACTAGGTTTTGTTCCGTCTTAAGATATAAAATCAAGGTGAACAGGAACCAATTGATAATCCGGTCTTATATTCCCGATGAACAACCTAGATTAATCAATCACCTTTCAACAATCCTTCTTGACTACACAAGCGGTTTGTCGAGGAATCACAAACAGTGAGACTAAGATGTTTGTGACTTCTTTATCTTGCCTATCAGAGAACTCTCACGATCTCAAGCCAATCAAATATTGTACTTGTACGATAGAAGATGCAAGATCAGATCACACAACTACGATAAAAGTAGTATCAGTCTGGCTTCACAATCCCAATGAAGTGTTTATGTCGTTAACCTGGTTTTAGAGAAGAAAACTAAAGGTTAAAGGAGAATCGACTCTGGCGAGCGCACTAGTATCACACAGACGTGTGGGGATTAGTTTTGCACAATTCTAGATGTCTCCTTTATATAGCCTTCAAATCAGGGTTTTGCCTTAGTTACAAAGAAATCCATATTCACTGTTAGATGAAAACCTGATTTAGATTCAAGCTAATATTTCTCAACCGTTAGATCGAAAACTTAGCTTGTCACACACACTTGGGTAGACATTTACTGGGTTTGTGAAAACCGTGCCCAAACGTGTACGTGTATGTTGGTTCATCATAGTAACCCAAAAGGTTAACCATATGAGAAATTCATATTAACCTAGTTATTCTTCACAATAACTAGTTCAATTGACTCAAATGGACTAGTTAGAGAGTTGCTCAATTGCTATGAGATCTTATGTAACTACACAAGACGCAATTGAAACAAAAATGATTCGATTCGATGAATCGGCTCATGAACTTTATAGCCACGGTTTGCATAAAGCATTCCTTAGTAATTTAAGTTTCATGTTCAGAGCACATCTTTAGATCATAACCACTTAAGCTCACAAACAAGTTTGCGGACTTAAGGCAACCGGCAGAGTTTTCCAAACTCAGCAGAAAATCTCGGAAAAGAGACTTCCGCCAGTTTGCGGACTAGGTTCGCGGACTGAGTTCGCGGACTAAACACGCAAACGAGTTTTTGGAAAATCCCTGCAGAAATTCTCGGTAAGAGAACTTCCGTCAGTTCGCGGACTTGGAAAATCCAATTCCTACGGTTTCTCTCAATCAACAAAGTTCGAAAACTTAGGATTAAAGAATACATGGTTATGTAATCTAAACTCTCATTCCAATCATTCAGACATTCTCAGAGGACGTTATATAGCCGTTATTCACAGACCGTTTCACGTCAGAGCAATTCTCAAAGTAATTGAAACTTTTCATGACTTTCGTCACTAGGTGAAGATAAACTTGATCAAAACGAAACGCTTTACCAACACACGATTTCGAGAAAAAGATAAGTAGTGAATACTCAGATCGAAATGTCAAATGTGTATGATCCAGTCTATATAGCATACTACTTTTTGTCTCATAAGAAGTAGGATATAGAATGGATAGACTTTTGAGTGATAGATAAGTTCAAGTCTCCACATACCTTTTTGTTGATTAAGTTCCACGGTTCCTTGAGTAGATCTTCGTCGTTGTATGATGAAACGCCATGAAGTCCTTGAGCTCAACTACACTTTTCAATCCTAGTCCGAGACTTAGCTAGAATAGGCTAGAAATCAAGACTCATAGTTTTGATCACTATCATTGACAAACATGCTTGATATAGCAACGCATGCGAGGTCGACCGAGCTATGCTCTAACAAATGAAAAAGCGGGGGTCTAACAATGCCACCCAATATTTCGCTTAACAATCTGTATGGACTAACTCCGAAAACAGTTAGACGCAATCTAGGTTAAATTATCTCAAGGAGTCAATATCTCTCACTTGTTTTGATTTACTCAAGCTAAAACAATAGCGAGTATTTAATCAAACACAAGGAATAACTTGGACGGTACCAAAGACGAATATCCAAGGATCAATCAATATCAATCAACAACCAAAGGTTGGATTTGAAATTGATGATCTTAACACACAACCTGTATTATTTCAATTATATAAAATATAATGCGGAAAAGAAATAACACAGACACTAGAAGTTTTGTTAACGAGGAAACCGCAAATGCAGAAAAACCCTGGGACCTAGTCCAGATTGAATACACATTGTATTAAGCCGCTACAGACACTAGCCTACTCCAAGCTAACTTCGGACTGGACTATAGTTGAACCCCAATCAGTCTCCCACCGATCCAAGGTACAGTTGTACTCCTACGCCTCTGATCCCAGCAGGACACTGCGCACTTGATTCCCTTAGCTGATCTCACCGACAACTAAGAGTTGCTGCATCCCAAAATCGCAGACTTGATAATAAACAAATCTGTCTCACACATAAAAGTCTATCAAAGGATAAATTTGTCTCCTACAAAAAACCCTAGGTTTTCTTCCGTCTTAAGATATAAAATCAAGGTGAACAAGAACTAATTGATAATCCATTCTTATATTCCCGAAGAACAGCCTAAATTAATCAATCACCTCTCAATAATCCTTCTTGACTACACAAGCGGTTTGTCGAGGAATCAAAAACAGTGAGACGAAGATGTTTTTGACTTCTTTATCTTGCCTATCGGAGAACTCTCACGATCTCAACCCAATCAAATATTGTACTCGTACGATAGAAGATGCAAAATCAGATCACACAACTACGATAAAAGTAGTATCGTCTGGCTTCACAATCCCAATGAAGTGTTTATGTCGTTAACCTGGTTTTAGAGAAGAAAACTAAAACTTAAAGGAGAATCGACTCTAGCGAGCGCACTAGTATCACACAGACGTGTGGGGATTAGTTTTGCACAATGCTAGATGTCTCCTTTATATAGCCTTCAAATCAGGGTTTTTCCTAAGTTACAAAGCAATCCATATTCACTGTTAGATGAAAACCTGATTTAGATTCAAGCTAATATTTCTCAACCGTTAGATCGAAAACTTATCTTGTCACACAAACTTGGGTAGACGTTTACTGGGTTTGTGAAAACCGTGCCTAAACATGTACGTGTATGTTGGTTCAACATAGTAACCCAAAAGGTTAACCATATGGGCATTTCATATTAACCTAGTTCTTCTTCACCATAACTAGTTCAATTGACTCAAATGAACTAGTTAGAGAGTTGTTCAATTGCTATGAGATCTTATGTAACTACACAAGACACAATTGAAACAAAGATGATTCGATTCGATGAATCGGATCATGAACTTTATAGCCACGGTTTGCATAAAGCATTTCTTAGTAATTTAAGTTTCATGTTCAGAGCACATCTTTAGATCTTAACCACTTAAGCTCACAAACAAGTTCACGGACTTAAGGCAACAGGCAGAGAGACTTCTTCCAGTTCGCAAAGAGACTTCCGCCAGTTCGCGGACTAAACACGCAAACGAGTATTTGGAAAATCCCAGCAGAAATTCTCGGTAAGAGAACTTCCGTCAGTTCGCGGACTTGGCAAAGCCAATTCCTCCGGTTTCTCTCAATCAACAAAGCTCGAAATCTTCGGATTAAGGAATACATGGTTATGTAATCTAAAATCTCATTCCAATCATTGAGACATTATCGGAGGATGTTATATATCCGTTATTCACAGACCGTTTCACGTCAGAGAAATTATCAAAGTAATTGAAACTTTTGATGACTTTCGTCACTAGGTGAAGATAAACTTGATCAAAGCGAAACGCTTTACCAACAAACGACTTCGTGAAAAAGATAAGTAGTGAATACTCAGCTCGAAATGTCAAATGTGTATGATCCAGTCTATATAGTATACGAAATTTTGTCTCATAAGAAGTAGGAGATAGAATAGATAGACTTTTGAGTGACAGATAAGTTCAAGTCTCCACATACCTTTTTGTTGATGAAGTTCCACGGTTCCTTGAGTAGATCTTCGTCGTTGTATGATGAATCGCCATGAAGTCCTTGAGCTTAACTACACTTTTCTATCCTAGTCCCAGACTTAGCTATGTAGACTAGAAATCAAGACTCATAGTTTTGATCACTAACATTGACAAACATGCTTGATATAGCAACACATGCGAGGTCGACCGAGCTATGCTCTACCAATCTCCCCCTTTGCCAATTTTAGTGACAAAACTATTAGTATATATGCAATACAAAAAAGATAAACTTTAGTGGCTCCTATTCCATAGTCTAATCTTCAACGTTCCTTGAAATCTTCGTCCTTCCAAGTACTCCAATGATCCGTAGCTATAACAATGAGAGAAATCGAGATTCTCGATCATTATTATACAGTGTCATAGTATCATTATGTAACATCAAAGTCCAATTGCATCACGACTTTAACAACAATACTATGGTAATATGTATCACTCCCCCTTAGTCAATACTCCATCTCGATCATGGAAACCACTCCCCCTTACACAATGATTCGAAAACCATATGTATTTGTAGTGTGAACTACATTATTTCTCCCCCTTTTTGTCAATAAAATTGGCAAAGGTAAAAGAACGGGATCATAATGAAATTTCCACAAGAGACATTGCATAGACTAAAAGAAAAATACATACCAACTTAATTTAGATGCAATCATAAACCCGAAGCTAAATGCATTCATCAAGGAGTTTTAAGATACAAGATAACCCCTATTAAATTCCAGAGCCGCACACCCCGCAAGATATTACCATTAAGCACAAGTTCAAAAGAAATCTCCCCCATTTGATGTCATTCCCGAAAGAACAACAAGAGCGACCTTAATTTCGAAAGAAAAGAAGGATTTTTTAATTGCACACCAAAAACCATGGAAATGATTTTCTATATCCAAAAATGAATCAAATTAATCACAAGTAAACCCATGATTAATTTAATCGGAATACACAACTAAATCAAACCACAAAAGTTATCAATTTAATTGGTTGTGCTCAACATAAGAAAACTCACAGAGCTACGACTAAGATAACCACACGGAGATGACTACCTTAATCGTTCAAATACTCAACATAAGGAAAATCTTACGGAATATACGACTACATCAACCAATAGAACATGATTAGTATAGTCGTTCATATACTCAACACAAGAACTTGTGGAATATATGACAAACTCAACTAGATTAATTACAAGAGAATCTATAATTAATCTAATTGGAATACACAACCAAACTAATCACCGAAGCAATCAATTTAATTGTCAAATGATTTTGCTCGACAAAAGAAGACTTTCGGAGTAAATAACTAAATAACCAATCAAGATGATTAATTTAGTTCAAGAATGCTCAACATATAGCATCTCATGGAACAACCAACAAGGCCAATATTAATCGACATAGTTGTAAGGTGCTGAACATAAGATACACAATGGAGCCTTCACGGTAAAACATAACAAAATGGATCAATGAAGATCAATACCGTGGATAACATACAAGGATCTATTCTATTTTCCATCACTATTTGCATAACGACATGATAGACTTTATCCTTGTCAAACAAAAGATTTCATTCTATTTTCCATCAAATAAATGACTACATAGGCATAACTTTTGTAATTGTCAAAAGTCCATTCGTCCTTTCATCAATACGAATATCAATTTATGAACGACTTTCCTTTTGACACAATATGGGACCTTCAAGTTCACGGACGCAAACAATACATATCTCATAAAAATATTGTAATACTTCAAAACAGATTAATACTGCAATAATATCATCCTCCAAATATTTTTAGAATTTAAAACAAATAAACCTAAAAAATAATCGTAAGAAGATGAAAACAAAAATAGCTATGTGTAGTCACAATCTTCGCTATTCAAAGCACTAGTTATTCTTCCAACTAATCCAAAAAGAAGACATACTAGGCAACAATTCCTTTGAGAAATTATTTATCATTCCCGAACTCCTTGTTATCGACAACCATCGGGACATAAGGTTCACGGAGATAAGTGTCAATACCCACGAACTGTCTTGGTTGAAGAGGTCGAATTAGGGTCCTCTGAATTTCCAAAGATTTAGACACGAACGTCTTTATTTCATAAATCTCCCTTCTTATTTATTTTAACTCATCAAGAACATTGGAGAACTTCTGAGAGTTAGAAGGAACAGCCCTGGGTTTTCTTGTATTCCTTCCTTTTCTTTTCAGGAACTTAGAAACAGGAGATTTCTCTTTTTCCTTGATTGAAGACTTAACAATCATGTTGACATCCTTTCCATCTGACGACATAGTGCTTTGAGAACAGTTATGAACAACTGGATTTGTGTGATGGAATCACTTAACTCAACAAGCAGTCTTATAAAGGATGTCAAAAGGAAAAATGAATGTAGGGTTCGAAACCTATTGACAGGTTCGTATACGCCCCACTATAAAACCCTATAAAGAGTAGAATTGTCGATAATAACCCTTTCTTTATTTGATAGACAAAAAATAACAAATCTAAGAAAAGAAGGAAAAAAATTTCTGAAGCCTGGATCATCACTCAATCTTGTCTCTTTTCGAACAGGCCCATGAGACAAGATTTTCCCAACAACACAATCAAGTTGTGTTGCGATGAACAACGATTTGTCCATGTTTTTCCTCATGGGAGGAATCCTCTGATCTCTGTCTATCAAAACGATTTGACCATATTTTCTTTTCAAATGGTCTTATTCTATCCTTGGAAACCAACTTCTTAGACGAAGATAAGATCCTACATACCTCGGCGGTCTTCTGAGCAAGTTTCAGCTTCCTTGCTAATCGATCTGCTCTTCGTTGAAGTTTGTTGGCGTGCCTTATTTGGTGCTTGTATTTGTAACACCTTGATAGTTCGTGTCCCTTCATCGAACAAAATGAGCACGTCAATCTTGGATAGTATTCAGGCATCTGAGATGTGCAAGCAGCTAGACATACTGTTGATCCTGAAACATCACTGATATGGTTTCCAGTTATCGGATTCAGTGAATCTTCCATCTTGATTGGGTTTCCCTATTCTCCGAACCCATTGAGGTTGATATATGTATTGCTACAAGTATCAAAATTGATGTTTTCACAAAGAAGCCATACACTTGATTTCCTATCTTCATCGAAATCATAGGTTTCAGACATTTCATCAAGTGTTACAGCTAGACCTTTGTTCCCAGTGTATTTTCTACGATTTGGGCATTCTTTAGAAAAATGGCCAAAACCCTTACACTTAAAGCACTGAGGCATGTCCTCGTCATCAGCCTCGTCAGCATCCCTGTTTTTAGGAGGTACGCGACCGTGAGGTTTGTCTGATGACTTAGGTTTGTCTCTTAAAAACCGCTTCCTTCTCTTCAACAGAAGATCCCTAAATGATCTTGTGATCAAGGAGACTGATTTGTCAAGATCTTCATCCGAAAAATCATCCTCAGACTGATCATCCTCAGAGACATGAACACTCTTACCTTTGACAAGTAATTTAGTGTTCTTTTGTGCTTAAAAAGCAACATCCTTACCGACTTTGGATGTATGATCATGGTCAAAGATCTTAAACTTTCCAACCAAGGTGTTTCTGGAAAGATTATCGAGGTTATTCCCCTCAACGATGGCATGCTTCTTAGACTCGTATCTAGATGGCAGCGATTTGAGAATTTTCATCACAATGTCCTTTTCAAGAATAGTCTTACCCAATGCAAAAGATGCATTAACAATTTTAGACACTTTGTGATTAAACTCATCAAATGTTTCTTCATCTTCCATACGAAGGTTCCCCCAATCGGAACTAAGGTTTTGAAGCCTAGCATCCTTTTCACTGGAGTTTCCTTCAAATACGGTTTCTAAGATATCCCAAGCATCTTTAGACATAGTGCAGTTTGTCACATGATGCTGAAGATTTGGGGTAATGGCATGTATGATAGCATTCAAACCATTGGAATTTCGCTTTGAAGCAGTTATCTCAACAGCGGTGTATTCACCAATAGGTTTGGGAACGTTTACATCACCAACTGCCACAACGGGAGCATCATAGCCATTAACCACATATACCCATGATTGAAAATCACGCGATTAAAGAAAAGCTCGCATAACAATTTTCCACCATAAGTAATTGGAGCCATCGAAGACTGGTGGTACGTTAATAGAGATAACACCTCTGTCCATAGAGTCAGATCGCTACAAACACGAATTTTTTAGGTCTTAAACATGTTTGCCTGCTCTGATACCAATTGAAAAAGCGGGGGTATAACAACATCACCCAATATTTCGCTTAGCAATCTGTATACACTAACTCCGAAATACTTTGCTAGAGAATCAACTAGACATTCAGACTCAATCTAGGTTAAAGTATCTCAAGGAGTCAATATCTCTCACTTGTTTTGATTTACTCAAGCTAAAACAATAGCGAGTCTTTAATCAAACACAGGGAATAACTTGGACGGTACCAAATACCATTATCCAAGGATCAATCAATATCAATCAACAACCAAACGTTGTATTTCCAATTGATGATCTTAACGCACAACCTGTATTATTTCAATTATATAAAATATAATGCGGAAAGGAAATAACACAGACACCATAAGTTTTGTTAACGAGGAAACCGCAAATGCAGAAAAACCCCGGGACCTAGTCCAGATTGAATACACACTGTATTAAGCCGCTACATACACTAGCCTACTACAAGATAACTTCGGACTGGACTATAGTTGAACCCCAATCAGTCTCCCACCGATCCAAGGTACAGTTGTACTCCTACGCCTCTGATCCCAGCAGGTCACTGCGCACTTGATTCCCAATCAACAGTTTTTACATCAAGAGAATGTTTGAATATTGACTTAGATGTGACAGTTCTCTCAGGTAAATCCAAGCTTTTAGAATCATCTGGTAATTTCTGAACTGGTACGTTATTAGAGATAGACTCTTCCATAATCAGATCGCTACAAACACAGGCTTATAAGGTCTTTAACGTGTTTGCCTGCTCTGATACCAATTGAAAAAGCGGGGGTTTAACAATACCACCCAATATTTCGCTTAGCAATCTGTATGGACAAACTCCAATATACTTTTTATGAGAATTAACTAGACAGTTAGACTCAATCAATAAAAAGATATATCAAAGAGTTTATATCTCAATCTCTCGATTTGATCTTTACTCAAGAAAATGGAAATTTGCGAGTCTTTATCAAAGAGAGATAACTTGGACGGTACCGAAGACCAATATCCAAGGATCAATCAATATCAATCAACAACCAAAGGTCGGATTTCCAATTGATGATAAAAAACGCACAACTTGTATTATTTCAATTATAAAGATAAACAATATAATACGGAAAATGAAATAACACAGACACCAAAAATTTTGTTAACGAGGAAACCGCAAATGCAGAATAACCCCGGGACCTAGTCCAGATTGAACACACACTGTATTAAGCCGCTACAGACACTAGCCTACTCCAAGCTAACTTCGGACTGGACTATAGTTGAACCCCAATCAGTCTCCCACTAATTCAAGGTACAGTTGTACTCTTACGCCTCTGATCCCAGCAGGATACTGCGCACTTGATTCCCTTAGATGATCTCACCCACAACTAAGAGTTGCTGCAACCCAAAATCGCAGACTTGATAATAAACAAATCTGTCTCACACAGAAAAGTCTATCAAAGGATAAATATGTCTCCCACAGAAAAACCCTAGGTTTTGTTCCGTCTTAAGATATAAAATCAAGGTGAACAGGAACCAATTGATAATCCGATCTTATATTCCCGAAGAAGAGCCTAGATTAATCAATCACCTCTCAACAATCCTTCTTGACTACACAAGCGGTTTGTCGAGGAATCACAAACAGTGAGACGAAGATGTTTGTGACTTCTTTATCTTGCCTATCGGAGAACTCTCACGATCTCAAGACAATCAAAAATTGTACTCGTACGATAGAAGATGCAAGATCATATCACACAACTACGATAAAAGTAGTATCGGTCTGGTTTCACAATCCCAATGAAGTCTTTAAGTCGTTAACCTGGTTTTAGAGAAGAAAACCAAAGGTTAAAGGAGAATCGACTCTAGCGAGCGCACTAGTATCACACAGACGTGTGGTGATTAGTTTTGCACAATGCTAGATGTCTCTTTATATAGCCTTCAAATCAAGGTTCTGCCTTAGTTACAAAGAAATCCGTATTCACCATTAGATGAAACTTGATTTAGATTCAAGCTATTATTTCTCAACCGTTAGATTGAAAACTTAGTTTGTCACACACACTTGGGTAGACGTTTACTGGGTTTGTGAAAACCGTGCCCAAACGTGTACGTGTATGTTGGTTCAACATAGTAACCCAAAAGGTTAACCATATGAGCATTTCATATTAACCTAGTTCTTCTTCACCATAACTAGTTCAATTTGACTCAAATGAACTAGTTAGAGAGTTGTTCAATTGCTATGAGATCTTATGTAACTACACAAGACGCAATTGAAACAAAGATTATTCGATTCGATGAATCGGATCATGAACTTTATAGCCACGGTTTGCATAAAGCATTCCTTAGTAATTTAAGTTTCATGTTCAGAGCACATCTTTAGATCATAACCACTTAAGCTCACAAACAAGTTCGCGGACTTAAGGCAACCGGCAGAGTTTTCCAAACTCAGCAGAAAATCTCGGCAAAGAGACATCCGCCAGTTTGCGGACTAAACACGCAAACGAGTTTTTGGAAAATCCCAGCAGAAATTCTCGGTAAGAGAACTTCCGTTTTTTCGCGGACTGGGTTCGCGAACTTGGCAAAGCCAATTCCTCCGGTTGCTCTCAATCAACAAAGTTCGAAAACTTCGGATTAAGGAATACATGGTTATGTAATCTAAAATCTCATTCCAAACATTGAGACATTCTCAGAGGATGTTATATAGACGTTACGTCAGAGCAATTCTCGAAGTAATTGAAACTTTTCATGACTTTCGTCACTAGGTGAAGATAAACTTGATCAAAGCGAAACGCTTTACCAACACACGACTTCGAGAAAAAGATAAGTAGTGAATACTCAGCTCGAAATGTCAAATGTGTATGATCCAGTCTATATAGCATACGACTTTTTGTCTCATAAGAAATAGGAAATAAAATAGATAGATTTTTGAGTGATAGATAAGTTCAAGTCTTCACATACCTTTTTGTTGATGAAGTTCCACGGTTCCTTGAGTAGATCTTCATCGTTGTATGATGAATCACCATGAAGTCCTTGACCTCAACTACACTTTTCTATCCTAGTCCCAGACTTAGCTATGTAGACTAGAAATCAAGACTCATAGTTTTGGTCACTAACATTGACAAACATGCTTGATATGGCAACGCATGCGAGGTCGACCGAGCTATGCTCTAACAATCTGTATGGACTAACTACAACCCTTCTCTTTGTTTGTGAGCTTAAGTGGTTATGAGCTACAGATGTGCTCTGAACATGAAACTTAAATTACTAAGGAATGTTTTATGCAAACCGTGGCTATAAAGTTCATGAGCCGATTCATCGAATCGAATCGTATTTGTTTCAATTGTGTCTTGTGTAGTTACATAAGATCTCATAGCAATTGAACAACTCTCTAACTAGTTCATTTGAGTCAATTGAACTAGTTATGGTGAAGAAGAACTAGGTTAATATGAAATGCTCATATGGTTAACCTTTTGGGTTACTATGTTGAACCAACATACACGTACACGTTTGGGCACGGTTTTCACAAACCCAGTAAACGTCTACCCAAGTGTGTGTGACAAACTAAGTTTTCAATCTAACGGTTGAGAAATAATAGCTTGAATCTAAATCAAGTTTCATCTAATGGTGAATACGGATTTCTTTGTAACTAAGGCAGAACCCCGATTTGAAGGTTATATAAAGAGACATCTAGAATTGTGCAAAACTAATCACCACACGTTTGTGTGATACTAGTGCGCTCGCTAGAGTCGATTCTCCTTTAACCTTTGGTTTTCTTCTCTAAAACCAGGTTAACGACTTAAAGACTTCATTGGGATTGTGAAACCAGACCGATACTACTTTTATCGTAGTTGTGTGATATGATCTTGCATCTTCTATCGTACGAGTACAATTTTTGATTGTCTTGAGATCGTGAGAGTTCTCCGATAGGCAAGATAAAGAAGTCACAAACATCTTCGTCTCACTGTTTGTGATTCCTCGACAAACCGCTTGTGTATTCAAGAAGGATTGTTGAGAGGTGATTGATTAATCTAGGCTCTTCTTCGGGAATATAAGACCGGATTATCAATTGGTTCCTGTTCACCTTGATTTTATATCTTAAGACGGAACAAAACCTAGGGTTTTTCTGTGGGAGACAGATTTATCCTTTGATAGACTTTTCTGTGTGAGACATATTTGTTTATTATCAAGTCTGCGATTTTGGGTTGCAGCAACTCTTAGTTGTGGGTGAGATCAGCTAAGGGAATCAAGTGCGCAGTATCCTGCTAGGATCAGAGGCGTAGGAGTACAACTGTACCTTGAATTAGTGAGAGACTGATTGGGGTTCAACTATAGTCCAGTCCGAAGTTAGCTTGGAGTAGGCTAGTGTCTGTAGCGGCTTAATACAGTGTGTGTTCAATCTGGACTAGGTCCCGGGGTTATTCTGCATTTGCGGTTTCCTCGTTAATAAAATTTCTGGTGTTTGTGTTATTTCATTTTTCGCATTATATTGTTTATCTTTATAATTGAAATAATACAGGTTGTGTGTTAAGATCATCAATTGGAAATCCAACTTTTGGTTGTTGATAGATATTGATTGATCCTTGGATATTGGTCTTTGGTACCGTCCAAGTTATCTCTCTTTGATAAAGACTCGCAGATTTCCATTTGCTTGAGTAAAGATCAAATCGAGAGATTGAGATATAAACTCTTTGATATGTATTTTTATTGATTGAGTCTAACTGTCTAGTTGATTCTCATAAAAAGTATGTTGGAGTTTGTCCATACAGATTGCTAAGCGAAATATTGGGTGGTGTTGTTAGACCCCCGCTTTTTCAATTGGTATCAGAGCAGGCAAACACGTTAAAGACCTTATAAGTTTGTGTTTGTAGCGATCTGATTATGGACGAGTCTATCTCTAATAACGTACCAGTTCAGAAATTACCAGATGATTCTAAAAGCTTGGATTCACCTGAGAGAACTGTCACATCTAAGTCAATATCCAAACATTCTCTTGATGTAAAAACTGTTGATTGGGAAACTCTCCTAGAAGAACAGTTGGATGAACTTTCTGATGAAGGTGATTCAGATATTGATAGAGATGTTGATGAGGAAGTCTCAGAGTATGTTAAGTTTTTGGATTCGTGGAATATGAAGAAGATTACACTATATTAAACCGTTACAGACACTAACCTACTATCAGATATGTGAATGGAATATGTAGTTGAGATTAAATTAACCTTCCAAGCGATTCAGCTTCAGTCGTGTTCCTTACGTCTTTTGAACCTCGCAATATTGTTCGTACTTGAGTCCCGTACATTACGTCATTTACATCCTAAGAGTTTCTTCAACCTCAGTGAATACTCTTGATATCAATCATCCTCTGACCGACAAGCCTATTTTGTTAAAGCATTGCCCGGTCGAACTCACAAGTGTTGTTATCTCAAGCTTGTTGTCAAATTTAGCTGTCAAAACTATAGCTTGATTTCTAGTCTACAATTAGTAACGTCTCGGACTAGGACAAAAATGTAGTTGAGAAACAGTGGATAACAGAAATCATCATTGCGTTCTACTGTTTGAAGGCGAAGCTCAACCGAAGCTTTTGTATAACTTCATCAACAAAAGATAAGTGAAGACTAAACCACCTATTTCTCAAGGTATATTCACTTTTCTATCATTGAGACGATGTCGAATAACTAATTAGACTATTATGCATATACAAGAATTTCGAGTCAAGTTTATCTTGATGATAATTACTTCTCGAAATATAATGACTAAGCTTAATGAACATTTTTTCATAATTGATGAATTTCGGTTAAGGACAATTTATTGTTTTGAATCAAAATCATGATTCAAGTTTTATCATTCGAAAATAGTATGGAACAATAATATGTGTCATTGATGTTATTCGGGAATGTTTCGAATTAATTTAGAGAGAAATATAGAACTACTATATATTCGGATACAAGACAATTTTATCAGTCTTACAAACTGGGAAAACTGTTATATGTCTGAAGCCGTATTACATGTACTCGTACACGTAGCGAAGTAGCTATATATATATATATATATATATATATATATATATATCGACTTGCAGATTTGTGGTACGCATATTCTTATGTACACCATGTGAAAAATCTGTTCAACTCATGAACCGGATAGGTACACATACTCGTCTGCAAACCATTTAGGAATTGTGGTCATGGAACCCGGTTAGTATCCAAAACGGTACACGTACTAAAATAGTTTTGTGTTCCCGAACTCGGTTGTGTATCCAAACTTGTACGCAGACCAAAATAGTTTTGTGGACTCCGGAACCGGTGATAGTATTAAGGTATATATACCAGTACGCATACCTAAATAGTTCTGTTAACTCCAGAACTTGGTTTGGCTCGTTAGCTTACAAACTGGTATGCGTAATATGAATGAACCAACTAACGAACGGCTATGGTATTTGTATTTTCTTACACCTACTAACCATGTCGATTATTTTCAAGTGCGATTAAATTATTTTTACGAGATAATTAGCATTTGATTAATTCTCTAAAACACTAGACTTATTTGATCACGTGATTGTGACTCAAGGTTAATGTGTTAAGTGTTCATGAAAATGAATATTAAGCTTTTAAGTTCGAATCGTCTAGTTTCGGCTAACCACCTTGAACATAGTCTTTATACATGGTTCGGTTACGGTTTCACCTAACCAGAGTGTATATCTTTTTTATGTAAATCAAATTCAAAGATTCATCTAACGGTGGATATTGATTGCTTGGTTCCAAAGTTATCTTAGCTTAAACCTAAAGCAACCTATGCTTTGAATGTCTATAAAAGGGTAACTTCAAGCAACTGGGATCTTTGAATCCCGACACTACTTTTTGGTGTGTCCTAGTTGTAACTATAGTCGTCCTCTTACTAACCCTTTTAGGGTTTAGCGACTACAAAGACTTCATAAGGATTCGTGAAGCCATGTACAATTATCTTTCCTTGATAACTCGAGTATCCTGATCTTGATCGATTGTTGAGATGCTCACTCGATCAAGATAGATAGAAATCATCAAAGTTCTCTTCGTCTCAAACTTTGTTGATTCCACAAGTTTTATACTTGTGAGATGAATAATAATCTAGACTGCACTTCGGGATGCATAATTCCGGATTTTGAGGTTAGCTAGACTTTGTCTATTTCTATCGATTTCCATCACCTTTGGTCAAACTTTTTGATTGTAACAGGAAATCATATATAGGCTTAATATGTGGGAGGAAGATTTGGATTAAAGTCTTCAATTGAGTTGAAGAAACTCTTAGTTGGTGTGAGGTCAGCTAAGGGAATCAATTGCGCGGAGTCCTGCTGGGATTTAAGAGGCATAATGATGGAAGCGCGACTATACCTTAATCGGTGGGATACCTTTTAGGGATTAACCACATTCTAGTCCGAATTTAATTGGTAGTATGCTAGTGTCCGTAGCGGCTTAATACAGTTTGGTGTTCAATCTGGACTATGTCCCTGGGTTTTTATACATTTGTGGTTTCCTCGTTAATAAAACTTGTGGTATCTGTGTTATTTGTTTTTCTGCATTGTATTGTTTATCTTTATAATTTGAATATCACAGATTGTACATTGATCAATCATAGTCGATACATCCGACCTAGTTTGTTGGATACGACTTAATTGATTCTTGGAGATTGGTCTTTGGTACCGTCCAAGTAATCTCTTTGTGATTAGGTTCACGGAGGTTTGGGATATAAGGGAATAGATGCTCCAAATATTAGCAAAGAGTTAAATTTTGTCAAAGCTAGTACTTCTCTCAACCAAAGGTTTCCACTAATGACAAAAGTGAAATACCTATATCAGCAGTTGAAGTTCGAAAGAGCAAATTATCTCAACCTCCAAGAACATCACACGAAGGTTCAGGAAATAGTGCTTCTCATAAGTGCTATTATTGCGGTAAAAACGGTCACCTGCAAAATGAATGTCGTTTTCGCATAGGGGATGCAAACATTCATGATGTTCTTATTTGGGCATCATAACAAGTGATCAAACCAAAATCATATGTTAAGACTAATAATCTTGAAATTATAGGTTGTCAACGTCCAACCTTTAGGCAAAGGAATCAGTGCTGTGACAAACCAAGATTTTCCTATAAAAGTCTTACAAAGCCTTTTCACAATTGTAATAATTTTCAAAAGGATAACTTTGTAGAGACAAAGACAAAATCTAATGCTCCCAATTGGATAAAGACTAACTTACACAAGAATAGTTATTCCAATCTCTCTCCAAGAAATCTTGTAGAGGATAATGGGAAGAAGAGGATACCGAAGAAATTTGTCTGAGACACTGTTAGAGTATAGCTCGGTTGAACCCATCAAGCGTTGGTATGTCAAGTTTGGTTGTCATGTTTTAATTGAATCAAAACTCATCTAAGAGTCGCTTGATTATGTACTAGAGACAACTTCGTATAGTTTAGACTAGAAAGTCTAGGAATATGAGACATACAATTATTACTCGAAGACCTGAAGAACGTGAAGAAATAACGAGCTACAACGACGACATCGTCTTTCCTCTTGAGGTTAGTAATATTGACTTGAACTGTTTCATTCCTAACGTATCTTTCAAGTCGTGCTATCTTGAAAACATAACTGTGAAGTTGTGAATGAATATTTTACTCTAGTAGTGACACATGATCATATGATCATAGTATTAAGAACTACGAAGTATAACGCTTATCTTTTGAAATTCGTAGATATGACATCAACATAATCTTATGAATGCTATTGTGATTATGTGTATGT
This sequence comes from Papaver somniferum, assembly GCF_003573695.1. NCBI lineage: Eukaryota > Viridiplantae > Streptophyta > Magnoliopsida > Ranunculales > Papaveraceae > Papaver > Papaver somniferum. Next base: position 87,479,822 of record NC_039362.1, read on the forward strand.
GTAAAGGTGAAGATTTCATTCTTAGAAACAATGTTTTACATTTGTTTAAAGGAAGTGAAAAAGTGGGGGTACAACAACCACACCCAATATTTCGCTTAGCAATCTGTATTGACAAACTCCAGTATACTTTCAAGAGAATCAACTAGACTCAATCTTAATAAAGTATATCAAAGAATTATATCTCTCTTTCTTGATTCATTTCTTTCTCAAGCAAATAGAAATCTGCGAGTATAATTGAATACAAGAGAAATCACTTGAACGGTACCAAAGACCAATGTTCAAGAATCAATCAATTTCAATCAACAACCAAAGGTCGGATTTGATTCAAAAGCACAACCTGTGATATTTCAATTATATAACAAAATATATTGCGGAATAGAAATAACACAGAAACCAGAATTTTGTTAACGAGGAAACCGAAAATGCAGAAAAACCCCGGGACCTACTCTAGATTGAACACACACTGTATTAAGCCACTACAGACACTAGCCTACTACAAACTAACTTCGGTCCAAGGTACAGTTATGCTCCTACGTCTCTGATCCCAGAAGGATACTATACACTTGATTCCCTTAGCTGATCCCACCTACAACTAAGAGTTGCTACGACCCAAAGTCGAGGACTTTAATAAACAAATCTGTATCACACAGAAAAGTCTACAAGAATAGATAAATCTGTCTCCCACAGAAATACCTACAAGTTTTTGTTCCGTCTTTTGATAAATCAAGGTGAATAGGAACAAATTGATAAACCGGACTTATATTCCCGAAGAACAACATAATATTATCAATCACCTCACAATAATCTTAATTGACGCGGCGAAAGAAGATATTGTGGAATCACAAACGATGAGACGAAGATGTTTCTGATTACTTTTATATCTTGCCTATCGGAGATATAAATCTCAAGTCAATCGTTACGATTGTACTCAAAACGATAGAAGATGCAAGATCAGATCACACAACTACGAGAAAGTAGTATCGGTCTGGCTTCACAATCCCAATGAAGTCTTTAAGTCGTTAACCTGGTTTACAAGAAGAGACCTAAGGTTAAAGGAGAATCGACTTTAGCTAATAAAACTAGTATCACACAGGAGGTGTGGGGATTAGGTTTCCCAGTTGCTAGAGTTCTCCCTTATATAGTCTTTCAAATCAGGGTTTGCAATCAATGTTAGCTTGCTAACAAAGCATTCAATATTCACCGTTAGATGAGATTCAAGCTAATATCTTTCAACCGTTGGATCGAAAACTTAGCTTGTTACACACAAATTAAATGCACGATTTTAGGTTTGTGTAACCGTACCCAAACATGTACATTTCTTGGTTCAACAATAGTTAACCAAATGGTTAGCCATATGAGCACTTTCATATCAACCATATTCTTCTTCACCATAACTAGTTCAAATGACTCAAATGAACTAGTTAGAGAGTTGATCAATTGAAAGGAAATATTATGTAACTACACAAGACACAATCGAAGCAAAAACGATTTGATTCACTCGAATCGGTTCATGAACTTTGTAGCCACGGTTTGCATTTATCATTCCTTAGTTAATATAAATAAGTTCACAAACAATCGTCTTTAGATATAACCAGCTTAAGTTCGCAGACTTAGTTCGCGGACTTAAGTTCCCGGAAGGAGTTCTCAAACTCCAGCAGATATTCTCGGGTCGAGAACTTCCGCCAGTTCGCGGACTGGGTTCGCGCACTGAGTTCACGGCTCTTGTTCCGGTTCTCTTGATCAACAAAGTTCGCAAACTTCAGTTCAAGGAAAAAAAAGGACTTATACATATATGTGTTGCCACACAATGCTTATATCCAACATTGGTTATATAATCTAAACTTTCATTTCAATCATTGAAACATTCCTAGAGGACGTTATATAGTTGTTATTCACAAACCATTTTTCGTCAAAGCAATTTTCAAAGTGATTGAAACATATCATGACTTTCGTCACTAGGTAAAGATGAACTTGGCCAAAGAGAAAGTTTACCAACACATATTTCGAAAAATAGATAGGCGAGATAAACTCGGCTCGAAATAGCAACTGCGTATAATCAAAGTCTATATAGCAAAACGACTTTTGCCTCAAGATAGGAGATAGAGTAGATAGAATTTTGAGTGATAGATAAGTTCAAGTCTCCACATACCTTTTAGTCGATGAAGTTCCACCAGTTCCTTGAGTAGTCCTTCGTCTTGTATGATGATTGCCATGGAGTTCTTGATCTCAACTACACTTTCTATACTAGTCCGAGACTTAGCTATAGTAGACTAGAAATCAAGACTTATAGTTTTGATCACTAATATTGACAAACATGCTTGAGATAGCAACGCATGCGAGTTCTACCGAGCAATGCTCTAACAGGAAGTACATTCATGAACTTGTTTTATGAATCAAAAGGGAAATCGCTAGGCTTATTGGTATTGTTATTCATTGCACATCTTTGGATTACCAATATGTGTGAGTTGGTAGAACCGATCATAACTTGTTATGTATCTTGGTATAACTAATCACAATGCCTGACTTATGTTTTGGTATGACTAGTTTAGATTAATTAGTGTAACCGATCCTAAGCAATCACCTGAGATGGTATGATCGATATTTGTAATTGGTGCGACCGATCCTAGTAATTGGTGTGACCTATCATAAAAGAGTTGTGTGATCGGTTCTTGTAATTAGTATAACAGGTCCTAATAGTTGGTGTAACCGATCCTGGTAATTGGTGTAACCGATCCTAGTGACTGGTGTGATCAATCACAAGCAATACCATGAGTATATGGTAACCGTTCCTGGTAATTGACGTAACCGATCCTGGTAACTGATGTAACCGGTCCTGGTATCTTGTGTGACCGATCACAAGTATTCCATATTAAGGTATAAACGATCCTAGTGATTGGTAGAACCGATTGAACCCATGAATGTGATTTGATATTTGATCAATCACATAGTTTTCTTGGAATACAGATGAACCAATTCTAAACTTGTTTGGAACTGTGGTATAATCGATTCCAAGATTGTAAATATGAAAGATGATTTACAAAGAAAAGATGTCAACATAATTTGAACACAAACAGTAACTCTTATCTTTTATTGTTCAAAGATATTCCATAATTACTCAAGGAGATCCCCGTTCGAAATAAATTAAGAATTTTTTAATTAAGGTTGTTAGTTTTATATGCTTTAATTACCAGCAATTAAATGTATATCTCTAGAGAATAAAAATTAGTAATGTGGATTTACTAATTGGAGATTTTCTATTGAGAGATTTCGGAAAATATTGGACAAATCATTTCCTGGAATTATGAAAACTGATTGGGGATTGCATATCTTGATAATACTTTCGGTTTTGGAAATTCCTTGGTGTCCAAACTTCCTTGGTCTATAAATACCTAAGTTTGCATTTCTAGCAAACTATCCTAAGAGCCAGGAAAACTTCATCTTTTTATTGTTTCTGGTGGAGCCGTCTATCCAGAGAGGAAAGTACCCTAATTAGCCGAAATCTCTTACGACCGCTCGTTTAAAGACTTTTGTGGGATCAAGAAGCTCTACGAGTACCGTTGGTGGGAAACTAGATAATTGTTGTTTATTAGTTTTCGATTGATTTGATTGAATAACGGTTGTTGAACTTTGATTGCACCTAGTTTGTTTATTCTTGAGAATCTTCTCTTCCGATATAAGATTCACTCAAACTAGATCGAAGTCTCGAAGGGATCTTTAGAACTGTTTGTAGATCTAAAGACATCTTGTGATAATCTATTGTTAAAAGACTCCGTTATGTGCGTGATTGATCACAAGAGATTCAAGTGGTGTTATGCAGGTTTAATTGAAGATTAAAGAAGATTTGAAGACGAAGAAGATTTCTTATTGGTTTATCATATCTTTGTGTAGAACAAACCTTGATCGGCTGAGATCCAACTAGAATCATATTTATTCGATTGATTAGTTGCGTCAGATCGGTAACACCTAATAGTTCTCTTGAGATCTATTTTGATTGTTACAAATCCGAATCTTATTACTTAGGTAATAGAGATTGGATTGATCTAACCAGGCAAAGGAGTTCATTAGTTTAAACGGAAGAGCCTTTGCATATGACTTGAGATATCTTATCTTGAAGAATCAATAGAGATGTTACCAAACATATTTGTTGTTCCTTTACTTTTTGGAATACGATCCAAAGGAATTGTTCCAGTGCGTGCACTTACCGAATGTTGGAAGCGCAGGGAATGGATACTGAAGAAACTAAGTGAACTAGGGTTAGTTGCTTGGTCTCAATTATACGAAGTTGGTTTAGATTTTGTATAGAGGCTTAATTCTGATAGTATTCAATTCTGGACTAGGTCCCGGGGTTTTTCTGCATTTGCAGTTTCCTCGTTAACAAAATCTTGTTCTGTCATTTAATTTTATTTTCCGCAATTATAATCGTTGTTATTATAATTTAAAGTAAATTACACAAACGTTAACTCCGCTTTACTTGATAGTGATCTTGTAGGGTTTGGTTAAGTCCAAACCTATTACCAAGTAATCACACTTTGACTGTTGTATTGTCTCGATCTTGTATCCATAGACGATCACACAAAGTGTGAATACCGATTTGTCGTGTTGTCTCGACTTTGTCTATAGACAATCACTTTAGGTAAGAGGACTTATAGGTGGATAAATTAAAGATTTTGGTGTATTTGGGTACCCTCGTCTTTCTAGACACACATAACCACACAATTGTTAATCTTCGGACAAGGGTTGATCATACAATTTATGAACTCAGGAAACAGATTAGTAAATTCAAGAACTTTTGGAAGACAAGGAGAAGGATGAATACATGTAAGAATTCTACATCATTTCCCCTTGGTAATGTAAGTTGTACTAAAGGCATAACATGTACAAACCATGGAGGGTTACCAAAGAATCTTGTTATTCATAATGCGCATTTGACATATGCCTACCATAACATAATTTGATTATGATAAAACGCGCCTCCTCCTGGATCATGAAAAGGAGGAAGTACAATATGTTCAAGAATGATATGAAACATCTTGTTGACACATAATATACTTGGTGTTGAGTATATTCTTTTCTGTTTTGGATTTCACTAAGTAGATTCATATTTGGTCTTGTCATCTCAACTATCTCTTGTGCTCTAGATTTTTATCTTTTGAGCTAAGAACAAGGTTGATTATATTTGTCTGCATAACTAAGCCCAGTCACAATTCATGTGCTCGCTGACCCATATGCGTTAGATTTTGAAATCGGCCCGAACTTATGAGTCAAAACCTCTTCAGAAGTTTCTAGAAATAATCTCTCTTCCCTCATTTTTTTTTCTTAACCTAAAAATTGTGATATATATATATATATACACACACATTCAAGGTATGCCTACCTTGTATTATATGCAACGTGCTGGTATAAGTCACGAACGTTCACGAACCATGGATGCTCCTAAGTTTACAAACAACATAAAAGAAGATAACAAGAAGATAGAGGATGATGGTTCCATAGGTATTGTTGAATTTTACGATAATCCTGTCACCATATCCTGTTACTTTTCTCAAGAACATACAAGTTCAAGACCGGTTCAGATGTCCCGAGATTTGGTTAGAAATATTATGAGTGACATCAAGGTGGTGTTCGGACAATTGTCTGCTGCCAAAAGGGATCTCAAGTTTCTCAATTCAGAACTGGGAAAAGCCTCTGATGACCTTGGTTCACTCAAAATGCAAGACTACATATGATTTTTAGTTTTTCTTCTTTTATTTTTCTTGTTGTCTAGGAAACTTCTTGTGAGAATTTATTCTTACTTTTGAGAAGGATAACTAGGGTTTGGCATAGCAAAAATAGTGATTACACAAGTTATTTCCAACGATTTTCATCTTGCGTGTTTTTAGATTTATTTGTTTAAATTCTAGAGTTGTTGGAAGATGAACTTGCAGTATATAATCATTATTGGTTTAATTATTGCAAAAGTCTTATGAAATATTTGTGCTTTTATGTTTTTCGTGAATCGAGCTGATATTTCATATATGCTCAGAAGTCAAAACTATTATGTTTTTTATAAACGGAAAATAAAACAAACTTTTTGAGAATTTTCTCGCAGTATTGATCTACTTGTGACCACACTTCTGTGTTTTTACTGCTTGACACACCCCATAAGATTTTCTTATGTTGAGTCATACCGACTAAAATTATATTTTTTCCGTAACTGGCGTAGAGATTATTTAAGTCGATTTTTGGATACAAATCCTTGTGGTTTGTTAATGTCCAACAAAATCCTTATTTTTCATAAAGCAAGGTCACTCATGTTGTTCTCTTGGGAATGACATCAAATGGGGGAGAGCTCTTAGATGAACTCGTGCTTAATTGTTATATCTTTGTGGGGAGGGTGGCTGTGGAATTTGGAGGGCATGCTTGTATCTTAAATCTCCTAGATGAGCGCTAAGTAATTATTACTATGTGATATCATCTAAAAAAGCTGATATGAGGAGTTGCATTTTAACTATGTTATAATGTAGAATCTCTAACTTTCTTAAAACTTAACATATCTTTTGTTTGTATACATTATGATCCCACGATTTTCGTATCTTTGTTAATTTTATTAACAAAAAGGGGGAGAATTATTTAGTAGTTTCATACTACATACATACGGATCATTATGTAAGGGGGAGTGAATCAATAATCTATAGGTTTCATCTATTATGCAAAAGATGTAAGTATTGATTAAGGGGGAGAAACATATCACCGTAGTATTACTTCAGAGTTGGGATACAATTGAACTTTGGAGAAGTTAATAATACTATGTTTCTGTATACCGACAATTGAGAATATTTGTTTTCAAAGTTGTTATCGTTATGGAAACGTATATTAAACAACAACGATGTTGATTTTAACACGTTCATAATCATTGCAACTTGAAATTACGAAGAGTTCAAGGAGTTGAATAAACCAAGGATATCAAGCATTATGGATTCGAGGAGTTTTTAAAGATTTCTTTTTTATCCATATGTATTAACAGTTTTGTCACTAAAATTAACAAAGGTGGAGATTGTTAGAGCAATGCTCGGTCGAACTCACAAGTGTTGCAATCTCAAGCTTGTTGTCAAAAATATATCTTGATTTCTAGTCTACAATTAGTTAAGTCTCATAATAGGATAGAAATGTAGTTGACAAACAATGGATCACGACAATCATCATTGAACCGTTTGAAGGTGAAGATCAACCGAAGCTTTTGGAGAACTTCATCAACAAAAGGTAAGTGAAGACTGAACCACCTATTTCTCAAGTTATATTCACTTTTCTATCATTGAGACGATGTCGCATAACTAATTAGACTATTATGCATATAGAGGAATTTCGAGTCAAGTTTGTCTTGATAATTACTTCTCGAAATATAATGACTAAGCTTAATGAACATTTGTTCATACTTGATAAATTTCGGTTAAGAACAATTTATTGTTGGGAATCAAAATCATGATTCAAGTTTTATCATTCAAAAATAGAATGGAACAATAATATGTGTCATTGATGTTATTCGGGAATGTTTCGAATTAATTTAGAGAGAAATATAGAACTACTATAGATTCGGATACAAGACAGTGTTATCAGTCTTACAAACTGTGAAAACTGTTATATGTCTGAAGCCGTAGTACATGTACTCGTACACGTAGCGGAGTAGCTATGTATATATAGACTTGCATATTTGTGGTACGCATATTATTATGTACACCATGTGAAAAATTTGTTCAACTCGTAAACCGGATCGGTACGCATACTCCTATGCAAACCATTTAGGAACTGTAGTCATGGAACCTGGTTAGTATCCAAACCGGTACACGTACCAAAATAGTTCTTTGTTCCCGAACTCGGTTGTTTATCCAAACCGGTACACAAACCAAAATAGTTATGTGGACTCTGGAATCGGTGATAGTCTTAAGTGATCTATACCGGCACGCATACCTAAATAATTTTGTTAACTCCGGAACTTGGTTTGGCTCGTTAGCTTACAAACCGGTACACGTATTGTGAATGAACCGACTAACGAATGGCTATGGTATTTTTACTTTGTACACCAACTAACCATGTCGATCATTTTCAAGTGCGATCAAATTATTTCTACGAGATAATTAGCATTTGAATAATTCTCTAAAACACTAGACTTATTTGATCACATGATTGTGACTCAAGGTTAATGAATTAAGTGTTCATGAAAATGAATATTAAGCTTTTAAGTTCAAATCGACTAGTTTCGGCTAACTACCTTGAACATAGTCTTTATACATGGTTCGGTTACGGTTTCACCTAACCAGAGTGTATATCTTTTTTATGTAAATCAAATTCAAAGATTCATCTAACGGTGGATATTGATTGCTTGGTTCCAAAGCTATCTTAGCTTAAACCTAAAGCAACCTATGATTTGAATGTCTATAAAAGGGGAACTTCAATCAACTGGGATCTTTGAATCCCGACACTACTTTTTGGTGTGTCCTAGTTGTAACTAGAGTCGTCATCTTCTTAACCCTTTTAAGGTTTAACGACTACAAAGACTTCATAGGGATTCGTGAAGCCATGTCCAGTTATCTTTCCTTGATAACTCAAGTATCCTGATCTTGATCGATTGTTGAGATGCTCACTCGATCAAGATAGATAGAAATCATCAAAGTTCTCTGCGTCTCAAACTTTGTTGATTCCACAAGTTTTATACTTGTGAGGTGAATAATAATATAGGCTGCACTTCGGGTTGCAGAAGTCCGGATTTTGAGGTTAGCTAGACTTTGTCTATTGCCATCGATTTCCATTACCTTTGATCAAACTTTTTGATTGTAAAAGGAAATCATATATAGGCTTAATCTGTGCGAGGTATATTTGGTTTAAAGTCTCAATTGATTTGAAGCAACTCTTAGTTGGTGTGACGTCATCTAAGGTAATCAATTGCTCGGAGTCCTGCTGGGATTCAAGAGGCGTAAGGAGCGCGACTGTACCTTAATCGGTGGGATATCTTTTAGGGCTCAACTATGTTCCAGTCTGAAGTTAATTGGTAGTAGGCTAGTGTCTGTAGCGGCTTAATACAGTTTGGTGTTCAATCTGGAATAAGTCCCGTGGTTTTTCTGTATTTGTCGTTTCCTCGTTAACAAAAATTCTGGTGTCTGTGTTATTTCTTTTTACGCATTATATTGTCTATCTTTATAATTGAAATATCACAGGTTGTGTGTTGATTAATCATAGTAGATACATCCGACCTAGTTTGTTGGATACGACTTGATTAATTCTTTGTCATTGGTCTTTTGTACCGTCCAAGTAATCTCTTTGTTATTAGGTTCACAGATTTGTTTCTGTAAACGTACTAATTGCAAGATAGAGAGAGATATAACTCTAGATGTTATTCCTTGATTGAGTTGAACTCTCGGAGTCGTATTGAGTTTGTCCATACAGATTTTCTAAGAAAAAGTTGGTGGTGTATTTTGGTACCCCCACGTTTTCATATTTGATTTCCCAAAGATAGGCTTATCTATGGGAGGCAGATTGGTTTAAAATCTTCAATTGAGTTGAAGCAACTCTTAGGTTGTAAAGGACGTCATCTAAGAGAACAATTTGCGGCGGAGTCCTGCTGGGATTCAAGAGGCGTAAGGAGCGCGACTGTAACTGAATTGTTGTGAGGGTTTAATTAGGTCGCAATAACATTCCAGTACGAAGTTAATTGGTAGTAGGCTAGTGTCTTTAGCGGCTTAATACAATTTGGTGTTCAATCTGGACTAGGTACTAGAGTTTTTCTGCATGTGCGGTTTCCTCGTTAACAAAACTTATGATGTCTATGTTATTTCTTTTCCGCATTATATTGTTTATCTTTATAATTGAAATATCACATGTTGTACGTTAAATCCATCAAAGTAGATACATCCATCATTGTTTGTTGGATACGACTTGATTGATTACTTGGAAATTGATCTTTGGAATCACCCAAGTACTCCCACACGAGAATCAGGTTCACGGACTAGTCTGTGTAAACTTTCTGATTGTGAGAGAAAGAGATATAACTCTAGATACTATTCCTTGATTTTGATTCGTTATGTTGAACTCTTGGAATTGTGTTTAAGTTTTTCCATACATATTGACTAAGAAAAAGTTGTTGGTGTATTTTGGTACCCCAGTGTTTTCAATATCCAATTCAAGCTATAAAAAATTCAAGAAGTTATGTCATACTGACCTTGTAGTTTAACAATGCAAGAAAATGTATTGGTTTGTCTCAGAAACTTTATTACATAATAAGCACCCATTCACCATGATAGAATTCTTGTAAGTTTCAAATATAGGAGCCACATTGTAACAAAGAGTCCATACAAAGAAGATAGCCTTTTGTGAAATTCTTGGATTCCATACAGAATTATAGGGAAACGTTAGTAGACCATCACCTTCAAGATTCTTGTAACTTTCAGCCACGGAAAATCCTTTATTCTCCCATTGAAAAATTCTTAAATCAATCCCACATTTACTGTTAATAGCCGGCACCATATTTAAAAGATTGAGCAACATCCTCAACTTCTTCATCTTTTAGTAACCTACAAAAGGCGAAATTCCAGCTACTATTGTCACTTAGCACCAACATTTCTTATATAGTTGTATCTTGTTTTCTGATAATTTTGTGAAGTGCCGGAAATAATGACCTTGGAGACTGCCCATGTAACCAACTGTCCTTCCATAACAAAATTCTATTCCCACTAATCACTTGTAAAACTGAGTTCTGCTCCATAATAGAAATGATTTTTAATATACGTTCCCACAAGGTCTTACCAGCCGGCTTGTTATTCTCATTCAGAAAGAATGCTTATATATTACCTCCAAATTTATGATTAATTATTTCTCTTCAATGTCTTTTTTTTTCATTTGCATACCTCCATATCCACTTTCCATGAAGTGCCTTGTTTATTAGCCTTAATTTTTTGATGCCGACTTCTCGTCTTTCTCTAGGTAGGCTTAGCTTTTTCCAACCTACTCAACTTTTTTTACTTTTGTTTGGAGAAGATCTCATAAGAATTATCGCATAATTTTTTCCATCTGTTTCCCCACAAAAACAGGAATTTGAACTAAAGACAAAAAGTATACATGCAAGCTTGATAGCACATGCTTGATCAACATTAGAATGCCACCCTTCGATAAATATCTCCTCTGCCAAATACTAAAACGTCTCTGAAATTTCTGCAAGATAACATCCCAAATAGCAACAACCTTCTGTTTATTACCTAGAGGGGTACCTAAATATTTCAGAGGAAAATAGGCCATTGAACGTCCAAAAATAAGTGCACTGTCAATAACATTCATAGCTCCCCACAACAACCTACACGCTCTTCTGAAAATATATTATTAAACATGCGACCAGCTCAAAAGCAAGCAAAACATTTTTAAATTTTGAACTTGTTCCACATCGTCTATTTAAACAATTAAATCGTCCGTGAATGGCAAATGAGTGATACTAGGTGCATTAGCAGCAAGACTGAAACCAATAATGAGTTGCAACTCAACAACTCTTTTAATTATACCACAAAGAACTTCTATTACCACTATGAAGAGAAATGGAGAAATTGGGACTCTTTGTTTTATTCGTTTCCCACTTCTAAACAACTTTAACGCTATCCCATTCATAGTCATTGCAAACCTTGCAGAAGACAAGCACCGTATAATCCAATTTCGCCAAATGTTCCCAAAAACCAAACCTAGACATTAATTTTAGTTTACTATATTAATGAATGAATTGGCAGAAGTTTTTATATATTTATAAGTCAGTTTTGGCAATGTTTAAATCTTTGTACGCAAAATTTGCTCGTACTTCTAGACGGCCAACGGGAGAGGAACTTTTTGCGATGAGAAATAGGTTGAAATCCTTGGCTGACCATATAATCGAATGCATGGTGGGCTTGGATAGCTTGTTAGAATCTTATGCCTGGGAACCATATCGGAAAACATGCAATTGATGCATGAATTTTGTTGGAGACCAATTCATACAATATGTGAATATGCCTGGGAACAATATCCCAAAAAATGCAATTGATGCATGAATTTTGTTAGAGACCATTTCATACAACCTTAGTGATCCGCTCACCATTGCGACCTATTATAAATCCCTTGTAAAAACAAACGTTCACACTTTTGATTTTCTTTCTATTGTAGTTTGCTTTTCTCTTTAGTGTACTTTGATTTTTTTATATTTTTTTACATGTTTTTCCACTGCCCTCCATTTCTAAAAAAGATTTTGAGACGCTGGAGAAAACTAATTGAGGGGCGGTTCGATCGTCTCCAAGCCACTAATAATGAAACAGTGTACCCTCAACTGCTTTCAGGTAAGACAAGTTACTAATAATGAAACAATGTACCCTCAACTGCTTTCGGGTAAGCATCGCATGCTAATTTTATATACTCTTCTCAATCTTGGATTTGTTTTGAATATATTATATATATGTACATGATTATTGCAATATAATTGACCAGTTGTCCATTTATTGTAGACGAAATGGAGGAAAACTCAGTGTATATACTTACAAAAAGCACGAGAAGGTATACAAATGGTGGTAGACCTAATCAAATTGTTGAAGAATCGGTAAATTTGCTAAAAGGATTCAAACAGTTGTACAGAAGGGATAGTCATTGATTTTAAGTTCGAGTATCACAAAGAAACGTGATACGGAATAGGTTGGTTTGATTTTCAGACTCATTTTGAGATTTTTTAGTTTGAATGGAGCAATAATAAGATAGAATCCCCCAAAGAAACATGCATTCTGAAAATGCGTGTGGACATCATCATGACATAAAGAAATTCTTTTATTTATTTTTGACCAAACATTTACTTCCGCACCTTTTGTTCTCCACCACCATCATGAACAACCAAACACCATCGTCGCCTCCACCATCTCCAAACAACATTTCACCAAACAAACTTGCACCACCTCTACCAAACGGTCCAAACAACACCACCAACACCTCTACCTGTAGAACTCCCACCACCACCTAAAACCCTAGTTTGAATGTAAATGGCTAAAGAAAATTCACTACACTACCACTAAAAAACTGATCTTCAATATATTCTTTTCTCTAACTAATCACTGGGAAAGAAAAAAAAATGCTAACCACCAGCACGCAATAATGTTTACCACCATGAAGTACATATTTCTGCGCTGCTGGGCAGCAAATTTGAAGTCTTCCACATCATTTTGACGCAACAATCATATGATTCATATCTACAAACTTTTGGCCTCCAAAACAGGTATAAAAATGAATGATCTCTTATTTTACAAATCTCTAACCCAATGATTGGCATACAGCAAATAAGCAGAAGCATTCCCAGAGGGGGAAAAAGAGTACATTGTTGTTCTAAACTATCCAGTGTCCTAAACTTGTAACTTTTGCCACTTTCAAAACAAGACCGCGTAGATCACATCAAAATGGGCTTGTATAACTAGTTACTATCTTATAAAACAAAACTTCTAGATTGAACATATCCTGTCAGGTTTAAATTGCTGAACACAAATTCTGAAGAATTGTGTTCCTATATATTTCTAATCTTTTGAATAACCTGTGGTACTGTTTGTGCTCCTATCAGCTTAGACTGTCCAAAAGGATATCTATTCAGAGGGAAGAATGACATAGAACTGGTGAAATTGCAGCCTTGAAGTCATCATAAAATCTTTCCTCTGAAAATCGCCTAGATCGTCTTCTGGCCGCGTCAGCCATCTCAAGCCTTTCGGCATCTGACATCTTTAGCAGCTGAATAATCGCATCTGCATATTCTTCCACATTCTGAGCAAGGAATCCCGTCTGTTGCCCTTGTTCTTCTAAAACGATGTCCATCTTTGGACCCGCTGAATTATGAGCTGTAAACCGAAGGAAAACATGTGGTAAATGAAACAATCACATAATTTGTGCATGGGGCAACATAAAAGATATGTGAATAACAGATTCAAGAAAGATAACCACCAATAGGGACTGCACCGGCAGCCATGTACTCTACGATGCTTACGCCAAAATGCTCATCTACCATGGAGTGGATCCCTGCAATGGCACCTCCCAGAAGTCTCACTAAATCCCTGCTCATAGTGGAATCATACCCGATGTAAAGCACATAAAAGAAAATTGATTGGGCGACACATGGAGATTATTAAAAAAGAAATATGAATGTGAGAATTTGTTCTAAACAGCCGCTAGTATGATCTAAGGTAAGAAATCATCACTCTCATAACCAACCAGAATGCTGAGCCATGTATGCATCTAGAAAATTAACTTCAAGGTTGATGAAAAGAAATAGGGATGTGGTAATTGAGAATATACCTGTACAGCAAATTCCTATAGAACTCGACATCTTTTTCCACATTCAGTTCGATAGCTTTTTCTTTCAATTTCTGTAACCTCTGTTCATCCTCCTGATTTCTACAGCTGCCCACAAATTGGAGCTTGGGTCTAGGTGACCCTGGATCTAGTTTTTTTATGGCAACCGAAAATGCCTCAAGTTGAAGGGTATGGGCCTGTCATATAAAAGGGAAAAATCAACAAAGTCTGAACTACACTAATTACCAAATCAGAGATCCTAGTCCTAAATATATATCTTGGTTGTATAGAGATGCCCACCTTCTCTGGACGAAATTGCGCAACAGATATGATTGTTGGTGTATTAATAGATCTTTCCAGTGAAAGCTCATGTTTGAATAATGTCTCATAAGTCACACTAATATTTGCACAAATTCAGCAGCATAACAAAATTTGAAACTGCTCGAGACGAAATGGAAGCCAATCAAAGTCGAGCCAAATGAAGGTATGTTATCCAAACCGTTAAAACACCTGAAGGCCTTTAGTATCACAAGGGGGATAAATCCTCTTTGTACGTCTCGGAATGCCCCATAGTTTCACTATATGAGCTTGCGTCCATGAGGAGTTGACCACTGCTAGGTGAGCGCATGAGCCGGCAAACCCGTACATCCAGCTAAAGAGTGTATAGTAGATGACTTTGCAACGGGATAGCCAAATGCTGCCATAAGGTAGATAAATGTAAGGTGCTTGGTCACAATAGATTAGGAAAACACCAAGCATCAAGATAAACAACACGCAGTTACCCAAATCATGATAAACGACTAATAATGATATCAAGTGAACACTAAAATGTATGCAGAGAGAGTACATCACCTAATTATGTGAATCATATAAAGCCTATAAGACATTAACTTGCACACATCAGAATCATACAAAAAAATACTACTACCAATAGACTAAATTTACAAAAGACACCATTTTATATCATGGAAAAAATAAAATGATACTGCAGTAACGGGGGTGTATCTTGTACTGGAGCCTCCTGCTCCAAAGTTGGTTGGATCAAATCCAAGCAACCCAATAGGTCATTAATATACATTGGAATCACACAGATATAAACATGCAACACAGGACATACAACTGTGCTTGAGAAGGATACCTCTTTGCAATCAGAGGGTCATTATTATACATTGGATCCTGTTGTCGAACTCTTGAAACCATATCTGAACTGATTGTCGGATAATGTGTGTAACATAGAACTTTGCACCCGAACACCCTCACAAGTGGATAAGTAAAAGCATAACCACTAGTATCAATATAAACTAGGGGAGTATGTTTACACAGAGCTTCCCAACACAGATAAACTGAACCAAAGCTTTGCCCAAACATGGTGAAGCGTGGGTACGTTCCTTCCTCAATCCACTTTCTTTTATACAAATGAACCACCTATAATCAGGCAAAAGGATAGAACAACATCTATCAGAAGAGGAAAATGCAAGGAAAATCATACTCCCTCCATTTCTGCAAAAGTGTTACTATCACTTTTTCATGTTAGCTTATTTTTAGGCTAAAATGTAAAAGTGATGATAACACTTATACAGAAACAGTATTTCATTTCTAATATCAAATCATAGAAATGTTACTCCTACGTTTGAAAACGATAGGTATGGTACATAAATATTGCGAAGCACCAAATTTCTTAGTCCTGGAAGCGGGTTGGAGGATGTATGCTCATGTAAGGAGGAGGGTGTTACTTCAAATTATTCAGTTTGTAGGTGATTTGAAGATCTCATATATTATTTCAAGAAAGATATTGTAATCCAAAAACACCCAGTTTCAGCAATAGGCCAGCAACAGCTACACAGAACCAAAAAAACAAAGGTACAAAAAGAATTAACACCTGAGGTGGTTGAAGGAGCTTGACACCAAAACGATCAACTGCTCGAGCCAACAAGCTTTCAGGAGAAGCATCATGGTCACCAGTGTATATAATGCAATCAAGATTACTGTTCACTTCTTGGAATGCTTTCACCGCACACCACAGTACCCTCTCTCCACCTCCACCATCATTAGTGTAAGGGTGGAAAAACCCAACAGATTTTTTCCTGTTAATCCTTCCTTTGATAATAGCTGATAAAAAATTCAAAAGCAGAGACGTAATCACACATATCAACACCCACAACAGAAACCGAATCCCCATCAAATCTCCCCGCGCTGCAAACAGCAGAACCAAAACTTCAAAACAGGTGGTCTAACACAAATGCACACATGCCTTGCTTGGTGCACATCAAATTCAATTTTTTGCATACTGCAAAATCTGCTCAGCACACTTGCAATTTGCAAATAGGAAAACAACTTCACAATTCTATCAAAGGATATAAAATCTCTAAGTGTACTTTCTAAATAACCCATTGTTGTTAATTGAACAATTCATGTCTTAATGTTACTCGTTAACTAATGTGAACAGATCTAGGTTACAACGGTGAATGGGTTCACTAGAAAAAATGTACGAAAATAAATAAAACAAATACCTTCCTTTTACAGTAGAGAAGACATAAACGATGAACCCTAAACACGCCTGGATTTCTGTACCAAAACAATGAAAATTAACCTGGATTCCTCTCAGCTGTGATTACTCTGACCTACGATTTGATTCCAATATCAAGTAGTGAAATCTGTTGAAAACTTGAACGATTTTTTGGGGACCATGGTCCTATTAGTCACCTACCCTACAATGTTAAGGGATGTCCTAAAATCAGATGAGATTACTAATTTGGCCCTTACCCTAATTAAACTAATCGTAACCTAATAACTACATCTAACTTACAGGGGGTTAGTCCATGAGTGTGTTGGAGGGAGTTTAATGTATTTTGAATCTTGGGGATTTTGAGGGAGTGTAAGAGAGTATAGGGAGTTTGAGAGAGTTTGGTGTGTTGAGTGTAGGGAATTTGAGAGATTTGGAGTGAGGCAAAAATACACTATAAACTCCCTAGAACTCCATAGAACTCCCAAAAAAAAAAAAAACTCCCTATCATTCTAATTTTTACCACTAACAGGGAGTTTAAGAGGTTCTTTCAAACTCCCCCACGACTAACGGGGTTTTTTAGGGAGTTTGGGAGACTCTTCTAAACTCTCCCACGACTAACGGGGATTTTGAGAGACTCCCTCTAACTCCCTCACGACTAACGGGAAAAAACACAACTACACCCAACTCCCCCAACTCCCTTGAGGACTAACACCCTGTTAATCTAAAACAAAAACCTAAATATAATCATAATCTAACCTAGCCGCACAACAACAAAAAAAAAACAGTTTTGAGGAACTGTTCTCCTCTTCTTCTTTCCTCTTCCCTCATTTCAACATCGTCTTCATCGTTTAATCGTCGATTCATAAAATTTTCATCGCCGATTAATCAATCGACTATAAGAATGGTTCTTCGAAAGAAAACCAATAGACTCCCAGGAACAGGTCCCCCATTAGGACATCTAGCAAATCAGCCAAGTGATTTTGAGATTCATAAAGAAGTGGAAGATCCAAGTGAATCCATAATCCAATATAATAGACGCAATAAGAAGCATGATTCTGCCATGGGACCGATTTGCAGGTATTTTCCAACAAACCCATATTTTTAATTTGATTTTGATTCGTTTAATTGAATAGAAATCATCAAAATAGGGTTCGAATGGGAGTTACAGTGCGTTGTTCGGTTAGGAAGAATTTCTAGAAAACCCTAGTTTGTTAACCGAACTTCCTGAAAGGAAGAACACGAAGATCAGTTCGGTTTTATAGGATTCAAAACCGGGTCACCGAACTGCCAGTTCGGTTAATTCGCAAAAAAGCCTAAAACTTTTTTCTAACCGAACTTCACCAGTTTTGCAACAATTTGTTTTCCACTTGTAACCGAAATGTGCAATTTTTCCCGCTATTTTGAGTTTTTGCGTAACCGAACTGAGCTATCTTGTTCGGTTGGTTCGCATAATATTCTAAAACTATTTAGTAACCGAACTTTACCAAAAAAAAAAAACAAATTTCAATATAACCGAACTATGTTATTTTGCCCTATATGTTGAGTTTCAATTTAACCGAACTTGTCCAACTATGTTGTGTTGCATACATGTGGAGTTCGGTTTATTCACATAAAACCTTGACAAACCGAACTCTTCACTATTAGTTACCAATGTTGAGTTCGGTTTATTCGCAAAAAAACTTGACAAACCGAACTCTTCAGTATTTGCATACATGTGGAGTTCGGTTTGATCGCAAAAAACCTTGACAAACCGAACTCTTTACTATTAGTGACCAATATTGAGTTCGGTTTATTCGCAAAAAACCTTGACAAACCGAACTCTTCAGTATTTGCACACATGTGGAGTTCGGTGTGTTCGCAAAAAACCTATTCAAACCGAACCTTACGCTGAGAACCCTTATGTTGCATCTGATTTAGTCAATCATTTATCGGTTAAGCTAATATATTTTGTTTTCTTGATTAGAGGAAAACAACCTTTACTGGAAGATCTGAGAACTCCTACGCCTCGAGGCAAAGTACATTGTGGTGCCGGTAAGCGTGGAACCAAAAATGCTAAGTATGGAGGTGGGTCATTACCGGGTGTTGTCATCCAAGATGGTGTCAATAGAGATAATGTTGACAACGTAAGCCAACAAGTTAATGAAGAGATTGTGGAAGAGATGGGCAATCAAGAACATAATCAAGGTGGAGAAGATGAACCAGCTCAAGGAGGAGGAAATGAGGGTGGCGATGATGAGGGTGAAAAAAATGAGGAAGATGGAGACAAGGATGGAGATAAGGGTGATGATGGATCAGAGAAGGACTCGGATGAAGAGGAAGAAGAAGAGGAACAAGCAGACTTAGTGGTAAAGAGACCTAGAAAGACGCCTAAAAAGCCTTGTGCTAGATATTCATACATTCCTCGTAAGGATTTGTGTTTGCCGCCAAAGAATCCAACATATGGTACTCCAAGAGATGGCGGGGAGGTATTGATGGGCTACAAAAACTCATGAGCTTCCAAGATCTTTGCGACAAAGGTACAGTTCAATCTTAACCATCAAAATTTAGATTTCTCAGTCATTTTATTATATTTTGACATATATTGTTCTTTTCTATATATATTAGTATATAAGATATGATGTTGTTTTTTTAGGATCATAAAAATGTTGTTCTTGTTTTGAAACATCAAAAGAACAAGGTATGGAATATTGAAAATGAGTGTGATGAGGTCCGCTTGGCGGTATTTTATTGTGTAATATGGAACGGGATACAACATGCGCACCAAAAATTTGATGCTGTCACTGTTACTGCATTTGCTGAGAGGGCTTATCCAGAAACGGATACCTTTCATATACCTTTTGGTTAGATGGCAATAACTTCGGATGATTGTTTTAGAATCACAGCCCTACCAATTACAGGAACAAGTGTTCGAGATGGCTACGATCCCTCGATGAGTTATGAAGTTCTTGAAAAACTAGTCGAAAGGTGTCTAGGATGGAGCGATAAAAAGGCACAATGTGAGTTTAGGCGAGCTAACAAAGAGCCTAAGGAAGGTGATGAGTATAATGAGTTTAAGGAAGACTGCACGTACAAGAAGAAGTTGAAAAAGATCAAGCTCAAAACCTTGTTTGATGATTTTTCAGGGACGAAAGATTTGGTTGCTCAAGGAAAGTTGGTGATGACAGAGGAGAAGACTAAGCACCATGTGACTGCTTATTTGTTATATCATCTTGGAACCATCTTATTCCCTGACACTTCAGGCCACGTGGTAAATGCTCATTACCTCCAGCTATTGGACCCCTTGGATGAGGTGAACAACTACTCTTTGGGCATTGCGGTTCTTTCATTCGTTCAAGTGGAACTCAGAAAAGCTTCGAGGCTTAGGAGTCTATATTTTGGAGGCTTATACACCCTTGTTCAGGCACCCCGTTAAATTATCGTTTGTGTGTTTGAATATATAAGTGAATGAATGTGTATTGTTAATCATATTGCGAATGCATTATTTTTTACCTCTTCTCATAAGTTTGGGTGTACGACCACTTTCCTAAACTGCAATTGTCTCATGCTCGCACTCCTTGGTTTTATGGGAAGCCTACAGCTGGTAAATATGAATTTTTGAACTCACAGGAAAAGAATAAGGAAAAAAAGGTGTTGGAGTTGAGGGAGACATTGGATAAGTTAACAGTGGAAGATGTGGTTCTCCATCCTTACATCATTGCATCAGATGAAGACGAGGAGGATGATGTTATTAATTTCTCACCTGTTGCGGGTTATAATGGACCGTTGTTTCATCCTGGGGGTTGTACAATGTATAATCCTCGAAGAGTACTTAGAAAACTTTCTTGTGTCCAAAGTGTCCCACAAGTGGAAAACTTCAACTTCAAGGTAAAGAAGGTCGGAACTAAGAACAGCGAGAAGAATTTCATCCCCAAATACGATCCTGCTCCATCAGTGGACCACTGGAAGAACTTTGGGGATTATCTTGTTCCATTCAAAGAGTTACAAGGTTCGTTTGATGAGCCAAATGCCGCTGACGATGGATATCTGGAATGGTATGAACATTTTTCTCATCTTCGTGTAATAAACAGTGTCCAACAAGCCCGTGCTGATAAAGAAAAAGCGACGGCAATGGAGAAAGAGGCTCACATAGTTAGGTAGTTCATTTTTATCATCCTCGGTTTGTTCGTTATTCTGCGGGATCAACCGAACTTCTAGTTCGGTATTATCTCAAATATATGTATGCCACCGAACTATCTGTTCGGTTATTACCATAAATTTGACAGGTAACCGAACCTATCACTGTAAACCAAGAGTGACTTTTTGTATAAAAGCAAATTATGCAAACACACTATAATACACCCAAATTCCAAAAAACACAATCTTTAATTCTTATGATGATGTTCAAAGCATACATATTCTATCTAAGGGTACATTTAATCATCCCCAAGGGAAATTGAACCTTCGTGTATAATTTTGTCTGATTCCTCCAAAGCTTTCCACATCTCCATGTTATGTTCATACATAATGCACCAACCCAACATTATGCCGGGGTTAAATCCATTCCAATAAGAGCATCCGCATATCTAAGACAATGGACAATTGTTTTCTAACCGAAGGCCTATAAAATGGTTGTGGTTAACGAGCGCAATCACCACTCTCCTACGTCTAAGTTTCTCGACACATATGGTTGTTTTGGGAGTGTATGTGAAACTAGCACCTTTTGAGAAATAGTGAACTACGCAATTGAATGCGTCGGCGATTAAGTGCCCGCATATCGGCATGGCCATCCAATGATCACTTGTGATTGGATGGGCCCCGTGGAGACGCATTTGAAACCTAACAAATTGAATATTGAGACTAGCATCACCATCGGACAACATTGTCTTGTAAAATTCCGGTTTCTCCTTTAGCTTCATCAACATCCTTTGACAGACATAAGTGATTTGATTATCATCATATAGCTTGGCACCTTGAGTGAAAGGCCCTATTTGTTGTACGACTACATGGAAACCACAATTACCATCTGAAGGGACGTCATGGGTGGATATGACGTAATATCTAATGTAAGGAGGTAGCTCTTCCAAATACCTTTTATCATCAAGAGGTGGTGTATCAATTGGAGCCTTTAGATTCACGTCTCGTTGAATTGGTTGGCTCAGTTCTGACGGAGTAGGTTGAGAGTGTAACTTCGGTCCTTTTTTCTTCATATCCCATTCACTTGACTCGCCTTTTTCAAACTTGTCGATTCTACCAAACTAGTCGCTTGATTCCCAAAGTGTTTATAGTTGTTGGTAAAAGCATAAACGAAGCGCTCTTTGTGCGGTTCCAACCATTGCTCCACCACATACGTTATTATATCCTCCGGATATTCGGGGCTAGACCAATGTTCTCTAAATTCGACAAGATTTAGATAATACTCTTCTTTGGTGAGAGACCAAGTCAATGCCTCCCATTCCCCGGAGAAGGCAACCCATTTAGCGTGATTTATGGCGTATTGTTTATCGAATTCCTCTTTTGCATCCGCTTGTTCATCTTCTGGTAGCTTACTAATCTCTTCCAATCCTTTCCTCTTAGGTGCACAAAGTTGAGGCTTGCACCTATTCATCACATTGCACCATATATGAAATGTACAAAGCATATTATGTGCTAATGGGAAGACTTTCTATATTGGGTTCATCAATGCTACGTCATTGTCCATCACGATAACCCCGGGGATCTCATCATCTCGGTAAATCTCCTTCACTTGTTGTAGCGCCCAAGTGTAACTTGGTTCTTGCTCATCTTTTAGAAAACAAAAAGCAACGGTAAACGGTGACTTCGTCGATATACGACCAACAATGTTCAACAATGGCATCTCGTATTTGTTTGTCTTGTAAGTGCAATCCATTATAAGAACTTCACGGAATGTTTGAGCCAATTGAACACTCTTCGGATGGGCAATGAAGAGATGAGTTATTTCTTCTTCCGGACCTACCTTCTTTTGAACCGCGTATCCTTTCTCTTGAGCCAAAAAAAATAATTGTTGCATTACTTTTCTATCCTTCCATTCATTCCTTTTAATCGTCTCAATTGCATTGTAAATGGTGTACAAAGATGATACGTTACCTGGGTTATCTTGCTTTAATAAGCGAAGCATTGTGGAAGGTGGAATACACAATTTCCTATACTCGGCTATTTTTTCCATTTCTCGGGGAGTGAGCCTTGCGGCCATTTCATTCCCTTCAAGATCATCCGGACGAGGGTGGTTATGACGACCTACCACCTTATCCATAGATAGAAACCATTTCGTCGTTAATTTTCTCTTGCTAAATACTAGCTTGAACGGACATTTGATTTTCTTTGAGCACGTTGTGTTCTTCCTCGTCGTCTTTCCTTTATACTCATAACCCTTTCTCTTGTGACTAACATCGGGATCTCCACTTCTATCACAAACCATTTTAAAACGAGTGTTGCTTTCTTTTCCATTCAAAACCAAGACGCAATTGACTCTCTTGGCATGTTCTCTAGCCCAATTCTTCGCATCAATAGGTAAGTCAAATACCAACTCATTCGCATAGTGATGAGATGTATCTTCGAACAACATACCAATTGGAGAAGGTTGATCATGCATTGGTATAGGTTGGGATTCCATCTACAAGAAATGTAACAACATCAATGCAATCACAAATAAGTTCGGTCACATAATAATTTTATCGGGAAAACCGAACTCATTGTTCGGTTGGTTAAGCAAGTTGCAAAGCAACCGAACAAATAAAAGGAACGGAGTTCGGTAACATGTGAATTTTATTGCAACAATCGAACTAATAAAAGGAACAGAGTTCGGTTACTTTGTATTTTATGTAGATAACCGAACTAGACACTAGAACTTCAGATTTTTTTTGTTTGCTAAGTTCGATTGGTTATATTGTTAGGTTCAAGTTTGCGAAACAACCGAACTTATTAAGCATAGTTCGGTTAGATAGTTGGTACATGCAGTTTGTGAACCAACCGAACTGTATACACTTAGTTAAACTTTATTTTTACGTAAAGTTCGGTTAGTTGCGAATCAACCGAACATAAAACTGCATCACAGAACTTCCATTAATATGAGTTCGGTAACCTGCGTGTTTGGATAAATTAACCGAACTACATCTTCAAATGAGTTCGGTTACTTATTCATCTCACAAGGCAACCGAACTACACCTTCAGAACAGTTCGGTTACATGTTCTTCATATAATGTAACCGAACTGTGTAAAATCCAGTTCAAAAATTTACATTTTTGGGGAAGTTTTTACCAATTCAACATACATTATCTAAATTTGGAGCATACCTGTTCACCAAAATACTCTTCCTCCGGTGTGGTTGATAAAATCCATCATTTTCATCTTGAGTTTCATTTTGGGGAAGAATACAATCACCATCTAAGAAATAAGCCAAATCCAGAACATTTTGAAGATTAACAAATATTCTAGGAGAGGATGGAGATGAAGAATCAGATGAGTTTTCATCACTTGAATACTCAAAGGGGGTGAATTGGAATTTTTTTTTATTTTCCATGTTTTTCTCCTTCATCTTCTCTAACTCTACTCTCACAATAATTCTACTCAACTAATAATAAATCCATCTTTTAATTTAATCTCACTAATTGTTTTTAACTAAATCATTTCACTAATCATAACCTAAAATTAATTAAGAGGGTAGATTAGGTATTAAATAAATAACTAGATATGGGGTGACCTAGAATTACTTCTAATGTCTTTACCCAAAATAAAACCATGGTTCCAAAAAAAGCCATGGTCCCCAAAAAATCGTTCGAAAACTTTATCATGCTCTGATCTTGTTGGGGTGTTCAGTTTTAGGCCCACCATAGAAAATGCCACTTTGTCCCCGTACGCGTAGTTTTCTTTGAAGAAAAGGAATTTACCCTTTTACCGTTTCTTATTTTAAAGTTTTTATACTTTGGATTTTTAAGAGGTTTCTAATATTTGGACGTGCTACGTCTATAAATATATATCAGCAGTTTGGTCAGTAGTAACCTCACTTACAGTCAAACCACAATAAATGAATGTTCTCAGACCCAAAAAAAATATTCGTTTAGCGGGGTTATTTATTTATCGATAAATGAATATTTTATTCATTTATCGATAAACGAATATTTATTCATTTAGACAATGTTTTCTTAATTAAGAAGTTAAATTGTATAGGAGAAAATGTACAAGTATACCTAGGAAATATTGGTCAAAATTCTTATCAATAATTCAATTAACATTCATTTTCTTTTGAATTAACTGGTGTCATTTCTAATTTACGTTATAGAAATGTGATGGATGTCGAACATCTTTTGAATTATCCTAACGAGAATGATGCAGTTATGGAGTCTCCAACAGACGAAGAAATTATTGAGTCAGTAGTGAATAATGAGAATGATCATGAACCAGATGATAGTAACGGCGTACCAAATGTGTCATCTAAAGATGCTTTTCAAGCGATGGTCACATTAAAAAATTACTTGCTACAACACGAGCAAAATATTTCAGAAATTGTGCAAGCATTGCATAAATTAAGGATACGGTGCATTTTGATTTGGGTGGAAGAAAAAGACAATCAACCATAGATGAATTTTTTTGAGTTCATTCCTATATATATTTTTATGTAAAATTTTCTGGTTATGTATCTTGGTTTATTTATATAGATATTTTATATATAATTCATTGATTATTCGTTTATATTTCTATAGGGCCTTTAAGGATCCAATTTTTTTTATTCATTAATGTATTAAGCGAGGTTATTCATTTATCACCTTGGCCCAAATCGTGACCGGAGAAAATTATTCATTTGGCGAGGTTATTCATTTATCGAACATTCATTTATCGAGGTTCGACTGTATATTGATTGAATCTCTCATTTTTAAACTTCATCGTCATGAGTATGTACGAGAATCGCGTCGCAGAGTTGTTGCTCCCGCTGTTACTACGATGGCAATGATCAAACAGATTCGACGAGGAACAAGTTGGAACTTCGTCTACATATTTTAAATTCCATTGCAAAACCTTCCAAGAATCTAACAAAACCTTTGAGTTTGAGGAGTCCTGGCTATCAGTTTTAGGAGTCTTGGCCATCTGTCTCTTGGCGCCCATAATTCTTGTTGGATATGGAGTTTGGCTCGTTATTCTCAAATTAGGGCTCTTCCAAACCTTTCTCTTAGTAACATGTCTTTGTATTATACTGAGGTATGTTCCTCCAAAAACAACCAAATTCAAGGAAGAAAATTTGGTTGATTCAAAGTTAGCACGCTTGCTCATCTTCTTCGTTTTAGGACTCATGTCCTTTTACCTCCTATTAGGACTCTTGGATGCATTTTTCCTAATTGTCTGAAGATTTTATCAAGGTGTTAGGTGGGTGATGCCATCTTTGTGGATATGTATGGGGATTATGCAAGGATTTTTGGTGGCATGTCTTATGGAAGGTTAATATTTAGTTTCCAAAAGTAAGAAAAGAAAGTTGAGGTTTTTATTTTTACTTGACATTGATATTTGTTGTGAGATTTATTAGTTTAAAAACTCTCTTTTTAACTCTCTTTTTTCATATCCTAGCTTAATTGGGGGCCATGCACTACGGGACAAAAAAGGTCACCCAATCCTAATTTGGGTCACCCCTTAAAAAAATATTTTCTAAATGGCAAAACCGCCCTTATATGATTAGTATTAGGAATTAATTAGTTTGATTAGTGTGGTAAGTGTATTTAGATTAAAATCTAATTTTAGGAAAAAAACTTTGTGGAAAATGTGTGTTATGTGTTTTATGTGTTGAGAAGAAGAGGAGGAGTTTTGAGAGGAAAACCTATGGTTTTTACAAATGAGTGATTCGAGTGGATGGAATGAGATTGGTGAAGCTTCAAATAAAAACAATGATTGTGTTGATGGTAAGATTGTCTCAACTAATGATATGGGTTGGATGTTTGATGAGGAGATGTTGATAGAGGAAGGCATGAACAATGGTTGGAATGAAGATCCCATTGCTCAAGATGAAGGAACCAACACTCAAAATGAGGAACCCGAAGCTCAAAACAATCAGGTAAACATCTTATGCCCTTCGATTTGTCTGTTTGTTTCTCCAAGTGGTCGAATCATCCACACTATGGAACAACTCAGAGAAAGGGTCGTCATAGTCGGGGGGTGTATACCCAAACGACTCTCTGAGGTCGTCAGTATATTGACACTACCAATAACGACTCAAACCTGCAACTTTTCCAGGTTATGAAAAATCGTTAGGGTGGTGTGCTAAACATTGACGACCCTTTTAACTAGGTCACTTAGAGTCGTTTTGTTGTTTTGTTTACACATAGACGACTCTAAAACCAAAACTCTCTGTAAAAAGTAACACTTAGGGTCGTCATACATGTAGTCATATGAAATGACGATCTTAGCTATCAATTACTAATTTCTTTTAGAGTCGTTATTTTGATTAGTTATATAAAGTAACGACCCTTTCACTAGATTCTCATAATTTTTGATTTCATATAATCATTTCATTGAATCGTAAAAGGCATACATCTCGCATAGTGTTGCATTGAAGAAAATGAAATACAATAGATAATAAAGGTGCACTTAAACATTTAACCATAAATGACGTAGTTATACGTAGTGCCTTCCAAGATAAAGTAACAATCGTGGAGCTCAAACTTTTCCCCACGAAGCTCCTCATAATAGCGATACGCCTTCCCCAACTGAAAATGCAAATATACTTAGTTAGTATCGATCAAAGCTTTTTATAAGTTTTACCTCTTGTTCAAATACTTACTCTTACAACACTCAACATATCCGGAAAGGCTTCCCTAACAGTCTTAAGTTCTCTTTTCAAAACATCACACTCGAATTGTATCTTCTTGAAGCGTTCCTTGACTTGTTTCAAATACCTTGAGTTGCAATTTCCGTCCTATGCCACAAAAACGATGAATACGGGGTTCCACCAAGAATCCGATGTTTCATCAATGTCTTTGTCTAGACTTTCAAAGTAGTTAGTGACTGTTTTCCAAGCTCTTGTAATGGCACAATTCTCTTCATTAGTGAATGGAGTCATGATGTTTCTCTTTTTTTGCTCTTAAATGGTAATTAAATGAGAAGGAGAAGAGGAGGTTGATAATTAGGGTTTTGATATGGAATAGGTGAGATATGGGACTCTATATATAGAATGGAGAGACCAAACTTCCTCAACCATATTTGGTTGAGTTAAATTCAAAAATAAATGCAACCACTAACATGAATCGTTAATCCGTTAAGATTAAAACTAAACGAATCTTCGAGTCGGAAGCTAGTAAATATACCAGAGAACGACTCTTAGAGTCGTTATTTTATATGTATACAAGGTGACGATTCAAGGTGAAAACTGGGCAGAGTTGGTTATATCTATCAATGTAGAGTCGTCACTTTATAAAAAGAGTCGTCATATGTCGAGAAAAGGGTCATTTGTCTGCAGAAAATCTGGGTGACGACTTAATGAGTCTTTCGCCTGTAAATTATGCTGACGACTGTCTGGGTCGTCATATTAACATCTTACAGAGTGACGACCCAATACTGATTTTGTTGTTCTTTTTCTGTAGTTGGTTGTATGGGTGAACTCTCAACCTGAACCCCTCCACATTGTCGGCCCGGATACCTCCCAAGCATATATGACCGATTTGGTACGTTTTTATTGTTTGAGTCAATGTATATCCATACGAAAATTGTTTAATTAATGTTTTATAATGAACGTGTTATTCGTTTAATGTAGACGTGGAAAACAAAGACTGGGGTCAAGGAATGGATTATTTCCAAGGCAAAAGAGAATATGTGCGTAATTGTTCAAAGCAAACACGTTGATTGTAAGCAAATGGAGATGGTATGCGAGAGAGCGGGGGATGAGGAAGAAAGTCACAAAGGGAAGAACTACAAGTATGTGAAGAAGACGACGAGGGTCTACAAAACTTCGTCGAAGAAGATAAAATGCCCCTTTAGGATTGTTTTCAAAAGGCATCCCGAAACTCTACTATGGTGGATGTTGTTGTGGTTTTTATATTGTTGTAGAAAGTGGTAGTAAAGTATCATTCACTCAGACTTGTGAAGATTCGATTTTAGATTCAAACTCAATAGAAAACTTAAGAAGTTGTTGTTATGAAGATTATAAAAAGCACCAAGACTCAGGATTCCACCATTGACCAATTAAGTGATTTAATCTAATCAATATTCATGTAATTCTTTGCGTTTAAAGTGATTCTAATTTATTGCCTCTAGTAGATTTTTGAAGTAACAATTGTATACATCAAGCGTGAAACATCAAAAGTCTTAAACTAAGCATGCTCCATCAAAACGGATCACAATCATTCAATAAAAATCGATTTTTCAATATTAGTTCCATGCAAATAATCATAAAAGAAATTGCAAGAATTAATTAAAATAGAAATATATCACTTTTCATGGAACAATGGCTTCCTCCGTCGCCTCGGCTAAGGGGTTTAGCTCCTCATATTATTCAGGTGCTCAAAATAGATGTTCACAGCTCAAAAGGGTGAAAAACAAGAGGAAACTAATAAAGCAGACAGTTCGCAACGTTTTATAGGCGTTACAAACTGACTGTTACAGAGAACTGTTGCAATAGGTGTTGTTCCAGGAAACGATAGAAAATATATGATGTTGAATAAAAGACTGCTCTGAAGGGTCTAATGTTCTTCGTGTTCTTCAGCAGCAGCAGCAGAACTCGACTTCCTGCAACTTCGATTTCTCTACTATGTGGTGCTCTAAACTTCCCCTAACTTCTCCTAAACTTTCGTACCCTTATTTGGGACTCGAGCACGCCTTTTATACACCTCCAAACCCTCTAGAACCCGATTAATTCTTTGTTTCCTTCCGTGCAAGTCACGGAAATAATTTCGTCCCACAATTGTTTGACGCGTTTCTGAGCTTTGCAACAAATCCCAAACTCTTCCTTAAATATAAGCGTATCTTAGGAAAGAATATCTTTCCTTTACTCTCCCCGAAATTCCACAAATAAATCAAACAGGGACCCGTGAACTTCTCCCGCTTCTGTTTTGCTCCAATCCGAGTTCTAGCCAATTTGAGTTCAATTAAACGACTATACCAGGCCTGTTTAGGTAATTCAAGTCCATGCCATTAAAATCTGGTGATTGAATCTCGTTAATACCCATTCAATAATCCAACCCTAATATGCAACAACGCTGCCAATAATTTCCCGCCAAATCTCGTTTTTGAATTGTTGAAGATGACCTCCCCTTATCCTCTGATGGGATGCGAATAGCATTGCCTTGGGTGCTGTGGACAAATATGGGTGTTGAGGATAAATTTGGGACATACATAGCCTGGGTGTTCCTTAGCCTATTCTGGGGTCTGTTTAGCAACTGTCCTCCGGGATTCCCCGCGCAACTTTTTGAGCCGATTTTTCCACACATGTTTATTTCTCCAAAAACACCTACAAAGACACAAAAAGCCATAATAAATACAAAATCGAGCACTAACAATATATACAATTGATATTATATCAGATACTAAAATGTGTCTATCAAATACCCCCAAACTTATTATTTGCCAGTCCTCGAGCAAATCAAATTTAGAAAATAAAATCCTAACTCACTGTCGCAGGCATCGTCGATTGCATTTAGCGTATGCAATAAGCCTTTAAACCCCTAGGTGGCCCTAGTGGCCGAGTTATAGTCTCGAGAGGGCTTACCAGAGATATACCCACAAAACCTTTACTCCATACCCTAACTATCTACGTAGAACCTTGGAAGGCACTAAAGAATCTCCTTGGTTGGCATACTTATTGACTACAACAGGAAGTACCCTGATGCGACATTCCAATTGTTGTACACGAGTTTGCACTCAAGCATGCTAAAATTCATATAAAGTGACAGAGCTCTACTCAGATAGTTTCTGGACATCATAACCGGAGTCAACCAATCTCATGGATAAATCAAGAAGATGGATATAGAGAAAAACATAGATGGTTTTGATGTTTACTAAGTGAACGGCGTTTCCCATATCTGTCTGAAGGCCTCCGCCAAAATGAACGTCTCCTAATGGATTGAGATACTAGCCTGACTAATATCAACACACTGGCATATACAAGGGAACCAGTGGTCGACAACCTAACTCTAGGTCAACACAACTGGCATATACAAGGGTACCAGTGGTCGACTTTATTGAATTATTCCTTTTGGTCAAATGGTCTGGTCTCAATTATTGTTTTTCATCTTTTTTTTCATCTTTTTTTTTTGTATCTCAACCACTCTAATTCACCCTAACATTGGTAACAACTTGAACCGTGAGCCCCACCTAATCACTTAGAGAAACATAGTTTAAAAACAAAACAAAATAAAAATAGAAGTGAAAAGGACTCAACGAGATATGGTGAAACTATCATGTTATTTCTAACACCTGAGCTCTGTGCTTTTATGAATAGACTCTTTAGATGTTGCCATCTAATCAGATTGGTTCCTCAACTCCTACAACCAAAATGCTTCCATCCACTTAGATTGGTTAGTGCCATCCTTCATAGGCATAATTTCTAGGCTCTGGAGTTTATTAATGCAACTAAAAAGTTTATCCCATACCCCCAAACTTAAATCTAACATTGTCCTCAATGTTCTAAAGATGAAATTAAAAGCATGAACAAGGAGAAACTGTTACCATTGAAGCAAAAGAGTTAAGGAAAGATATTACCGTGTTGCATGAGATTGGGTTACCTTCCAAGAAGTGCTAAGTTTAAATTCTTCAGCCAGACATCAAGTTTCATAAAATGGCTAGTTACCTTTCAAATCATATATCAGTAGTTGAAATAATTGTGGGTCATCAAAACCAAATAAAACTGCCACTAATATGAAACAACTGCACAGGATCAGAAAAAATAACATAAGGAGCACAACCTCATTGAAAGTTTCTTGCAAGACAACTGGATTTATTTGAGGCCCCCATTTGGGCTTCATATGAGTGTCTTGAAAAACAGATTCATCCGAAAAACGGGACTTTAATAGCTGGATTTCCTCCTGGACAGTATCAGGAGGATCGGGTTGAGGAGTCTGAATAGACTCAAGTGATACCTCATATACAGTAGGCTCGAGTCCCAAGTTAGGGACTTCTACTGGGGATAATTGACGATCACTACCCACAAACTTAGAATTTTGGGTGTCTCTAAATAGACTAGTCACAATATTCATAATTTCTAGACCATCAGGTTCCTGAAAAAGGTCAATTGCTTTCTCTGAATTATAATGAGGTGGTTCATCCTCTAAATTATTTTGAGGTATACTAGTTGTAGGACTTATATGTTTCATATCCTGTATAGTCAACCCTAGAGTTTCTTTATTGTCTTGAAACACGATTTCTGGCCTACTGTCCTGATCGGATGCTATAATCACAGGCAAAGTCTTCGATGGCCCTAAGAATGCAGATTTAGGGTCCAACTTAGGAGGCTCTTATGAACAAGGGATTAAGGTAGACTCAAAAGCTAGTAATGGTTCGAACCTAGCTTTCCATTTATCAGTATCTAACATAGGAATAGAATCCAACATAGCATTCACTTGTTCAATGTTTCTATCTTCGTCGAAATCCATGTTAAAGTGGGCTAGACAACTCTCTAATGGATCTTCGATATGAGGTTTGGTAATGACTCCTGAATTAAGGTTCCTATCATGTTCACCTCTTCAATGCACGTGTCATCTAGCTCAGAATGTAGCTTATTGACATTAAAAATATTCAACTCAATAGTCATATTACCAAAAGATAGATTCATAATACCATTTCGACAATTTATGATCGCATTAGACGTAGCTAAAAATGGGCGACCTAAAATCACAGGTATCTGGTTCTCTGGGTCAGGGACAGGTTGGGTATCTAAGACCACGAAATCCACAGGATAAATAAACTTGTCGACCTCAATAAGAACATCTTCTATCACACCACGAGGAATCTTGACAGACCTATCAGCTAACTGCAATGTTATCTTGGTAGGTTTCAATTCACCGAGCCCTAGCTTTAAGTACACATGGTATGGGAGTAAGTTCACACTGGCTCCTAAGTCAAGTAAAGCTTTGTGTACCCTGTGTTTTCCTATCGTACAAGCAATGGTAGGCGCACCTGGGTCTTTATATTTAGGAGTTGTGGGGTTCTTGAATGATCGAACTTACATGACTAGCTAAAAAGGCTTTTTTAGGGACACTAAGCTTTCGCTTTCGCGTACACATATCCTTAAGAAACTTGGCATAAGCTGGAAGTTGCCTAATTGCTTCTAGTAACGGAAGGTTTATGGTAACTTTCCTAAAAACCTCCATTATGTCATTAAAGTTGGATTCACTCTTTGTTGGTACTAATAGCTGTGGAAATGGGGCTCTAGGCATAAAATAGGGCCTCTCAGGAACCGAATTGACATCATCAGAAACTTTATCAGTCTCCTCAGCTATGGTTGGTCCTGAGGGGTGAACTACAGTATGCTCACTATCGGGCATGGTTACCTGATTGTCTACTACTCTACCACTCCTAAGGGTTCTAACAGCATTCAACTGATGTGATGATTTTGCACCTACTTCATGAACTCCTCTAGGATTTGGATTAGTCTGACTAGGGAACCTTCCGTTATCTCTCTCACTTAAGGTCTTAGCTATTTGACCGACTTGAAGTTCTAACTTAGCAAGAGTTTGAGCATTAGTTTGAAAGTTTTGTTTGGTTTCCTGTTGAAAACTAACTTGGCTCTTTACTAACATGTCCTAGCTCTATGCTAACATATCCTGGCTCTTTTTTAATATACTAACACGTTCCTCTAAGCTCGTCATTCTATTCTCTAAAGAGTTCTGAAACTGACCTGAAGAGTTCTTATCTGAACCAAAAACTGGGGGAGCATTAGAGTTACTAAATTGACCTTGACTTTGGCCCTTAGACCACGAAAGGTTTGGATGGTTTCTCCAACCAGGATTATAAGTTTCTGAATATGGGTCAAACTTCTGACGGTTATTGAATCTAGTGTTATTATAAAGAGCATTGGCTTGCTCTTCATTATTTTGGCCTTCCCAAATAGGCTCTAATCTACCACTAGTGTGACCCACTTCTAAATCTTCTAACCTTTTCGCTATAGCAGTAATTTTGGCATCTGATTCAAAGTTTCCTTCTACCCTATTAATGTTTCCTCTGCCTAGAAGAATTGTTTTCTGGGGTCCCCTATTACTTTCCCATTGTTGGGTCTTTTCGTCGATTTCATGCAAATATGTCATCGCATCATCAACTGTTTGGTTTTCAAACCCACCTGTACACATAGATTCTACTGTGGTTGTAGTGGGATAATCTAAACCCTCATAAAGGATCTGAACTAACCTAACCTTTTCTAAACCATGATGAGGACATTGGGCTAATAGATCATTGAACCTTTCCAAATACCTATACAAGGATTCTCCCTCCTGTTGAGAAAATGTGCAGATTTGCGTCCTAATAGACGATGTTTTGTGCCTAGGGAAAAACTTGTTCAAAAAGGCAGATGTAAGTTGTTTATATGTTTCAATTGATCCGGAAGCCAAACTATATATCCACGATTTGGCTTTATGTTTCAAGGAAAAGGGGAATAACCTGAGTTTCAAAGCATCATCATCAAGGTTTCTAATTTTTAGGGTACTACAAATTTCCTCAAAGTCCCTAACATGGAAATAAAGGTTTTCATTTTCTTTCCCTAAAAATATTGGGAGCAACTGTAAGGTTCCAGGCTTAAGTTCATAATTTGCTTCAGTTTCAGATAACCTGATACACGAGGGACGAGTAGTCCTAGTAGGGTTCAACAAAGCTTTCAAAGTTGCCATTTCTGACACTATTGGAATATCAGGGATTTTCTCCTCAAACGGACGTTCAAAAACGGAATCTTCAAGAATCGGGCTTTCTAAATTGAGGTAATCGAGACGCTTAGAACTACTAGGTTTCTCTTTAACAAATCTACCTAGGGCGTCTCTTTTACGTTCAGGCATGCAAAAGAATAAGGTAGGGAATTCTATGCAATCACAAAACAAGGCTGACTCAACCAAATCAAACCTATTAATTTCTAGCAAACAAAAAGCATGATGGCTCCACTGAGACTGTTTCTAGACCAGCTTCTATTCTTTCGAAAAGGAACTCGTTACAATCTGAGCAAAGCCCTCTGGAATCAATCCGAGTCAAAGTAAGTTGAATAGAGGCGAGGGAAGCTCGTTGGAGCTTTGATACCCAAGGCATCACCGGTATTACAAGGCGGCGCAGTCACGCATTCAATTCACAGAAACCATCATGAACTTCGAAGTATGCTCAAAAGAGTAACCAATATTTTTCGAACGACTTTCCTATTAAGCTCGTTACCCTATAGGTCTCGTTCTAGTCAGAATTTTAGGCTTAGGTTCGCGTTTGGTTTCGTTTTCCTAAGGCGAGCAAGAAGAGAACGGTGATGAAATCCGAACCCTGATCTTGTATGGCCAGTCCTTGCCCTTTACTAGGAAATTAAAGCAGTCGTTTTCAAGTCCTCAGCATATATGCAAACGAAGGAATACAGTAAACCCGCTGACAGGGGATTCGCGGGTGTCTCGAAAAACTTACCTCCCGTACCAGACGAGCGAAGAAACGCTGAAGTCGACTCGGGCCACGACTCCTATGTCATGTACGAACCCGAGGGGCCGAGGCGATATCGTAATCGTCGTCCTTCTCTGCACACAGTTTATATTTAAACTATCCTTCCGTAGGGTTTAAAATAATGTCCCAAAGTTTAAAGTCCAAAGTGTCCAAAAAAAAAAATTACAAAAATTAAAAATAAACCCTAATACAGTTTTTTTCTAAAAAAAGAAAAAATAAACAAAATCCTAAAAATTAAACAAAAATAAATTGTCTTCTTTTCAGTTCTTTTCGCTTTGTCTCTTGTTTCAATCCCCACGGTATTTAGTCTCCAATTTATTTTTGATTCAAAACCTACAATAAATATACAAATATCCAAAAACGTAAAATAGAACAAGAAGAATAAAACTAAAAACAAATACAAAACCTAAAATAAATCTAAAACCCTAACCTAAACACAAATCCGCGTCGGCGGCGCCAAAAATTGATGTGGTTTTTATGTTGTTGTAGAAAGTGGTAGTATAGTATCGTTCACTCAGACTTGTGAAGATTCGATTTTAGATTCAAACTCAATAGAAAACTTAAGAAGTTGTTGTTATCAAGATTATAAAAAGCACCAAGACTCAGGATTCCACCATTGACCAATTAAGTGATTTAATCTAATCAATATTCATGTAATTGTTTGCGTTTAAAGTGATTCTAATTTATTGCCTCTAGTAGATTTTTGAAGTAACAATTGTATACATCAAGCATGAAACATCAAAAGTATTAAACTAAGCATGCTCCATCAAAACGGATCACAATCATTCAATAAAAATCAATTTTTCAATATTAGTTCCATGCAAATAATCATAAAAGAAATTGCAAGAATTAATTAAAATAGAAATATACCATTTTTCATGGAACAATGGCTTCCTCTGTCTCCTCGGCTAAGGGGTTTAGCTCCTCATATCTTGCCTTTACTCTCCCCGAAATTCCACAAATAAATCAAACAGGGACCCGTGAACTTCTTCCGCTTCTGTTTTGCTCCAACCCGAGTTCTAGCCAATTTGAGTTCAATTAAACGACTATACCAGGCCGGTTTAGGTAATTCAATTCCATGCCATTAAAATCTGGTGATTAAATCTCTTTAATACCCATTCAATAATCCAACCCTATCTGCAACAACGCTGCCAATAATTTTCCCGCCAAATCTCGTTTTTGAATTGTTGAAGATGACCTCCCCTTATCCTCTGATGGGGTGCGAATAGCATTGCCTTGGGTGTTGTGGGTGCTGAGGATAAATTTGGGCTATACATAGCCTGGGTGTTCCTTAGACAATTCTGGGGTCCGTTTAGCAACTGTCCTCCGGGATTCCCCGCGCTACTTTTTGAGCCGATTTTTCCACACATGTTTATTTCTCCAAAAACACCTAGAAAGACACAAAAAGCCATAATAAATACAAAATCGAGCACTAACAATATATACAATTGAGATTATATGAGACACAAAAATGTGTCTATCAGATGTATAGTATTCCGGATGGTCGTCACAACCATCCTCCACCTAGTACTCTTTTAGGGCACCCAACATATTCCCAATTGAAGCCACATCAAATAGAAAAGGTTCGGCAGATGAAGCGATGTAGATCCCTTAAGATTCTAAATGCAATAAAGGAGGAAGATAAGTCAAACTTGTCTATTCTTTCCACAATCTACGCTGCCAAAGCAACGATCAAGAGAACTGAATGGGATGGTAGATTAATTATGCAACAATCAGAGTGGTTGGCAGAAAAACATAAATATGCCATGCAAACAAGGGTCGGTCCGGGAGACAAAGTGACTCATATTTTTCTTGCCTATCCTAGGATGGTGGATTTGGCACAATGCTTTTACC
Source organism: Papaver somniferum (assembly GCF_003573695.1). Lineage (NCBI taxonomy): Eukaryota > Viridiplantae > Streptophyta > Magnoliopsida > Ranunculales > Papaveraceae > Papaver > Papaver somniferum. The sequence goes on from NC_039362.1 coordinate 87,517,056, forward strand.
AGGTCTTGTTCATAGATTGCACCTATAAAACCAACAAGTATAACATGCCGTTGTTGAACGTGGCTAGTCATACTTAGGATAAGCAATCATTCACCATGGCATGGTGCTTTATGGAAAAGGAAGAAATAGAAGACTATGTTTGGGCTTTGGAACAAGTTAGGTTGATTTACCGTGGCGAAGAGACACCGCAGGTTATATTTACGGATAGGGATTTTACAGTCATGAGTGCCATTCGTCAAGTTTTTCCCCTTGCTCAACATTTTATTTGTACGTGGCACATCCAAAAGAATCTTTTTAATAATTGCAAGAATCAAATCCAAAAGATCAAACCTGCAAAGGGTAATCAACGTTCCAAGGAGGAAGACGAGCGTCTTAGTAAACTTTCAAAAAAAGAGATAGCGGAAGAGAAAAAAAAAAGCCAAGGAAAAATTTGATGAAGAGGGGGATGTATGGGAGGATTTCTGCAAAGATTGGGACTTTTTTGCCCATTCGAAGACCGAAGTAAAGTACTATGCAAATTTGCAAAAGTTCATCGATGTTTGGAGTACGGATTATAAGAAGGTGGTCGACTATTGCCAAGATACCTGGTTGAATCCTTGGAAGGAGAAGTTTGTTTATGCATGGACCAATAAGTACAAACACTACCAAAATGAATCCACCAGTATCGCAGAGCAGTCTCATGAACGTTTGAAGAAAATTCCTCGAGAAAACACCGGTGGGGTAGTTACTGTACATGAAGCTATTCATGAGCACGCCGAGGATGATCTTAGCAAGATAGTGACTCAGATGGAGTATAGTAAGGACCGTTTTTTGAATCAATACCTGGAAGACAAACAATTGCTACGCGGGGTTTCGCACCAAGTGTCATGGTGGGCAATAAAGCATATGATGGCTGAACTTCACAGATTTCGAGCGAAAGCTTCAAGTGGAAAAGTGATGAACTGTAATTGTACAACTGAGACGTGGCTTGGCCTCCCGTCTAGATACTGCGACCTTGTCATACCCAATCACAGATTTCACAATGGCATTGTACAAACCTGAGTTTTCAACCAAATCTCTAACTCTTGCACATTCACCTTCTAGCGGCCACAACTCCATTTTCCTGAAATAAGATTGGTGCCGGAAAAGACGTGCGGCATCCTTATGATCCTACAAAACATAAACAAACACGTATTTAAAAAACAAAACATAAACAAGTTAAGACCAACTAATCAAATAACAAGCAAATTTGGGATTCTTACGATTGTATCACTGATGCAATGAGCCCACGATCCAGGATATCCAAATAGAACTTTTCCACCATCTCTAGGTTCTCCTCTAAGTTTACCACCTCGAAGAGGAGGCAACATCAAATGAGTAGCGGGAACGTGTCTCGCACTGGGTGCAATATCTGTTACATCCTTCTTAACCCTCTTTACCGGCTTTTTCGCCTTTGCATTCTCTTCCTCATCCTCAACAGTGGTTTTACCATCATCACCACCTTCATCCTTTTCATCATCATTACCTTCATTCTCTTCCTCCTCATCATCATTATCATCACCGCCATTATTACCTTTATGTTGTTCCTCCTCGTTACCATCATCCTCATCATCACCACTACCATTACATTCACCCTCTTCTTCTTGCTCTTATTCTTGTTCCTCTTCTTCTTCTTGAATCTCTTCTTCTTGTATCTCATGTTCTACACCCTTTTCCTCCTCTACTTGCTCTTCTTCTTGTTCATCTTCTTCTTCACCACTAGTGTTAGCTGAAACAACAGGAGTGTCTGATTCTGACGAATCGGACAACTCATTACCTTTGTATCTTGGTTCGGTGATAGAAAATGATACCTCACTCGGCCTTCTTCCGCGCAATGGACCGGCAAGTAAGTATTTATCGTTGCGTGGAGGTTTCGAAGGAGGAGTTATCGTGATTTCAACCTTGTCTTTCGTTTTCTTGTCACTACATTCCAAACACGAAATTTTTTTTTATAAGACATCAACTTTATCTCTATCAGTTAAAGAGTCGTCAATGATATGCTCTAACAAACTAACGACTCTTCATTACAAAGTAACGACTGTAATTTATAAGGTAACGACTCTTTGCAAAAATTGGACAGTGAGGATGATTTTGGTCCTTAAAGGGTCGTTAAAGATTAAACTTGGGTCGTCAAACAAGTAACTGCCGACCCTATAAAAGAGATGATGACTCTAGGGATTATAGATTACTGACGACTCTAGTCTAGGGATTATATACTACTGACGACTCTATCGTTTTCTCCAACATAAGGCAGTTCAAGTTCAACCCAGAGTCGTTACGCACTAATTTGGGATCGTCAAACTACAGTCGTCATCTTCAACCTAATATGGAGACGACTCTATTCTAAGGTACAAAAGGTCGAAGTAGCAGAACAAGGGTCGTTATATTTACAAACAGGTTAACGATTTTTCATAGAAAAACATGCAATGTAAGAGTCGTTAGGGTATTATTTCTTCGATACTAACGACTCTCACTCTGTAACTTCTATTTTTCAGTTACCAATCTCGATTACACAATCAAAAAACAACCAAAACATCGAAAGGAGATGGGTTTAAGTTCACGTACCCTCTAATTGGAGCCATTCCCTTTTTGGGTTTCGATTTGCTTGCTTCAGGAGCTCTTTGCCCGTACACCTTTGCATTCACCGTATCTACAAGATTAGGAATTTGAAGTGCTTTGCGAGCGGTTTGCTTTGTTTTAGACATATTTGTAGAAGAAGTTAATCGTTGATTAAAGTTTTATCATCGACGATTACGCGATGAATCTGTTCGAAGAATTTTCCTCGGTGGAGGTGGAGTCGTTAATGGTGGAGGTGGAGAAGAGAAAGGGAGGAGAGGAAGATGAAGATGAAAAGAGAAACTGATTTTCTCTTTGATTTAATTAGGTATATAGATTAGAGGCCTTAATTAGGATAGTTAATTAATGAAACTGATTTTCAATTAGTGAAGGGTAAAATAGTATATTCATATTGCGATATTTACACCCCTGAAAATTTTGAGGGGCAAACAAAATTCCATGGCCCCCAATTAGAAGTTATGGCCCCAATTAAACTAGGTTTTCATATCTGTTGTTGTTAAATTGGAGTTATCTTTATAAAGAGCTCCATGTTGTGTTGTTATTCAGTTTCTGATTAGTTAAAAACATTGGTTTTTCTGGAAATTATCTTAAAATTATGTGTTTTAATTTTAATAATTACAGTACTACGAAAATCAAGAAATTAAAAAACTTATGGTTCCAAAAATCAAGCCACAGGAAGTTTTGTACTGCCGATTTTTTGTCCTACTTATGGCACAAGTGCATCTACTAACGCATTTGATGTCATCATGTGAAAGTATAAGCAGTTGGCATGCTCGATATAGGTAATGTGCCAATAATGTATCCGGCTCACCAGTCCAATGATTTTGTGTCATCGGCACTTCATGCTTCTTGTCTAAACATCCTTCCCTTAACTTTCATCGGTAATATAGGGATCCAAGGTGATACTTCTAAAGACCCCAGTGCTAATAGTGTTGAGTCTTGTCAAAGCTACCAAGTCGACAAAAATTCGAAGTTTTAACATACGAGTCTAGTGACCATCGTCCATGGAAGACAGATACATGAGTGTTTTCATTAGTTTGATGATCTACAGAGTGTTAGTAATATGGCACCAGGTAATCGCCAAATATCTAAGTATGTGATGCTTAAGAATGAAGTGATCCTACATAAAAATTTGGGACTTACCAGTAAAAGGGCAAAATATGTTGCTACTCCTTCACCAAAAGCAAGAAGCGCAGGAAAAGCTGATACTCCTTCATGAAAAGCAAAGGGGAAGAAAGCAAATGTACCCCTAAGGTACATTTCTTGGCTATTTGATGATTAAAAAGCATCACTACATATTAATATTTTTAGCTCGAGTAATTACCACAAATATATACAATATGTAGTAGATATTATAACTACATATTGATATGTTCAATACTTTTAGTTATGGAAAATATGTACCAGGTGCAGGTCTTGTAATGCTTTTAGATACTTGTTATTATGCAGGTAAAAAGCGTAAGCAAGCAGCTGGAAAACCAAGGAGTTTGTACCGATCAGGTTTCAAGAGCTTGTATGGGCTTGTGAAGAGGATTAAGAAGACAAAAAACCTTAAATTGAGTGTCTTGCAGTTAAAGCTCATCAGTGAATCGTCGTATGAGAACTTGTTCCTAATGTTCTGGTACACAAGTTTTGATTCAGAACATTGGTTGAAGAATGAAGAAGCAGTCATCAAAATGTTACACTGTTACAAGAGAGGCCGATATCCGGACAAGCTTACATTTCAATTTTAAGGCATAGCGAGAAGTATGAGATGTCAACCACACCAGAAGAAATGGGAATCACTTATGGAATGCCAAGAATGTAGAAAAGGTAATATCAAGATTTAAAACTGACATTAAAAAGTGGATGGCGTAAAATTCTTCAAAAAGGACTTTTCCTGATGTACTGGTGAGTGGTAAAAATGTGACTATGCCAATGATTGAATACACAATCATTAACATCATGAAAAGAACATGAATTAATGTAAAAGTTGGTAAATATTCTCAGCAAAGAGTGGGTGATAAATCAAATGAAGATCCTCAAGAATCTGAGGAAGATGTCGAAGATCTTGTTAGGCTTATCTGCTTATATATATGTGTACTTTATTTATTTTCGCAACAAAAGATGCAAACTATTTGACTGAAAAATACATTGCTTTAGTTGATGATCTTGAAAAAGCAAAGAATATTTCACGGCCTGACCTACTCCATTCTTACTTAGAGCGAGAGCTGAATGTAAACAAGGAAAGTGTAGAAGACACTACTGGTTGTGTTGGGTACTTGTTGGTAAGTTTTTCTTTATGTTAAACTATTTTGTTTTGCGTGTTTCCACTACATATAAGTATTTCATGGTCAATACTTGCACTACATATCAATACTTACAGCCTTGGTTTGCGGAGCATACCGATTTGGTGCAGCCAGAGAATGTCGTGACAGAACCTGAAGGATTGTATGTGCCAAGAGCTTCTAGATGGAACCACACAAAGATATATGTACTGAATTCCTAAAGGATATTTATCTTTCTGAGTATGAGGTAAACATACATTTTTAGTTGAACTTAAAAATAAATTTGCAGTACATATTTTGTCAACAAAATACATGTTGATAAGTACATAAAAATTGTGCAGTTGAAGAATTCATAGACGGGTACACAAACCATGAAAAACAAATTCTTAATCGTATCTCAAGAAGGATTCAAGAGGAAGAAGATGTTGAAACTCCCATTGAAGAAGATGAAAAGATGAATCATAAGAAGATAAAGAACAAGAAAATGGAAGTTTAGTGGAAGAAGATGAGTCAGCAGATGAGAGAGAGGATTGGGAATTGAAGTACAATGATTTGAGGAGTATATATAGTCTCTGATAAATGGAGCGAAGTGAACACAATGCAGCAAGACGGCACAATGGTTGACGCTTCAAAGCTTGTGTTCATGTTGCATGAAATATACCCGAAAGATTTCCCTTTGCAGAGAGAAACCAGCCATGAAGATTATGTTTGCTTGGGATCTACACCTCCGCAAACCAACCCTACTGAAGATTTGGATGTTGACCCAACAGTTGAAGTCAAAATGCCAGATTCGGAGAAAGATCAAACTAATGTTAATGCCACCTCTGAAGTTGGTTTGTCAACAACACCTCCAGTATTGAAGTTCTGCGGTGTTGAGGTTCAGATTTCTGAGATTAAAAGCTGGACTAGATCTAATTTGGAGCAAAAAGTCGAAGAGATACAAGCGGAAAATAGCAACAAAAAACACACACAAGTAAGTAGCATATCAGTATGTAGTCTAAGTATCATTTAACGTTCACTTTCTACTGTATCAAGTATGTTGTTGTTTTAAGTGTCTGACACTCACAATATGTACCATATCAATATGTAGTGGTAGATACCTGCATTCTTGTAGTGGTATCTACCACTACATATTGGTATGTACTGTTACATAACAATACATATTGATATGTAAGTAGCTTTATGTTGACAGTTTCACTTGCTTTTTGCAGACTGATCCACTTGAAGTTAAGCAGGTAGCAACAAAGGAGTTGCTTACAACTATGCAAGAAACAATGGCTTCAGTTGAAGTTATGTCCCAGAAATCTAAAGACTATAACGTTGAATCGACGGCGGAAAGTTTTCTGCTCATGGATGTACCTTTGTTTACTGAGATGTCGAGTTTGGAACACATCGAAGAGCTCTCTATCGCAGATTATTTAGACTTGGCAAACTCCGGCATTGTAGTTTACGTCAAAGAGTATGCAGACCTCCTTCCAGAAAGTGGTACTGATCAAAACCGTGGTCTTTTTGGTATTAACTTACGACAACATTTTGAAATTTTAATTGGAAGAGACTTGAAAAATATAGAGTTTATACAACACATAACTGAGCAACAAGAACCCCCGTGAATCGAAAGATGCACATGAAGTTACTGCTAAGCAATAAGAACCCATCCCATTGAAAGATGAAGATACTTTGGACGTTCCATCACAAGATACTTTGAAGGTTCCATCACAAGATGTTTTCGAGGTTCCATCGCAGGTGAATGATATGTACTGAATGTTAGTTTCATAAAAATACGTAGTTTTATTATTGATTAAATAGTTATGTTGTGTTTTTACAGTATATATTTTTTATGTTTGGTGAAAAATGTAGGAACCAGTTTCCACAAGTCAGAAACAAAAAAGGGTGGCAGTGTACAAAAAGCGCACCGCAAAGGAGCAGCGCACACCTATCAGACCCATTACTCGTGCCAATCCTGCAAAAAAATAAAGATGACATTTACGAAAGTGGAAGTAAGTTCTCTGCATTTTATAAAGAACCGAAGAATCCGAAAGTTGAAGCATCGGAAGCAATGCCACTAATGGTGAGACCAAGGAAGAACAAAAAGCTTACTCTTCGCAAGGCGTTCTATAAACTGAAAAATCGTCATTCTATAAAGACTTGAAACATGACCAAGAAACTATCCTCTCCAGATACTTTGATAATGCACCATATAGGTGAGTTCTTAATTGGCAATACATATTGACATCAAATAATTGATATCCATATCTACTACATACTGATATGTACTTTTGATATGTAAGCAGTACATAATGATATCTAACACTACATATGTACTTTTGACATGTAAGGCATATATTTATGCTTTAATACATACGAATATGTTCTGTCACACATGAATGCATATTGATATCTAGAGCTTCTTACTTTGATTATTCTAACCTTTTCATCGTTTATTTCCAGCTCAATTGCTTGGAGTGTGGGAGAAGGTTTTGTGTCGGTGGAGCTACAATTGAGGACTTGGTGCATAACAAGCCTTTAGAACAAGATCTTCTCAACTATAGACAATACAAGCTCAACAAGAAGTTTCAGGAAAACCAGGCGAAGCACGAAACAGAAAGAAAATACTTACTTGTCTTGTATCTTGATCCGTCCGCTTGGTAAGTTTTATCTTATAGTGCATATTGATATTCTACCACACTACATATTGATGTTAAAGTATGTAGGAATAGGTACTTGCAATCTTGTTGTGTTTTATCTCACACTGCATATGTATATTTAGAAACATATGTAATGATTAGATATGACACGCTAGAATTAATCTATTTGCAGAATCGAGAAATGAGATAATAGAAGCATCATACTCGTTTTGAGTGGTGCATAGTCAGGGAACAACGAACGGCGTGACGTCCTGAAGGTGTTAAGATATCTAACAAACATTATGTCTAGGAACCTCCCAATCGTTAAGAGATTCTATACACGGTCTCTCTACGTAGTCAGGGAACAACGAGAATCGTGACGTCCTGAAGGCGTTAGGCTCTCTAACAAACATTATGTCTAGAAGCCGCCCAATCATTTTGATTCTATGTAGAGGCGATGATGAAATGTGTGAAGCGTCGAACGCTCAGTTGGGAGGCCTTTCGAGAAACATATTCATCATAGCTCTGAGAGGAATGTTCGCACAGTCAGAGATCGTGAAACAGTTCACGGATCGTAAAATATGAATCCTCACATACATTCCTGAAGCCGGGTCAGAAACATGCAGTATCATGATTTTATGATTTTAGCCCTTGCCGAAAATCCACCATCAACACCCATTTCCTTCTATATGGACTGGTATTTATAGACAGACTGGACTCGTGGAGATGTGACCCGATCTCGCCGATCTGGTGGAGCTGTCGTACATCTTCTCATTACTTCCGACGAACTCTATATTATCCCTCGTGATGTCTTGATCGGTTCTCCTTACAAGCTGTCTCGCCTTGTGCATTATCGTACTGCTCCTCCTTGAAGGGCATCATATTGCACCATCCTCGGGTTGCAGTATGGATCGTCTGAGTCTTCTGATGTGATGTACCTTCGCCCACGCCTCTTCTGATCCTTCATTAAATGCATTCCTTCTTTTTAGACTTGACCGTCTGAGTTTATTAGACCACTACTCACACGCGGCATACATGTAGCATTGTAGCAGGCATCTCGATTCAGACGAAATCAACTTTGGAGTATGATTTGATACTTCTACCTCATCATCTTATCATGAGACCACCTCTTGAGATGTTGACACGTGGAGATTGAGTATTTTACCCTCACAATAGAAACGCTTGCGAGTTCGACCGAGCAGGGCTCTAACATAAATAATTATTTAGCATAAATTGTATTTTTAAAATTGTCTCTTAATAAATAAAATAAATTTCAATTTCACTTAGGAAGGTGTTTAAAACATCACACTCACTTTAATATGACAATTAATTGTATGCGGAAGAATATCCATCTTACCTAGAAGAGGAAACATCAAAAACTTAGACTAAAACAAGTATTTAGTCACGTTTTTGCGGTTTAGTACGTGAACCGTTACAAAAAGTTCTTGGACTGTTTCCTAATCACGAACTTCCACAGTAACACTTAATAAGTGTTGCTTTAATAAATCACTCATAACTTCTTCATTATGACTCGGAAATGAGTGATTCTTGGCTCGTTGAACTCGTATGCTCATTCATTACAACATGAGGATATTTCCAGGGTTCATGGACTCAAAAATCCTCGAGTATATACATAAACGTACATAGAAATTGTTCCATAGAATGAACACTTGTTCTGATAGATTAGAAAGGTAGAATTAAGCAAGCGTTCCAAATAAAATCAATATCCACATACCTTTGTTGAATCTTCGTCTGTTCATCAATATTCAAGGGTATTTGGTGATTTCAGATACTCAGCTACCATACTGTAATCCTAGTCCAAGAGTTGACTTTAGTAGACTATAAATGAAGATATAGTTTTGTGCATCTAACAATGACAACAAGTTTGAGATAACAAAACTTTCGAGTTCGACCGAGCAGTGCTCTATACTATGATATCGATTGCGACTAATCCCTAAATTATGGCTGCTATGTTACTTTTCGGTTTCATACTTGCGAAAGAGTCTTCTCACGCCATGAAGGTTGAGTTTGCAGTACATATTTCACATATCTACAGTCTTTACTGGCCTACGGTCCGAGTGATGTTGAATAACTATATGGAACGAAAGGACCGAATGATGTGGATTGACCGGGATGAGCTAACACAGAGGAGCACGTAGACGTTGGTCTTTATTTTTTTGGCACGTGCTTCCGGTTGCCTTGCCCTATGCACGATATAATTTCTGATATTGATGTCCCATCCCAGAGCTCCAAGTCCAAAATTATTTATCAATTAGAACCATCTTCTGAGGGAAGTCAGATATTAAACATTTGTGCAAATTAAATTAGAAAACATTTTGTTCGCGTTGCTCGAACTTTCTTTATCTGGCAACATCATAAACTAGCCTTTTAAATACCTGAACTATATTTAATCAATCTAGTTAATTTGGACAATTTTTTCATTTAACAAGTATTTTTGCAGATATTATCACAACCATTCTTATATTAAATGGGTTGGTTGTGATGTTACTAGATCAAACATACTTGAACAACCCAAGAGTAAAATATTTTACAAACTAAATTGGGAAGACAGATCTATCATTAACCATTGATTATGGGAACAGCAAAAAGAAGTACAAGGAGGGCTTATACCCACAAAATCAGGTTAGAAGAATGTTTTTTCCCATGCTAACCATCGGAGTGCGCAAAAAGACATTGTAAACTGAAATCTACCCCAAGATCACGAAATGCACCGAGTTTCTATGCAACTTTATCCAAATCTAAATTGCATGTACTACCAATAATTTCTTGTTAAGTGAACCAAATTTTGAAATGACCCCGGTGCTCAAGGAGGGCAAATAGACCTTCAAACCGGAGTCATCTAGCACGTGCCAACGGGTTGGGATGTGATCCTAATTGATGCGAAAATGGATCTGATTGAAATTGGCTTAACAATGATTTGAAGAACTAAGCAGTGAAAAGACATCCTTACTTTGCCATTTTATGGCATAGTTTAGTGCAAAGAATGAATTAAGCAACAACCGTTTCATGGCATAGTTTAATGCCAAAACATCCTTACTTTGCCATTTACAAACTAAAGAATAAGTATCAAAAGCGAGAAAAATGTAAGAAAGCAAGTAAGATATCTTTTGTAGACAAAAAGTAAAATAGATAAATCAAAAGAGAAGCAGATGAGAGCACTACTATCAAATAAAAGGAGAAGGTTTTGAAGAAGAAGAGGAGGAACTTAGGGATAAGTGGATGGTTATCTATTTGTTTTATGGATTGAAAATTGACAATGGAATTTGGTATAACTAGAAGAAAAAAAGTTATAATGGAGTTGATCATTGAATACACCCATTAGAAGACAACAAGTACAAAAAAAGGTACTTTTAAGAAGTTGTATAGATGCAATGCAGCTCCATTTGATTGCTATCCTTTTCAACTTTTCTTCCGAGCCCCATGCAAGAGAAGCTTGCTATTACACTTTAAAAGACTGATATTAGTTAGGTTCGACTGTCTAGTGTAGTCTTAGATATATCTCCTTTCTCCAATAATGCTGCGGGTGAAAGATTGTAGAATCAGGTCCGAATAGACTCCCATTTGGCATGGTTGGATTTCCCTTTCTTCTTCTTCTTTTGCCAGTTCCTTTATGAATAGGGTCAGTGGTGGACTTGTTGTTGTAGACGGCATACATGGCTAACAATAAATCAGTCTACTTAGTTGGGTTTGCTCAGTAAATTACTTCCAATAATTTTCTAGCGTGTTTGGATGCATACTTGGAAGTTGTTTTCAGAAGTCAGTTGGGCAATAACATTTCAGAACGATTCTAAAAACAGAAAAGTCAGTTTTTTGTGAAGCAAAATAGTTTTGTTTTCAACTTCTTCTTATGATTTATATTTCTGGAGAAGCCTCGATGATGGTTGCAAAAAATAATTCAATAATTCTGTCGCAGAATTTATATGATTAAGGGGTATTGGATTAGTTTTGGGGATGAGAAAGGTGGTTAAGTCAGTGTGGGTCGAATAAAACCAAAAAAAGATCGAGGAGTAACATTACGTGATGGTGGGGGAAGTGGCTTGCTTCCCCCGACAAGATTCACATCTTCTTTTGACTCATCTTAGCACAAACTTATATGAAGAAAAAATAGATATCGGAAAGAGACAAAACAGCGAAAGTGTTTCGAAGCAAAAAGTTGGAAAAAGGGTTTCGAAATTATCTTTTGCTGCAAACAAACTCTAAATATCTCTCATTTCTCCAAATCTCAATCTCCCATGATAATGCCAGCTTCACTTCTTAACGGCCAACGTCGTCTCAATTGCACCATTTATTTACTAATTATTGGGTTTTTAGATGCGAGAAACCTTCGTTTCTGAGGAGTAATATTTTTCACTTCAATTGGTCATTTTAAAATTATATATTGCTATATTAATTTCATATTTTTTGATTTAATTTGAAAAGTTACGTCGGAAAGTGATGGTAGAAAATAAGAAACATTGATATGTACGTGCCACCAAATCTCTTTAGCCGGCGGTCCTCTTGTAGTGTAGTAACCAGGCCAATTATCAATTTTAGCATGATACAATTTTATCGCAAGGAAAAGAAAAGAGCACTACTGCATGAACTTTAGTTTTGTCCAACCTTGGTATGGACGACGTATGCAAGTACGCAACCGAATTTTTTATTTTAATGGCCATTTTTATTCAAATTATGTTAGGTATGAAATGCCGATAAATTGCTATTTATCGAGTACCAATTATACTTAATTCTCTGTGTCTAAAGATTTTCATGATTGTTAAAGATTGGTACCATAATTATTTTGTCTTATATGGATTGATACATGTGATAGACGCATTTATGTGTCTAATTTGTCCTCAATGTTTCGTATTGTTAGTACTCGTTTTCATTTTTATTATGGTGTTTTGTGTATTTGTAGGTATTTTTTTGGAAATAAATATTGTTGGAAAGTTCGGCTCGAAAAGTTGCTCGGAGCACCCCGGAGGACAATTGCTATACGGACCACCACTTTTGCTAAGGGGCACTCACGACTATGTGTAGCCCATTTTTATCTTTAGCACCCACTGTTATTCGGCACCCTGGATGTTGGATAGGGGCACCTCCTTCTTCTTTCTCGTGAAGAACAAAAATGGCGGGAAAAAGAGTTTTGAAGCTGCGTAAATTTCATGGAGTGATTTGGACGAGATTCTTTGAGATATTCTCGATGATTTGGTTTATAATTATCCTGTTTCACTAAAACAAGAAAGGTAATTGATTCATGCACGGGAGTAATGGAAGAAATTATCAAACAGCAGGGAAAGAAATATTTCCTCGAATATTATGTATTAAGACGCCGAGTTATTTTGGGAAGTATGATCGTTGGCACACCGTGTTAGTTGCTGTCAGAGAAGACCAAGGAACGTGTTGGAACATGCTAACCAGAGAAAACAGCGTGAGAAGACAAGAATGGAAAGAAAAGCTCTCGGAAATATTTTCATTAACTGCCGAGTAATGGAGAGATTTTTCTGAGTTAATGAGTAGTGATTCTTGTTCCAAAGGTGTATAAATACGTTGTTGGGGTCGAGCAGGAGCATACAGAGAGTTTGGAAGAGAAATAGAGCGCCACAGAGTCAAAACACCAAGTTGCAGAGAGACCTGCTGCTGCTGCCATTGAAGAACACGAAGAACAGACCATTCAAGACCGTCGTTTTCCAACAGTAACAACGACTCACAGCCGTGTGTCGCAGTTAACAGACAGTCTTAAAGCAACAATAACAGTGACCAAAACCATCTATCGTTCTTTGTAACAGCTCGGTTTGTAACATTTATAACTGTTACAAACCCGATTTTTATTATAATTCTCCCATTTTCATCATTTGTAAACCATATTTGAGCATAAATGAAATCAACTTTTGAGCGTGTTTCCAACATGATGAGCGGCTAATTCTCCCACAACCAAGGCAACGAGGAAGCTATTTACGCATGAATAATTGGTAACTATTTTATTTTCTCTAATATTTAATTATAATTCACTCAATCGCTGCTTTGGCAGAGTTTTAAATTGTTTGCGTAATTTTCCTAATCAGTTGTGATTCAATTAGATAGGTTATGCTTTGTTTAGATAATCTATGCTTAAGGGATACAATCGATGTTTGAGAATTTGCTTGATTATTAGTGAGTTAAGATATAAAGGACTTAAAAGATAATTAGAGTTTTGGATTATTTACCATCATTAATTCATGTGTAATAGTGGAATCAGTGTCTTGGTTATTTTCTCATATCTTGAAGTCAATTTTGTAATAAGTTTTCTTTATTTTTAAGTTTTATAAGTCTAAAATCCATTGCTTTCACAATCCTCAACGAATCTTATTACTACAACTCAATTGAAAATCCCACCAACATGCTCCGCTAATATCAGTGGCGGAGCTAACCCATGGCAAGGGTAGGCAGCTGGACTTGCTCCCAAGCCCAATTCCACTAGTGCTAAGCCATTTTTCTATATTCCAAGGCCATTTTCTGTCTTTTGCCTGCCCTTAACAACTTTTGCCTCCCAATAGCCAAATTTCTAGCTCTGCCCCCGGCTAATATTGGTGCCCGTCTTTGGCAATCATGGGGATCACTGTAATATAAAAAAGGTGGTTTTTGAATTTGAGATTTGAGAGTCATTAGACGGACAGGATTTGATGGGGACCATGACCCGGCGATCGGCATCGTCCTGATCGAGCTATGACTTGGACGGTTGTGAAAGGGTCGATTCTTTTTTGGTTAATTTAGCCCGTATGTACCGTATCTTTTTGAGGTAATCTCTTTTTTCTCAAAACCACGAGCAGATATTGAAACCCAATTGAGAAACCTAACCCTGCTATTTTTTGCTCCTCTTTTCTCTTCAACCTTGCCACCAATTTCTTTCCCGTCACCTATTTACCTTCATCTACTTTCCTTCTCGAGCAGCAATAGTGATTCAGTCAAATACATCATCAGCTTCTCTCATACTGGGCAAGTCCCTGCGACATCTTCATTTTTTTTTTTTTTGTCGATGTCAGTTGTTTGTTTGAAAACCATAGTCAGCTGAATAACATAATGCGGTGGTCTTGAGTCATGAATTCAGATAATTGTGGGTTTCTATCACTGGCAAGGAGAGATTTTGGTGATTGATTTTGTAATGAATTCAGAATTTGAAACCTAGGGTTTTATTAATGAAGGTATTTTTTTTCTTTTCGTTTTTCTCTGATTTAGTTTGCCATGGGAAAGAAAATGGGTCTCAAATCAAGGTTCTGTTGATCCTCAAACAAAACCAAAATTCTCGGTTTTTCTAATTTCAGTGGTTCTATTATTATTTTACGGGGGGTTAGTCGTGGGAGAGTTCGAGAGATTTTAATGTATTTGTGTTTTCTCCTGTTAGTCGTGGGGGAGTTTGAGGGAGTCTCTCCAAATCCCCGTTAGTCGTGGGGGAGTTTAGAGGAGTCTCCTAAACTCCCTAGAAAACACCTGTTAGTCGTTGGGGAGTTTAAAAAAATCTCTTGAACTCCCTGTTAGTCATAAAACCCTACAATACTAGGGAGTTGGTTGCTTTAGGGAGTTCGAAGGAGTTTTTAGTGTATTTTGGTCTCACAACAAATCTCTCAAAAGATTAGAGATTTGGGAAGGAGTTTGGTGCGTAGAAAACCATAGGAGAAAGAAGAGGAAACGTTTTTTCCAGGTATGTTTTTTTTTCTTCTTTGATCTCCATGATTGTTTATAGTTTGATTTGTGTACTATTTTGATTGTTTTTCATATCTTTGATCTCCATGATTGTTTATTTTGATTGTGTATAGTTTTTTTTGTGCGTACTCTCTCTCTCTCGGTCAAAACCCTAATAGTGTTTTTCGTATAGATTTTTCTGAAAAACATGTTCCTGCCCTGTTTGTCGAGACGATTCTGACATACCTATAAAACTCATTCCTTTGTGATATAATTTTTATGTTAAATAGGTGTTTCTTAGATTTGCAACCAGACCAAATTTGTTGAATTCCATCACACAATGATTTTTGTACGATTTTTTGAGTAAAGACCGTGAAATCTAAAATATTTCTGACGACGTATTCAAGTCCTGAAAACGTGATTTCTGCCCTGTTTTTCGAGATGATTCTGACATATCTATAAAACTCATTCCTTTGCGATATAATTTTTATATTAAAGAGGAGTTTCTTATCTTTGCAACAATACCAAATTTGTTGAATTCCATCACACAATGATTTTTGTATGATTTTTTGAGTAAAGATTGTGAAATCTAAAATTTTCTGAAGACGTATTCAAGTCCTGAAAACGTGATTTCTGCCCTGTTTGTCGAGATGATTCTGACATATCTATAAAACTCATTCCTTTGCGATATAATTTTTATGTTAAAGAGGAGTTTCTTAGCTTTGCAACAAGACCAAATTTGTTGAATTCCATCATACAATGATTTTTGTATGATTTTTTGAGTAAAGATTGTGAAATTTAAAATTTTCTGAAGACATATTCAAGTCCTGAAAACGTGATTTCTGCCCTTTTTGGTTTAGACCTTTGGGCACAGCTATCAAATCCATATTTATTTCTTATCATTTTTATGTTAATGAGGGATTCCTCGGCTTTCTAAAGAGACGAAATTTGCTGAATTTCATCACCATAGAATCTCTTCTTTCTTGCTTTGTTAAGTTCTAGTATTAGTCTAAGTACTAATGTAGCTAACATTGTCACACCATAGAATGGAAAAATCCAGCCAATTTTATGAAAACAACAAGAATAAAAAGAATGTTAGGAAGAATAAGAATACGGAACCGTAAACGGAAGTGACTACGAATTACAAACAATGGACAACTCGAGAGACTGATAAATTATTGGAACTGTTGGTAGAAGCTACACTTGAGAAGAAGAAAGACACTAGTGGATGTTTTACTAAGAGAATAGTGTAAGAGGAGATACTTCCAAAACTTAACCAAGCATGTGGTTGTGACAAATCTTTTGAGAACTATAAAGGGAAACATAGATGGCTGAAGACTAGATTTGGTCAATACCAGGATTTGTTTAAATCTTGTACTTCTGGATTCGGTTGGGATGATGCTAACAAGATAATTACTGGATCTGACGAGATGTGGAACAATTACTTTGAGGTATGTGTGTGTTAATTTGATATGAACACAACGAAAATTCCCGTCAGAAAAACGGCACCAAAGAAAAGACCAAGGTGTGACATTGGTGACTCTTCTACATCAACTAATCCTACTGGGCAGTCTGATTATCTAGAGAAATTGATTGCCAACAGTTCATCGATTGCTTATTCTATTGATTCAATGCATGCTCTTATTGCGAAAGAGAAAGAAGACCGCAAAATTGAAAAAGAAATGCGTAGAATTGATAAGGATAAGAAAGATAACCAAGTATGGGATCTTGTTTATGGCATGAATGAAATTTCTTTGGAAGATAAGCTGAAAGTAATTGAAATGCTGGACAACAATCACAAGAAGAACTTATTCATACGTTTTACTCCTGAAGAGAGAAAGTTGTGGATTGGTTCAAAGTTAAAAGCATAAACCTGTCATCTTTGCAAGTTTCTATTAGGTTTAATGGGCTTTTAGAGTTACAACATTTGATCGTTTTTTTTCGTAACTATTAGTATTTAATTTTTTTTTCTCCAAGTTGAGAACTTATTATTATGGATTGATTGCTACTAATTTTTATGGATTGACTTCTTTATGGTTATTGTGATTGAATTTATGAACTTTATATTCTATATGCTTATTTTCTCTATACATATACTTTTATGCTTTTGAAATAATGATGATTCTAATAAAAAAAAGTACTTTTATCATCTTTTTAGGTGAACATGTCTGATTTGGATTTATCTACTGATAGTGAAGATGAAGCCTTTGATACAGAAGAAGAAAGCAATGATGATGAAGAGGTAAGCAGCAATAATGAATTTGAACTATCCATATTTTTGAATATACTTTCAGCGGTGCATTCATGGTTGATGGATATAATCAAGCAATTGCAATACATACAAAGTCAGCGTATTGAAAGACCAATGAGACGCCCAGTTACTTTGTTTGTATATAACTATATAAGGAGAGTTTTGCGTCAAGACCCATAAGACTTTCGAAGAAGTTATAGGATGTACCCTGATATTTTTCTAAAATTATGTTGTATCATTAGAGAAAGTACATCATTATGTGATACAAGATGTGTTTCTATTGAAGAAATGCTTGGTACATTTTTACTCGTTGTTGGCCAAAGTTCACGATATTGCACAATACGTGACACATTTGGTCGCTCTCGATGGACAGTTAGTAAAAACTTCAACAGGATGTTGCGAGCTTTAAATGCTATAGCTCCGAGGATGATCGCTAAGCCAACAAGTGCAACTCCATTTAAAATTCGTGAGAGTACACGATTTTATCCTTACTTTAAGGATTGCATTGGAGCTATGGACGGTACACATATCCCAGCAATGGTAGAGAAAAGAAATGCAGCCATTTATCGGAATCGACATGGAATTACATCTCAAAATGTGTTAGCGGTTTGCAACTTCGACTTGGAGTTCATATACGTGCTCAGTGGATGGGAAGGGTCTGCTCATGATTCGAAAATACTTAACGACGCAATGACAAAAAGAAATGGACTGAAAATACCGCAAGGTAATTTTACTTTTATCTAATGTGAAGTTTTGAGTTTTTTGGTTAAGTTATTTTCGGGTTCTACTTGACGAAGTTTTCTTTTTGTGTTTTATTCAGGTAAATATTACTTGGGGGATGGTGGCTTTGCAAACCGACGATATTGTTTAACACCATTTCATGGCCAACGTTATCATTTGAAAGAATTTTCTGGTACGGGTAATCATGCGAAAAAGGCTGAAGAATTATTTAACATGCGTCATGCTTCTTTGAGGAATGTAGTTGAAATATTGTTTGGTGTTGTGAAGTCTCGTTTCTTGATCTTTAAGTCTCAACCTCCATTTCCGTATCAGGTGCAAGCGGAGATAATGACAGCTTGTGCAGGCCTACACAACTTCTTACGAAAAGAATGCCGTTCAGATGAGTTTCCGGTCGAGGAAGAGGAAGAGGAAGATAGCCATCCATCAACGCTTGTAAATGACGACGAAATTTTGACACAACAAACTCAAGAACAACAACGTCAAGAAGCTAATGCATGGAGAAAGAGTATAGCGGATGATATGTGGGAAAATGTTCGTGAACAAAGGGAGTTAGAATTGTATGGAGACCGTTAAATTGAAGGGAAAAAAATATCTCGTTACACAAAATAATATACTATTGATACAGAGATATGATCATTTTCATTTATTTTTTTCTTTTGATTAAAGATCAATGTTATTTGCAAATGAGGGTTTATTGTTTCTTAAAAGAGAATGAGTTAGGAGTGAACTCTCTCAAACTCCCCCAAACTCCCCCGAACTCCCTCTAATAAACTCTCTCAAAATCCCTACACTCCCCCAAACTCCCTGAACTCAAAAACACCAAACTCTCTCAAACTCCCTACACTCTCTCAAACTCTCTGAGATTTAAAATACACTCAACTCCCCCGAAATCACTCGAGGACTAACCCCCTGTTAGTGTAATTTTAATTTTGTAATCTTCTTCTGAGTTGGTATTTGTTATCTCTGATTCGGAGGAATCCTTCTTTATTAGTTATTTGGGATTCAATTGATTAGGTGTTGATTACCTCTAATTTTTGAATTTTTGGTTTTGTAGGTTTGATTTTTAGGATAAATATTTGACTGGACTGAAATTACGACCATTGCTTTGATGGTAACCTATTGTATTTGTTATGGTGTGAATTGTATAAACTAAGAAAGTGGAAAGTATGTTTTCGTAAATTCAAACCTCTAATTTCTGATATTTAGAGTAGTAATCAAGTTGTACTTAATATGTATTGTGTGTTCGTTGTTTGTAGAGTCCAACTTCAGAAAATCTCTTGGCCAATACAAAGTGGAAGGCTAATGCAGGTGATCATTCTAAATCTTTACTTTTCTTTTCAAGTTTTTCATTGATAAATTTTTCTCTAAAAATAATATGATGTTTTTCACATTGCAGACGCACGGAAGAAGTACGTCCCGTAAGTCATTGGTATACTTTCACGTTACGGTTACACAGGGAGTAAAATCAGTGAGAGAGACTGTTATTACGTCTGGTGATGTGCGATTACAGCTCACCGGTAATGCTCTTCAAGTCTTCCTTGCGTAGATTTTGATGCTAGATGCGGTGGTATTTAGTCATGCTTTTGAATCCATATTCTAATCACATTTGTGGCATGTAATTACCATGTTTTTGTGTTTTATCAGGACCAATATCGATTTAGTACTATGAATTGTGGATAGTTAAAGCATGTGGCCTTTTTTTTCATTGTCTATAATTACCATATTCTAATCACATATATCAAGAACCAAGGCTTAGTCAACAGATGCATCAATGATTATCCTTTGATAGAACCACCTTAAATTGTTCCATTAAGATTCAGTTCCATGCATTGTGGATGTAATTTAAATTTGAGAAAATATCAAGCCTCTTAAAAATCTTAAGATTTTAAATCTTAAGTATCGATTAAGCTTTTGAGTCGTAGGTATTTGACTCATTAAAAATTTGTTGATACTGGAATTAGGGCTGCACATGGGTCGGTTTGGGTCGGTTTTGGCCTCACCCACCACCCGACCCACTGATGGCGGGTAACAGAAGTTGTCACCCGCAACCGACCCAACATCACAATGGGTCAGTTTTCACCCGACCCATTGTGACGGCGGGTTTGGTCGGGTGGGTGGTGGGTTACCCACCATAAAATAAAATGACATTACATTAACAAGGAACAGAGTTATTGAGTATAACTGTATAACACTATAAGTGTATAACAAAGTTGATAAAGCTAACAATAAAAAGGAACAAAGTTCAATTGTTCAAAGCTCAAAAGATAAAAGAGTGCATTACTATTGAGTATTGCCTACTATACTAAAGCCTAATATCATATAAAGCGTCCAACAGCTAGTCGCTGCAAGCCTGCAAGTTTGTGGATGTTTACCTCCGAATGCGCTGAAAGCCTGAAATAAAACGAAGTCTGTAAATTAGTTACAGTAACAAAGATGAACTCAGAAAGATCAAGCTACTGACAATGACCCTTGGCGTCATTACCTTGTCTAAGCCAATAGGAATCAATCATCTATGAGTCTATGACGATAGAAGAAGCAGCAAGGTCACTGAATAGCTCTGCAAGCGAAATGAACAATTAGAATGAATGAAAGGGTAGATGAATTTCTTGAAACAAGTAAAATAGCTCTGTAAGCGAAATGAACATTTTAGTTTATCCATCCACAACAACAGCAAGTACCAACACAAACTGCCCATCAGTACACCGGACAGTCACTGTAATTAGATGAAATAGTACACGGTAGCTACGCGTGCTTTACAGTTTTATTGTACTTCTCTTACAGTAACGTTCTAAATATAGGATAGCTAGATGTCCTGCCTGCTATTCGAAGTCTTGAAGTGAAAAACCCCAAAAATTCTCTAATCAGTACACCACCTAATATGAGCATTATCCTTCTAGATACTAATACAAACACAATACCGTAAATTGAACATTAACGACCTCAATATAGATTACAAAGTTTAGACAGACATGACATAAAGCTTCACTACCAAAGGACCCCAATAACCAAAATACCTCAATAACATAATGTCCAAACATAAAGCTTCACAACCCTATTTTTAGGTCGTTAACTTGAATAACTCAGATGCAAAAAATGATTGCCCTGACCTATGCAAAAAAACTCAGCTTCATCATAATCTCAACATCCAAATTCAACTATAAGAACATATAAAATATCCTAATACTAAGAACATCAAGATAACAGACAATACACAGATCAAAGCAAAGTTTGAAAATCCAAATTTCAAGATTCTCAAACCATAGAAAACGGTATAACAAACATCAAACAGAT
This sequence comes from Papaver somniferum, assembly GCF_003573695.1. Taxonomy (NCBI): domain Eukaryota; kingdom Viridiplantae; phylum Streptophyta; class Magnoliopsida; order Ranunculales; family Papaveraceae; genus Papaver; species Papaver somniferum. Next base: position 87,538,481 of record NC_039362.1, read on the forward strand.
ATAAATTTATTTAACAGTTAGCATCTAAAGAGAAATCCTATTATGTAAAAATAAAAGTAAAAATCATCTAAGAAACAAGAACAAAATAACTGAATTTAAGAAATCCAATTGATATGAGGTACACGACATTGTGACAATGCCTCTGACATGTTGATATAGAGATAACTATGAGTGATCTTCGGATTTCAAAAGATTTTTGTTATAGATTACTAACATAACAGGGCAGTTAACATAACAGGGCAGTTAATCTATTCACATAGCATGCATTATGTTTAGTAAACCATGTACTTTCATGTAATAAACATGCTGCAGTAAAACTCACAGTGTCATGAACAACAATAGAGCCAAGGAAAATTTAGACATACCAGACTCAGCAATATCAATCTCCTCATCGACTCCAAGGGTAGATGAATCCATGTATATTGGTGTTCGTAACCAATTTTGTAACAAAATTAAGGCCTCAAGTGTCTTGGGCTTTAAGGAGCTTCGAAAAGGATCCAAAATTCTTTTCCCGGTACTAAATGCTGATTCTGAAGCAACAGAAGAAACGGGAATAGCAAATATATCTTTAGCCATAAGTGGCAAAATGTCAAACCTCGCAGCATTTACCTTCCACCATTGTAATATATCAAAAGTAGCATTTTTATTTGTGGGTGTGTAGATCGGTTCAGCCAAGTACCTTTCTACCTCAGATCTCCCATTGTCCTCCACATTACTCAATTGATGCTTTCGTTTATTCCTTCCCGCCATATACTTGGCCTTGCTAGAAATAGTACTTCCAAAACTCGAAGAACTTTGAGTAGAAGTAGAATTAGTCTCGCCCATAGATTCTGATGAAGATACTGCACATCTAACATTTTCTGCTTTATAAGCTGCAAACAGCTCCACAAAATTTTTCAGAACTCCTTCAACCCATTTTTCTACAAGTTTTTTCTTCATTGCTGGGTCATAATGCACAATTCAATCTTCAACAGTCACAAATAATCCATGTTCTTTCTCTCGTGGATCAAGAAGTACAGCCATAAACGTCAACGAATTCATCTTTCGGTATGTTCCCCAATATTTGTTGTACTTGAGCAACATTACAGCACCCATGTGGCTTAAGAAAGGGTCCTCATGTGTATTTTTCCATTCTTCTAATTCTTGACGAACAGTACCAAGTTCCAATAAGAAAGAATGAGAAGTAACATAAGTAGAAGCTGAAAATGCAACAGTTGCTTCATAAAATACGTGTAGAAACTTAATCAGAACTCTCGCGTTGCACCAATCGTATCGTTCAGGAGCATGCACTTTTGGCCTGTTTTTTTTCTTGGCTTTCCTGACAGCAGCAGAATCTTCTTCTTCAGTAGTATCAAGTTCTTCTTCATTGTTTGATTCCAGATCATAATCAGCATCAAGATCAACAGTTTCATCACCATCACCCATAATATTATCTGGTACTGGAATATCAAAGCAAAACTCTTCACAAAATGCCTTATCCAACTCACGTAGCCTTTCAAATGCCTTTTCATATCTTTCAGCAGCAACAAGCATTAAGTAAGTAGAATTCCACCGCGTTCTCACATCTAATATCAGACCCTTTTTACAATCTATTCTTTCCGACTCAGCAGCCTCCGTAAACCTTTTATATCTTGCGGGAGATTTCGTGACATATTTTACCACTGCCCTGATCCTGAGAAGTGATGTATGATACTTCTTCATACCGTCCTTCACAACAAGTGCAAGTACGTGAGCCGCACATCGAACATGTAAATGTTTAGCTCCGGGTAATGCAGAACCCCAACTCTGAACTCTCTTCCTCAAATAGTCAACAACAACTTTATTTGCAGACGCATTATCAAGCGTCACAGTGAAAACCTTTTCAAGTCCCCAGTCTAGCAAACATTTCGCCAAAGCCTCTCCAATATTTGTACCTTCATGGCTATCAATCAAGCAAAAACAGATAATTCTTTTATGTAGTTTCCAGTGATGATCAATGAAATGCGCAGTCACTACCATATAATTGTAATTCTGCGATGACGTCCAAGTGTCAGTAGTAAGGCACACTCTTATCTTGTTTGCTTTGAAATAACTTTTCAGATTAGCCTTCTCTGTCAAAAACAGCTTGCACACATCACGGTATATTGTCATACGACTTAAATCGAGGCTCAAGATACTTACAAAAATCCATAAAACCTTCACCTTTCAACAATTCTAAAAGCCATTTCATCGGTAACGATAAATCTAATCAGCGCTCTCCTGAACGCATCTTGAGAAAAAGACACCCCAACCAACTGTGGTTCCTCTCCAAGCTTGCAAGGCTGGAAGTCAAGTGTTTGTTGTCCGTCAGCTCTAGCCTCATTCATTTCATTCTTATACTTCTGACACTTATCCAAATGATGTTGGAGATTAGAAGTCCCATGTTTCTTACCATCCAAATTTTTCTTACCAATCTTGTAATTAGCCTTTTTGCAATATTTACATTTCGCTCTCTCACCATTTTCATAAATATCATAGTGATTCCATACCTTTGATCTCTTCACACCAGCATTAGGATTATTATCTAATGTTTCACCTGCGGCACAAGCATTGAAGGTTCAGAAGCTGGTGTAGATGAGCCAGCGGTACTCCCTGTCCCTGCTGATGGTCCATGCACTTGTCCAGAACGCGGTGGACGTGGAGGGGGAGGTCCCATTTGTGATGCCGCTCCATGTATAATTGGAAGATTAGAAGCAGGATCATCTTCTGAGATTTCAACCATGGTAACCTGCACAAAAGAAACAAGTTACATCGGTAAAACACATTACAATCAAACACCATACTAACACCATACTCAATTGAATATTTGCAACAATTGAAAGTACTAACACCATACTGAATTGAACAAAATACTCATGACTTAGTTCAAATACCAAATAAATTAACTAGGTTGTACTAAAGAACTGAGATTGATTTAAAATTTAAAATCAAACTACTGGTTCTGATTCTTCTGAACATAAATGAGTAATTCCAAATACTCATTGTTGCAGTTGCAGCTTAGAAGAATAACACCTCTAAAAACACATAAATATTAACAACGAGGTCCACACTCCACAGTAAGACTTCTCCCTGATATTATCATTTATACAAACAAGTTAAACCCTAAATTGAAAATGCATGAATCAACGAGGTCCACACGGCATTTATAGACTGTATTTTAAGTTTCAAAATTCTAATTGACTAGGTAATTTTCACAAATAGTTATAGGCTACTCTAAAAAATCAATTAGAACTTGCTAGGTAATCAATTCAAGGCTTGATTTATGATGGTAATTATAACTTATTTGGCTGCCTAGATTTACAAATCTTCATGAAATAATTTATCACATTAAAATATATACACATCTTGATATTAAGAGTTAAACACAAAGAGATTAGACAATTTCAAGCTAAATATGTCGGTGTGCAAAATCATCATAGCAGGAAAAGAGGTTCACGAAAAAAGTTAAGTTGTTAAATTCTCGATTGATAAACATACACATAACTAAACTAAATTGAGTGTTGCCTAAACACATAAACATTCAAGAATCCTTTGAATCTACTGATTAAACACTTCATTACAGAGTTCTAACATAGTAACATCATACCAATTCATTCCAAACTGAAATTAAAAAACAACACCCTAAACAGATAAACCCTAAATTGAAAATTACAAGAAATCACATCATCAAAAAATTACAAGTTTACAACGGTTCCTAATCTTACCTTCCGTTATTGGTTTGCTTCTGGTGATGCCGATGATCCACAAAGCGAATCTGAGACTGAGCGAAGAAAAAAGAATGGAGTTGGAGACTTGGAGTCTGTCTGAGAAGGAGAGAAGACTCAGAAGAGGCTGCGGAAGAGAAGAGAAGGAAAATGCGATTAGGTTAGGTCTTTTACTTTTATACATCAATTCAACGGCTCTGATAATTCATCCTAGGTTAGATCTAAGGGTCAGGAATCCTACTTTAGTTTTGGGCGGGTGGGTGGGTCGGTTCGGGTGACGGAAGTTACTACCCGCAACCGACCCAAAACAGGTGGGTTCTGGCGTGCCTCACCCATAGTCGACCCATGCCTCCGCGGGTTGGGTCGGGTGCGGGTATTTTTGGTCGGGTACGGATTGGGTCGGCGGGTTGGGTCGGGTATGTGCAGCCCTAACTGGAATCGATAAGATTAAATTGATAATTGAGGTTTCTGTCTTCAGTTTAGTTTATAAATCCCACCTAAAGGAATCAAATAGATAATTTTCAAAAAAAATTTATGTACTGTTAAGTTTCAGGCGTTGTGGTCTTTTCCTTTATCTTTAATATGTGCAACATTTTTCTTACAGACTGTCGTCTCTTGCAAGTCTCTTATAGGGTCATCAATGTAATCTTAATTGTGGCATATTTCTGTTGCAGGGCAATGGGGATCATCTTCGAAATATCTGCACTTAAGCTGTGGATGTTTGCAATTCGTGTTCAATGTGACTACCTTTATGCAAGGGGCGTCACTTAGGCTGATTTTTTTTGATGGTGGGAGTAAGGTGAATGTGGGTGTAAGGGGTGTTACTTAGGTTGGTTTTGGTTCTTTATACGTTTTTGTTTCGAATTATTGAGATACTCTTTTTTGTGGCTTTGATTTTTTTGTATCTGCAATTTTGTTTACGAAATTACAGATCTTTTGTATGGTTCGCAGAACTTCAAGAGGAAAATATTGTAGTTCTTCGAAGAGGTATGGATCTCATAGCAATCCCTAATTTTTCAATTTATATGATATCTAGGGTTTCGATGTTTGCTTGATTTTTGCAGGAAATTTGGGAAGCTAAGTTTATAACATTGAAGAGTTTGGAATTGAACTTTCAATCTGACATTATTGGTTGCTGGGAAGGTCTTTCTGTATCTAGCAATCAGTTGCAGGTATTTAGAATCAAACTTTCAATCTTTTCAGATAATTTTTATTCAAGTAATTCCATTGGATTGGTTGATTGATAGCTAACCTTAGAATTGTCTAAGAACTCTAGACCTAGGAATTTTTTCTTCTGTTTTTCTGAGTGTTTCTTCTTTATTTTGTCTTCAAACTCCCACACTCAAGTGTGTTTGATTATTTAATTATATGTGTTTTGCAGGTTTGTGGTAGTGAAGATACCAGAAGTATTGACACATCTTGGAATTTTTTTTTATGGTTATTGATGTTTGATAGACAAAGGTAATCTTCTTTGCAATTCAATTTTTTTTAATATCAACAGATTATTATGCTAATGCTGGGCATACAGTTTTTAAACTAGATTTACTATTGCTCTAATTTCAACTTAACTTTTGAGGGTCTGTTATGCTGAGCATCAAGAGTTGAGAAATTTATATAGATGCTTAGTTTCACTGGGATTATTCTTATGGTCCTTTAAGAGGTTTCGGTTCTGGGTTAGAATGGAAGGTCATTGCTATAGATTTTATATGAAATTAGATTTTATGAAGTTGTGTTTTTGGCATGATGATTTTGAAATTGGGTCCTTAGGAATGTAAGAGTGAAACAGAAGGTATATGAATGATTGCATTTTCAGCTTTAAAGTGCTTTTTCCGCATAGGACATCCACTGTTTTTCTTTGTGCTGGGAAGGACTAAGGCTTAAACTTGACTATGACCTTAAACTAAATGTGTACTTTGTTCAAGGTTTTGAGGTTTAAGGTGGTCACAGCAACCATAGTTGTAATTGTAGTCTATAATTCTAGCTTCAGAAGCACATGCAGATGTGTTAAGTGGCATGTTTATCATATACAATGTCATTAACATTCCGAGAAGTCCTTATGCAGTTTTTGCATAACCTTCCTAAAAACATTATTTGGAAGTTCGAGGTTAGAGATTCTGATATTTAAATTATTATGTCACAGAAACAATCAATTCTCGGTTACGGTGACTTTTTTTTTTCCGTTTTGGGGTGAATTTCTTAATTTATTCATAGGAAAATAGTTTCTACAAGTTCATCACTTGATGGAAAATGAAGGCCTGTCACTTTTCCTAAACTAATGCTAGAGACATTTCCATCCACTTTGCAATTCAAGCTGCTGATTCCGAGGTATATAGATGAAGAGATCGAATAGGCTTCTGCAACAAGAATTGGACCGTTTTGAAATGTCATTCTTATACGTTCTTTTAAATTGCTTTAGGATTTTTGGAAGGTTCAAATTTAAGTTTTTGTTACATGAGAAGAACAAAATCAGCTTGATTATTATTTGTGGAAGCTTGATTGTGGGAATATGTTTGTGGAATAATAGAGAAAACTATGTACATTGTAGCGCTCTTCCACAATGAAGATCTCATTGCAACTTTTTTCTTTTCGTTAGGCAGTAAATATATGGAAGATGATCTGGATAATCGCTACAACTCGAATTGGGATGCTAAATGCAATGGTCAAGGCCATCGACGGGTTGTGTTCATTTATCCATCTCGAAGCTAGCACTCTATGGAGCAAGCACTCTGCTGTCTTGGTGGTACTAATTCAATCTTCACAGGTGAGAAATTTTTGGCGACTCCCACCAATGAATTCGACGCGTAACAAATAAACCAGATGCGACCGCCTCATAGTCATAGTTCATGTGATGATTTGATCGTTTTATTACAATAATCATAGTTCGTGTGATAATATAACAACAAATTTTCAGGAGGCATGGGAACACTGGTGCCTAATGTCCTTTACGTGGGGACTATAGTTGTGGTTCTAAAATTGGCTTTTCAGGGCTCACCTATCTTTTAGTATTCCCGTAAGTGCTTATCTTGAATTTTTGTTCTACTAGGTGTTCATGGAATAGTGGTTTATGTTCCTGAATTAAGTTAATAACCTATTTTATGTATGATGTATCTAGCTCTCGGATGAAGGTGAAGGAAATTGAAGGTACACCTCTTCTGGATGAAGATTCCCTAAAAGCTTCGCTCCGGCTCCTGAGGCTAGCACAGGTACCATTCAGTTTGAGTAACTTCAGTTTGGATAGATCTCGACCAGATACATGAAATATTTTATTGCACATACTACAAGTGGATCAACTGTTGCTGAAGTTGATCTTACTCCTCCTCCATCTTCTGCAATTGTACTTTCAACTGGAAATGGCAATCCAATCATGCAAGGGCTTTAATTGAGGTATTACGTGCATCTGTTTCGAGTATTTTCTGTTTTCTTAGTTTTTTTTTTTTTTTGATGAATTGATTCGGTTATTAAGGTTTTGTTGGGGGGGAATTAATTATTGATTTGTGTGACTGAGATTCTGGTGGAAATGCTATTGAAAGGTTTAACATAGAGTTAGAAGCCAGACAGATGAAATCCTTATAATTTTATTGAAACTTAGGATTTTATAGGTAATTTTTTTTTCTTGCTTATTCATGGGTTTTGTTCAAGTATTTTCATCTTATCCCATTATATATGCTCTGCATTATCTATTTTTTAATGGGAAAACTCATAGAAGTTTAATAGGAGCGAAAGGTCTATCACTTCATTTTCTACAACTGAAATCACGAACCAGAAGTTTTAAAACCATTTAGGAAAGGTTTGGAATCATGATGGCCCAATAATGAGAATTGTAATGTGGTATTTTCCAACAGAAGTCTAAACTTCTGATTGTTCTCCAATTGAATTTAAAACGTGTCGTTGAAAGGGGAGTTTTTTTTTTGTAACATTGTGTTATAGTATTTCGATTGCGGTAAATAAGGATTCGTTGTTCGGACTTGAAAAGATTTTTAAAACAAAAATATATACAAAATTTGTCACGGGATCAAGAGACACTAGGACTCAGGATTCCACCATTAATCATTCACACAATTCATATATTTATTCGAGACAATTATAGCTCAAATCATAAGGACTCTCATTCTTGCCAAGGTAGATTTTTATAATATTTATTGTATATCATTAGCATGACGCATCAAAAGCACTACGACCAAGCATACATCATCATACGATATCACAACCAATTAAGAAAAATCATAAATCGATTAATAAAAAGTGCAAGTAGTCAAAAAAAGAATTAATATAATTATCATATGCGTAAAGAACGGCTTCCTCCATCATCCCAGTGTTGGGGTTTAGTTAATCATAATAATCATGTTTTCAAAATATATATTTGATGCTCAAAGTATGATTAAAAGAGTCAAAAGTTATAAAACAGTGGTTCTGAGACTCACAAAACACGTCCAGAAAGAAACGATACCACAAAACTGCAGCTAAACTGTGACACTTATTCACTGCGCTGGAACTGTTGAAGAACGACGCTTCTCTGCTGCTGACGCTGCTGAAAATAAGACTGTCTTGGGGAGTCTGTTCTTCGTGTTCTTGAAGCTCTTTAATGGCAGCAGCAGCAGCAGGTGAACATTGCTGCTACTCCTTCTTCTTCGCTCCCCCTGGCTCTGGCTCGACCCCAAACTCTTGATAAACCTTCTCTAACTTCTCTCCACCTCTTATATACTTCACAGCTCAAAGAAATCCCGATAAAAGCTCTTTTTTTCTTTTTTTCAAAGTCTCGGAAAATATTTCTCCTTTTCTGTTCTTCACGCGGCTTCTGGGTTTATCAAAACTTCTCAAAGCTATTCGTACACGTCTGTTAGCGATGAACTTTCCACCAAACTCTTATCAAGACTTGAACAGGACCTAGTACGTAACTATCCAGCGTAAAACTCTCACAAAATCTTTCATAGAAATCCTTGAAACTGGACAGAACAATAGTATCCTGTTTGGACTTTGATCGCTTCTCCCAGCCATTCCAGCCCAAGTTGATCGATAAAATCACTTGCATACGGTCTGTTTAGTCTTAACAGGCCTAGCCCAATTGATTTCAGGGATTTAATCTCCCTCAAAACAGCAAATTATCAGACGTGAACTTTAGTTTTCCCGCCAAATTCCATTATTTGAACTTTGAATGTGGTGTCCCCTTAACCAGACTGGGAGTCCCTTTAGCATATGCCTTGAAATGGGGTGCCCCTTATCCAAATTAGGGGTGCCTTTAGCAATTCTTCTGGGATGTTTTCCGCACTTTTTCAGGGTTCCTCCGGGGTATTTCCGGTACACTTCTGGGGCATTTCCAAGGGCCACATTTTTAGCCAATTTTTGCCGCAAAGCCTTATTTATCCAAAAACACCTACAAAGAGATTAAAAACCAAAATAAGTACAACAATGGGCACTAACAATATACACAATTGAGATAAATTAGACACATAAATGCGTCTATCAAATACCCCCAAACTTATTATTTGCTAGTCCCGAGCAAATCAAAACTACAAAATAAAATCCTAACTCACTGTCGCAGGCATCGTCGATTGCATTTAGCGTATGCAATAAGCCTTTAAACCCCTAGGTGGCCCTAGTGGCCGATTTATAGTCTCGGGAGGGCTTACCAGAGATATACCCACAAAACCTGTACTCCAAACCTTAGCTATCTACGCAGAACCTTGGAAGGCACTAAAGAATCTCCTTGGTTGGCATACTTATTGACTACAGGAAGAAGTACCCTGATGCGAAATTCCAATTGTTGTACACGAGTTTGCACTCAAGCATACTAAAATTCATATAAAGTGACAGAGCTCTACTCAAATAGTTGCACTATGGACATCAATATCCGAAGTCAAAACTAATCACATGGATAGATCAAGAAGATGGATATAGAAAAACATAGATGGTTTTGATGTTTACTAAGTGAACGGCGTTTCCCATATCTGTCTGAAGGCCTCCGCCAAAATGAACCTATCCTAATGGATTGAGATACTAGTCTGACTAATATCAACACACTGGCATATACAAGAGTACCAGTGGTCGATAACCTAACTCTAGGTCAACACAACTGGCATATACAAGGGTAACAGTGGTCGACTTTATTGAATTTATTCCTTTTGGTCAAATGGTCTGGTATCAATATTTTCTCTTTTTTTTTTCTTTTTTTTTCAACATTTTGGTAACTACCATTTTTTTTTTAATCTCTTTTCTCTTTTTCTTTTTCAACTTTTTTTTTTTTCATGGTATCTCAATCACTCTAATTCACCCGAGCATTGGTAACAACTTGAATCGTGGGCCCCACCTATCACTTAGAGAAACATAGTTTAAAAACAAAATAAAATAAAAATAGAAGTGAAAAGGACTCAACGAGATATGGTGAAACTATCATGTTATTTCTAACACCTGAGCTCTGTGCTTTTATGAATAGACTCTTCTAGATGTTTCCATCTAATCAAATTGGTTCCTCAACTCCTACAACCAAAATGCTTCCATCCACTTAGATTGGTTAGTGCAATCCTAATTAGGCATAAATTTCTAAGCTCTGGAGTTTATTTATTGCAACTAAAAAGTTTCTCCCATACCCCCAAACTTAAATCTAACATTGTCCTCAATGTTCTAAAGATGAAATTAAAAGCATGAACAAGGAGAAACTGTTACCATTTGAAGCAAAAGAGATAAGGAAAGATATTACCGTGTCGCATGAATATTGGGTTACCTCCCAAGAAGTGCTAAGTTTAAAGTCTTCAGCCAGACTAAGCAAGGATTAGTCAACTCGAATCATATAGTAACATTCGAAATAACTGTGCGTCTTCAAAACCAAATAGAGATGACCAAAGGAAACTGCAATAAACCAAGAAAATGAACAAGACTAGCAACCCCTTACCTAGTTTCCTGATTAAGATATCTATATTTAATTGTGGTTCAGGTTCAGGTTCTATAAAAGGGTCTAAATATATTTCTTTAGGCTGCAACTCCTCAAAATTCAGATCCGAATTATTAGGTCCTAGAGTCTGTAAATACTCAAATAAGAACTTAGAAGCACATAATAATAACCTAAATAATTGAGGATCCTCTAAGTCAATCAGGTTTGACTTACATAATTGACCACAGTGAGAGTAGTGGTCATTCTTAAGAAAATGTGTCGATTCTAATATCCTAAAGCATTTAGGTTTAGTCTCACAACTTATTATTCGACACATTTGGAATATAAACGTTCCAACAGTTGGAAGAAAACTATTTGGTGGGAAAACAAAGTCAATCTGGGGATCATAGCCTGGGCAAACCACATCAAGCAGAGGATGAGTTTCTAACGACTGAACTTCTTCCTGGACATCATTAGGCTCGGGAAAACGAGTATGAAGGTAATCTTGTAAAATGGTCGAGGCACAGATATCAAGTCCTAAGTGTGGAGACTTTCTGAGAGTTAAAGGTAAGGCACTAGGGAAGTGATAATCACCCCCAAACTTAGAGTTTTCAGTGTCTCTAGATAGACCTCTAATTATTTCTTGAATTTCCGTATCTTCAGAGTCCTTAAAATATTCAAGAGATTCTTCTAAGTTATTATCAGGTAGTGCATCTTTACTCATCTCTACGGGTCTATCTTCTTCTTCCAAGACTATTGTTTCTAAGTCGCTAGACTCTAAAACAGTATTTTCGAAATGAACCCGTTCCTCTAAACCACTATCGGCTTCGTAATCAAAAGGAAAAACTACATCGTCTAAAATGGTGGTATCCCTAATCAAATCCTCGTCCTTTTGAATAGGTGAATAATCATAAAAATTATTTGTATTTGAACTAGAAATAATATAATCACTATACAACTCAATTGGATTACTAGACTCCTGATCACTATGCCTACATATTTCAGATTCTTCATTACTGCTATCCTCATCATCATAGTACGAAGATGATTGAACCTTATCTAAATAAGTAGTGTCTTTTATTCTAGCCTCGTCCTCTAAATTAGGCAAATATTCACTATTGATATCAAAGGTAGAATTAGAAACCCTACTTTGGAAATTTAGATTATTTCAAGCAGCATTGGCCAACTGTTCATTTTCTGCCTCTAGACGTGCCTGAATTTCACTGAGCATAACACTTATACGTTCACCACTCTCGTTTATCATCTCAGAATATCGTGTACACTCTTCTTTTGAACTATTCATTGCAACTAAACGTTTATACGTCCTTTCAATCCGTTGTTGGGTCTCTTCTAGAGATGGAACAGGTTCAGAAATATCATAATCAGGACTAGTTTCCAAAAACGAGTAACCAGTACTACAGTGTTCCTTATTTTCTTGCTCGTAAGACCAATTCTCGTATGGATAGTAATTGGGCTCACCATGGTATGAACCATAACCTTGAAAAGGTTGGTGTTCCCAACTACTATTTCCACCATGGTCATAAAAATGATGATGTCCATATTCAAATTCAGATCGATACTCATTGTATTGGCTTCTATCATACCAGTTCGACATTCTTAATTGCAAGGGAATTCTACACAATCACAAACAAGGCTGACTCGACCAAATCAAACCTATAAAATCTAGCAAACAACAAGCATGATGGCTCCACTTAGATTGTTTCTAGACCAGCTTCTATTCCTTCGAAAAGGAATTCGTTACAATTTGAGCACACCCCTCTGGAATCAATCCGAGTCAAAGTAAGTTGAATTGAGGCGAGGGAAGCTCAGTGGAGCTTTGATACCCAAGGCCTCACCTCTATCACAAGGCGGCGCAGTCACGCATTAAACTCACAGAAACCATCATGAACTTTGAAGTGTGCTTAAAGAGCAACCAATATTTTTCGAACGAGTTTCCTATTAAGCGCGATACCCTATCGGTCTCGTTCTAGTTAAGTTTTAAGCTTGGGTTCGCGTTAGGTTTCGTTTTCCTAAGGTGGGCAAGAAGGAAACGGTGATGAAATCCGAGTCCTTATCTTGATTTGGCCAGGCCTTGCCCTTTACTAAGAAATTAAAAACAGTCCAAATTCGTCCTCAATCAATGAATCACCTTAAGGAATACAGTAACTCGCTTACAGGAGATTCGCGAGTGTTTCGATGGACTTACCTCCCGTACCAGACGGGGATGAACCGTTGTAGTCGACTCGGGCCACGACTCCTATGTCATGTACGAACCCGAGGGGCCGAGACGATATTGTAATCGTCGTCCTTCCCTGCAGACAGTTTATATTTAATTTTTTTTATATAACCCTTCCGTAGGGTTAAAAAAAATAATAAAAAAAATGTCCAAAAGTCCAGAATAAAGTCCAAATAAAAAGTCCAAAAATTGCAAAAATTATGAAAAATAAAGCCTATTTACAAATTCTAAAAATAAATAAATAAAAGCTATATACAAAAAAAAATAATAAAAATTAAATCCTAAAAAAATTATGTCTTTTTTTTTTCTTCTCTTTTAGCTTTTAGATTTTTGTTCCCAAGTCCTTAGTATTCCACTTCGAACCTGTAAATCAAAGACACAAAAAGAAACGTAAAAAGGAACAAATAATAAAAAAAAAATTAAACCTAAAAACAATCTATATACAAGTCCGCGTCGGCGGCGCCATTTTGTTATAGTATTTCGATTGCGGTAAATAAGGATTCGTTGCTCGGACTTGAAAAGATTTTTAAAACAAAAATATATACAAAATTTGTCACAGGATCAAGAGACACTAGGACTCAGGATTCCATCATTAATCATTCACACAATTCATATATTTATTCGAGACAATTATAGCTCAAATCATAAGGACTCTCATTCTTGCCAAGGTAGATTTTTAGAATATTTATTGTATATCACTAGCATGACGCATCAAAAGCACTACGACCAAGCATACATCATCATACGATATCACAACCAATTAAGAAGAATCATAAATCGATTAATAAAAAGTGCAAGTAGTCAAAAAAAAGAATTAATATAATTATCATATGCGTAAAGAACGGCTTCCTCCATCATCCCAGTGTTGGTGTTTAGTTAATCATAATAATCATGTTTTCAAAATATATATTTGATGCTCAAAGTATGATTAAAAGAGTCAAAAGTTATAAAACAGTGGTTCTGAGACTCACAAAACACGTCCAGAAAGAAACGATACCACAAAACTGCAGCTAAACTGCGACACTTATTCACTGCGCTGGAACTGTTGAAGAACAACGCTTCTCTGCTGCCGACGCTGCTGAAAATAAGACTGTCTTGGGGAGTCTGTTCTTCGTGTTCTTGAAGCTCTTTAATGGCAGCAGCAGCAGCAGGTGAACATTGCTGCTACTCCTTCTTCTTCGCTCCCCCTGGCTCTGGCTCGACCCCAAACTCTTGATAAACCTTCTCTAATTTCTCTCCACCTCTTATATACTTCACAGCTCAAAGAAATCCCGATAAAATCTCTTTTTTTCTTTTTTTCAAAGTCTCGGAAAATATTTCTCCTTTTCTGTTCTTCACGCGGCTTCTGGGTTTATCAAAACTTCTCAAAGCTATTCGTACGCGTCTGTTAGCTATAAACTTTCCACCAAACTCTTATCAAGACTTGAACATGACCTAGTACGTAAGTATCCAGCGTAAAACTCTCACAAAATCTTTCATAGAAATCCTTGAAACTGGATAGAACAATACGTATCCTGTTTGGACTTTGATCGCTTCTCCCAGCCATTCCAGCCCAAGTTGATCGATAAAATCACTTGCATACGGTCTGTTTAGTCTTAACAGGCCTAGCCCAATTGATTTCAGGGATTTAATCTCCCTCAAAACTGCCCAGAAATCCAGCAGCAAATTATCAGACGTGAACTTTAGTTTTCCCGCCAAATTCCATTATTTGAACTTTGAATGTGGTGTCCCCTTAACCAGACTGGGAGTCCCTTTAACATATGCCTTGAAATGGGGTGCCCCTTATCCAAATTAGGGGTGTCTTTAGCAATTCTTCTGGGATGTTTTCCGCACTTTTTCAGGTTTCCTCCGGGGTATTTCCAGTACACTTCTGGGGCATTTCCAAGGGCCACATTTTTAGCCAATTTTTTGCCGCAAAGCCTTATTTATCCAAAAACACCTACAAAGAGATTAAAAACCAAAATAAGTACAACAATGGGCACTAACAATATACACAATTGAGATAAATTAGACATATAAATGCGTCTATCACATTGTCCTATTACGAGGCAGTGGTACTCGAATCGAGGTCTCATTTATCACTTCTTACAGATACTAGACCAGTTTGAAGCATCTGCTCTGTACGACTTTTATGATGAGCACATACTGATTCGTTTTGTCTGTCATGTTTTGCAGATTCTACCAAACATCAAGGCCAGCTGCATGACAGCGTTAGTTGAATAAAAGTGAGTATGAAAGAGCGGGCCAAGAGATTTTACCATTCATCCATATCCGCATTTTTGTTGGGATGGGCGTATCTCTTGGTATTGATGTATTAGAAGCTCCCGGAGCGGCAAAATATTACCATACTGTCTTAACTTCCATACTGACTGCTATGACGAAAACTATTATCCCGGATTGAGCAGTGTCCAGACTGATCCAATTGCTACAACTTTGGCTTCCTCCATATCAAGGTAACTTCCTTTGATTTACGATAATACATACAAGTCTTCCATATGTTTGTTTCACAATTAAATTCGACACGTCTTGCTTATTTTTAGGGTGTTGTGCGAAATTGTAAAGGTAGAAATATTTTAAAAAAAAATGTAGGTATGGTTTTAGTTCCGGTCAAATATTCATGAATAGACGTATCTATTTAGTGATTCTTACTATTAAGCTCTTAATGTGGTGCTGAATTGTAGATGGTGATTTGTTATTGTAGTTTGAAAGTGATTCATGGGGTTGCTTTTTCAAGCTTCGAACTTTGTAAATTGTGGAGGTTGTTTGGCATACAACTGTATTGCGTCGGAGTAGGTCTGTGCTCCGAGTTGTCACCAAATAAAAACCAAATTTATAGCGAAAGAGGTAGTTATCAAAATGGTTTTGGGCCCTGCAAATTCGAAGTTCTATTTAATTCGTTTTTTTCTTTACATTTTTGGTAATTCATATAGCTATACTTAGACAATAATTTTTGAAGATCACAAAAGAGTTGAAATTTAAATTTTGTACAGGATCAACTGCTGCTAAATAGTAGGGTCAATGTGATAGGAAGCATTTCGAACCTGTTGTACAACGAGAAGGAACCTGTTTTTCCAACATGTTTCACGGTAATATGGTTTTTTGCTTTCTTTTCTTATTTGTTTGGTTAGGCTTTTTATGGTTTTTACTATTCTTTCCTTTCATGTTTTTCTGATTCTAAGGGTCTGCTTATTCGATTTATACCAGTAAGATGTGTCAACCTTTTGCTTTTCCACTATTCATTTATGTATGTCAGAATAATAGACTTGGATATAATGTCACTTGGGATCAACCAAAAAGGTGTTGTCTGAAAAAACATATAATATTTCCCATTGTTGTAGTCTAACAGATCATAATTCCATTGTTCTTTTAATTGTTGATCATTTGGTTCTGCATAAACATACTAATGTCCCTTTCTCCTATTGTAAAGGTTGCAGTGGAACTAATTGTTTTGAAGGCACTAGGAGAACTATTGTTCTTTACTTTTAGAAAAGCTGAAGTTTGTAACGTTATATTTATGTGTGAGGTTAGTAGATTTTTTATGCACTCTACTTACTCTACATCTAATCAGATGACTACATAAATAGAGCTCGTGTGTATCTTGATATAATCATGTACTTATGTTTTCTTTTTTCTAATGATTTTGTTCATTATGCTTATTTCAGGTCCCTAAAGGTCTTGAGCTGGATATCAGGGCATCGGAACAATAGGGCTTGGCGAGAAGGCAACGGTATATTTTAGTAATCAATACTAGAATTTTAGAAATTAATACTAGAAGAATCTCCTTTCATGCCGAATGAAGAAGGTTTTGACTTTTGAAGATGTCCTGTTCAATATGGAATTAGTTCACTTCATTCAAGCACGTCTGGTGAAATCCTTTATTCAGGAGAATTCTCGGCCAAGTCCTGCTATAAAGTTCAGTGTGGTGACATCCTTTCTTTTTCGACATTATCTACAATAGCTCATATCTGATATTTTTTTCTTGGAATAACTGGATGTCGTAACAGCTTTTGAGGTTGTTAATGTTAATGGCTGCATTAGCTTAACGAATTTGCATGCTTCAAAATCTGAAAATTTTAAACTTTGAGAATTTAATTTTCTTGCCGGAACCTACTCAACAACTTTAATGCAGAAAGGACCACTGAATCACGTTCAGGTATTTATTCTTTTCTTATTATGGCATATGCAGTTCATTTAAAGCTCGATTTTCTAGCTGTATCGGTCCTATACTAAAGACTAGTTTTTTAAATCATGGATCTGTGGCGCAATGGTAGCGCGTCTGACTCCATATCAGAAGGTTACGTGTTCGATTCACGTCAAGTCCAATTGCCAATATTTAACCGTGTCTTACAAATAGTTGAAGTGTTATTTTCTGTTTTTGTTTGAGATGTGCACTATTTAGTTTGTTATCTGGGTATGCTATATAAGTTGTTGAAGATTCTAAGAACATTGAGATAGCAGCTAGATTGGCAATAGAGGCTGCCTGCTTCTTTGTCTGCAGAAACTGAAAAAGTTCAAGAAGATCTAAGCAATGCCAACCATTATGTTGGCTTCAGTTTCATGGTGGAGCGAGGATGCCACACAAGCGTGAATGGTATTAATGAGAGTCGTAATGGAGAAAAGGTTTCTCCAAGTAATTAAGAGACAAAATTATACCACAGGTCCAAAATCACATTGTTTACTACATTCGGCATTGGCCAGGTCCTTCCAACATCTTCTAATGTGAGCTCTATCCAATTTCAGTTTTATTTGTTTACCAATTTTTCATGACTATTCTTTATTGTTGATGACTTTATAATTTTTACTGAGTTACATTGTCATCATGATAGAGTAGATAGAAGGCTAAAAGCCAAGATCAGGTAAATTTCCATCTTCTTCTTCTTCAATAATCTAATGATTCCAATATTCTGTTAATTTTTTTTACGTTTGATGCATGGAGTTCGTCTACTGCAAGCTTATGTATGCTACTTATTTTTAGGGGTACGTGATGAGTTTCAGTGATGAATGGTATTTTATTCTTTTGTTTCCATCGCATTAAAGTTTTTGCATTGTCAGTAATCGTTAAATGGAAAGGAGGGTAGACAAATGTTTTTGCCAAAGATTTTACTCAAATTGGGTTAGACTAAATGACTGATCTCGACATTTTGTTGACTCCCAACAACTTTAATCTATAACAACTCAATAAGTGATGGTAAAGAAAGAAAATAAATTATAATAAAATCCTTTATTGCAATCGTTTATGAACTAATCCTAGGGAGATAAACTAATCAACCAGGCATTTAGTTCAATAACGTGAAAAAACAAACCATAAAACACAATCTTTCTTTTTTTTTCCGAAGAGGTTGAGGTTCTGTTGCAGGCTGGGGTTAGGGAAAAAGCTAGCCCTAACCTAGCCACTAATCCTAAACACTACTAACATTAGGTTTGTGGTGACTAAGTTCCCTAATATAATAAGGTTTGCTAATCTAACTTATTTTTCTAATTAAAAATGGCTAATCTTAATGTAACATACACTATTTTCCAAAAATATTCGTCCTACTAAAAACAATATTATAACATGGATATCTAAGTACCAGTTCTATTGAGCCCGATTAACTTACATATTGACTAAAATATTATGAGAGGTTATGGACCGGTGGACAAAACAACATAAAAAAATCGATAGAGGTTGAGCCCCGGCCGTAGGCTGCAATGATTGAAAAAATATCACAAATATCACCTTATCACAGTATTATCCGACTGAGTTTTATGAGTCTACAAAAGGGTTGGTTAAAGTTTATTACAATAGGATCGTATGTATGAAATAAAAGAGAAGACAAAAATACGAGTTGACAATGTTTAGACAATATAAAAAGTTAGACAAAGATTGGAATGACATCACGTTTAGCGTAGAATCTCATGACATTGTGGAAATCAACAATGCAGGAAAAAAATTCTACAACTCATCAAAAAAATCGTTTAGACCTCCAAATATTCAACACTCAATAACAAGCATAAGAATCACAAGATGACATCAACAATAGGATGTATAAACAAACATGATAACAAGGTTTACCGCTACATAAACCCGGAAAATAACTGAGTTTTCGTATGACAACAGTTAGAGTTTGAGAACAATACAAAGATAAATTTATATCTCCACAGCAAGATAGTTCAAACTTCGGATCAAAATAGTTCAATAGATGAAGAACAGAGTGTTATCAATCAAGCAATTTTAGGTATGATACAACAGAAAATAAACCTTACACACTACGCCTTCATATCCTTAATAGAAAATCAATGGATTCTAATGACATATATGAGTTCGAACGGTATATACAGAGAGAACAATATAAGTACAATATCATGTTATCACAATATTATCCGATTTATTTTTATGAGTCTACAAAAGATTTGATTTAAGTTTATTACAATAGGATCATATGTATGAATGAAAAGAGAAGACAAAAATACGAGATGACAACGTTTAGACTATATACAAAATTAGACAAAGATTGGAATAACATCACATGTAGCGTAGAATTTGATGACACTGACGAAATCAACTGTGTAGGAAAAAACTTCTACAACTCATCAAAAAAATCATTTAAACCTACAAATATTCAACACTTAATAACAAGCATAAGAATCACAAGATTACATCAAAAATATGATGTAGAAACCAACATATAACAAGATTTACCGCTACATAAACCCGAAAATTAACTGAGTTTACATATGACTACAGTTAGAGTTTGAGGACAATAGGAAGATAAATTTATCTCTCCACAACAAGATTGTTCAAACTTCGTATCAATGCAGTTCAATAGATGAATAATAGAGTATTATCAATCACGCAATGTTAGGTACGGCACAATAGAAAAAAAACCTTACAATATCACATTATCACAATATTATCCGATTGGGTTTTATGAGTCTAAAAAAGATTTGATTAAAGTTTATTACGATAGGATCATATGTATAAATGAAAAGGGAAAAAAAATATGAGCTGACAAAGTTTAGACAATATAAAAAATTAAACAAAGATTGGAATGGCATCACGGTTAGCGTAGAATTTGATGACACTGACGACATCAACAATGCAGGAAAAAACTTCTACAACTCATCAAAAAAATCATTTAGACCTACAAATATTCAGCACTTAATAACAAGCATAAGAATCACAAGATGACATTAAAAATAGGATGTATAAACCAACATATAACAAGATTTAGCGCTACATAAACCCGAAAAATAACTGAGATTTCATATGACAACAGTTAGAGTTTGAGAACAATAGGAAGATAAATTTATCTCTCCACAACAAGATAGTTCAAACTTCGGATCAATGCAAATCAATAGATGAATAACAGAGTATTATCAATCAAGCAATATTAGGTACGACACAACAGAAAAGAAACCTTACACACGATGCCCTCATATCCTTAACAGAAAATTAATGGATTCTGGTGACATATACAGAGAAAACAGTGTCAGTACAATATCACATTATCATAGTATTATCCGATTGAGTTTTATTAGTCTAAAAAAGATTTGATTAAAGTTTATTACGATATGATCATATGTATAAATAAAAAGAGAAGACAAAAATACGAGCTGGCAAAGTTAAGACAATATAAAAAAATTAGATAAAGATTGGAATGGCATCATGTTTAGCGTAGAATTTGATGACACTGACGAAATCAACAATGCAGGAAAAAACTTCTACAACTTATCAAAAATATCGTTTAGACCTCCAAATATTCAACACTCGATAACAAGCATAAGAATCACCAGATGGCATCAAAAAATAGGATGTATAAACCAACATATAACAAGTTTTGCTGCTACATAAACACGTAAAATAACTGAGTGTTAGATAACAACAGTTAGAGTTTGAGAATAATAGAAAGATAAATTTATATCTCCACAACAAGATAGTTCAAACTTCATATCAAAACAGTTTAATAGATGAAGAACAGAGTGTTATCAATCAAGCAATATTAGGTACTACACAACACAATAGAAAGCTTATACACGAAGCCCTCATATCCTTAATAGAAAAAGAAAATCAATGGATTCTAATGACATATATGAGTTGGAACGGTATATATAAAGAGAACAGTATAATTACAATATCACGTTATCACAATATTATCTGATTGAGTTTTATGAGTCTACAAAAGATTTGATTGAATTTATTACAATAGGATCATATGTATAAAAGAAAAGAGAAGACAAAAATACGAGATGACAAAGTTTAGACAATATAAAAAGTTGGACAAAGATTGGAATGGCATCACGTTTAGCGTAGAATCTGATGACACTGACGAAATCAACAATACAGGAAAAAAGTTCCACAACTCATCAAAAGATAGTTTAGACCTCCAAATATTTAACACTCGATAAAAGCATAAGAATCACAGGATGTCATCAAAAATAGGATGTATAAACCAACATAATAACAAGGTTGACTGATACATAAACCCGAAAAATAACTGAGTTTTCGTATGACAACAGTTAGAGTTTAAGAATAATAGAAAGATACATTTATATCTCCACAAAAAGATAGTTCAAACTTCGGATCGAAACAGTTCAATAAATGAAGAACAAAGTGTTACAATCAAGCAATGTTAGGTACGGCACAACAGAAAAGAAACCTTACACACGACGCCCTTATATCCTTAATATAAAATGAATGGATTCTAATGACATTTACGGTATATATAGAGAGAACAATATAAGTACAATATCATGTTATCACAGTATTATCTGATTGAGTTTTATGAGTCTACAAAAGATTTGTTAAAGTTTATTACGAAAGATCATATGTATTAATGAAAAGAGAAGAAAAAAATACGAGATGACAAAGGTTAGACAATATACAAAATTAGACAAAGATTGGAATGGCATCACATGTTGCGTAGAATTTGATGACACTGACGAAATCAACTGTGTAGGAAAAAACTTCTACAATTCATCAAAAAAAATCATTTAGACCTACAAATATTCAACACTTAATAACAAGCATAAGAATCACAAGATGGCATCAAAAACAGGATGTATAAACCAACATATAACAAGATTTACCGCTACATAAACCCGAAAATTAACTGACTTTTCGTATGACTATAGTTAGAGTTTGAGAACAATAGGAAGATAAACTTATCTCTCCACAACAAGATTGTTCAAACTTCGGATCAATGAAGTTCAATAGATGAATAATAAAGTATTATCAATCACGCAATGTTAGGTACGGCACAACAGGAAAAAAAAACCTTACAATATCACATTATCACAATATTATCCGATTGGGTTTTATGAGTCTAAAAAAGATTTGATTAAAGTCTATTACGATAGGATCATATGTATAATGAAAAGGGAAGACAAAAATACGAGCTGACAAAGTTTAGACAATATAAAAAATTAAACAAAGATTGGAATGGCATCACGTTTAGCGTAGAATTTGATGACACTGACGACACCAACAATGCAGGAAAAAACTTCTACAACTCATTAAAAAAATCATTTAGACCTACAAATATTCAGCACTTAATAACAAGCATAAGAATCACAAGATGACATTAAAAATATGATGTATAAACCAACATATAACAAGATTTAGCGCTGCATAAACCCGAAAATAACTGAGATTTCGTATGACAACAGTTAGAGTTTGAGAACATTAGGAAGATAAATTTATCTCTCCACAACAAGATAGTTCAAACTTCGGATCAATGCAGTTCAATAGATGAATAAAAGAGTATTATCAATCAAGCAATATTAGGTACGACACAACAGAAAAGAAACCTTACACACGATGCCCTCATATCCTTAACATAAAATTAATGGATTCTGATGACATATACAAAGAAAACAGTGTCAGTACAATATCACGTTATCACAGTATTATCCGATTGAGTTTTATTAGTCTAAAAAAGATTTGATTAAAGTTTATTATGATAGGATCATATGTATAAATAAAAAGAGAAGACAAAAATACGAGCTGAAAAGTTAAGACAATATAAAAAATTAGATAAAGATTGGAATGGCATCATGTTCAGCGTAGAATTGGATGACACTGACGAAATCAACAATGCAAGAAAAAACTTCTACAACTTATCAAAAAAATCGTTTAGACTTTCAAATATTCAACACTTGATAACAAGCATAAGAATCCCCAGATGGCATCAAAAAATAGGATGTATAAACCAATATATAACAAGGTTTGCCGCTACATAAACCCGTAAAATAACTGAGTGTTAGATAACAACAGTTAGAGTTTGAGAATAATAGAAAGATAAATTTATATATCCACAACAAGATAGTTCAAACTTCAGATCAAAACAGTTTTTATAGATGAAGAACAGAGTGATATCAATCAAGCAATATTAGGTACTACACAACACAATAGAAAGCTTACACACGAAGCCCTCATATCCTTAATAAATAAAAAAAAAATCAATGGATTCTAATGACATATATGAGTTGGAACGGTATATATAAAGAGAAAAGTATAAGTACAATATCACGTTATCACAATATTATCTGATTGAGTTTTATGAGTCTACAAAAGATTTGATTGAATTCATTACAATAGGATCATATGTATAAAATAAAAGAGAAGACTAAAATACGAGCTGACAAAGTTTAGACAATTTAAAAAGTTGGACAAAGATTGGAATGGCATCACGTTTAGCGTAGAATCTGATGACACTGACGAAATCAACAATACAAGAAAAAAGTTCTACAACTCATCAAAAAGATAGTTTAGACCTCCAAATATTCAACACTCGATAACAAGCATAAGAATCACAGGATGACATCAAAAATAGGATGTATAAACCAACATAATAACAAGGTTGACTGATACATAAACCCGAAAAATAACTGAGTTTTCGTATGACAACAGTTAGAGTTTAAGAACAATAGAAAGATACATTTATATCTTCACAACAAGATAGTTCAAACTTCGGATCGAAACAGTTCAATAAATGAAGAACGGAGTGTTATCAATCAGGCAATGTTAGGTACGACACAACATAAAAGAAACCTTACATACGACGCCCTTATATCCTTAATAGAAAATGAATGGATTCTAATGACATATATGAGTTGGAACGGTATATACAGAGAGAACAATATAAGTATAATATCATGTTATCACAGTATTATCCGATTGAGTTTTATGAGTCTACAAAAGATTTGATTAAAGTTTATTACGAAAGATCATATGTATGAATGAAAAGAGAAGACAAAAATACGAGATGACAAAGTTTAGACAATATACAAAATTAGACAAAGATTGGAATGGCATCACATGCAGCGTAGAATTTGATGACACTGACGAAATCAACTGTGTAGGAAAAAACTTCTACAACTCATCAAAAAAATCATTTAGACCTACAAATATTCAACACTTAATAACAAGCATAAGAATCACAAGATGGCATCAAAAATAGGATGTATAAACCAACATATAACAAGATTTATCGCTACATAAACCCGAAAATTAACTGAATTTTCGTATGACTACAGTTAGAGTTTGAGAACAATAGAAAGATAAATTTATCTCTCCAGAACAAGATTGTTCAAACTTCGGATCAATGCAGTTCAATAGATGAATAATAGAGTGTTATCAATCACGCAATGTTAGGTACGGCACAACAGAAAAAAAAACTTACAAGAGCACATTATCACAATATTATCCGATTGGGTTTTATGAGTCTAAAAAAGATTTAATGAAACTCTATTACGATAGGATCATATGTATAATGAAAAGGGAAGACAAAAATATTAGCTGACAAAGTTTAGACAATATAAAAAATTAAACAAAGATTGGAATGGCATCACGTTTAGCTAGAATTTGATGACACTGACGACATCAACAATGCAGGAAAAAACTTCTACAACTCATTAAAAAAATCATTTAGACCTACAAATATTCAGCACTTAATAACAAGCATAAGAATCACAAGATGACATTAAAAATATGATGTATAAACCAACATATAACAAGATTTAGCGCTGCATAAACCCGAAAATAACTGAGATTTCGTATGACAACAGTTAGAGTTTGAGAACATTAGGAAGATAAATTTATCTCTCCACAACAAGATAGTTCAAACTTCGGATCAATGCCAGTTCAATAGATGAATAAAAGAGTTTATCAATCAAGCAATATTAGGTACGACACAACAGAAACGAAACCTTACACACGATGCCCTCATATCCTTAACATAAAATTAATGGATTCTGATGACATATACAAAGAAAACAGTGTCAGTACTATCACGTTATCACAGTATTATCCGATTGAGTTTTATTAGTCAAAAAGCTTGATTAAAGTTTATTATGATAGGATCATATGTAAACATAAAAAGAGAAGACAAAAATACGAGCTGAAAGTTAAACAATATAAAAATTAGTAAAGATTGGAATGGCATCTGTTCAGCGTAGAATTGGAGACACTGACGAAATCAACAATGCAAGAAAAAAAACTTTACAATTATCCAAAAATCGTTAGACTTTCAAATATAACACTTGATAACAAGCATATAGAATCCCCAGATGGCATCAAAAAATAGGATGTTTATAAACCAATATATAACAAGGGGTGCCGCTACTAAAACCCGTAAAATAACTGAGTGTTAGATAACAACAGTTGAGAGTTTGAGAATAATAGAAAGATAAATTTATATATCCACAAACAGAGATAGTTCAACTTCAGATCAAACAGTTTTTATAGATGAAGAACCAGAGTGATACAATTCAAGCAATATTAGTACTACACAACACATAGAAAGCTTACACGAAGCCCTCATATCCTTAATAAATAAAAAAAAATCAATGGATTCTAATGACAT
The DNA here is from genome assembly GCF_003573695.1 of Papaver somniferum. Taxonomy (NCBI): domain Eukaryota; kingdom Viridiplantae; phylum Streptophyta; class Magnoliopsida; order Ranunculales; family Papaveraceae; genus Papaver; species Papaver somniferum. Next base: position 87,564,146 of record NC_039362.1, read on the forward strand.
ATGAGTTGGAACGGTATATATAAAGAGAAAAGTTAAGTACAATATCACGATAACAATATTATCTGATTGAGTTTTATGAGTCTACAAAAAGATTTGATTGAATTCATTACAATAGGATCATATGTATAAAAAAAAGAGAAGACTAAAATACGAGCTGACAAAGTTTAGACAATTTAAAAAGTTGGACAAAGATTGGAATGGCATCACGTTTAGCGTTTAGAATCTGATGACACTGACGAAATCAAACAATACAAGAAAAAAAGTTCTACAACTCATCAAAAAGATAGTTTAGACCTCCAAAATTAACACTCGATAACAAGCATGAATCACAGGATGACATCAAAAATAGGATGTTAAACCAACATAATAACAAGGTTGACTGATACATAAACCCGAAAAATAACTGAGTTTCGTAGACAACAGTTAGAGTTTAAGAACAATAAAGATACATTTATATCTTCACAACAAGATAGTTCAAATTCGGATCGAAACAGTTCAATAAATGAAGAACGGAGTGTATCAATCAGGCAATGTTAGGTACGACACAACATAAAAGAAACCTTACATACGACGCCCATATTCCTTAATAGAAAATGAATGGATTCTAATGACATATATGAGTGGAACGGATATACAGATGAGAAACAATATAAGTATAAATCATGTTATCAGTATTATCCGATTGAGTTTATGAGTCTACAAAAGATTTGATTAAAGTTTATTACGAAAGATATGTATGAATGAAAAGAGAAGACAAAAATACGAGATGGAAAAAGTTAGACAATATACAAATTAGACAAAGATTGGAATGGTGGCACCATGCAGCGTAGAATTGATGACACTGACGAAATCAAATGTGTAGAAAAAAACTTCTACAACTCATCAAAAAATCATTTAGACCTACAAATATTCAACACTTTAATATACAGCATAAGAATCACAAGATGGCAAAAAATAGGATGTATAAACCAACATATAACAAGATTTATCGCTATATAAACCCGAAAAATTAACCTGAATTCGTATGACTACTAGTTAGAGTTGAGAACAATAGAAAGATAACATTTATCTCTCCAGAACAGATTGTTCAACTTCGGATCAGTTGTTCAATAGATGAATAATAGAGTGTTATCAATCACGCAATGTTAGGTACGGCCACAACAGAAAAAAAAAATTACAAGAGCACATTATCACAAATTATCCGATTGGGTTTTATGAGTCTTAAAAAAGATTTAATGAAACTCTTTACGATAGGATCATAGTTAATGAAAAGGGAAGACAAAAATATTAGCTGACAAAGTTTAGACAATATAAAAAATTAAACAAAGATTGAATGGCATCACGTTTAGCTAGAATTTGATGACACTGACGACATCAACAATGCAGGAAAAAACTTCTACAACTCATTAAAAAAATCATTTAGACCTACAAATATTCAACACTTAATAACAAGCATAAGAATCACAAGATGACATTAAAAATAGGATGTATAAACCAACATATAACAAGATTTAGCGCTACATAAACCCGAAAAATAACTGAGATTTCGTATGCAACAGTTAGAGTTTGAGAACAATAGGAAGATAAATTTATCTCTCCACAACAAGATAGTTCAAACTTCGGATCGATGCAGTTCAATAGATGAATAACAGAGTATTATCAATCAAGCAATATTAGGTACGACACAACAGAAAAGAAACCTTACACACGATGCCCTCATATCCTTAACAGAAAATTAATGGATTCTGATGACATATACAGAGAAAATAGTGTCAGTACAATATCACATTATCACAGTATTATCCGATTGAGTTTTATTAGTCTAAAAAAGATTTGATTAAAGTTTATTACGATTGGATCATATGTATAAATAAAAAGAGAAGACAAAAATACGAGTTGACAAAGTTAAGACAATATAAAAAATTAGATAAAGATTGGAATTGCATCATGTTTAGCGTAGAATTTGATGACATTGACGAAATCAACAATGCAGGAAAAACTTCTACAACTTATTAAAAAAACCGTTTAGACCTCCAAATATTCAACACTTGATAACAAGCATAAGAATCACCAGATGGCATCAAAAAATAGGATGTGTAAACCAACATATAACAATGTTTGCCGCTACATAAACCCGTAAAATAATTGAGTGTTGGATAACAACAGTTAGAGTTTGAGAATAATGGAAAGATAAATTTATATCTCCACAACAAGATAGTTCAAACTTCAGATCAAAACAATTTAATAGATGAAGAACAGAGTGATATCAATCAAGCAATATTAGGTACTGCACAACACAATAGAAATCTTACACACGAAGCCCTCATATCCTTAATAGAAAAAGAAAATCAATGGATTCTAATGACATATATGAGTTGGAACGGTATATATAAAGAGAACAGTATAAGTACAATATCACGTTATCACAATATTATCTGATTGAGTTTTATGAGTCTACAAAAGATTTGATTGAATTTATTACAATAGGATCATATGTGTAAAATAAATGAGAAGACAAAAATACGAGCTGAAAAAGTTTAGACAATATAAAAAGTTGGACAAAGATTGGAATGGCATCAAGTTTAGCGTAGAATCTGATGACACTGACGAAATCAACAATACAGGAAAAAATTTCTACAATTCATCAAAAAGATAGTTTAGACCTCCAAATGTTCAACACTCAATAACAAGCATAAGAATCACAGGATGACATCAAAAATAGGATGTATAAACCAATATAATAACAAGGTTTACCGCTACATAAACATGGAAAATAACTGAGTTTTCGAATGACAACAGTTAGAGTTTGAGAACAATAGAAAGATAAATTTATCTCTCGACAACTATATAGTTCAAACTTCGGATCAAAACAGTTCAATAGATGAATAACAGAATATTATCAATCAAGCAATGTTAGTTACGGCAGAAAAGAAACCTTATAGACGACGCCCTCGTATCCTTAGTAGAAAATTAATGGATTCTAATGGCATATATGAGTTGGAACGTTATATACAGAGAGAACAGTAATGTACAATATCGCGTTATCACAATATTATCCGATTGAGTTTTATGTGTCTTAAAAAGATTTGATTAATGTTTATTACAATAGGATCATGTGTATAAATGTAAAGAGAAAAAAAAACGAGCTAACAAAGTTTAGAATGGCATCACATGTAGCGTAGAATTTGATAACACTGACTAAATCAACAATGCAAGAAAAAAATTCTACAACTCATCCAAAAAATCGTTTAGACCTCCAAATATTCAACAATCAATAACAAGCATAAGAATCGCAATATGGAATCGAAAATACGATGTATAAACCAACTATTAACTAGGTTTACCGCTACAAAAACTCGGAAAATAACTGAGTTTTCGTATGACAACAGTTAGAGTTTAAGAACAATAATAGAAAGATAAATTTATATGTCCACAACAAGATAGTTCAAACTTCGGATCAAAACAGTTCAATAGATAAAGAACATAGTGTTATCAATCAAGTAATGTTAGGTGCGGCACAAAAGAAAAAAAATCTTACACACGATGCCCTCATATCCTTAATAGAAAATCAATGGATTCAAATGACATATATGAGTTGGAACGGTATATACACATAGAACAGTATAAGTACAATATCACGTTATCACAATATTATTCGATTGAGTTTTATGAGTCTAAAAAAGATTTGATTAAAGTTTATCACAATAGGGTCATATGTATAATTAAAACAGAGGATAAAAATATGAGCTGACAAAGTTTAGACAATATAAAATATTAGACAAAGATTGGAATGACATCACGTTTAGCTAGAATTTGATGACACCGACGAAATCCACAATGCAAGAAAAAAATTCTACAACTCATCCAAAAAATTGTTTAGACCTCGAAATATTCAACAATCAATAACAAGCATAAGAATCACAAGATGTCATCGAAGATAGGATGTATAAACCAACATATAACAAGGTTTATCGCTACATAAAGCCGAAAAATAACTGAGTTTTCGTATGACAACAGTTAGAGTTTGAGACCAATAGAAAGATAAATTTATGTCTCCACAAAAAGATAGTTCAAACTTCGGATCGAAACAGTTCAATATCCGAAGAACATAGTGTTATCAATCAAACAATATTAGGTACGACACAACAAAAAAGAAACCTTACACACAACGCCCTCATATCCTTAATAGAAAATCACTGGATTCTAATGACATATATGAGTTGGAACGGTATATACGGAGAGAACAGTATCAGTACAATATCATGTTATCACAGTATTATCCGATTGAGTTTTATGAGTCTAAAAAGGATTTGATTAAAGTTTATTACAATAGGATCATATGTATAAATGAAAAGAGAAAACAAAATTACGAGATGACAAAATTTAGACAATATAAAAAATTAGACAAAGATTGGAGTGGCATCACGTTTAGCGTAAAATTTGATGACACTTACGAAATCAAAAATGCAGGAACAAAATTATACAACTCATTTATTGTCACGTGACAGTAAAATGCTTGAGCTTATTTATTGAGGAAAACTTTCAGAAAATTTCAAAGACTTATGAGTGGATGTATTCAAACGAACTACAGAGACATGTTTGCAGCATTAAAAGATAGACAACTTTTGTTTTCCAAATATTGTTTGAAAAAGAAAATACTACAAGAAATAGAAGGATAAATGATTTCATTCCTAAGAAAGCATATAACATACCAGATATATGAGTCTTTTCAAAAACCATGGCTTTTAAGAACAAATGGAAGAATTAGGAAAATAGCACTACATAAATGAACGAAAAGTAAAAAAGACAAGAATGTAGAAATTTAACATTCAAATAACTTTTGCGGTAAAAATATGGTGTAAGCATGGATAGAATTTGCAATCGAGAAAGAATGAAAATACGCAAAGAAGGTCTTATAGTATAAGAAGTTGTCGAAAGATTATGAGAAATTGAGTGCAACTCAAAGACATATAGATTTGGTTAAGATTTGAATCTTTAACAGAAGTCGAATATGATTAAAAGGGTATGTCTGCTACATTTTACATTAAACTTTATGGCCGTTTTTATGTAGTTTTTTTAATTAATCAACATACATTGCTGCTATCTTATTTTGGTTAAACGTGATAACTTCAATAACAATGAAATTAAATAAAGTGATTGATATTTTTTAAGTTCAAAATATATTTTTATTAGAACTGTGTGCCTAAACTGATTATATTACTACCGATGTTATAAAAATGTAGGTACCATGTATGCACACGTAAGACTGTAAGGAAAGGTTGAGCTGGGGCCGTCCCGGTGATACCTAGTTTTTATATAAATCCTTGGATCCGCGGCAATGTTACAATGTATCATTTTGGGAAGCTGGTGTTCCACTGTATACGTGATGTATCTTTAAGAAATACGATAAAATCATTAAAAGTTCTCATTTTTAGAAGTAATCTTACCAAGAAAAGAAATGTGAGGGGGAAAAACAACTATGCTCATTTAGCTTCAGTGTAGTGTATATTTAAAGTTTTTAACAAAGCTTGATTTTTTCTTTTTCAAATGTACAAATTATTCACTTCAGGAGAAGATGACTTATACTAAACATCAAATTATTTTAACAATATATGGAAATATTGAAATGACCCCGACAAGGTCATCTGATATGGATCATTTTGTCAGGTCATTTGATTTGAAAAGATATGAAGAGAAAGGCATAAAAAGATAAAAAGGAAGCAGAACAAAAGATGGGCCGAGGCTGATCTTTGTTCCAGTCATGCACGTGAGCAGTTGGGTTCACAGATCTCATGCTTGTAGGTCAGAAAGGGAGATGGAAAGATTTGTACACTCTCTTTTCTTTTTTTTTTGGCTCGATAAATAGAAAATATATTAAGAAGGTAGGCTAATTACAAGAGATGCACAAAGCAAGCTACCAAGCAGGGAAAAGGGACAAAATACAAAGAAAAACCCAAAACCTCGCAGCCCCTAAGAAGGATCAAACAACAACAGCTTCCAGTTACCAATTACATCTTGAAGATACAAATTGTTAAAGTTAGAACTGCGATTGGCGGAAGCCCAATGATAGGAGCTGACTTTGAAATCCGTGATAACAGCGTCGACTGATCTTTTCATACCATTGAAACATCTAGAATTTCTTTCGAGCCAGACATTCCAGCAAATACTTGCAGGGATGCATTTCCACACAGCTTTACCGCAAGAAGAACCATTGTAGACAGGCCAAGACTTGTGTAACTCAAGCAAATTCGAAAAGGTAGGCAATTGGATATCGGCTTGAGCACAGAAATACACCCAGATATGTTGGGTATAAATGCATTTCCAAAAAAAATGATCACAAGACTCATTAACCAGATTGCACAAAGAACACAAAGAAGGACAGGAATTACCTACCAAAGATGTCACATTGCAATTTCTCTTCCGCAGATTATCGACAGTTGGGAGCCTGCATTGAACTAGTTGCCACAAGAAAAATCCCACTTTGTGAGGCCAATTTTTAGACCAAATTTTCTTTCCGGGAAAGATTAAAGCAGCGTCAAAGTTGAGAGCATTCGTGTAGGCAGATTTGACCGGGAAACGACCACTTTTGTCACCAACCCAAGTAATCTCATCTTCTACTTTAAGATTAAACATTACTTTATTGAGAATCGATAGCAGAGAGGTGAGCTCAGAAATTTCTCTATCGTACAGGCTTCTTCTCTTAAAATCTAACTTCCAATGAAAGCCAGACTCATCTGGTTCAAATAAGGAAACCAAAGAGCACTGTTTACTGTTGGCTAGATCATAAATTCTAGGAAAAACCATGTTTAATGGACCTTCGGAACACCATTTGTCTTCCCAGGGACGCACTTTATCTCCTTTACCAACTTTGAACTGGATATGTTTGAAAAAATCATCAGCCACTTTTGAGATATTTCTCCACACCCCAACTCCATGAGCATCAGAAGGAATTTTGGTTCTTCAACCTAAATCAGCATAGCCGTGCTTCTCGAAGATTATTTTTGCCCAAAGAGAATTTTTTTCTCTTCCTAACCTCCACCACCATTTCATGAGCAAATCTCTGTTCATAGTTTTGATGTTGCGAATGCCCAAACCCCATCTGTCCAACAGTTTACACGATTTTTTCCACTTGACCCAATGAACACTTTTCTTCTCAGCCGAACTATGCCACAAAAAATCTCTAATAATTTTTTCTATCTTTTGAATCACAGAGGAGGGAGCCATAAGAGAGAGAAATAATATCTAGGTAAACTTAGAAGCACGCTTTTGATTAGAGTAAGCTTACCAGCCTTAGATAAAGAGCTTCTTTTCCAGCTAGCAAGTATGGATTTACACTTTTCAACTACTCTATCCCATTTCGAATTTGAAAGAGCATGTTCTCCTAGAGGAAGACCGAGATAGATGGAAGGAAAAGCGTCGCAGGCACAACCCATCACAACAGCAAGAGTATCCTACACTTGCTAAAGTTAGTGGATAAGCCAGAAGCAAACTCGAAAGATAAGAGCAAATACTTCAAGAATCTAACTTGCTCCAAATCAGCGTCCAAAAACACCAAAGTGTCGTCAACGAACTGCAAGTGACTAATACAGGTACCTTCCTATTTAACGTTAAATCCTCCCAACTTGCCTGCCACCAGAGATTTAGAAAACATGATGTTAAGAACCTCCGAGACCAACAAGAAGATAAAGGGAGAAAGAGGGTCTCCTTGGCGTAAGCCTTTCTCACTAGTGAATTTACCACAAGAACTCCCATTAACTAACACGGAGAAAGGAATTTTCTGAATGCACCCACTAATCCACCTTCTCCATATATGACCAAAATTTCATCAACGAACGACCATTTGACGTTGTCAAACGCTTTCTCTAGATCGATTTTGCAAATCAAACCAGGCTTTTTCGATTTCAGTCTCGAATCGAGACATTCATTTGCAATCAAAATGATATCCAGAATCTGGCGACCTTTAATAAAAGCAGTTTGAGGACCTGAGATAAGCTTTGGTAATAACAACTTCAATCTTTCGGCTAGCACTTTCGAAATAGCTTTGAAGACTGTATTAGATAGGATAATAGGACGCAAGTCTTTAATTTCTTCCACCACTGATTTCTTAGGCAGAAGAGATATAAAAGTGGACTTTAATCTCCAATCCAAGAACCCGGAATCTTGAAAAAAATTAACCACTTTGATGATATCTGTCTTCATAAAATCCCAGCATTTAACTATCACGTTCACCTGTAAACCATCTGGACCAGGGGACTTCTCCTGACCCAGACTTTTTAGCGCAGACAAAAATTCTTCTTCTTCAATGTTTCTTTCGATGCAAGCGTTTTCATCCGCAGAAATTGAATTGAGGCCTAGATTTACCAAGGAAAACTTGGCATCACCAGTTAGCTTGAATCTGCTACGGAAATGTTCCACTATACTAGCTTTTATCAAATTTTTATCATCCACCCATGAGTCGTTGATGAGCAAACGAGAATAAGTATTTCTCCTTCTTCTAGACTTAGCTATTCTGTGATAGAATTTAGTATTCCTGTCTCCGTCCAGCTGCCATTGGATTCTAGACTTCACTTTAATATGCAACTCTTGCATATCAGTAATATCTTCAAATTTCAGTTTCAGCTGGTTTCTAGCCGTCACTTGAGCATCAGTAATGTTGTCTTCGTCTAGCAACTGATCCAACAACTTTAATTGCTCCAGAGTCCATTCAAATTTGCGATTAGTGTTGCCGAAAACATCCCGATTCCACACTCTCAGCTTAGCCTTAAGCAATTGGAACTTTTTAGCGAGCTGAAAACCAGGCGGACCGATGACTTCGAAAGAATTCCACCATTCAGCCATCAAATCCAAAATAGAGTTATCAAGGCACCACATGCCTTCGAATCTCCAGGGTGGAGGTCCCCAATCTTCTATATTACAGCTCAAAATAATTGGATTATGATCAGACATTGGCCTTGCCATTGCATTGACAGATATAGAAGGAAAATGATCATCACAGCTATCACTTACTAAAAATCTGTCAATTTTGCTTCTGGAATAAATAGAGGAACTACTAATCCAAGTATACTTAGCACCTTGAATGGGAATATCCATAAGATTGTGCTTATCTATGAAACTTCCAAAGTCTTGCATACCTCTAGAAGTCCTGGTACACCCTTTTCTTTCAGCCATATATAAACCTGACTTCATTGAAATCGCCGTAGACACACCAAGGCCATGACCAAATGTCTGACATTAAGCTTAGCTCCTTCCACAGTCTACGCCTCTCAACAACGCTGCAAGGACCATACACTCCAGAAAGAAACCACTTAAAATTATCAATACAAATTTGAAACCCAATATTCACAGAAAAAGTACTCACTATATAGTCGATCATTTGAAATTTATTAGGATTCCATAGGACCAAAATGCCACCTGACCTACCAATGGCATCAAGAGCAATCCATTCAACAAGACCAGGACCCCAAATCCGTCTAACAATTTCTTCCGAACACTTATTGAGCAATGTTTCCTGAAAAACTACAATATCATGTTTGTGAATGAGACACCACCTTTTAACTCTAGCCTTCCTCTTAACAGCCCGTAGGCTTTTTACATTCCAAGATATGATTTGCATCATTGGAAGAAAAAAAATCCAAGAAAAAACCAAAGAAATTAAAGTCCAGAACTTGCCTGCCTACATTGAAAGTTGAACGCATCTGGTTTTTTAATAGCAGACTCTTTCATCAGCAACTTTTTCTCATAAAATAAAATAAAAATAAAATATGAGCAGTTTCGAGACCAGTTATCACTTATCAACGACCGTGTAATAGTTCTTGTTCTAGATCAAGTCTAATGTGCGGGCAGAATTTATGGTTATGTTACTAGAATCCTTCTGAACAAAACCTAAAAACTTTCTCTTCAAATACTAAGGAAACAATGAATTTAAAGTCACTTTTTTCTCCAAGCAAATAATTGATAAACGTAAAACTTTGTTTGCTCACATTTTTGTAGATCACAAAATTTCTCTCTATTCTTTCTCTATGATTCATTCTTCAAGAGTACTGTCATATCTCTCATTATTTTAGGAACATAGAAGCATAACTTCTCTCCCTGATGAATCGGGCGATTACGTTTATGCGACTCAGTGATTAATTTCACTTTCTTTGGTTTGTTTAATCTTTCGATTTTTTTTGTTTGTTAATTTCCTGAATCCTAAATGTTTTGTTATCAGTTTCCTAGAATTCAATTTTAACTATCTAGTTCTCTTCTGTTTTTATTGGTTTTTGTTATTCTCTAGTTTATTTCTCTTTTCTTATTCTTTCTCTCTAGTTCTTTCTCTTTTTTCGGTTTTAATCATCTTTTTAGTCTGATGTTAATAGGTCTACTGATGTTGTGTTAATTCTGCAGAGCCATTACACTACCATGAATGGCATTCAGTATTGGACTTTTGTCCAATATTCTCTTCTTCTGACAATGGTGTTGTTGCAGCCTCATGTAGTCTTCACAACATCTTCTCATGCATTATTGCAGACTATCAATATGATAGACCAAAACAGTATGTTCAAGTATTATGATTTTGATCATGTTTATGATTACTTTGATGTTCTCATGATTCCCAGAAGTGAGTTAGTGAGTCTGAATCAGATCGGAGGAATTCAAAATTTGAATTTTCTACAAAAACAGTTTCCGCCTTTTTTCAAGCGCAATTGGAGGACATGCAACTACTTTCCTTTCAAGTCTCACTTGACCCCTAATTTTCCCAACGCCAGAATTTTTTTTCCTTATATGCAGCATATTTTCTTTCCTTATGTCCCTCACCATAGTTATCACAATATAACTATAATTAGTTACTCTGGATATTCTTAAAACATTTATATTCATCAAGGTTTAACTATCTTAAAGAACAATTGTTTGTTTTTCATCATTCTTCCTTTAAACCCTAACACCATGGCATCTTCTTCAAATAATCAAGTTTCAGCCATTACCTCCCAAATGCAGTTGACAAGAATCCGAGATAGCAATGCTAAACAATTAAGGCGTGCAGTGGGTTCCACAAAAGCTATCTCATCAGCAGCTGAAGAATGGAAGAATACTCTTATTGGTAAACTTCATTCTGATGATCCAGTGGAGACAGATACAATTAGAATGAAAGTTTCTCAAATACTATGGAAGCAGTACAAAGTGAGACAAGTGAGAGCCCTGGACAAAAACATTTTCCTATTCAAGTTTAACTCTATGGAGGTTGTTGAAGCTATTCTCAAGAAAGGCCCATGGAATGTTCAAAAATGTCATCTTAACCTCAAAATATATGATCCCTCTATTGACATTAAAGATCAGGTTTTCACTCATCAAGACTGGAATGTTCAATTCAAGAATCTTCTTCTAGAACATCGTTCAGTTCAAGTTATAGATGAAGCTCTAGAAGAACTAGGTCCAAAAATATTGACTGAACCACCTAACTGCAGACCCGTTGCTGGCAGTATGATAACAACTAGAGTCAGGATTGATCTAAAAAAGCCTCTCTTTAGAGGTGGTTGGTGGAATACGGCATCAGGAGGAGTTACTTAGTTAAGATATCATTGGGAGAGACAACCTCACAAACTTTGTCAGGACTGGTTCACTGTTGATCATAACGATGAAGAATGCAAAAATGTGGCAGAAGATTTAAGGATAAGAAGATACACAAATGAGGAGTATATAGCTCATATACATGAGCTAGCTACAGCTTATGGAGTTGAGATTTCAAATGATGTAGATCTTATGATACAACAAATTTGTGAAGCGAGCCAAAGGCAGATTAATGAAGGAAAAGAAGTGCAGGATGATGTCAGGAAAGCCAAGAGATCAAGGACTACTGATGAGGAAACTGATCAAAACTCTGACTCTAATATGGATTCTCAACAACAGGGTAATCTTGAGAACATCTTAAATCATAATACTGCAACAACAAATGAAGTTGTTGAAGATATGGAACATGACCTGGGTGAAGAAGGAGAACAAATAGCAAAGAAGTACATTCATGCTGGTGTAGAGGGTGCTGCTGTTTTAGTAATCTGTCACTCTTTCTTTTATCCTCAGTTTTTTAATTTTTATCATTTACAGTATTTTTTAGTTCACACCTTTTTTAACTCTGAAATGAACGTTTTAAGCTGGAATTGCCAAGGTTTCCTTGGAAAAGACACTAGAGATCACATTGGTTCGTCTTAACACCCTGCATGCTCCTGATATTATTTTTATTTCTGAAATAAAAATAAATGATAACATGATAGTTAAGTTAACCAATTTTTTGTGTATGCCAAACAGTGGTTATGTTCCTTCTGTAGGTGTTGCTGGTGGTCTTATTCTTTTATGGAATGATGGCTTCTCAGTGGACATAGTTGGCTCTACTAGTAAAATGATACATGATATAATATCCAATGACCCCAGTAAAGGAGAGTGGTTTCTGTCCTGCATTTATGGTACTCCCTATAGAAAAGAACAAAATGAGCAATGGTCTTACATAAATGATTTTAGTAAATCTGCCTCAATTCCTTGGGTAGTTTTAGGTGACCTTAACATCACTATGAGTGCTAATGATAGAAATTACTCTTCTTCTTCTTCTTCTTCTTCCACTCCTTCAGATATTTTTGGTCTAAAGGATTCTAACTTGACAGACCTAGGTTTCAGTGGTTGTCCTTATACTTGGACCAGTAACAAACATGGTACTGGTAAGTTTAAATCTAGACTAGATAGCGCTATAATTAATAGTGAATGGTCAATAGCTTATCCTTATGCTTTGATTACCCATCTTACTCAAAGAGGGTCTGACCATACTCCTATCTTATTAGAGTTAAATGAGGATAATCTAGTCAAAGGTAGAAATTGTAAAATTTTTGAATACTGGCTAAGAAATGAAAATTGTCATGAATAAATTAAGAAAGCTTGGTCTGCATGTTATTCTGGTTCTAATGCTTTCGTTTTTTCTAATAAGTTATCTCACACTAGATCTGTTCTATCCAAGTGGAGTAAGAATACTTTTGGTAACATTCAGAGACGAATCTCAGAATTGCAGCAGAATATATATTTCTCAGCTTCAAGCTACAAACATTGACGATAACAACACATATTCAGTTATTGAACTTGAGAAAGATATCAGACAATTAACTGATATTTTAGCAAGCTCAAATAAACAAAATTCAAGGGATCTTCACTTCAATGAAATAGACAGGAATTCTAAATACTTCCACATCAGAGTTAATAGAAGAAAGTCACGTAACAGGATTGATGCTTTACTAGGACCAGATGGTTCGTGGTGTAGAGACATAGAGTCTCTTGAGGTTCTTTTGAAAAATCATTTTAAGAACATCATGACGACTTCTAATCCGTCCAACAGTTCTGGCTTTCTTAAGTATATTCCTTCTTGTATTACTGAAGATGACAACAGAGAGATAGAAACAGTTCCAACTGAGCAGGAAAAATATGATGCACTCATGACTATGGATCCATGGACTTCTCCAGGACCAGACGGTTTTCCGCCAGGTTTCTATCAAACCCAGTGGCAAATTGTTAAAGAAGATGTTTGCAAAACTATCAAGTCTTTTTTTCATTAAGGTTTTCTCCTAAAGCAACTAAATAAAACAAGCGTGTCTCTAATTCCCAAAACACAAGCTCCACACAGACCGGAGGCTTTTAGACCTATTGCATTGTGCAATACAGTGTACAAGATAATTTCTAAGGTAATTGCATTAAGAATGAAGAAGCATATTTCAAACATAATTTCACCAATGCAGGCTGCTTACGTTCCAGGTAGACTGATTTCTGAAAACGTATGTTTAGTTCAAGAGATTGTGCAGGCCATGAAGAAAATAGAAGGAAAAGGAGGATCTTTAGCTCTAAAGATGGATATGTCTAAAGCCTTCGATAGGCTAGAATGGAGTTTCCTTATTGACATTCTCAAGAAGTTCGGCTTTGGAAGTAAATTCTGTCAATTGATATCTCAGTGCATATCTACTACAGAAATTGAGGTTTTAATCAATGGTTCTCCTACAACTCCATTTAAGCCATCTCGTGAGATTCGTCAAGGTGATCCCTTATCACCTTATTTATTCATTTTAGCAATGGAAAGTTTCTCCAGATTCATGGATCACTGTGAACATCGTGGACAACTAACATGGGTAAAAATTTCTCGTTCTGCTCCCAAAATAAACCATTTATTATTCGCAGATGATTGTATTCTCTTCTGTAAGGATAACTCTACTCAAACAGACAATCTGTTACAAGTTATCAATGAATTTAGTATATTTTATGGACAACTTATTAATTTTAATAAGTCAGCATTATAATTTAGTGGAAATATGGATCCTTCAGACTGTCAAGATATCAGTGGTTTACTGCAAGTTCATCTGCTTAATATCAAGGAAAAAAAATATTTGGGTCTTCCATTTTTTGTTGGCAGAAGTAGAAGAATACCTTTTTCTGTGCACGTTGATAAGATGGATTATAAATACTCTAAGTGGAATGCAAGCAACATGTCAGAGGCATCCAGAAGTGTGATGATACCGAATGTCACTAATACAATTCCCATCCACTATATGTCTAGTTTTAAGTTACCTGATATCACAATCAACAAGATAAATTCTTCTCAACAGGCTTTCTGGAGAAATAAAAAAACAAACAAGGGAAGGCATATAATTACTTGGAAGAGAACAAGCAAACCAAAAGAAGAAGGTGGTTTAGGGTTTCGTGATATGAATACTTTTAACAGGGCTCTACTGGCGAAGTCAGCATGGAAACTCAACACTGATAAAACTAGCATCATGGCAAAATCTCTTCAAGCAAAATACTTCCCAAATGGAGATATTTTTGAAGCAAAACAAAAGTACAACTCCACGTGGTCTTGGAGAAGTATTAGTCCTGAGCTTGGATTTATACAAAGACATAACTGTTGGAATTTTGGTAATGGCGAAACTATTCTAATATGGAAGCATAGATGGATTCCGGAACTCCAAGGTCCTCCCAAGCCTAAGCATGGTTATATAATTCATGAACAGTTTATCCATGTGTCTGCAAAATTCTTCTTCATGGGATATAGATCTTCTGCACAATCTTTTTGAAGCAAATACTGTGAGTTACATCATCAATATCTCAATTCATATGAGTCAATCTGATAATCTTATATGATTTCTTGAAAAGAACGAGAACTTTTCTGTCAAGTCATGTTACAGGAAGATGTGTGAAGAAACACATCCGTACCAATCTTTGGGTCCCAGAATGCAAAAAATATACAAAAGGATGTGGAAAATACCAACTCTTCCTAGGGTTTTCCAATTCCTGCGGAAAGCTTCTTTAAATATTCTAGCTACAAGAGAAGCTCTGGGTTTATCCATTGTTGGCTCATATGATTCATGTCCTTTTTGTGGACAGCAACAAGAAACTGCAGCTCATGTTTTAATGAACTGTAATATCTCCAGAAAAGTTTGGTTTGCAACCATTGGTTGGACGAATGGTAACAATAACAACTTAGTGGAATGGATTTGCAACTGGTTTGATAGTTTGGGGACTCAACAAATTACAGAACAAGACTTAGTTAAACGTTCCATTGTTGCTTGGAGTCTTTGGTCGGACAGATGTGATAAGGTTTTTCAAAATAAAGATCCAAATCTTGAGAAGATCGTTACCTCTTGTAAAGTGTGTTTCGAAGATCAAGCTCTCACTCAACATCTAACTCAGAACAAAACACATAGAGTGAACAGAATCAATGTTCATTGGATTCCCTCTGCCATTGACTGTCTTACTATTAACTGTGATGGTTCTTTTCAATCTGCAAATAATTTTGGTGGTATTGGTCTAATAGTGCGTAATTTTGCAGGAATTCAACAATCAACAAAATGTATCCATTTAAAGGAAGTTAGAAACGCGGAGCAAGCTGAAACCACGGGTCTTCTGAAAGCATTGAAATGGGCAAAGGAGCAGAACCTGGTTAGAGTGGTCTTTGAGATTGACGCGAAGTTAGTGGTAGATGCAGTCAATAAAACTCAAGGTGATGTGGATTGTAGAATGAGAAATTTGATCAAAGATATTAAACAGTATTTTATTTCTTTTAATTCTTGATAACTCAGTTATATTCCAAACGAAAGGAACAAAGTAGCAGACATTCTTTCAAAACTTGCTAGAGTAGATGGTGTTACCCATACTTGGGGTTCAGTTTCACCAGAGGAAATCAGGCATCAGTTAGCTGAAGATGCTAAAAATGTAACTATTTAATTTGTTTCTTAATAAAATCACTTTTCTGCTTCAAAAAAAAAAATTGATGAAGAAAAAAGATTAAATAGAAACAAAGGGGGACATAAGCCAGAACGTGCTGAAGAAAGAAGCACAAAAATAAAAGAAAAATGAGCGGAGATAAAGACATTACATGAACAAGCTCATCCAAAGCGTTTTATTCTGAAACAAGTAATTCTCTGTTTTGATTTAGCCAATTTCTTCTTGAAACCAAGCAAAACTGGTTGAAAATCATTCAATGGGGGAGAAAGAGTATCTTCTGTCACCATGTTCTTCAACAGGTGATGATGAAAATGTTGGATAATCATTATATTGATTGTTACATGTATACGTGGCTAACATACTAAGTTTATTTGTATCATCAGTGGAAGCCATGCTTAACTTTTGAGAGGAAATCCATTCTTTATTCTTGCATTTCGAGAATAAATTTCACCTTCCTCCTTGTAGAGATTATTAATCTCATATTGTCTGGGTTCTCTATGATCCTGCGGTTTATAACTCTATGGGTCGTTCCACTCATTGCCAATTGGTTGTGAGTTGGATGCCCGTATTCTAACATGATATCAGAGCAGGCTATTCGTGTCGAGTCATTTGACCGCACCTTTACTCCAGTCACCCGATTTATTTGTCCACGTGTTAGATCCAACGAGGCTACACGTGAGGGGGCATGTTGAGATTATTAGTCCCACATTGTTGGGTTATCTAAGATCCTGCGGTTTATAATCTCTTAGGGCCTCTCCACTCATTGCCAATTGGTTGTGAGTTGGATGCCTGTATTCTAAAATGGTATCAGAGCAGGCTATTTGTGACGAGTCATTTGACCGCGCCTTTACTCCGCGTCACCCGATTTATTGTCCACGTGTTACACCCAACGAGGCTACACATGACGAGGCATGTAGAGATTATTAATCCCACATTGTCTTGGTTCTCTACGATCCTATGGTTTATAACTCTATGGGTCGCTCCACTCATTACCAGTTGGTTGTGAGTTGGATGTCCGTATTCTAACACTCCTTGGATAAATCAGCCCAGCGAGTTCCTTTCAAAAACTAGGGAAAATATTAGTTGGTCTTCCAACAACTATAATCGTTGTAATTTCCTCAATTACATGATTCGTTGTTGCATCCTTACACGTTGTATCAATTACAACATCCAACTGACTAGTTTTTGCAACATAGTACTTGGTGGTAAAGGCACAACAGAGACCGTTTCACTATCGCATGGCTTAGTAGCATCTCTCCCAACATTAGTAACCCCTAGCTTCTTATATGTCCCTACATTTAATTTATTATCTTTATTGATTACCCTCCATTGTTTGGTTGAGCCTCCGTTAATTTCTGCCGTGTTTATATGCATCTCCTTCCCAAGATCATGAGGAGCTTCAACTAATCTCTTCTTGCATACTCCAAACGTACACTTTACAGTTAGATCAAAAATATGGGACATGTAGTTGCAGGAAATCCTACACTACACCCCTCGTATGATTTCATTGTTGATCAACTCATTTTTAGGTTTACACTCTTAATTTTATTGATTAATTTTTGAATATTCTTACAAGAAAGATAAAGAAGTTAAGAATGATCTCTGCTCTGAACTTTCTCTCTCCTATTTACTTGTTTCTTACTCAAAAAAAGATCTCTCCTTCTTTACAACTCGAATGACTATTTATAAGGAAATACATAGTGGATGACAGCTAATCTGTCCTTTATTTTCGGATATGGTTTGTGACATTCTCGCAACCTTACAAATGTTATCTTCGCAAGCTCTCTAATCTTCGCAAGACTGTCACATCTTTCTCATGATCCTTGCTGACGTTGTTTCTGAAACTGTTCTGCGACGCTATTGTGCAATACCATTGATAATTTCGCTGAGACATAATTATTGCGAGAATCTGATCCTACATCTTGCCTCTTCTCATATCTTCTCTGCAAAGTAGAGAATGATGTGAGAAATGTCGCAACTGCTTATCTTTTCATATTCCACATTTATCACACGTACTCTCTCTCTTCCATTTATTTCTTGACACGTCTTATGTAACCGCTACTTTTCAACCGCTCACGTCTCTTCGTCTTAATGGTGTTTATTTCTTCGAGAAGTAAATTTTCTTTATATACTCTTCTCCCTCCCTCTTTCCACTTTTCTTTTTACTTTCTCTTTTATTTTTATTCTCTCATCTCTGCAACTCTGTCATTCTTCTGCAAATTCTGCTGCTGTAATTTTTTCTTCCTTCAATCTTTTACTTTCCATACATTCCCATACCCTTTACTCAATCATGGCTCCAAGTGGTCATAGATATGAGAAGAATCTACAAGATGTCCAAAAAGATCTTGCTAATAAAGGTCTTACACTCTCCCCCATTCCTGGTGTGAATGCCAAATCAATTCTTTCTGTCAAGCTTTTCTCCAATCAAAATTGTGATGATCAATCAATCATAATTTCCCTAGGTCAAATTATCGCAGGTCTCCCTATTCCTCTTTATAACCCAGACATTCCTTTATTTTATGAAATTCTCGCTCATCCGAAATTTTCGCGAGCCATTTTCCAATTAAGTGGGGACTGCATCCGTCTGATGCTAGAGTTCGCTAATCGTGGTGCTGGTAGAGGATCTCTTTACTCCACAAAACTTAGAGATCCAAAATTCGCAGACCTAGAGATAGTTGCTGAGAAATATACAGTGGCGAATTTCTTTGAAAACTACGAACTTATCTCCATGAAGAAGGAGAATACTCGCTGGGGCATTCGATTAAGAACAAAAGATAACATTGATGAAGCCAGAATTCTTATGCAAGATATTGACTGGCATTCTGGCAAAAATACAACTCCTCGCCAGTCCAAAGATGACAAATGGTGTGTCTTTTCTTTAATGCTAAAGGGTCCCTACATTGCTGGATCAAACATTCTTCCTGTGAATCTCGCTGCATATCAACCTTGGGTCTTCTCCTGGCCCGAGAAAGAGAAAGAGGTAAGTTTCTCTCCTTTAACTCATTTTATATTTCTTTATTGATTTTTACTATTCTGTTCGCTAACTCTTGCGACATTTCGCAGATCCAAAAACTAAAGGATAGTTATAATAGGACTGGGAAATATAGTAATCTATTAGCTCTTCGCTCATACACAGATGAGGTAAGAAACTTTCTCTTATGACTTTAAATAGTACTGTTACTTCCATGCTTCCATTTCTTATTTCTATCTGTGTGTGAAGGTTATTGCTGAAGTAGAAGAATCTGTTGATGCTGCGAAGATTGGTGATAAGGGTAAAGGTACTCTTCGCAGGGAAAAATCAAGTGGTCCTCCTCCAAAGAAAAGAAAAGTTCGTTCTCCTTCTCCTTCAAATGCTCTTCCTAAAGAAAGTTCTGAAAATGATAAGGGTGATGAGGATAACGATGATCTTGCTGCACCTGAAGATTCTCCACCTGAATCTTCTATGGCTAAGCTTTCTGGCCTCTTTTCTGATTTTCTACAAGGGATGGGAGATAGCCAATTCGCAAATACCTGCAAAATATCGCTACTCTTTGTGATGTCCCTTTGCTGGATGGCGATAATTCTCTTCGCGGAGTTTCTAGATCCGTGACTCCCGACTTTTTGCATTCTCTCAATAGTCTGGTATACTTTTATCTTTTTACTTTTTCATTGCTATAACTCAAAATCTCTTTCTATATTAATATTTTTTATTTCTTTTCGCAGGCTGGAAAAGATTCTTTTGTTGTTGCCTCAGATCTGGAGAGAAGACGCGAAAATCTTGAAAAGAAAAATCTTCAATTTCGCAAAAAGAATGAAGAATTGGAAGCTGAAGTTAAAAGTCTTCGCGAGAAAAATAGACAATTAGAAATTGATTCTTCCTCGTATAAGAATAAAATTTCTAGTCTTCAACAAGCTAATAATCAGCTTTATGGTATGTTACTTTTCTCTTTATTCATTCATCCTGTTGTTTTATCTTATTTAAATAATCCTTTTTGCAGACATCTATGGTCTTTCTGATGAAGCCACCCTTCTTCGCTCATTTCCTAATGCCTTGGATAATGATACCCTTCTTGAACGTCTTAACAATTCCTTAAATAGCTTTTCAAATGATAGAATTTCATCTCTTTCTCTAGATGAACTTAGATCGAAATTTCGCCTCTTAGAAATTGATCATAGATCCAGTTTAGGCTTAGCCAACAGATTTGAGCATCTCCTTATTGATTCCAAAGAGAAAACCAATGAATTAAGAACCAAAATTAGCGGTCTCATAGATGATAAGATCGTATCTCTGATCAAGGTGCCAAGGCTTTAGCGAAATTCCAAGAGGCTCTCTTGAAGTTCAACTTGAGCGAGATGAAGCTAACCGCAAGAATATTGAACTCTGCGAAAGGGAAAATCAAATTCGTTCTCGTCTTCTCATAAGTAGTGAGGATGAATTTGTCTGGGCTGCGAAAATTTTAGATGATGCTAGAAAAGATTTAGGCGTAAATGTTAGTCTCCAAGTTGAACATACAGCCTTGATTAGAGACATGATTTCTGACAGAGAAGGTTGCTAATTGCTCTTCTTTACTAATCTTTTGCTTCTTATGATTTTCATCAAGTTAATAATTGGTTGTCTTTTGTTCGCAGATTCTGAAAATAAATATCGTGAAAAGATTGAAGAACTTGAAGCTGAAAAGGAGGAACTCGCAAAGAATCTTTCTTCTCGCAACGACAAGTATTCTAGATTGAAGAATCAAATCAAATCACCATTGAGAATTTTAAGAATGACGCTATGCATTTTCGCAATCAAACCATCCAGATGGTTTGTGATGATCATAATATCCCACATTCTGATTACCCTTGTCTTTTAGAAGAAATCCCACAGAATACTCCCATTTGATTATCTCTGATAGTGAAGCTGACGATGAAGAATCTGATAGTGATGGAAGTTCTGATGGTGATGAGATTCTGACGCAGATGAAGAAGGAAAAGTCTGATGAAGATAATGAAGGATTAACCAAGAAATATCTTTTTCTTCTTTGATTCTTTGTAATACTTGTACATTTATTTCTTTTCTGTATATTTGTGTTTCTTTCATTTTGACCTGCGTAAATAAAACAATTCTTCTTTGCAATATTAATCAATATAATCATTAATTCTTGAATTTTTGAGTAAATCTCTCATATGGAGACAAATAACATTTTCTAATTTCATACATTCCCATACTTGCCTCTGTTATTTGAATCCAAATGAGAGATTTCATAAACTTTTCTTATTGTATAATTTCGCAACTTTTGCGAAGTGAATTTTGTTTCTTTTCAAAATCTCATTCCTGTGTGGTCTTATTTTGCCTTCCTAATTAAAGGTCTTATTATGCCACCTCTTGTCATTGCGACAAAATCGCAGGACGTCCTTGCTTTCATGCAAAACCCATTGATCTTGCCTTAACTTTTTCTTTGTATTATGGCCTCTTCAGGAATATTGCGACAATATGACAGGCCTAAATATTCTTGCGAAAATAAAGCCCCATGACATTGCCGTCTTGCGATGAAATCGCAGGACGTCTTCGCACTTTCATGCGAAAACCCATTGATCTCATCTTATCTTTTTCTTTTGTATTATTGCCTCTTCAGGATTGTTGCACAAATATGACAAGCCTTAATATCCTTGCGAATAAAAGCCTCATGACATTTGCGTCTTAAGACACTTATCAGCTCCCTAATGGAGGGTGCCGCCCTTATCTCCCCCTGGTTGCCCCTTCAAGGAGGCGTACTTCTACCATACAAGGTTAGCTCCTCCCATCCAGTCTTAACAACAACCAGTTGTTTTCGCAGCCTCTTATCCCTTTTACCTATAGGGCTTATGGTTACGAGACTGCACCCTAAGTGGGGTTTTCTTCGGGCCGAGTGCAGTATAAGCCAAGACTTGTCAAGAATGGCAAGGACGCTTCAAACGCCCTCGGCACTCTTGACTCAACCGTGTACCTCGGCGCCTTGATCAGATCTGCACTCCTTGGGAGAGTCCTTATTACCTTAGTCGCCCAACCTAAGTCATATGCTTAAGTTGAGAATCCAAGGTGCCTCTCCCGGATGGGCTTTATTGACCCCAAATCTCCATGACTCAGGTTCCGGTGGCGGTGTAGCCTTTCCCTGAGCCATGTAACAGGTACCCCCTAATATGACGTACTTTAGGTCTTACATTTGCCTCTTGCGAAATTTATTCGCGAACTAGGGTGTACGCCATAAAGGTTCGCCTCTTTCTCTTTTGTCATTCTTTCTGATTATTTTCTGTAAAATTCATTATCTCTGCGAGAGTCTCGCAATTCATAATATTGTATCTGAATTTCGCAATCTCAATTTTGTTGTTCAATCAAATGTATTTTTGAGAATTTTACTTATTGCGAGATTATCGCAACAACTTAATCATTCATACATTTCTTGTTTTATTACTTTTGCCCTCCTCTGCTTCTTTATGATTTTCTGCTACTGCTTCCTTGGTAATGGTATGTTCATCCTTTTTATCCTGAGCTAGCATTGATTTTGTAACATCTCTTCTCCTTTCTTTTCGATTGTATCCACCATCAACTTCTCACTTCTTTGTACATCCTTGATTTTGTGTCGCCAGTTTTCCTTCTTGTTTGCTCTTCCTTCGCAAGATTCTATCTCAGTTTCGTAACATTTCTTTCCTTCAACCCAATCTCCCTTTATGATTCCTACACCATTGGGGTGAGGGAATTTGATGCATTGATGGAAAGTTGAAGCTACACCTAGAATCCCATGTAGCCAAGGTCGACCAATTAATGCATTGTAGGGTGATTCTACATCAACACACAGAATGAGATTTCAGAAGATATTCCCTTCAATGGAATTTGCATAGTAACCTCCCCTTTAGGCTTGTTAGCAGTACCATTAAAACCATATATCTTAATTTGAGGTATAAGATCATCATCTCTTCCACCCATGGTTTTATAAGTATGATAAAATAAGATGTTCACAGAGCTTCCAGTATCGACTAGATTCTATTGATTGCCCATGAATCTTCAGCTTCATCATCCTCATCTTCTTTTGGTTTTGGATTAATTTCTAATTTTATTACCAATGGATTGTCATGCACCTCTTCTCCTTCGGGAATTTCTTCTGCGGTAAAAGAAATGATCTGTTTCTATTTTCGCAATATTCATAATTTCTTCCATTATCTCTTGCGAACACTCTACTTAAAACATTATCATGAAAATCTTCAATTATATGAATGTACGATAGAGTGACAGAATAGATTTTTGCTTTTGCACCAACTTCTATGAAGAATGTTTCTTTCTTTTTCATCGTATTCACTTTGTGATGTTCTGGTGGTGGTGGTAATGGTTGAGATTGCGGATGCCCTACCAGAAAGTCGTTTAGTTTTCCTTGATCTATCATTCTCAAAATAATTCTCTTTACATTTCTGCAATCGTTTGTGGTATGTCCATGAAAATGATGATAAGAACAAAATTCATGACTTCTGTGATTTGGGGCGGTTCCGTTCCCATGTTCCATGGTGTTGGTATATTCTCCATCAAGATTATAGCTTCCCATATCTTCTCCACACTTGCATTTAGAGGTGGCATCTTGATTTCTTCCCATACTACCTTGTGACCTCCTTGTCCTCTATTAAAGTTTGGTCTTTGACCTCCATAAGTTTCTTGCGGTTGATCGAGTCTTTGAATCTTGTTATTTCCTCCACGACTGTAGAAATTTCTTTCTCTTTCATACTCTTCTTGATCTCGACTCCCATAGCTACCAACTTCTGCTGATTGTTACTGTCACCTTTTCTTGTTGTACTTGCGAAGTATTCGCCACTGTATTTATTAGCTTGGGTAATAAGCTTGCATTCGCTGTTTGTGAGCTGGTGTTCGCAACTGGATATGATTCCATTTCATTTTGTCTTTCCTCTAAAGCAATGTATTCTTCTTGAAGTTCTCGCAATTCAGTCATTGTAATCGTATTCTTGACTCTGAAAATTTGACATACAACAGGTTTGTTGCAAACATAGCATTGATAAATGATAATATGAGATATCTCTCATCTACACGGCCAGCCATTTCGCTACACATAGTTCTCCATCTTTTAGTCAAGTGTTTCAAACTTTCGCCAATCCTTTGTTTTAATCCAAAACATCTTCTATACCAGGTCGTGAGGAATTATTACTTATATATGCTCCCAAGAATGTGGTCTGCAAATGATTGAAGGAGGTTATTGTATTCTTTGGTAAACCTTCAAACCATTTTAACGCTTCTCCTGTTAAGCTGGATGCGAAATATTTGCACAATACCGCATCATGATTTTCCCATTGTAACATGCACCTCACATAAGCTTTAATGTGTTGAATTGCACAAGTTGTTCCATCGAAAATGCTGGTTAATGCGGGCAAATTGCATTTCGGTGGTATTCCTCCTAATTGTACTTCCCTTGTAAATGGAGTTTTCGCAGCTTCTTCTATTGCTTCATCCAATTGTCTTCTACCTACTTCTCCTCTGTTATTTAGCATTCCTCTCATTTCTTCTAATTCTTTCAAGATTTGTTATTTACTCCTGAATCTTGACCCATTGGTCTCTTTAATTTTGCTTCTCTTCTTCTGCGTTCACGTCTATCTTCTCTTGCGAAATTTTGTATCTCTTCTTCATTATCCTCATCTCGTCTTCTTCTGCGATTCTCTTCCTCATCCCTATCTTGAATTCGCAAATGATGATGTCGTTCATTTTCCCCTCCATAATTTTGTTCATTTCTTATCAACTCAATTCGCTGTCTTTCACCATTCTCTTCACTCTATCATACTCCTCATTGAGATTATCATTATTCCGGTTTTGTATACGCCTTCTTTCTCGTTGTCATGATTGTTCTGGCGAATTGTCTCCTGAAGCTCTTGCTCTTCCATTTCCGCTCTCAACTTTCACGTTCGCAGATTAAACGTGCTTGTTCAGCATTATGTCTTTCAATTTCTTCTTCAATTGTCTGTTGATTTCTTTGATTTTCTCTCACATGTAAAATTCTTCTTCCCTCCTCTTGATTTCCTTCGCCATCTTGGTTATTTTGTCTCTGAATTTTGCCCGTTCTCTTGATTTCCTCCAATTTCCATCATCAAAAGTTTCATTTTGTGGAATGTAACGATCATCATTCTTTCTCTATTTTCGCGATATTCTTCATTAGGATTTGACATTTCTTCTTGAATATTGTTTCCAACATTGATCGTGGTGAATTTTGCCTCATTTCTCTTCTAGTTGATCTGGAATATGATTTTGTAATACTTCTCGATCTTCTATTCTGCAATCTGATATTCTCCATCCTTAATTCGTGATTTTGTCTTGTTAAATTGCACGTTCTTCTGCCTCAGCTCTTCTTTCTTCATGTATTCTTCGTCTCAATGTTTCTAACGCTCCAATTTTCACCTCCATGAATTATTCCTTCATCTGCTTCTTGATTTCTCTCTTCCTGTCTAATTTCTATTTTGTTGCTCTTCTTCTATTTCTTCTGCTGAATTTGATCGCCAAGTGTGTACGCTCACTCTGTCATAATCTGTATTCCTCTCTTGAACTATGTTTGTTGAATTGGCGATTGAATTAGATTTTCTCTATTATTTCTCATTCTAGTAGATTCTCCCATTTCACTTCTTTCTCTTCCAGCAATTCTTTTGCTTCTTCTAATAGTAGTCGGTTGTTCGGATGTATTTCTTCTTCTAGCCATTTCTTCAATGCTAACAGTATTCAAAAATTATGAAAAATTCTTAATCAATACTTTAAATTTTCACAAATCTCAATATCAATCTTTAGTTTTTCTAGAATAATCTTCTACTCGTCCCTGTTTCTAGCGCCATTATGTAGTTGCAGGAAATCCTACACTACACCCCTCATATGATTTCATTGTTGATCAACTCATTTTTAGGTTTACACTCTTAATTTTATTGATTAATTTTTGAATAATCTTACAAGAAAGATAAAGAAGTCAAGAATGATCTCTGCTCTGAACTTTCTCTCTCCTATTTACTTGTTTCTTACTCAAAAAAAGATCTCTCCTTCTATACAACTCGAATGACTATTTATAAGGAAATACATAGTGGATGACAGCTAATCTGTCCTTTATTTTCGGATATAGTTTGCGACATTCTTGCAACCTTACAAATGTTATCTTCGCAAGCTCTCTAATCTTTGCAAGACTATCACATCTTTCTCATGATCCTTGCTGACGCTGTTTCTGAAACTGTTCTGCGACGCTATTGTGCAATACCATTGATAATTTCGCTGAGACAAATTTTTTCGAGAATCTAATCCTACAGGACATTTTCATAAGTAAAAAAAGTTACAAAACCAAAACCTCCCATTAGACGAAAACCTCGTTGGGTAATTGCTTCGACAAATCTATCTCCACCAAAATTCTTACAAATAACCATACTTTTTTGTGAGAGTTGCATCATCAACGAGTACTAGTAAGCTGTCTACACTGGCGATCTTGAATGGAGTCTCGAACCTCTAATGTCCCAAAATGAGACCTAAAACTCTCACCCATATCTTAATGTTAGTTAGTTTTGAGTGTAGAGATCGAAATCCTTAACCCTTTTACAAATAACAAACATGGTCCTGGGTGTTTCCGTGTTCGATTTATGCACTTGCAAAAGCTTGGTACCATTCTAATCTTTCGACTATTGGTAAAGTCACTCGCAAGCTGATTCTAGCTACCATAACTTGGACTTTATGGAAAGAAAGAAATTTTTACAATTTTGAAGTGAAGTACAACTTCAAGATTGATAATGATTCAGGTGTTGAAGCTAAGGCTTTAGTGTGGATTTTGGTAGATGGGTTAGGAAGAGTGTGCATTTCATGAACTTCTCAAAAGTTTAGTGTATAACTGGATTCATTTTTCTTTTTACCTTTGGTGACCATGTACATTCTGTTTACTCTAATAATATAATTATATTTTGAGGAAAATAAAGAAAAAGCTAATAAATAGGCCCAGGTAACTTTAAATGTGATACATAAATGATTTTCTAAGTCTGTAGAAGTCATGTCATAAGTTAGGACAATTTGTTATTTTCTCCTTTGTTGTTTTCGCTTAAGAATAAAATAAAAAAATATTATCTTAGTCATCCTTTTATTAGTAATTCTAGTAGCAGTTATGGTAGAAATATTACCACACTGTGTGTTAGTGTAAGATTTTGTGTTTAATATGTATTGGGAAATCTTATCCTTTGAAGTCATTAAACTATTTTAGTCATGTCCTCCAGGGACTTCTATATGATACCAGAGCAGGCCATTTGTAATACGTCTAACCAAAAAATAAAATAAAATAAAATTGGAAGGTATGTCGAAACAGAAAGGGAAATATACAAAGATTACTAGGATTTAAAATCAAACGAATCCAAAGAAAAGAAGAAAAGACTCTATGCAAAGGTTATACACAAAAAGCTTGATTATAATGGATGCAAAACAAGGAGATTGTCCCAATTATAAACCTGATTTCTAAAGAGAACAACCACTTCTGGGTTATAAATCCTCATCCGACACTTAAGTGTTGACATAACATGCCACTTGATGGGAAGAGATGTTCTTGTTCGGGAATAATCAATTGTTACGTTCCTTCCACAATTGCCAGAAAGTTACATGAAGCAACCATTTCCTAATAGTAGCTCCTGTAGACTTCAAACAAAATTTTGACAGAGCTCCGTAGATGTATAACATTGTCTACACCATGTCCAGAGAATAATCTCTCGTTGGACGATTAGTCTAAGATCTTGCATTCGAAAAACCATGGACAACTCCTAGGAGTGTAAACAGGATCGATACAAAACATATTGGAGCATACTAAGCATGTCGTGTTGTGATATCCTATAAAATTGAGTGTGTCGTGTTTTATTGTGCCCCGTGTTCTTTTCTTTCCAAAGACTTGACATGGCACAACATACAAATAGTACTAGATCTTCGAGGAGGCCAATTACGTTTGCACACTAGGACTAGATTTTGGGCCCGTGCTACGCACCGGGCATCTTTTTATTTTAATCATACGCCCAGTTGTTTTGGATTTTTGATTTGTTGTAGCTCGGCTTCACCTCGTCCTCGGCTTCACCTCGTCCTGTGAAGATACATTTTCGATTAGGTGTCACACGGTTTTTCCATCTCCTGTCGCGGTGCATTTTTTATTTGGTGTGGGTGTGGCTCGGTTTCGCCTCGACGCGGTGCATTTTTGATTTGATGTGGCTTGGCTTTGCCTCGCCCAGTAGTTTTGGATTTTTTATTTGGCATGGCCCGGCTTCGCCTCGCTCCGTTGGTGTCGCGATGCTTCAACCTGCCCCATGTCGCTTTGGATTTTTGATTTGGCATGGATCGGCTTCGCCTCGCCCCGTTGGTGTCACGATGCTTCATCCTGCCCCATCCCTTGGGGTTTTTAATTTTTCATTTGGTGTCTCGAGGTTTCATCCTGCCCTATCCCTTAGAGTTTTTAATTCGGTGTTGCCTGGCACCTCACCGTATATCCTAATGTATATGTCATAACTTATAACCTTATTTTCGCAGACCCGTAACATCTACATGAAATAAAGATATATATATATATGACAATGAGAAAAAATAATCTGAAAGCTAACAAAAATGTTATATGAATCACATGCAGTTATATAAATACATACAAACACACGTTGAAAGACAGGTGATGGGAATATTTAACTTTAAAGAAAGAAATATCAAAGCCGGTGATGCTACCTTGTGTCAGAAATTGAGAGAGACCGTTAAAAGAAAGCAGATGATTAAACACACACATACACTTCGACCAACTGTAGGCCTCAGTAAATTCGTTCCCTCTGTCCCCTCATCTAATCTATAAAGTTCAATACTCTTATGAAAAAAAATTGTTCCCTCAAGTACAAAGAAAAAAACTAAATGTCAAAAGGCCAGTATCTTAAACTGAAGAAACCCATATATTGCAAAATCCGCCATTTTCAGAAACCTTTAGCACTTCATTTTAGGAACTCCATAACAAAATTGGTAGGCTTAATTTCTCATTTGAAATAGCCAAGAAATTCTCGGTATCATATTATTGTTAGAAAGCTTGGAGAAATCATTGGTTTTTGTAGGCATATTCTTAAGATGCTTCTAATGCTTCTAACAACGGTGAACGGTGGTTAGAAAATAACCAAATCGTTTCTAAGCACATTCTCTGAATAGATAAACAAAAAATATGAGCACCATAACATGTATTTAATAATAAATGAATAAACCTATTAGAAGATCTGGCAGAAAAATCTCTTGGTAACTACTTTCAAGCATTGAAAAATAGTAATCATTGCCTCTAGAGATTCCTAGGTTGTAGCTAAATAGCTAAGTTGATACAATTGTAGCTATCTATTATCTTGGTCTCTTCACAACTTAGTATGAAAGCAAAAAATATTCGATGATCAAAGATCTCTTCACAACTTAGTATGAAACCCACCGCACCACCAATGCTTATCCAGAATTTCAAGATATGAGACACCAGAAAAATGAATCCTCCAAGAAAATAAGACATTGATTAATGAATCCACCAAGCAAATGTTTCTTAGCCTTTATTTGTATTTGCATGCTATTTTGCATACTTAATCCACCAAACATGCATTTCCTAGCCTTTTCCGTTTAGGATACTATGAAAATCAGTATGTAAGGTACACTACCGTAGTTTGTCAATTTCACCTTGATGACTTTATATGAAATGGTTAGTACACCGAGTGAATAGTATTGTATACCTTACATAGAGAACCTTCGAGCTTAGTATTCGTAAACAGAACACCTTGAGGGGTGTCCTTTTTTTGAGAACGAAGAGCAGCAACTCTAGACACTTCTGATAGGTATTTTGAGAGTCTTTCATTTGCATCTGCAGATATCTGTTGAATTTACAAAACCCACAATTCAGATTCTGATCTAACTGGATCAATGTATCAAAATATTACATATTTTTATAATGAGTACTCACTACTCAGTAGATTTTTATTCGAGGTTTTCAACCAAAAACAAAAAAAATCATATTTAACCACACCACCAAACTTACAATCATAAGAAAAGCACATATCCTATTTAACAAAATTGCGATCACTGGAGTTTTACATTACAGTGGAATAACGTAGTAGTGTGTGTATAGAAAATACTGACACATATAAACATTAGCTGATAATAAGATGGTTAGACTACATATCATTCTTATGATTATCCTATATGGTGTTTAGGAAGGTTAAAGAAGTACATCATTTATATTTAGAATCACATGCTCAGTTCATGAATTTGAGCTCGCATTTGCTGAACTTCTTCATTTTTGATGGGAAGATAGGTTCAAATTGTTTCGCTTGAAATCCCGAACCTGAGAAATTGCCAAGCGAACTTCTATCAAGTATACATAAAATCTTGAATATATTTCAGCCTTTTATAGTAACTAATGTATATTTTCTGGGCATGTTTAGGGAGTTCATTGACCTAAGTTCTCTTTAATCGCTCCAAGTGTATATTAATATTGTATTCGACACGGAACTAAAGGATAATTTTAGACTATTGTAAGATATGGCTATACTTAACTTAAAACCGATATGTTGAAATAAATATGAATACCAAGTAAAAAAAAACAATCCAAAAGAAAAACATACAAAGATAGAGAATAGCCTTGCTTAACATTATGACCAAAATGTTTGTATTAAGTATAAAGCAGCCCTATTAATTAAATATGAAACCCAAGTAGCCCCAGTATACTCACCGCTAGGCTTTCCAATTCAAAGCTCAATCGTCTCTTTAAGACACTGGATAAGCTTGTTGTGCCACCTGCAAGCATGAAACAGAATAAGTGATTGCAACCAATAAATCATAAGAGGTGGCGAATTATACGAAGTGCAAAAGGTTGAGGAGTTAGAAATATATCAACCATAATAAATCCATAAGGAAACTGAACCCGCTTCCCTCCATGGTAATAGGATGTTGAAAGTTGTCATTTTGTTCTATATATGGTAGTTGAATGCCTGATGCCACTGTCATATACTGATTTTCAGTTGATTATATTGAAAAAAATAACAATTTATATGTTTGTATATCTAATTTACATACCATTTTCTCAATGCACTCATTCCATTGCCAAAATACTTTGATGCCTGCCTCATATTGGATGTACAATTTGTTACCTGCAATGCAAAAGATTTAGTTGATTATTCTGGAAAAAACAAAACTATCGATATATTTGTCTATCTAAAGAACATACCATTCACTTCGTGCACTCCATCCGGATGCCATAGAATGCTTTAATGTCTGCTTTGAATAGTCTTTACATTTTGTTGATACCCAACCTGGAATGCAAATGCCAGTGTAGATTAACGACGAAAGATGATGAAAACTAAAAACTTATATGACGAAATGAATAATTACTGCTTCAACACAACATGTACACTACACCCAGGTGGTAACATAATTTGAAGATATGAAAGATCTTGGTGCTACGGATTTCATCAGTTTAGAATGCTTCTTGAATCGACATATCTCATTGTTGCAAAATCAGTCAGTACACTGAAAACTCAAGGCAAGTTGGCAATGAGTATAAAATATTCAAAACATTCAGATCTATCTAAAGAGCCCCATAAAGTTGATGCATATCATACGTAGTAATGTCTTTTGCATATTGCTGCTCCAAACAATCACGAATCCTGCAAAGAAAATAAATGAGATGAAATACAGAATTGGCCGAAGTAAACGAAAGGAAACATAACTATATTGTAGTAATTATAGAAATGAGTTAGTATCAATCAGTAAGACCCTGTGCGTCCCACATCTAAAGCAGCATTTCCTGTCGAACACTACGCATTTTCAGCTTCATTAGTTCAGTGTAACCCTGCAAAAGCATAGGTCAAGGTACGTAAATAGGCCATAAGAAATTCATGGCTAAATTAGGGGTGTCAGATGAAGCTCCCCAGCAGAAAGTGTAAATTTATCGCATCCGCAGCACTGCGTAAGATACAAATCATGGATAAGATATATAAGTACAAAAATATAAAGTTAGCTTGATTTTCTACTACTTCATAAGATAAACATGGAATCCGCATATAGAGTTCCTGATCTAACAGAGAGACTTATATTTTGAGATAAAGTAAAAATAATTTTACTAACTGAGGAATCCTAATACCTACGCACGGAATATGGTGCTTCCGTGCCTGTATCTTGGTTTACTCTGCCTTTTTATAATATTTCAAGCAAGAACGACATATATCTCTATAGGACACCTAGAGGCAAAGCACATCCTTCATATTTTATGGGGGCTATGTACGTAGATGCACATACCACTTAAACATAATACATAAATCACATGCAACCCCTGTACACAATAAGAGATTAATCAACCAAAAGCACAATTCATAGGATTGAAAACCACGATCACATTTAAAACTAAGAATACTGAAATGATCTTACCGATCAATCAAGTCTTGTGCTTCATCTCTTCAGGTACCTTGTTTATTTCGTATTGACCCTAAATTCAAAAATCAAACCCCTAATCAATTAATCCAATTGAAATCCCCAGACCTAAGAAAACCAAACCCAGGTATTGATCAGAAAAAGCTGCAATTTTTATATCTTAAATTCGCTAATTAATCACAACTTAGGGTTTACGTAATCAGAGAAAGCTCAGTAATGTTACTTTCTATGCAAAGTTTTTTTGCCGATAAGGTGGTGCTCAACTCTATGATGCTTACTTTTTAATATGTAATAAAACAGTTTTCTAATATCAAAACAGGAACCCATAAAATCCTTTTGCATGATACTGCAATTTACATCAATCAATATCAAGCTTAGGCTGAACCCTAAATCGAATATAAAAATATATTTGGTACATTTAAGTACAAACTAATGACCTTGCTGCTTACTGTTAATTGAGAAAATCCAAAGGCTGGTACTCCTTGGTCCTGCGAATGTTTAGCAGCCTTTCTAAACTTTCCATGTATGAGGAAAAATAAATAAAAAAAAGGCCATGTATGAGAAAAAAAAAGGATTAGCCCTGCAAGCTGCAATCAAAATGCAAAAAATAAGATTAACCAAAAATCAAAACCTGATTTGTTGACGTCGTTTGAAGGTTAGGGCTAGGAAACGAATAAGATAAACTGAAATCAACAAATAAAGAACAATTAAACAAAATCCTAATCCTTTTGCAGAAGAAAACCATGAGAAATTAGGGTTTATGATATATCAGTAATTAGAATAAGAGTAAAATCACCTTGAATGGATATTAGGGTTTCTCCATAACTCATCTTGGACCAAAATCGTACCTGCAAAAGTAAAAAAATAAATAAATTGGGTTAAGGTTTACTGATTCAGAGAAACAAACAAAAACTGAATTTGTTTGCAATCCACTTTATCAAAAACCCAAGCTTTCCTTCCATCAACGAATCCCTACAACACAACAAAACCCCTTCTTAAAATCTTAAAAGAAAAGAAAAACAAACAGTCTCAAAACCCCATCTAACAACAAAAGAAGATTTAAAGAGAAACCCCCAAAACTATCTACTCTACATCTCCATCTCGCGGAAGAATCAGAGGAAGTACCACTTAATCTCCTTCATCGAACACTGAGAGAAGAAAATCGAGCGGTAAGTTCGTGAAGAGAAAGCAGGGAAAACTCGAATAATTTTTTTTTGTTTTTTTCTTTTATGTTTCCAGGAAGACTGATAACGAAGAGTTGGGAACTATGGTTATGGAGAAGGAAAGCTAATAACGAAGAATCAAAACAAATACAATGTACAAAGAGATGGAGAAGGAAGACAAAGCTAGAAAGAATTTGTTTTGCGGGTTTCTTCTTAGGTTTTTTTTTGTTTTCGTGTTTTTTTTTTTTTTTTTGTTGTTGTGATAAGTACAAAAATTTCTTTATTTGTGAAACAACCTCTTGTTTTTCTCTCCTTTCGCGAAAAGTGAAACGAAGTAATTATGTGAGAGGGTGACGGTCACCGTTCAACGTGGAGTCTAAGGAGCTTAGGATTTTGAAGGAGTTAGATGTCCCATTTGCAATATGGTGGTGCATATAGAGAGAACGAAATGCAAGAGTTTCCAAAACAAAAAGAAAATTTTTATAAGCATCATTAGAAATGTTAAACTTCAAGCTTTCTTTTGGGTCAAGTACACAAAAATATTAGATCTAATGGAGAATATGATGATAACACATTGGGATGTTTTATTCTTGATCTTATTAATTGTTTTGGGTTGTCTATTCCCCTTCAATTCTCTTTCGTGCTTTTTATTTTGGGTTATGTTTATTGGGTTGAGGTATCCTCTTAAGTACCTCATTTTTCAATAAATATTTGCTTTAACTATCAATTCAATGAATTTTTTTCTTTGACCAATCAAAAAAGGAATGTCTTGTTGTTGAAGAACGAGCCTTGAGGGGTGATTTTCTCGGGCTTTACAAGATTTCAGTGACCATGCCATTTTTATGTAAAATTAGTTTGAACTTTGGGTTAAGGCTGTGTTTGATAACACAGAAAAGAAACAATTTCATGTAAAGTATTTCCATGGAATTGGTATCCAAGAAGAAGCAAGGAAAGACTTTCCATAGAATTTCATAGAATTGAGTTTAAAACATACTTTAGACCGTATTTTTTCTAAAATTCTACGGAAATAGAATTTGGATCAAATGACAAAAGAAAAAACAAAGAACAAAACAAAACAAAAAAAACGTTATTTTCGTGGAAAAATGGCTAATTCCATGAAATTAACTCCTGTTAAACACAACCCGGCTTCTTTATTTGGGATTGAAGGGCGTCAACGAAGTTATAGTTCAAGCTGGCAAGTCCGATGGCAATGATGCCGACTCTGTATCCTATGATCCAATCCAGTCCCCCGTTCTATGAATCATGTCAAGAAAATTTAGTTACCCAAATTCAGATGATGATTATTTTTTCTAATTTCTTTACATGTGCTCTGCCAAATGTCGAATCTGGAACTACACCACATGTCATCCCTTTTTATCTTTAAGTTCATGGATCATTATTCGATCCAAATGCATAATGCCTTTCTTTTCCCTCTTTTTCATCACGTCAAAAGTGTGGGGCCATTTTACTTCTCAACCTGCTATAGAGTAGGAGAAAAGATGCATGTCAAGAGCATTAAGACATGAATATCAATGTCCAATTTTCCATCCGAGAAAAAGAAAGAAAAAAATACGAATGTAAAAACAAATTTGAAATAATAGATCACCTAAGTATACGTTTTAATTTTTAGTTTCCCATACATTTATTTGTTGGATTATTCCTAGTCTTTTGGAATCATTCGTTAAACTTGGGTTCATTTGGATTCATTTACCAAACTTGACTACAAATTTCAACTGTTCTTACTTTTCTTTCAAAATGACATTGGACGGCAAGTATAGAGCCTACAACAAGTTTGAATGGTAGAGTGGCGTATAATGTACATTCTCTATCCAAGATATGTTGCGGTTGTTCACTAGTTTAATCTCTCTTTTCCGCTTTTGATCTTTTTTGATGTCAATTCTGCAAAATTTTATGATAATCAATTGCAGAATATGCCACCAGAACTGCTACTAGAAGTAATCAAAATATCTAGAGCTCAAGATTTCGTTAGTCGTGTCTCAGTCTATTTACTAATCTATTCCCACAAGAGTTCTAAAGTTACACCAAGGCAAATGTAATAATTGTGTGATGGAAAACCAATGACCACAATTCGCAACATTGACTCTGGGGCATAGCTAGTTGTATTACCAATTGTGCGCCTGCTTGACAGGCGTAGCTAATTGTATGCCTGCTTTGGAAAGTGTATATGCCGTCACGGCGTCACCATCAGTTGTCGTTTTATCTTGTTTTGATTAGGAAACAAAAGAGCAGGTAAATTATTATTAGCTAATTCTAGTAAATTGGTTGGATTTTGCTACTTTTATGAAACAGTTGGGTTTTCACCAAATTATACACAAGGAGAGAGCACTTCAGTTTCATGGTTTGGCAGAGGTTTTCATTATAGTGCTTCCACATATGATTCACATTTGAAGCACTGTAATAATCAAACTAAAAAAGTGGCAATTTTTATCCTCGCCAAATTGGGCTATACTTACTGGGACAAAACCCAGGTCATTATGAGGTAAAATACAACACGCCTTAATCATTTATTTTCAAAATGGCTAATACATTTTTATTTAATTAACACTATAAAATCTGATTAGGTTAATTAATTGAGTTTAGATGAATTAATTGAGTAGATTAAAATTTTCTGAAATTATGAATTTAAGTTATGAATATTTTTTTTATTGAATTTATGTGGGAAGATTTTTGATGAAAAAAATTGTTTTGAGAATATCTTTCGCGATGAAATGAAAGCACACTACCCAAACACTTCTAAAAAGGGTATTGCAGATCTGTTGAATGACATCATACTAAAACTAAAGAAGAAATCTACACTTTCAGTTCTGAAAGTATGAAAAGTTGGCAAGGTCGACAAATTAAGAAGATAACGACTAACTTTAGTCGGCAGGGTCGATAACTATAATCTATGCCGACTAAACAATAGTCGGCAGGGTCGTATTCAAATACCATACCAGCTTATAACAAAACAGAACACATGAAATACAAATGATTTTCCAAACAATTAGTCGGCAGGGTCTATAATCCATACAGTGTCGAGTAATACGCAGCCGATAGGGTGGTATTCAAATACCATGCCGACTTTATAATTATATGGACTCAGAAACACAAACATTAGTCGGCAGGGTAAAATTTTCAAAACCAACGACGGTTAAAACACACATTTAGTCGGCATGGTATTAAGGTTGAATATCATGTCGACCCTGTAAATGGCATTTCCAGATATGAAAAGCCGACATGGTATTCAACCTAAGAAGACAACGACTAATCTAAACATGAAAAGTTGGCAAGGTCGTGGAACAAACACCTTGTCGGCTTCGCAACTGCAAATTCACAAATTCGATTTCTCTAATCTAACTTGACATGCACACATAAAATTGAAGTACTAGATAGAGTTTTAAAGAATTAATCAACAATGAAATATTCTAATTGGCGATTTTTTTCATTTGAAAACGATAAAATATAGAGAAGGAGAAAGGAATTGATCATTAGATTTGATGAGGAAGAAGTATGAAAAGAATAAGGTTTGGATCTAAAACCAAAAAGGGGTAGTTTTAATTATTATTAAGGGAAGGGTAATTAGGTAACTTAATACACATTAGACACCCCTCAACCCACTATTACGGTTGAGAACAAAATGGGTATACTATACCCCAATTTGGCCAGGATTTTTATAGCCCCTAATTCTATGGAATTTTTGAACAAATAACTACTGTAAGTTGTTTCCATGGAAAAACATCTAGTTCCACGGATTGGCTGCCTATTATCAACGAAGGCTTAATTGTTGCTTCAAGATTGTACACATGAGCGATCAAAATGGCTTGAAACTAAAAATTCTTAATATTCCTAATAACTATTGTGATATAGAAGACAGAGAACAAGAAACACAAAGCAGAGGGAGAGATGAAGAGAGAATTCTCATTAATCTTTGTGTGTTTACAAAGGTTTGGGACTCTATTTATAGAGTTTACATACTTGGTCCACAAGTAATGGGGTCCCACTAAAGTGGGCACCTACCTAATAAACATCCGTTTATAACACTCTCCCTAGATGACCACTGTATCTAAGCAATTGCCTCATTAAAACCTTGTCAGGAAAAAATCTAAAGGGACAAAACCTGATTGAAGGGAAAATAGTACAATTATGAGAAAACCTAGAACATAGTTGGACATGCATATGTTGCCTCGTTAAAACCTTGACAAGGAAAAACCCAATGGGAAAAAACCTTGACGAAGGAAAATAGTACAACGTGATAGTCCAGTAAAATACCTTTTACTATGATGCTCCCCCCGATAAGTAATTCAGTTGAATCTTGTCTTGCAAATCTTCGAGTTGAGACTTCCCAATTTTGATGAACATATTTTTAGGATGTAGAAGATTATTGTGCCTTCATGAAGATGTTGGATAGTTGATGAAGTCTTTTTTTGTGTTGCACAAGCAGTATTGTCTTCGATAAATACTTTTGCGGAGTCTGCATTCTTCTTCAACACATTGAAAACTTGTGTCATGGATTGCTACCTTCCCGAGATGATTTGCAGAAGTTGTTGATGTAGTTTAGTCAACATAGAGCCAAGATGTAGATAAATTACCATAAGTGAACAAAACTATATTTGTGTTCACACCTTATGTGGATCAAAATGACATCCAAATAACTAAGGGATGGTTATGTTGATTTGGTCTTAGAAAATGACCTAGTCAATGGTGGGAATCCACCAAATAACCGAAATTTTATACAACTCCCCCTTGGATGACCACCATGTTGAATTAATTTGGCTCACTAAAACCTTACCAGTAAAACCCACTGGGGAAAAATTTGGACAAGGAAAAAGAGCACAATATCAACATTTTGAATTAAACGTCAGGGAGATGTTGCCTTGTTAAAACCTTGTCAAGAAAACCACATGGGACAAAACCTGAACGAAGAAAAAAGAGTACAACTTTTGACGTAACTATTGATGCTAACCCAACTATATGAGTTTTACAGAAGACAAACATCAAAACAATAATTCTAGTCTATCTTAAATAAGAGTTTAAGCTAGCATAATTCTAACTGAAAATTTAAGGGAAAAAAATAGAATTTATGCTGCTAAAGCGTGGATTTTTTTTTTGAGTTTTTAAGGACTCCTCAAGAGACCCATAAAGTTGATAGCATCAACTAATTAATCTGGATTCTTGGTTTTATACCAAATTCTAAAAACACATAGAAGATTGTTTAACCTGACATAATCAAGTCAGGTAGCTGCCATAATATAATTTGAATCCTACAAGGATAACAAATTTGAATATGTTCCCAACCACATTTCTTGTGAAAATGCAATACGAGTCCTTCAAGGACTACCACGCCAAAACCATCATGCACGGAGAACAAAAATTTATTGAATCAATCCTAGGGTCTGAGAAAAAATAGAACCCTCAAATGGTTTTTACAACGAAGAAATTTCTCGTATAAAGACGCAATATGACTACACCAACCTGTAATTAATAGGCTTGGCATGTTTAAGTTGTTAAGTTTGGATCCAAAATTGCATCACTTGAGAAATTAATCCAACCTAACTTCGATTGTATGCCAACCAATCACATATGTCAATAATTCTCTACAGAGGGGTTAACAACCACCATGTTTATTATTTCAGTAGCTACACCAAATGAATATTCGACAACATTTAACTAACTACGATCCCACACAATTCTCAAACACAATTCATAGAATTACTGGTACCAGTGCCTGCAGGCATTATAATCTCCCGATCTTCCAGTGAGGAGATATGAACTGAGAATGTGGATCTTTATGATAGACTCTATTGGAGCACTATCTGTAGCATATAAGAAAATGCTACATGATTACTAGATGTGATTGGATTTGCCTTTTCAAACGACATAATTAAGCTTATGGGAAAGCTAATTGAGATATTCTCGCGCCTATTTAATGGCAGTCTTTTTCAATTTGATCATGATGGGAGAGAAATAATAACCTTTTAAGTTAATTAATGTCAACTTCTAATAACATAGAGTCTCCCCCTGACTCTGGCGGAAATTGTTAGCTTATATACGAAAATAAATTTCATAGAATATTATCCGATTAAATCAAGGACATATAAACTCATAATATATTCTGGATTTTAAGAATAATACCAGTTGGACTGTAGATAATGACTTCAAAAGCCATAAAAAAAATAAAAAATTGTCCTTCAAAATTGTAGTCTACTTGACATACAAATATAACATCAACCATGGATTTTAATGGTTACAACCAAAAGCATAAAAAAAACTAATAAATCTCCAAAAAAATAAAAAAATTGTGACCTTTACGGACAACAAGATAATGATTCAGAATGAGATTTTGGACACTTCTTTTTCAAAAGAAATTATCTTCAAGATCAATTTAGTCACTACAAGGACTAATAATATAGGCTAACAAGCCGGGTGTGCACCTTTTGATATTTTGTGTCAAACTGTATTAATTCCAGCTATAAGTGGAACGGTCCAAATATTGGAGATTATTACAACGAGGAAAGATAAAAATTTCTCAATATCCCTCGAGAATGCAGCAATTCTGTGTTCTATCAGCGTTAGCAATTGAAAATACCATAAAAATATTTTATCCCCTTTAGGATCGATATGGAAAAACCAAATCTAGTTGGATTATATGTTTCTTCTTAAGAAATATGAAGAAATCATTTTCGTTATTGAATTTAAAAAAACCATGGTTTCCCGTAAGAAATAGAAACGAAACGTATTGATAGACCGAATCAAACTATATTGGCATCTCATATAAGCGATAGAGAAAACCAACCAGTTCGTTTGTACGATTCATGAAAATCATATCGACGAAGAAGGAAAAATAAATGTTTTCATGTCAGTCATCGCATAGGGATAA
This sequence comes from Papaver somniferum, assembly GCF_003573695.1. NCBI lineage: Eukaryota > Viridiplantae > Streptophyta > Magnoliopsida > Ranunculales > Papaveraceae > Papaver > Papaver somniferum. The sequence continues at coordinate 87,604,797 of NC_039362.1, forward strand.
TCCACTTTGTGGTTAAACAAATAGTTTCTTGTAAAAAAAAAATAGAAACAATATATAAAAATCACATGATCTTTTTCCAATGGAAGAAGATACCAAACTTAATTGGTCGTAGGTTTTTCAACCATGCACGTGATTAATTACCGTAAAGGTATTTCAATTGCGACAACACCAATTTTGGTGATTGTATTTTCTTTTAGAAGGATAGAAACTATAAACCATCTTTTGATGGCTATGTTTTTTCTTTTTCTATGAAAAAAAATAGAGAGAGAAAACACCAATTTTTTTTTATTTTGGTAATCATAGTTTCATTAAAGCAATAAAAATTATAACTATTTTTCAATATATTTTTTATTCTCTATATAAAGGATTAGAGAAGAAAGGAAATCAAAATCAAAAAGAATTGATCACCCAAAAATAGATAACAAAACATATAAACTAAAAAATAATATGTATAGAACCGCAACTTGATGACTGTTAAAAAAATATATAAGAAAGATACAAAACAAAAATACCGATACTGGAAAAGATGGAATACAAAGCCAATTATTGTCTCTCTATTCCTCTCTCCCTCTACTTTGTGTTTCTTGTTCTCTGTCTTCTATATCACAATACGTAATCAGCACGCCTACGCTGAGCTTTAAACAAAAAAAAAAAAAGTGAAATCGGTGATATAATATTCTTTACAAATTTTTTTATCCTTTTTTTACACGGTTTAACCTAACTTTAGTTTTCACAAATCATATTAATTTAATTATTTATGATTTTATAGTTTTGGTCCCGTGTACTAATTAACCTCTTCACGTTTTTGTTTCTTTGCATGTACACACACCTTGGTTTGATATAAACCCAAACCAACTTTTTAGCCGTACGGTTTAGAAAAATTAGGTGCTAAATGGAACTCTTAGTTTTCACCTTGTATCTTGCATAAACATGGCTTACGTGCTAAATGGAACTCTTAGATGATGTGGTGTATTGCTATTTCTAACTTATCTATTCTGGTGAATAGGGGTAACGTTTATGAAAAAGCGGGGGTCTCACAACCACACCCAATATTTCGATTAGCAATCTGTATGGACTAATTCCAATATACTTTCAAGAGAATCAACTAGACAGTCAGACTCAATCTTAAGAAAAGTATATCAAAGAGTTATATCTCAATTTCTCGATTCAATCCTCACTCAAACAAAAAGGAATTTGCGAGCCTGATTGAATACAAGAGAAATTACTTGAATGGTACCAAAGACCAATGATAAAGGATCAATCAACAACCAAAGGTTGGATTTATCAATTGATCGATTCAACGCATAACCTGTGATATTTCAATTATATAACAAAATATAATGCGGAAAAGAAATAACACAGACACCAGAAGTTTTTTTAACGAGGAAACCGCAAATGCAGAAAAACTCCGGGACCTAGTCCACACTGAACACACACTGTATTAAGCTGCTACAGACACTAGACTACTACAAACTAACTTCGGTCTGGACTGTAGTTGAACCCCAATCAATCTCACACTGATCCAAGGTACAGTTGCGCTCCTTACGTCTCTGATCTCAGCAGGATACTACGCACTTGATTCCCTTAGTTGATCTCACCCACAACTAAGAGTTGCTAGACCCAAAGCCGGAGACTTTAATAAACAAATCTATCTCACACAGAAAAGTATATACACAGGGGCTGAGTTAGAGTAGTGCAAGGGTGTGCACTTGCACCCCTTGCCCAGCTAGCTCCAAAGCCCTTTTTAGGCCCAATTAAAGATATGATTCTATATACAAGCCAATTTTTTTGTTATTTTGCACCCCCTAAAAAAGATTTTGTACCCCAAAGAAGATTTTTGCACCCCCCAACTTGCAAATTCTGGCTCCGCCCCTGTCTATACGAATAGATAAATCTGTCTCCCACAGAAATACCTACGAGTTTTGTTCTGTCTTTTGATAAATCAAGGTAAACAGGAACCAATTGATATACCGAACTTATATTCCTTAAGAACAACCTAGAAATATCAATCACCTCACAATAATCTTAATCGACTAGCGAAACAAGATATTGTGGAATCACGAACGATGAGACGAAGGTGTATGTGACTACTTTTCTATCTTGCCTATCGGAGATATAAATCTCAAGCCAATCTTACGATTGTACTCAATCACGATAGAAAGAGCAAGATCAGATCACGCATCTACAAAGAAAATAGTTGGGTTTGGCTTCACAATCTCAATGAAGTCTTCAAGCCGTTAACCTACAGGGTCTCGAGAGAAACCTAAGGTTAAAGGAGAATCGACTCTAGTTTACACAACTAGTATCACACATGAGGTGTGGGGATTAGGTTTCCCAGTTGCTAGAGTTATCCTTTATATAGTCTCCAAATCTGGGTTTGCAATCTAAGTTACCTCGGTAACAAAGCATTCAATATTCACCGTTAGATGAAAACCTGATTAGATTCAAGCAAATATCTTTCAACCATTATATCGAACTTAGCTTGTTATACACAAATGAAATGTAACTTCATTTAGGTTTGAGTAACCGTACCTAAACGTGTACACCTAGTTGGTTCAACAATAGTTAACCAATGGTTAGCCATATGAGCACTTTCATATCAACCTTATTCATCTTCACCATAACTAGTTCAAATGAATCAAATGAACCAGCTGGAGAGTTGTTCAATTGCTTAGATATCATAGAAGTATACAAGACACAATCGAAGCAAAATCGGTTTTGATTCACTCGAATCGATTCATGAACATTATAGCCACGGTTTGCAAAGATTGCATTCCTTATTATATAAATATTTTAGTTCATGAACAAACTGATTTTATAAAGTAACCTACTTAATTATGCAAACGGGTACGTGTACTTAAGTAACCGGACTGGGTTTGTTTTTCGCTTCCAAACTCCAGCAGAAATTCACGGACATGAACTTTCCGCCAGTATACGTACGGGTACGCATGCTGTCCCGGATTTCCAACAACCGCCAGTACGCGTACGGGTACTATACTTTGGATTCCCGGTTTTGGACTTTTACACAAATGTGAAAACACACTATACTTATATCCAAATATGGTTACACGTTCGAAACTCTCATTTCAATCATTGAAACTTTCTTAGAGGATGTTATATAGTTGTTATTCACAAACTATTTTTCATCAAAGCGATTTTAAAGTTATTGAAATAATCAACATGAATTTCGTCACGAGTAAAGATGAACTTGGCCAAAGCGAAAGTTTACCAACACATATTTCGAGAAATAAATAAGCGAGATAAACTCGGCTCGAAATAGCAAATGTGTATAATCGAAGTCTATATAGCAATACGACTTTTGTCTCAAGATAGGAGATATAATAGTTAGACTTTTGAGTGATAGATAAGTTCAAGTCTCCACATACCTTTTTGTCGATGAAGTTCCACCAGTTGCTTGAGTAGTTCTTCGTCTTTGCATGATGAACGCCGTGGAGTCTAGATCTCAACTACACTTACTATCCTAGTCCGAGACTAGAAATCAAGACTTATAGTTTTGGCAATTAAACTTGACAAACAAGCTTGAGATAGAAACGCTTGCGAGTTCGACCGAGCATTGCTCTAACAATATCCCCCTTTGTCAATTTTAGTGACAAAACTATCAATACATATGGAATACAAAAAAAATAAACTTTGCAGCTTCTCATCCACATGCTTGATCTCCTTGGTTCTTCAACATTACTCGAAATCTTCGTCACTTCCAAGTACTCCAATGATTTCAAAGGTATTCAATTCAGCATCATCGTTGTTGAAGATCCATAGCCATAACAATGAGAAAACAAGAGCTTTCAATCATTGTTATACAGTGTATTATTACACAGCATCAAAGTTCAATTGTACAACTTCGACAACAATACTATGGTGATATGTATCACTCCCCCTTAGTCAATACTTCATCTCACATGAAAACCACTCCCTGTTACATAATGATCCGAAAACCATATATATTTGTAGTGTGAACTACACATTAATTCTCCCCCTTTTTGTCAATAAAATTGGCGAAGGTACGAAAACTAGTGGGATCCTAATGAAATTTCCAAGAGACACTTCATCACCAAAAGAGAGTACATATCAACTTTTTTAGATGCAATCATATAGACCAAGGAGTTTATAAAGATACAAGATAACCCCTATAATATTCCACAGTCGCACTCCCCACAAAGATTTGGCAATTAAGCACAAGTTCAATTAAGAACTCTCCCCCATGAAATGTCATTCCCGAAAGAACAACAAGAGCGACCTTACTTTCACAAGAAAAGAAGGATTTCTTTGGACATTAACAAATCACATGAAACATGAATTTGTATCCAAAATCTCAATTAACTTAACCACAAGAGAACCTATGATTAATTTAATCGGAAATTCTCACATAAGAGAACTTATGGAGCCGCACAGTATTTACATAAGAAATATGGATCAGGGAAGATCAATACCGCGGAATAAACAAAAATTCATTCTATTTCTCATCACCATTTGCACAATGACATATAATAGACTTAATCTTTGTAAAAAAAAGCTCATCCTATCTTCGGTCAATATTTGCATAATGACATAATAGGCTTATCCTTTGTTTGTCAAAAGTTCATCCAATCCTTTATTAATACTTGCATATCGACATACGAAAAACTTAACTTTTGACAACGTATGGGACAATCATAGTTCACGGACGCAAACACACATATCCCATAACAAATTGCAATATGTGAAACGATAAAGATTAATACTGCAAAATCATCTTCCAAATAAACTTTAGAATTTAAGTAAATAAATCTAAAAACATTGCAAGATGAAAACGTTGGACATAGCTATGTGTAAACACAATAATGGCTATTCCAAACCTAGTTATCCTTCTTAAAACACAAGAATAAATTCTCATAAGAAGTTTCCTAGACATTTTAGAGCTTTCTCAGAGCATCTACCGAGAATTCCTTCTCATTATTAAAAAACCCATTAATTATGGGATCGTTCAATTCCTCTAAATCTTTAGAAATATAAGTCAACTCACTAAGTTCTCTTTTTAGCTCACACAAGATGTTCTTTGTCAGAGACAATCATTTGTTCATAATGAGTTATCTTTTCTAAAGAGGAATTGAGATTTTAAATCATTTCTTTTGTTGACGAAATCTTTCACCATACCTCTGAAGTTATTATCAAAATGACAAACGGACAAGAGGCAGTTAGAGGAAGAACCTTCTCCATCATCTGTGGATCTCTCTTTCTTCATCCTTGAGGAAGTGATTCCTTCACACAGATACACAATAACTGCTTCGACTGCATCCCTTTTTTTGGTACCTCTAGTTACAGGAGCCATGAAATTGTATCTTTCAAGGAGAAAAGATATGAAGGACTTTGATTACAAATGATTATAAATAGACTTATGGACACCCAAACCCTAGAAGAACTTTGAACAAGTATTTCATGGTTTATTATCCATTATCTAAATTATTAGGAGAATATTTTCTAAAAAAAAAACATAAATACAAAACTTGAGCCACCTTGATGCAAACCTCATTTTCTCAAGTTAAAGATGAGGATGCGGACGTCACTGGTATTAGACAGTGACGAAGTGAGCCGAATGCTCACCTCTTTTACCACATAGTGTCTTATCAAGGTTTGTTGTATAAACAGATTTCTTACTGTTAGAGCATTTCTCGGTCGAACTCGCATGCCTTGCTATCTCAAGCATGTTTGTCAATGTTAGTGATCAAAACTATATGTCTTGATTTCCAGTTTACTTATGACTAAGTCTCGGTCTAGGATAGTTAGGTATAGTTGAGCTCCAGACTCCATGGCTATTATCTTACGAAGACGAAGAACTACTCAAGGAACCAGTGGAACTTCATCCGACCAAAAGGTATGTGGAGACTTGAACTCATCTGTCACTTAAAAGTCTATATACTCTATTTCCTACTCTTAAGACAAAAGTCGTATAAGTATGATAGTTTTCATACATACACATTTACTATTTCGAGCCGAGTTTACTCGCCTATTTTTTTTCTCGAAATATGTGTTGGTAAGATTTTGCTTTAACCATTTTCATCTTTACCCGTGACGAAAGTCATGATAATGTTTCAATCTTGAAAATAGCTTTGATGACGATAGTCGATTCTTTTTGTCTAACGACTATTATAACATTATAGAAGAATGTTTCAATGATTGAAATGTGGAGTTGAGATTACGTAACCAACTACGGATATAAGAATATATAGTGTGTTCGCACATTAGTGTATAAATCCATGTGCCGGAAACCAAGTGCGTGCATATGTGTGCATGTGGTATTGGTGAAGGAGACAGGTTTGGTACGCGTACCCGTACGCTTACTGGCGGAAGTTTTCATACCGAAAATTTCTGTTGTAGTTTGTAAAGTTTGCAAACTGAAAACCAGTCACCTTAGGTATGCGTACCCGTATGCGTACCCAGGGAAGTTCTCAAACCGAAAATTTCTGTTGAGTTTCCAAACTCAAGTCCGGTAGCTATCGTACACGTACCCATACGCGTACCTAAGCTGGTTATATTTCTCAAATCGGTAGTTTCATGAGCTTAAACAATAAATCAATAAGGAATGCGATCTTTGCAAACCGTGGCTATATTGTTCATGAATTGATTCAATTGAATCAAACCGACTTTGTTTCAACTGTGTCTATGTATAAAGATCTAAGCAATTGAACAACTCTTGAACTAGTTCTTATGAGTCATTTTAACTAGTTATGAGAAAGATGAATACGGTTAATATGAAAGTGCTCATATGGCTAACCATTGGTTAACTATTTGTGAACCAACCCAATGTACACGTTTAGGTACGGTTACTCAAACCTAAATGAACACATTTCATTTGTGTGTGAGACAAGCTAAGTTTCGATCTAACGGTTGAAATATATTAGCTTGGATAAGTTAGGTTTTTCATCTAACGGTGAATATTGAATGCTTTGTTACCAAGGTAACTTAGATTGCAAACCCTAATTTGGATATTATATAAATGAAAAATCTATCAACTGGGAAACCTAATCCCTACACCTCCTGTGTGATATTAGTTGTGTAAACTAGATTTGATTCTCCTTTAACCTTAGGTTTCTCTCGAGACTCTGTAGGTTAACGACTTGAAGACTTCATTGGGATTGTGAAGCCAGACCCAGCTATTTTCTTTGTAGTTGTATGATCTGATCTTGTTGTTTCTATCGTGATTGAGTACAATCGTAAGATTGGCTTGAGATTTATATCTCTGATAGGCAAGATATAAAAGTAGTCACAAACACCTTCGTCTCATTGTTTGTGATTCCGCAATATCTTTTCAAGGAGCACAACTGTACCTTGTATTAGTGTGAGATTGATTGGGGTCTAGCAACTGGAAAAACTAATCCCTACACCTCCTGTGTGATACTAGTTGGTTTTGCTAGAGTCGATTCTCCTTTAACCGTAGGTTTCTTCTCGAGACCCTGTCGGTTAACGACTTAAAGACTTTATTGGGATTGTGAAGCCAGACGAAACTACTTCTCTTATAGTTGAGCGATCTGATCTTGCCATTTTCTATCGTACGAGTTCAATTAAATAATTGACTTGAGATTATATCTCCGATAGGGCAAGATAAAAAGAAATCACAAACATCTTCGTCTCATCGTTTGTTATTCCGCAATATCTAGTTTCGCTACCATACGATTTAGATTATTGTGAGGTGATTGATAATACTTGGCTGTTCTTCGGGAATATAAGTCCGGTTTATCAATTGGTTCTTGTTTACCTTGATTTCTATCAAAAGACGGAACAAACTTGTAGGTTTATCTTTGGGAGACAGATTTATCTATTATCGTAGACTTTTCTGTGTGATACAAATTTGTTTATTAAAGTCTTCGACTTTGGGTTGTAGCAACTATTGGTTGTGGGTGAGATCAGCTAAGCGAATCAAGTGCGTAGTATCCTGCTGGGATCAGAGAAGTAAGGAGCACAACTGTACCTTGAATCAGTGTGATATTGATTAGAGTTCAACTACAGTCCAGACCGAAGTTAGTTTGTAGTAGGCTAGTGTATGTAGCGGCTTAATACAGTGTGGTTTTCAATCGAGACTAGGTCTCGGGGTTTTTCTGCATTTACGGTTTCCTCGTTAACAAAAATTCTGGTGTCTGTGTTATTTCTATTCCGCATTATATTTTGTTATATAATTGAAATATCACAGGCTGTGCGTTGTATCGATCAATTGTGAAATCCAACCTTTGGTTGTTGATTGATCCTTGGATATTGGTCTTTGGTACCATCCAAGTTTATATCTCTCTTGTATTTGATAAAGACTCGCAGGTTTCTATTTGCTTGAGTATAGATCAAATTGAGAGATAGAGATATTAACTCCTTGATATACTTTTTATTAAGATTGAGTCTGACTGTCTAGTTGATTCTCTTAAAAGTATATTCGAGTTAGTCCATACAGATTGCTAATCGAAATATTGGGTGTGGTTGTTAGACCCCCGCTTTTTCACTTACCTCGTCTGAATCTGGAATTACAGGATTTTTTAGGAAAACCTTGATTATCCATCGCCAGATTCATCCTTTTCACGTTCTCTTGAAGTTTGGAAATTCTTTTGCTGTTCCTCTTGAATCTCCAAGACATACTTTGAACATGATTTGCATTTCCACAAAACAAACAAATCAATAAAGAGTTTTTTTTCTATTGAATTGCCTCATGTTTATCACAACATTCAACATACATCATTCCAACATTAGTCGGAACAAAAGTGTTGTTTGTGTTTACAGTTTTGCTTTTAAACCCCAAACCATTTGTGTTCCCAAATGACTTCTGACCGAATAACATTGCTGATATTTTGTCAGAACTTCCAGATAACCTTTGCAGGTCATTCTTAAGAGTATTGATCTCCTTTTCCTTTAGAGACACGGTTCTGGTGAATTCATCATTAAGACAATCTATCTCAAGATTTTTCACCTGGAATGATAATTCAAGTTTCTTCAACGAAGCCTTTAGTTAAATATTTCCTTGGTGAATCTCTCTATTTTTATTCAAGAATTCACAAATCTCTGTGTCGGACTCAAGTTCTGAATCAAAAATTGAGTAGGTGGAGGTTTCTGCTGCAAGAGTTGAAAGTTCATTGCACCCATCAGAAGCATCCAAGATGTTGACACCCAGGGAAGATTTTTCTTGTATATAATCATCTGACGCATTAACTGTAGAGAGACATTTATCACATCTTTTGTTTCTTTTCACAAAATCTTTGATCTTTTATGTTATCAGTGATTTATATAAATCAACATGATTGGAACAACATTCATCAGCCAAAGACAAGTTAGAAGATTCACTTGCATTGGTTGAACGCAGATGTTCTGACTGTGTTCTGATCAAGATCAAGAATTTTTAACTTTCCAATTTGAGTATTTCTGGAAATCTCATCAAGGTTATTTCCTTCAACGACGGCATGTTTCTTAGAATCGTATTTGGATGGCAGAGATCTGAGAATCTTCATCACAATGTCATTTTCAGGAATAGTCTTACCCAATGCAAAGGATGCCTTAACAATTTCAGACACTTTGTGATTAAACTCATCAAATGATTCTTCATCTGCCATACGAAGGTTTTCCCAATCAGAATTTAGGTTTTGAAGCCTAGCTTCTTTTTCACGGGTATTCCCTTCAAATACAGTTTCTAAGATATCCAAGGCTTCTTTAAACTTTGTGCAAGTAGTCACATGATGTTGAAGATCTCTGGTAATGGCATGTATGATAGCATTTAAGCCGTCAGAATTTTGCTTTGCAGCAAGAATTTCTTCTAGACTATATCTACCAATATCCTTAGGTATATATACATCGCTTTCTGTATTAACCGGAGGATCATAGCCATTAACGACACGTACCCATGTTTGAAAATCACGAGCTTGAAGAAAAACACACATAGCAATTTTCCACCACAAGTAGTTTGATCCATCAAGACTGGTGGTACGTTTATGGAGATAAAATTTCTGTCCATTGAGTCAAATCGCTACAAATACATACTTATGAGGTCTTAAAGGTGTTTTCCTGCTCTAATACCAATTGAAAAAGCGGGGGTCTAACAACCACACCCAATATTTCACTTAGAAATCTGTATGGACTAACTCCAATATACTTTCAAGAGAATCAACTAGACAGTTAGACTCAATCTTAAGAAAAGTATATCAAAGAGTTATATCTCAATTTCTCGATTCAATCCTCACTCAAACAAATAGGAATTTGCGAGCCTGATTGAATACAAGAGAAATTACTTGAACGGTACCAAAGACCAATGATCAAGGATCAATCAACAACCAAAGGTTGGATTTATCAATTGATCGATTCAACGCACAACCTGTGATATTTCAATTATATAACAAAATATAATGCGGAAAAGAAATAACACAAACACCAGAAGTTTTGTTAACGAGGAAACCGCAAATGCAGAAAAACCCCGGGACCTAGTCCACACTGAACACACACTGTATTAAGCTGCTACAGACACTAGACTACTACAAACTAACTTCGGTCTGGACTTTAGTTGAACCCCAATCAATCTCACACTAATACAAGGTACAGTTGTGCTCCTTGAAAAGATATTGCGGAATCACAAACAATGAGACGAAGGTGTTTGTGACTACTTTTATATCTTGCCTATCAGAGATATAAATCTCAAGCCAATCTTACGATTGTACTCAATCACGATAGAAACAACAAGATCAGATCATACAACTACAAAGAAAATAGCTGGGTCTGGCTTCACAATCCCAATGAAGTCTTCAAGTCGTTAACCTACAGAGTCTCGAGAGAAACCTAAGGTTAAAGGAGAATCGAATCTAGTTTACACAACTAATATCACACAGGAGGTGTAGGGATTAGGTTTCCCAATTGATATATTTTTCATTTATATAATATCTAAATTAGGGTTTGCAATCTAAGTTACCTTGGTAACAAAGCATTCAATATTCACCGTTAGATGAAAACCTGATTAGATTCAAGCTAATATCTTTCAACCGTTAGATGAAACTTAGATTGTTATACACAAATGAAATGTAACTTCATTTAGGTTTGAGTAACCGTACCTAAACATGTACACCTAGTTGGTTCAACAATAGTTAACCAATGGTTAGCCATATGAGCACTTTCATATCAACCTTATTCATCTTCAGCATAACTAGTTTAAATGACTCAAACAAACTAGTTAGAGAGTTGTTCAATTGATTAGATCTCATAGAAGTATACAAGACAAATCAAAGAAAAATCAGTTTTGATTCACTCGAATCGATTCATGAAAATTATAGCCACAGTTTCCAAAGATTGCATTCCTTATTATATAAATGTTTTAGTTCATGAACAAACCGATTTTAGAAAGTAACCTACTTAAGTATGCAAACTGGTACGCGTACTTAAGTAACCAGATTGAGTTTGTTTTTCACTTCCAAACTCCAGCAAAAATTCATGGATATGAACTTTCCGCCAGTATGAGTACGGGTACGCATACCGTCCCGGATTTCTAACAACCGCCAGTACGCGTACGGGTACGCATACTTTAGGTTCCCAGTTTTGGAGTTTGACACAAATGTGAAAACACGGTATACTTATATCCAAAGATGGTTACACGTTCTAAATTCTCATTTCAATCATTGAAACTTTCTTAGAGGATGTTATATAGTTGTTATTAACAAACTATTTTTCATCAAAGCGATTTTCAAGTTATTGAAATAATCAACATGACTTTCGTCACGAGTAAAGATGAACTTGGCCAAAGCGAAAGCTTACAACACATATTTCGAGAAATAGATAAGCGAGATAAATTCGACTCGAAATAGCAAATGTGTATAATCGAAGTCTATATAGCAATACGACTTTTGTCTCAAGATAGGTGATAGAATAGATAAACTTTTGAGTAATAGATAAGTTCAAGTCTTCATATACCTTTTTGTCGATGAAGTTCCACCAGTTCCTTGAGTAGTTTTTTGTCTTTGCATGATGAACGTCGTGGAGTCTAGAGCTCAACTACACTTACTATCCTAGTTCGAGACTTAGCTATTAGTAAACTAGAAATCAAGACTTATAGTTTTGGCAACTAAACTTGACAAACAAGCTTGAGATAGCAACGCTTGCGAGTTCGACCGAGCAGTGCTCTAACAGTTTATACTGTCAAAGATTTGAGGTAAGTTATTTTTTTATCCCCTTTTCTATTTTCACGTAAATTCCTTTCCAAATTGGAATACTGCAACTCTTTCCAATATTATGGATGGAGAAGTCGAGAAAATTCAAATCCATGGCTTCAAGGTAGTGGATAATAGCACCATGATACAGTTAACAGGTGATACACTTGTTTCATTGATAGTAGCGTTGAGGAAGTGATAAGTTTGTTAATTGTCATTTCAGTTTTCGAAGTTCTTACATGTACGAAGCTCAGTTTGAATAAAAGCAACATGATTAGTATTGGCGTTGATGATGGCACATTACTGAGTTAACTAGAGAACTTGATTGTAAAACCGAGAATTTTTCTTTCGAGTACTTAGGTATGCCAATTGGTGTACCATTCATGTCTACTTGTATCTGAGACTAGTTTCTTGAAAGAAAAAAGATTAAACTTGCTTCTTGGATGAGGAAATTCTTTCCGAAGTGAGTAGAATTTCTCTTTGTCAAGAATTGTCTTACGAGTCTACCTATATACCATTTAATTTAAAGTTTTCCAGGGAGTGTGTGGAGAAACAAAAATGAACAAGATTACGAGGAACTTTGCATGGGGTTCTGTGGATGGGAATTTAAAGATGTGTTTGGTTGTGTGGAACAAGATCTGTAATCCAAAGAAACTGGTGGTTTTGGTGATAGAAACCAAGGAAGAATAAATCATCTTTTACAGTCTAAATGGGTTTGGAGATATCAGAAAGAGATGAATTCTTTTTAGCAAAACATAGTGCTAAAGCAAATGCTCGGGTGAACCTACACAACTTGGTATATCAAGTATGTTTTTACATATTAGGTGTCAAAACTATTTCTTGATTTATCCTACTAAAGTTAGCTTAGTTTTGGAATAGATTATATAATAGAGTCTTATCTAGGATTTTCTAGCTACTCAATGTGAATGAAAAATTGAAGATCATATGACGAAATTAATTTGAATAAGCTTCATCGAGGTACGTAATGAAGACTAATCTTTCCTTCTGAAATTGTTTCCATCTATCGAACTATGAATCATATCAATTCAAGGACTTTAGTAGTTGATCATATGCAGTGAATCATATCACATATTAGCTTCTCACTATGGCTAATGATGTTTTTTTTCTTTTTCTTTTTCCTGAATCACATTTATTTTTATTAAAATATAAAGCGAATTACATCAAGAGATTACAAATTTTGGACAAAAGACTAAAGTGAGAAAGCAAACCCTGGGCTTGATACATAGAGCCCAATACAACATTTAACATAATCTATAGTACTTCACATTTGGAATTTCAACTCTTCTCAGAGAAGAAGGTCTTCCTGTGTAAAGTTGTCTTTCACCTGGAAACAAGTTTACACCTTTCTTTGCAACAGAATCTGCTGAAAAGTTAACCTCCCTATAACAGTACTTTTATTTGATTTGTAAAAACTTACCCACAACCTGCTTCCATCTGCTTCTGATGAACCAAGGAATTTGTCCATGAATAAATTCATTCACTACTGTTTGTGAGTCTGAGACAATTAGAATCTTTTCTTTACACCATTCTATTGACAATTCCATTGCACAAATAATTGCATAAACTTCTGCTATGTAGTTAGAAGCAATACCTATTCCTCAAGTGAGAGTACCAAGCACTTGACAGTCATAATCTCTGACAACAACTCCAAATCCAGCAGCACTTGGATTTCCAAAAGAAGATCCATCATAGCAGAACATTGTGAAACCAAAATCTGGAGGGAGCCACTGACATTCCCTGATTTCTTGAAACTTAGAATTCCTAAGACCCAAGTTAAATATTGCTATAATACTCAAATCATAATTTTGATTTCATTTGGTTCTTGTTATTCTCAGACCACCTTCATTTATCGATTTCATTATTCTGCACTTAAAACTTTGAATGTTAGGCTTGATTTCTTCAAAAAATTTCTTGTTTTTCTGGAACCATAATTCCTTGAGAATAATACAGGCTAACATAAGCCATACCTGCTTGATCAAGGGACTTCTATTTTTAGCACATTTTCAAATATCATTGAAAGACATAGGCTGAGGAAATTGGAAGAAAGAGCAAATCCACTTCCAAATTTCATCACTGAACCTGCAATTCCATAACAAGTGCGCCATACTGTCTTGATCTTCTTCACAAATATCATTGAAAGACATAGGCTAATGATGTTTTGACTTATAATAACTCGCTTGTATAGACTCGAAACCAAGCTTGAGCAAAAAGCACAAGTATTAATGAAAATTTCAAGTCTTGCAAATTCCTTCTTGAGTTTGTAATGTTTTGTTTTGGTAGTTTGTTATTAATTATTTTATTCACTTGAGTTCACAAACTCAAGAGCTAAGTTTGCAAATTCATAAGCTTGTAGAAGTCTTGGAATTTGCAAACCTAATCTAGAGAAATTTTCTAAGAACTTATGTATTTTGATTTTGTGTATTATGGTGAGTTCAGAAACCAATAGAAGAAAAACTTTCCCTCGGTTGTATTGTTATTTAAGGTCGCGAACCTATCTTGAAAGCAAGTTAGTTCGCAACCTGTATCTATATTTGTGTTTCTTAATTATATTTCTTGTATATTATAAGGTTCTTCTCTTCTGACATATGATCATTCAGGAATTGCAGATCAAATCCAGAATTGATATAAAACTACGATGGAGTATAACTCTTATCTATTCAGATCTCATTTGTGAGTTTTCCACAAGAATACATCTTAGATTAAGTTCTAGTTGTGCAATATATACATAAAAGATTAGGTTTCCCTATAAATATTGAAGAATACAAAACCTAATCTTGGATTTATATTCGTCTAAATTCAGTGGACCGATATCTATTCTTGATCTATAATCTAAAATAAGTCACCAGGCGTCTTGTTGGAGGCAGTGCCCATTACTCAAGCAAGACAAGCATTAAGACGACTATCCTAGCAATTCATCATTTAACAGTGCACTAGGGTTCATCTGAGCCTTAGCCAGTGCAACTTAGCTCATGCTAATCTTGTGAACAACAATAAACATCATACAAGGTAATTCAAACAACACACACATGGTGAGCAATTACAAAAACATGATAAACATAATTAACATTTGAAATGGAAATTAACTGAATTAAGAACTATAATAGAAATTCACAGAACATGGATAATTGAGGGCACTGGCTAGTCCAGGCCTCTGAGGTGGTGCTCTGGCTAATCCAGGCATAACCCCTTTCACACACATCACAACTCTATTTATAGTTACATATAAGAAAAATCCCCAAAAATCAGTGAAGCTAGGGTGTACCCAAAAATCCAAAATTCACTCACCTAACACACTGATAACAACCCAATCAACCAACCCATGCTTCAATTAGACGTACAATTGATTTCCCCCAAACAGTTCCCAAATCAGAAAAATTAGGGTTAGGGATTTTTCTTACCAAACCTGCGATTTGACGCTTCCCTCTTCAACCCATTCCTCTCCTCGGTCTCCTGCTCCTCTCCATGCCTTCAATTGCTTTTCTAGCTTCACTAATTCGTCAACCACTCACCTAGGGTTTCGGCAGGGGAGAAATTGACGAATTAGGGGGCTATAAAGATGGGTAATAGCTGTAGGAAGGTAGGGGTGATGATGGTGGAGGTGTGGTGGTGGTAGAGGAGTAGGTAGTGGTGGTTGTGGAAGTGGAGTAGGTGGTGGTACGGCAGGGGATGGTGGTTCTGTTGCAGAGAGGGGGGGAAGAGAAGATGGAGTCGATGGGGTTTGAGGAAGGGGCTGTTTGTTTTGCGGGTATAGATATTAGGTACTAGGGTGTTGAGCAGGTGTAGAGGATTTGATGTTTCGCGAAGCTGGACCGTAGGATTATAGGATGATGGAATGATCCAACGGCGCGATTGAAATGGATGAGGGGAGACCGTTGGATGACGAGATACATCAAAACTGACGGCGAAGATCGAGGTTAGGTGTTGTAGTGTTAAGCGGAAGTATCGAGATTTGATGAGCAGGCAAAGAAGCGACCGTAGGATCTAAATGTGATCTAATCTGAAGGCTTGGAATTTAGGTACTATGGTGTTTTGCAGGGACTTCAGATTTTGATGAACGATGAAGAAGCGACCATTGGATGATGAGATGGATCCGATCTAACGGCTGAGAATGGAGGCGGGTATGGATATAGAAAATGGGTTTGGGTAAGGGTTTTGGTCCTTGGGTATGCCAAGCCCATATCTTCTTTAAGAACAATTCTTCCTTCTTGAGCCCATTCCTAGCTTTTTGGTCTTGCGCTTCATTCTTTGCGGCTTCCTTGCGTAATTCTTCCGGCTTTTCACTACTCTTCAGCTCTTTTCCGCTCCGCAATTCATCCAAACTTTATTTACAACCTAAAAATGCAAAATTAATTAATAAAAATATTTATTCTTGAAAACAAAGAAAATACAGAATATGGGATAAAATGTAGAATTAATGCACAAAAGATGAGTTAAATGCCAAGAAAAATATATAGAAATATGCACTTTTTAGCACTCATCAAATACCCCCAAACCTGAATTTTACTTGTCCTCAAGTAAAACAAAACTAAGAAAATCCTAACTATACCACTGTCGCTGGTCTCTCGAATGCATTTAGCATATGCACTAAGCCTTTTAAACCACTAAGTGTCCCTAGTGGACGAGTTAAGTCTCGTGAAGGTTTGCTTAGAACGTACCTACAAAGTTCTAGGTCAAAATATAAGCTCAGATTCCATCAAATGTGACATATGCAAGTCAGTTTAAGCTCACAGCAAAATGGAGATGTCAATCTAGCTATCAAAGGCACAATCCTAGCACTGATAACAAAAAAAGACATGTGATAAGAGTGTAAAGTGTATCTACACATGTGTAAAGAAAGATCTGAAGTTATGACTACTAATCACCAAGAGATAGTTTTTAGGCTAAGAACCGAATTCTAAGCCAAGCTAGCTGTCCGTCTTTACGAGAATTGTGAATGTTCACCCAATGAGTTGGTGATATTTCAGTTTACCCGCGTTATACATCGATGGCTGCACCCTCCTTGCTTATTACAAGACTATTTACAATAAAAAGATGACTCTTTACATGACTCTTATTTACATTGATTACTCTCTTTTATTTTTGGAACAAGAGAGAAGTATTGTCTTTAACATGACAAAACATGGAATAAATAAATACTTTTTTTTTTAATATTTTTTTGATTTTTCTGAATTTTTCTGATTTTTCTGATTTTTCTTTTTTGAAGAAATAACTTTGATCTTTACAACATAGTGACACTTTTGATACATGAACAAAAAGAAAAACATAATTACATGACTCTTAGCAAGAGGTGGCCCTTATCGAATGCATCCGGTCAAATTCTATGGTTGCTTTTCTTAACGTATCCTCCAACTTCTATCCCAGCCAACCAAAGAACAAGCTAGTCAAGTCTCATTCAGTATTCTAAAGTGATTGGCAATCTAACTTCCTATCAAACACCTTGAAGATCGAGGCTATACATGTATTGGTAGATTGTGCGTGTGCAAGTTTCTTATCACATGTGAATTGTGCTAGAATCAGGGTGCCTAAATATCTAGACTAAGAATCCTAAAAATTACATATTTGCACAAGAGTCAAAATTTCAAGGTAAATGCTCGATTTTTATGATTTTTTCAATTTTTTAATTTTTTTTTTTCAATTTTTTTCAAAAAGAAGGAGTTCTTGTTTTCAATTATTGCATGTGATCGTGGTATCTACTCTATACCCCCAAACCTAAACTAAACATTGTCCTCAATGTTTCAAAATATGAACAAAATTATAATACAACATATGAAAAGGATCATGCTGAGTAGAGAAAAAGGAAAGAGAATACCCGATTTCGGCGAAAGCAAGATTAGAACTCCGTTATTCAAGGAAAAAACCCAACATTTTTTTAGCCTAGATCATATTGGATTAGCAAAATATATACAAAAGGAACAAAAGGATTTTTAAAATTTTTATCTACTGGATTATATACAAAAAATTCACCATACACTAACAATCTAAAGAGTTGAGGATCAACCCAAAAGACAAAGTGTAGAGGTTTCAACAGCTTCACACAATAATAATAGGAAAGAAACGCAAGTGAAACTGTGAAACAAAATGAGCTACCCCCAAACCTGGATTTTTCAACGGATAAAATTTTGGAAACAAAATCTCGCAGTTTTGGGGGTTCATCATGCACAAGATCTAGCTCGAAATGAGCTGTGCTAGGGACGGGCAAACATGCTAATTCCAACTGTGGTTCCTCAAATGTATTATACTTAGAAGCAAAATAGTCCAAGAGGACTTGGGAAGCACACAGTTCCAAACCTAGGTTGGGCATTCTCAGAAAAATTGGTTTGACAATATCGGTACAAACCAAATCTAGGTTGGGTGGAATAATCTCAATCTGTGACTTAGGCAAGAAGGTGACATCTAAGTTTCTCACATGCATGAGATCAAAAGTACCAATATTATCAGTCACATCAGCATTTTCTAAATCATAATCAAGTTGTGTAGCATGCTCATCATCACAACACAATTTCACAAGTCCAAATTCAGAATCATGGTTATCCGAAATATCCAAATTAACATCAAAAGAAGCAATATATTGTGGCTTAAGTATGGAATCAGACACATCAACTATATTTTCATGCATAGGATCATTAGTGTCAACAGAAGATTCAACATTACCTAAGTCATGCTCTTCACAGGATAACTGCACAATATCTAAATCAGTAGCCTCATCACATGTATATGGAATACTAGAAGAAACATCATTCATGAAGGTCGGGGCAGAAAAGCCTAATGTATTTGAACCCAAAGGTTCCATAACATTTTCAGCATAGACATGTTCTTCTAATATAACATCATCATAATCATCATCATCACAAATACATGAAAATCCTACTTTGTCAAAACCATTAGTGTTTTTCGCCCATACATCTGCCTCTAAAATAGGTGAATATGGATTGACATTTTCAGCAATAGGGTATGAAACACTATATCCAGAATTAAGCTCATTGGGAAAATCAACATCTGACTCATGGTGATTACCCATATCATGTGGCATGGTCCTAGTTTCCCTATAGGTTTCCCACTGATGGGTTTTCTCTGCAACTTCAGCTAGAAATAACCATGCATCGTCCACAGTTTTATCAATGAATTCACCATTACACATAGATTCAACCAAGGCTCGAGACTTAAAGTCTAGTCCCTCATAAAGAATGGCGACCAGTCTCCACTTCTCGAGGCCATGATGAGGACACTCAAACAACAAATCATTAAATCGTTCAAAATAATGAAAAAGTGTTTCTCCATCTAACTGGACAAAACAATTAATACTTCGACGAATAGAGATGGTCCTATGATGTGGAAAGAACTTTCCGACAAATTGATTTGTGAGTTGGTCCCAAGTGGTGATTGGCTGCGGTCTCAAACCGTAAAACCATGTTTTGGCCTTTTCCTTTAAAGAAAAAGTAAACAAACGCAATTTCAAAGAGTCTTCGGATATATGGTCAGGTTGTAAAGCCCGGACAATTTGTTCAAACTCTCTTACATGGTTATAGGGATTCTCAGAATCGAACCCTCGAAATATAGGAAGTATTTGTATCATGCTTGCGTTTAGTTCAAATGGGCCATCAGTCTGGGGTAAGACGATACATGATAACTGACTTATTATGTTAGGGTACATGTATTCATGGAGACTACGGAGTTTATTCACACACTCGCCCATTTTTTCAAAAAAAATTTGGTTTTAATGGGTTTTGAAAATTTGGTTTGAAAGGGTTTTGAAAAGAAAATTTGGTTTTGCTTGGGATAAAATTTTGGTTTTTGAAATAAGGAGCAAAGTTTGGTTTTAATGGGTTAAAGAAGAAAAAAAATTTGGTTGTTAAAATGGGAGCAAGTAAAATTTGGTTTTTGAATGGGAGAAAAGTTTTGGTTTTTGAAATTGGGAGCAAGCCCACTGTTGGTCCTCTAATGGAATGGGAGGAAGGCTGCGGCCCACGAAACACTAAGTTTTAATTTTGAAAGTTTAATTTGGCCCAGTTGGTTAAGGCCCGACGTTTGTTTTAAAACTTTGGTTTCGAGGTCCACTCTTGAGTGGAAACAAGCCCACAATCGGTTACAAGCTCAGCTGGGTTTAAACCCAGAGTCCAAAATACAAGTCCAATGAAAGAATTTAAACAAGCCCACAAATTAAACAAACAAGCCCACAAATAAATTATTACAAACCCAACAGAAAATAAGAGAAGCCCAAAAATTGGCTTTAATATTACAAGCCCACAATTAAAAATTGGAAGCCCACAATTCGGGTTCTCTTAAATGGGTTACCTTTTAAGCACAGCCCAGCTGCTCTGATATTGTTGCAAAAACCCAGTTGGGCTTTGGTTCTTTTCCTTGGTGGCGTCCCAGCAGAGGAAAAACGGGTTCAGAACAGCAGGTCCAACAGCAAATGAAGTGAAGCAGATGCAGATGCAAATGCTATGCAGTGAAATGCAAAAATAGCTCATAAAACTACAAGAAAAACACAGCACCAGCCCCCGGCAGCGGCGCCAAAAACTTGGTGGGCCCGAAGGAGTGTGAAAATATGAGCGTAATGAAACGGGCCTACAGTAAGACCGCAAGTGCACGGTCGTCGGTTGTAGCTCGTGCAAGTACGGGTCGATCCACAGAGACTGGGTGTGTTTGGCTAATGGGTATAGAATGGGGTATTAGGGTGTTGAGCGGGTTCAGCGAGGTTTGATGATCTGCGACAAGAAGCGATGGATGGGAAGATGGTAGGTGGATCCAACGGCGATACGGAGGTAAGCGTGGAGCGACCGTCGGATGAAGGGATGTAGCAAAACGGACGACCCAAGATGGAGATGGGTGTTGCGATGTAAAGCGGGAGCTTCGGAGTTTGATGTGCGATGATGGAGCGACCGTTGGATGATGATATGGATCCAATATGACGGCTACATGAGAAACGGGTATGGATATAGGAAATGGACTTGGGTGAGGGTTTTGGGCATTGGGTATGCCAAGCCCATATCTTCTTTAAGAACAATTCTTCCTTCTTGAGCCCATTCCTAGCTTTTTGGACGTGCGCTCCATTCTTTGCGGCTTCCTTGCGTAATTCTTCCCGTCTTTTCACTACTTTTCTGCTCTATTCCGCTCCGCAATTCATCCAAACTTTATTTATTACCTAAAAATGCAAAAATTAAGTAAGAAAAATATTTATTCTTGAAAACAATGAAAATACAGAATATGGGATAAAATGTAGAATTAATGCGCAAAAGATGAGTTAAATGCCAACAAAAAGGGATAAATATATACATTATTTGGCACCCATCAGTAGCCTCATCACATGCATATGGAATACTAGAAGAAACATCATTCATGAAGGTCGGGGCAGAAAAGCCTAATGTATTTGAACCCAAAGGTTCCATAACATTTTCAGCATAGACATGTTCTTCTAATATAACATCATCATAATCATCATCATCACAAATACATGAAAATCCTACTTTGTCAAAACCATTAGTGTTTTTCGTCCATACATCTGCCTCTAAAATAGGTGAATATGGATTGACATTTTCAGCAATAGGGTATGAAACACTATATCCAGAATTAAGCTCATTGGGAAAATCAACATCTGACTCATGGTGATTACCCATATCATGTGGCATGGTCCTAGTTTCCCTATAGGTTTCCCACTGATGGGTTTTCTCTGCAACTTCAGCTAGAAATAACCATGCATCGTCCACAGTTTTATCAATGAATTCACCATTACACATAGATTCAACCAAGGCTCGAGACTTAAAGTCTAGTCCCTCATAAAGAATGGCGACCAGTCTCCACTTCTCGAGGCCATGATGAGGACACTCAAACAACAAATCATTAAATCGTTCAAAATAATGAAAAACAGTTTCCTCATCCAATTGGACAAAACAATTGATACTTTGACGAATAACGATGGTCCTATGATGTGGAAAGAATTTTTTGAAAAATAGATCTGTGAGTTGGTCCCAAGTGTTGATTGATTGTGGTCTCAAACCGTAAAACCATGTTTTGGCCCTTTCCTTTAGAGAAAATGTAAACAAACGCAATTTCAAAGAGTCTTCGGACATATGATCAGGTTGCATAGTCCGACAAATTTGTTCAAACTCTCTTACATGAGTATAGGGGTTCTCAGAATCGAACCCTCGAAATATAGGAAGTATTTGTATCATGCTTGCATTTATTTTAAAAGGGGTATTGGTTTGAGGTAAGACAATACATGATAATGGAATTTTTATTGTGGGATACATGTATTCATGGAGAGCACGAGGTTGGCCCATATTGAAAAGACACAAAGCCCACTATTTGGTTTTAAAGGGTTTTCAAAAATTTGGTTTTTTATGGGAAAATTTTGGTTTTTATGGGTTTTGAAAACTTTGGTTTTTATGGGATTAAAAATTTGGTTTTCGAAATTAGGAGCAAATTTATTTTATTTTATTTTATTTATTTTTTTTTTTGGTTGGGTTTTGAAGCCCAAATTTTAGTTTAAAAGAAACTACAAGCCTAACAAACAACTAAATTACAAGCCCAAATAAAGAAAGAAATAAAAATAAAACTAATTATTACAAACCCACAAAAAAAAGAAAATAAAAATAAAACTAAAATTATTACAATTCCAAATAAAGAAAGAAATAAAATTAAAATAAAAAAAAAATTATTACAAGCCCACAGATTAAAAATGGAAGCCCACAGGTTGGGTTCTCTTAATGGGTTTAGGCCTACCTTTGAAGCACAGCCCAGCTGCTCAGTTTGGTTGCAAAAGCCCAGTTGGGCTTTGGATCATCCTAAGCTTTGGCTTCAACACTCAAGGCCCAGTTGGGCTTGGTTCAATTTCCTCTCCTTCTGCAGCTTACAGCCCAGTTGGGCTTTGGCTCTCAGCACAAGCTCAGACCAGCAAGAAACAACAGCAGCACCAGAGGCTGGCTGTAGCAATGGCCCAAGCACCAGCAGCAGCAGGAAGAAGTAGCAGCAGCAGCAGGGAGAAGAAGAAAGCAGCAGCACAGCTGCAGCAACAACAACAAGAGCACCAGAAGCTCAGCAACAGCTCCACAGTTCAGGAGCACAGCAGGCAGCAGTAAGTGGCAAGCTCAGCAGCAGCAGCACAGCTGCAGAGGCTGGCAGCAGCAACAGGAAGCAGCAGCAGCAGCAACACCTGTTGGCTCAAAACAAAAAGTGAGTAAAGATCCAAGCTATGATGCAGGAATGTAAGTGAACAATATGCAAATGAGTATGCAATGCAGGGAAAGATGCAAATGCAATGAACTATGATGCAAATATGAAGATGAAAGTGAATGCAACAAAACAACAAAGAACAAATCAACACACAGCGCCAAGTCCCCGGCAGCGGCGCCAAAAACTTGGTAGGCTTTGGGATATGTATAAAATAAGAGCAAAAGACAGCCTACAGTGATACCTGCAAGTGCACAGGGTCAGTTGTAGCTTGTGTGCAAGAACAGGGTCATTCCACAGGGACTTGGGGTGTTATGAAGTTTCACTATGCTGATAATTGATGCAAAACTAAATGCAAGGTCACAAGGTTGCAGTGACAGTGAAACAGAGATGGTAAAACAGCAAGGAACCAAGGCTATGAGCCAAGGGCAGAGAAGGCAGTGCACTGATTTCAGTGCATAGCAAGCTTCAAAATACAAGAAATAAACAGCAAGATAGCTAAGAAATTTAGCTGAGCAGGGAGCAAAACAGAATTGAATTTATAAGTGACTGTAAAAGGGATTTGTGGTTAAGCTAAGGGCTTAGAATCCACCTTGTGTCCTAATCAAGCAATGCAATTCTAGGTTGAAATTAGGATCTTAAGCATACATTAGAATGGGAGGAGAATCAGCTTGCTCACTGATATGCCCCTAGTATTGACTGTCTTTTGACAGCACAGCCAATCACAGGCATATCAGAGCACTGACTTCTTCCCATTACTCAAGCAAGACAAGCATTAAGACGACTATCCTAGCAATTCATCATTTAACAGTGCACTAGGCTTCATCTGAGCCTTAGCCAGTGCAACTTAGCTCATGCTAATCTTGTGAACAACAATAAACATCATACAAGGTAATTCAAACAACACACACATGGTGAGCAATTACAAAAACATGATAAACATAATTAACATTTGAAATGGAAATTAACTGAATTAAGAACTATAATAGAAATTCACAGAACATGGATAATTGAGGGCACTGGCTAGTCCAGGCCTCTGAGGTGGTGCTCTGGCTAATCCAGGCATAACCCCTTTCACACACATCACAACTCTATTTATAGTTACATATAAGAAAAATCCCCAAAAATCAGTGAAGCTAGGGTGTACCCAAAAATCCAAAATTCACTCACCTAACACACTGATAACAACCCAATCAACCAACCCATGCTTCAATTAGACGTACAATTGATTTCCCCCAAACAGTTCCCAAATCAGA
This sequence comes from Papaver somniferum, assembly GCF_003573695.1. NCBI lineage: Eukaryota > Viridiplantae > Streptophyta > Magnoliopsida > Ranunculales > Papaveraceae > Papaver > Papaver somniferum. Next base: position 87,629,395 of record NC_039362.1, read on the forward strand.
AAAATTAGGGTTAGGGATTTTTCTTACCAAACCTGCGATTTGACGCTTCCCTCTTCAACCCATTCCTCTCCTCGGTCTCCTGCTCCTCTCCATGCCTTCAATTGCTTTTCTAGCTTCACTAATTCGTCAACCACTCACCTAGGGTTTCGGCAGGGGAGAAATTGACGAATTAGGGGGCTATAAAGATGGGTAATAGCTGTAGGAAGGTAGGGGTGATGATGGTGGAGGTGTGGTGGTGGTAGAGGAGTAGGTAGTGGTGGTTGTGGAAGTGGAGTAGGTGGTGGTACGGCAGGGGATGGTGGTTCTGTTGCAGAGAGGGGGGGAAGAGAAGATGGAGTCGATGGGGTTTGAGGAAGGGGCTGTTTGTTTTGCGGGTATAGATATTAGGTACTAGGGTGTTGAGCAGGTGTAGAGGATTTTGATGTTTCGCGAAGCTGGACCGTAGGATTATAGGATGATGGAATGATCCAACGGCGCGATTGAAATGGATGAGTGGAGACCGTTGGATGACGAGATACATCAAAACTGACGGCGAAGATCGAGGTTAGGTGTTGTAGTGTTAAGCGGAAGTATCGAGATTTGATGAGCAGGCAAAGAAGCGACCGTAGGATCTAAATGTGATCTAATCTGAAGGCTTGGAATTTAGGTACTATGGTGTTTTGCAGGGACTTCAGATTTTGATGAACGATGAAGAAGCGACCATTGGATGATGAGATGGATCCGATCTAATGGCTGAGAATGGAGGCGGGTATGGATATAGAAAATGGGTTTGGGTAAGGGTTTTGGGCCTTGGGTATGCCAAGCCCATATCTTCTTTAAGAACAATTCTTCCTTCTTGAGCCCATTCCTAGCTTTTTGGTCTTGCGCTCCATTCTTTGCGGCTTCCTTGCGTAATTCTTCCGGCTTTTCACTACTCTTCAGCTCTTTTCCGCTCCGCAATTCATCCAAACTTTATTTACAACCTAAAAATGCAAAATTAATTAATAAAAATATTTATTCTTGAAAACAAAGAAAATACAGAATATGGGATAAAATGTAGAATTAATGCACAAAAGATGAGTTAAATGCCAAGAAAAATATATAGAAATATGCACTTTTTAGCACTCATCAAATACCCCCAAACCTGAATTTTACTTGTCCTCAAGTAAAACAAAACTAAGAAAATCCTAACTATACCACTGTCGCTGGTCTCTCGAATGCATTTAGCATATGCACTAAGCCTTTTAAACCACTAAGTGTCCCTAGTGGACGAGTTAAGTCTCGTGAAGGTTTGCTTAGAACGTACCTACAAAGTTCTAGGTCAAAATATAAGCTCAGATTCCATCAAATGTGACATATGCAAGTCAGTTTAAGCTCACAGCAAAATGGAGATGTCAATCTAGCTATCAAAGGCACAATCCTAGCACTGATAACAAATAAAGACATGTGATAAGAGTGTAAAGTGTATCTACACATGTGTAAAGAAAGATCGGATGTTAAGACTACTAATCACCAAGAGATAGTTTCTCAGGCTAAGAACCAAGGTCGAAATCTAGCTAGCTGTCCGGACTTTACGAGAATTGTGAATGAGTTGGAGGTATTTCACAATTACTCGCGTTGTACATCAATGGCATACACCCTCCTTGCTTATTACAATGAAACAACAAAATGACTCTTTACATGACTCTTATTTACATTGACTACTCTCTTTTATTTTTGGAACAAGAGAGGATGAAATTGATAAATACTTGATTGATTTTTTTTTTTTTTTCTTTTTTCTTTAAGGAAACACTTTTGATACATATACAAAAGGAAACAAAAAAATTACATGACACTTTGCAAGAGGTAGCCCTTTTTGATGCACCCAGTTAAATTCGATGGTTGTCTTTCTTAATGTAACCTCCACCTTCTATCCCAACCAACCAAAGAACAAGCTAGTCAAGTTTCGTTCAGTATTCTAAAGTGATTGGAAACTAAAACTTCCGATAGAACACCTCAAGGATGAGGCTATACATGTATTGGTAGATCGTGCGCGTGGAAGTTTCTTATCACTATGTGAATTGTGCTAGAATCAGGGTGCCTAAATATCTAGACTAAGACTCCTAATAATTACATATTTGCACAAGAGTCAACATTTCAAGGTAAATGAGCTCCATTTTTATGTTTTTTTCAATTTTTAATTTTTTATTTTGATTTTTTCATTTTTTTCAAAAAGGAAGAGTTCAAAAAGAAGGAGTTCTTGTTTTCAATTATGGCATGTGATCGTGGTATCTACTCTATACCCCCAAACCTAAACTAAACATTGTCCTCAATGTTTCAAAAGATGTAAAGAATTATAATACAACATATGGAGAGGATTATGCTGAGTAGAGAAAAAGGAAAGAGAATACCCGATTTCGGCGAAAGCAAGATTAGAACTCCGTTATTCAAGGCAAAAATCCAACATTTTTTTAGCCGAGATCATATTGGATTAGCACTATATATACAAAAGAAACAAAAGATTTAACTAAGAAACTATCTACTAGATTTTATACAAGAAAATTTGGTTTTTAATGGGATTGGACCTTTTGGGAAAAATTTGGTTTTGTCGGGAGACATTTGGTTTTGATGGGAAAAAGAAAAATTTTGGTTTTTAGGGAAACATTTGGAAAACTTTGGTTTTTATGGGAGAAAAACATTTGGTTTTTAATGGGATAAGGAAAAATTTTGGTTTTTAAAGGGAGCAAAGCCTTTTGGTTTTTAATGGGTTAAAGAAAAAAAAATTTGGTTTAAATGGGATAAAAGGCCAAGCCCACTGTTGGGTTTTTCGAAGCCCAGATAAGTTTTTTTTTTTTTTTTTAAAAAAAAAAAAAACAGGCCCAGCTCAACAACATCAGCTGTAGCAGCTCAAGGCAAGTTGCACAGCACAGCAGCCTTTGAACAGCAGCAGCAACAGGCAGCAGCAGCAACACAGCAAAAGCAGCAGGATAGGCAGGTACCTGCTGGCTCAAAGCAGATAGTGAGTAAAGATGCAAGCTATGATGCAGGAATGTAAGTGAACAATATGCAAATGAGTATGCAATGCAGGGAAAGATGCAAATGCAATGAACTATGATGCAAATATGAAGATGAAAGTGAATGCAACAAAACAGCAAAGAACAAATCAACACACAGCGCCAAGTCCCCGGCAGCGGCGCCAAAAACTTGGTAGGCTTTGGGATATGTATAAAATAAGAGCAAAAGACAGCCTACAGTGATACCTGCAAGTGCACAGGGTCAGTTGTAGCTTGTGTGCAAGAACAGGGTCATTCCACAGGGACTTGGGGTGTTATGAAGTTTCACTATGCTGATAATTGATGCAAAACTAAATGCAAGGTCACAAGGTTGCAGTGACAGTGAAACAGAGATGGTAAAACAGCAAGGAACCAAGGCTATGAGCCAAGGGCAGGGAAGGCAGTGCACTGATTTCAGTGCACATCAAGCTTCAAAATACAAGAAATAAACAGCAAGATAGCTAAGAAATTTAGCTGAGCAGGGAGCAAAACAGAATTGAATTTATAAGTGACTGTAAAAGGGATTTGTGGTTAAGCTAAGGGCTTAGAATCCACCTTGTGTCCTAATCAAGCAATGCAATTCTAGGTTGAAATTAGGATCTTAAGCATACATTAGAATGGGAGGAGAATCAGCTTGCTCACTGATATGCCCCTAGTATTGACTGTCTTTTGACAGCACAGCCAATCACAGGCATATCAGAGCACTGACTTCTTCCCATTACTCAAGCAAGACAAGCATTAAGACGACTATCCTAGCAATTCATCATTTAACAGTGCACTAGGCTTCATCTGAGCCTTAACCAGTGCAACTTAGCTCATGCTAATCTTGTGAACAACAATAAACATCATACAAGGTAATTCAAACAACACACACATGGTGAGCAATTACAAAAACATGATAAACATAATTAACATTTGAAATGGAAATTAACTGAATTAAGAACTATAATAGAAATTCACAGAACATGGATAATTGAGGGCACTGGCTAGTCCAGGCCTCTGAGGTGGTGCTCTGGCTAATCCAGGCATAACCCCTTTCACACACATCACAACTCTATTTATAGTTACATATAAGAAAAATCCCCAAAAATCAGTGAAGCTAGGGTGTACCCAAAAATCCAAAATTCACTCACCTAACACACTGATAACAACCCAATCAACCAACCCATGCTTCAATTAGACGTACAATTGATTTCCCCCCAAAAGTTCCCAAATCAGAAAAATTAGGGTTAGGGATTTTTCTTACCAAACCTGCGATTTGACGCTTCCCTCTTCAACCCATTCCTCTCCTCGGTCTCCTGCTCCTCTCCATGCCTTCAATTGCTTTTCTAGCTTCACTAATTCGTCAACCACTCACCTAGGGTTTCGGCAGGGGAGAAATTGACGAATTAGGGGGCTATAAAGATGGGTAATAGCTGTAGGAAGGTAGGGGTGATGATGGTGGAGGTGTGGTGGTGGTAGAGGAGTAGGTAGTGGTGGTTGTGGAAGTGGAGTAGGTGGTGGTACGGCAGGGGATGGTGGTTCTGTTGCAGAGAGGGGGGGAAGAGAAGATGGAGTCGATGGGGTTTGAGGAAGGGGATGTTTGTTTTGCGGGTATAGATATTAGGTACTAGGGTGTTGAGCAGGTGTAGAGGATTTGATGTTTCGCGAAGCTGGACCGTAGGATTATAGGATGATGGAATGATCCAACGGCGCGATTGAAATGGATGAGGGGAGACCGTTGGATGACGAGATACATCAAAACTGACGGCGAAGATCGAGGTTAGGTGTTGTAGTGTTAAGCGGAAGTATCGAGATTTGATGAGCAGGCAAAGAAGCGACCGTAGGATCTAAATGTGATCTAATCTGAAGGCTTGGAATTTAGGTACTATGGTGTTTTGCAGGGACTTCAGATTTTGATGAACGATGAAGAAGCGACCATTGGATGATGAGATGGATCCGATCTAACGGCTGAGAATGGAGGCGGGTATGGATATAGAAAATGGGTTTGGGTAAGGGTTTTGGGCATTGGGTATGCCAAGCCCATATCTTCTTTAAGAACAATTCTTCCTTCTTGAGCCCATTCCTAGCTTTTTGGACGTGCGCTCCATTCTTTGCGGCTTCCTTGCGTAATTTCTTCCGGCTTTTCACCACTCTTCAACTCTTTTCCGCTCCGCAAGTCATCCAGACTTTATTTATTACCTAAAAATGCAAAATTAAGTAAGAAAAATATTTATTCTTGAAAACAATGAAAATACAGAATATGAGATAAAATGTAGAATTACTGCACAAAAGATGAGTTAAATGCCAACAAAAAGGGATAAATATATACATTATTTGGCACTCATCAAATACCCCCAAACCTGAATTTTACTTGTCCTCAAGTAAAACAAAACTAAGGAAATCCTAACTATACCACTGTCGCTGGTCTCTCGAATGCATTTAGCGTATGCACTAAGCCTTTTAAACCACTAAGTGTCCCTAGTGGACGAGTTGAAGTCTCGTGAAGGTTTGCTTAGAACGTACCTACAAAGTTCTAGGTCAAAATATAAGCTCAGATTCCATCAAATGTGACATGTGAAAAACAGTTTAAGCTCACAGCAAAATGGAGATGTCAATCTAGCTATCGAAGGCACAATCCTAGCACTGATAACAAAAAAAGACATGTGATAAGAGTGTAAAGTGTATCTACACATGTGTAAAGAAAGATCTGAAGTTATGACTACTAATCACCAAGAGATAGTTTTTAGGCTAAGAACCGAATTCTAAGCCAAGCTAGCTGTCCGGCTTTACGAGAATTGTGAATGTTCACCCAATGAGTTGGTGATATTTCAGTTTACCCGCGTTATACATCGATGGCTGCACTCTCCTTGCTTATTACAAGACTATTTACAACAAAAAGATGACTCTTTACATGACTCTTATTTACATTGATTACTCTCTTTTATTTTTGGAACAAGAGAGAACTATTGTCTTTAACATGACAAAACATGGAATAAATAAATACTTGATTTTTTGTTTTTATTTTTTTTTTCAAGAAAAAACTTTGATCTTTACAACATAGTGACACTTTTGATACATGAACAAAAAGAAAAACATAATTACATGACTCTTAGCAAGAGGTGGCCCTTATCGAATGCATCCGGTCAAATTCTATGGTTGCTTTTCTTAACGTATCCTCCAACTTCTATCCCAGCCAACCAAAGAACAAGCTAGTCAAGTCTCATTCAGTATTCTAAAGTGATTGGCAATCTAACTTCCTATCAAACACCTTGAAGATCGAGGCTATACATGTATTGGTAGATCGTGCGCGTGCAAGCAGTTTCTTATCACTATGTGAATTGTGCTAGAATCAGGGTGCCTAAATATCTAGACTAAGACTCCTAATAATTACATATTTGCACAAGAGTCAACATTTCAAGGTAAATGAGCTCGATTTTTATGTTTTGTTTTCTCAATTTTTAATTTTTTTATTTTGATTTTTCAATTTTTTTT